>NC_038256.2:31738843-32384168 GCF_000004515.6 Glycine max | reverse complement strand
AGTAATGGAATGCTCAGGATGATCAAAAGGTATAAAATGATGCCTAACTAATCTATGAAATGTCCTATCTATCTCAGGGTCAAAGGGTTGTAAGTCAGATGAATTGCCTCTAGTCATACACTACATTCAGCATGCACAACTAGTAGCCTTGTCATGTAAATAAAGGTGCAGGTTTGAACTACAGCTACCCTCAAATGATATCCAAATGACTTGAAATTTTGTGAGCAACCTTATAAAATTATGAGAAGATAGCACAAAAAATTTCAGCCAAAAATTCAAAGTCTAACTATGGAAGCTAAAAATGGTAGGTTAAGAAAAATAAGTGAATAAAACTTGAAAAATAAAAAACTTTTGACAGAATCACTATTTTTGGACGATGGAGACCTCAAATACATATATAATAATTGTGATTCTGATAATCGGAGCAAAAGTTATGGCCGTTTGAAGTTTCGACAAACACAAAATTTGCTACTTTTTTGGAACTTTCAAATCTGACCAAACTAAAGGCTCTAGCTATTTTTCCCACAAAATATAGGTTAAAAGAAGTTAGCACAAAAAAATTCAGCCAAAAATAACAACCCTAGCTACTAAAACAAAAAATCTCAAATAATTCAGCATGGGTGGTCGCTAAAATCCATCTCTACTTAATTTCTACTACTACTCTGTTTTGCCGCAAGCAAAAGTGGTCGCTAAGTCCGTCGCAAAACACTATTCACAGCAAAACACCCAAGACTAAAACAGGGGAAACGCTTAATGGGAAAACTGAAACAGAACACACACTAAACAAAATACCAGGACACTAAACAACACTAACACACATACTAACACAATACTAACAATTAAACATAAAACACGAAAGGATTAAACACACAACACTAGCTAGTTATTATGAACCTTTGGACACTGCTCCCCGGCAACGGCGCCAAATTTGATTGAGGCCGTACCCGAATCAAATAAACATGAAAATGCAGTAACTAGGAAGTGATCCTAGGTCGTTTCCCAACGAGCAATGACAAACCAAATGTTCATAATATACTTGCGCAGTAACAGTAACGATTGGGGGGGGGGTTGTTTGTTTCGTGATTTAAGAGCAGAACAAGTAAACTGGAATATGAAACTACTAATATTAAAAATGGTTTGTTTCCTCTGATTCAGAAGCAATTCTCTTATCCTGGGTTATGGAGAATTCGTCCCTAACAGTCAACCACTTAATCCAACCCTATTTCAATTTACTAAGCGAAAATCAACTTAGGGTTGTCAATACGTGATTAGGCACCACATACACCAGTTACCCCTTCGTCCATTAAGCATGAACGCAAGTTAGGCTCAGAGGCAAAGGCAATTAATCGAACACGAAGCGTGCACTGATTAATGTTCACGAATTTGGGATAACTGGTGAAGGGAAAACTGCCAGGAAACCACATTACAAACGAAACCTCAAAGAGAGTTGGGCTTCGTCCTCAAAAGGAAACAACACCAGAAAAAACTAGCCTTCCATAGATTCAAACAGAAAACGCAAATGAAACATGAAGCAGAAACATAAATGAACAGAAACGTAAATGAACAGAAATGTAAATGAAACAAGAACGTAAATGAGAGTAGAAGAAGAAGCAAGAACGAAATTGTAATTAGAAGCATAAAACGGAAAATTGCATTACGTGAACAGTAGCATCAAAGCAGAAAACGTAAAACCCTAAAACAAAAGCTCTGAATAATGAATAGCATAACAGAATAGCCTTGCACGAATCCCAAGGCTACTATTTAAAAAGAGTCACTCAAAGTCACTGGGCCCTATTATAATACTCTGGCCCAAAACGAAATAAACACTGAACAACATAAAATAAAATTGCGAAATTTCCTAATTAGAAATTAACTAAGGTAAGCGCTGCTTTATTTGCCCTCTTCAAGTCCATAACCAAAATCCGGATTAAGCCCAATGTTTCATTAATTCCTGAAATTAGATTAAAAACATCAAATTAGCTAAATGAGCCCAAATAATAAAATTGCCTGATTAATTGACAATTAAGACCAATCAGTAATTAAAATGGTGCAAAAAGGGTTTAGAAAATAGAAGAAAATGATGGCACATCAGTTAGGATGTCTGAACCTTGCTTTAGGCCAAAAAGTGAGACATGTCAGTTTTGTGAGGACGAAAAATATACTAAAAATTTTACAAGAACAAATTTCAAACATTTTTATATTTATTAGTACGAAAAAACATATTTTAACGTAAATTGAACGAGTAAAAGTTAAGTAATGCATCCAAAGGGGATATTACAATATGTATATATTTTCTATTATAATCTTTTTAAGCATAACTAACATAACTACAAAATTTTTGCTTAAATTAAAAAAGATTTAATTATGATTTTAGCCTCTGAAATTTTGGATGAATTAGTTTTGGTCCTCTAAGTTTTTTTAATAATATTATTCTAGTCCCTTAAATTTGAAAAAAAAAATGTTTTTAGTCCCTAAAATATTAAGCTGATTTTAGTTTTTAATGATAGATTTGACTTTTGAGGGACTAAAATTATATTTTTAAACTTTAGGGACGGAAACCAAATTTGTCTCAAATTTTAGAGACTAAAAACATAATTAATGTAATTAAAAAAAATGCATACCATGAAAATGCTATAGGAAAGAAATCAGTCCTACTGTTATTTCTGTTGGTAGTGGTTGGTGAATTTGGTAGAAGCTTACATATGAGGATTTGAGCAGCTTCTCTCTGCATATGGAGGTCAAGTTATCCTTTTTAATTGAAATCGAATTAGTTGATACAAAATAAAATCAGATTTAATTTGATTAATATTCATAAAGATAATTCATATGATAACTAATTTAATCACTTTTATAAATAATAACTTCTATTTAATTAAATCAAATTTAATTAACAAAAATAATATATATAATTAATACTGCCTACTATTAAAATAGGTAAATAACATATTAACAATTTTGAAAAAAAGATAATTGATAACACTATTAATTTGATTACTTTAGAAAAAGTAACTTATATCTATAATTGATTTTAAAAAATTCATAAAAATTTAACACAATGAAAACAAATTTTTGTTGAGCATAATACACGATAAGACTATGTTTCCATTATGTATTTGTCAATAGAGACATATTTTCATTGTGTAAAAGAGACTCCAAATGATTAGACAACAGAAATGAAATTCCATTGACAATATCCAATAAAATCACGTTTTTGTTTTATATTTTTTTGACACTTATCTTACACAATAGAACATGATTTTGTTGTGTATTTTGTCAAAAATGGTGTTTCCTTGAAAATGGTATTTTCATAATAATAAATTTCTTAAAGCACGTGCGGGTGTGAATAACAAAAGTGGAGATGATAATAGCAACTCCCCTTTTGAATGGAGCCTCCCTTTGGTTATGGGCCTTTGAATGGCTCCTTGAACTTGAAGCCTTATTGGAAGAATTCCTCACATCCAAGGAGAGCCAAACTAAATCCTGACTAGCGCCTAACTTAGCCAAAAAATCTACAATGTTGGTTCCCTCTCTCAAGGTTTATGATAACTGGCCACTATCTCTAAAGCATGTCTTGAATGGATCAAATAAGACATTGTAACCGAAGATGAAAGCAACCATTTTTCACTAGAAACAAAAGCATAAGTAGAGTTTGAATACCCCAAACTTCAAGCTGTTTCAAGGCCCTTGTAAATACCCAAAAGCTCAACAAAGATCACATCCTAGCAAGAGATATGATTAGCAAACCCATTAATCCAATACTCACATCGGTCTCCAAATCTATCCCTTCTAGGATTTCCTTTAACACTTCGGTCCACATTTATATTGGATGACATTTTGAAACCAAAACTGCAAAAAATAAATCCATTTGTCATTTAATGAAAACAAGGAGTTAATTACAAATCAGAAGGACAACTTGACGAAAATATGTTTAATACTTAAAAGTAAACGTGATTTATGCATCTATTAATGTAAGTTTAATTTTTAAACTTGCAATGAGCAACTAATAAAATGTTTTTTCATGTTTTTTTTTTTTTTGTCTTTGTGTGAGTTAGTTCTTCCCCTCTTATAGTTTCTGATACGCAGCAGATGCAAGGGGTGCCACTAGCAGAACAAGGGGAAGGCAGTAGTGGAGGGGTGTCTTTAGCAAGGCCCAAATGGAGAGTAGCTCTTCCCTCTTACTTAGAGGACTACGTTCGTGAGTAAGGGAGCCATGCAGTCGTGGAGAAGGCAACTGAGTTAGTTAGGCTAGGTAGGTTCGAAGGTTCTCGAACCCAGTTGCAGGTAGCATGGCCGTTAGGCCGTTAGGAGGTTGTTAGGTGGTTAAGGCCATATAAAAGCTTGTAATTCGTGTTAAGGGAGGTGAATAATAATACGCAGATAACCACTTTCTCTCTTTTTCTCTCTTTCTTTCTCTCTCTCTCTCTCTCTCTGTGTGGGAGGACCCTTGGGCCTCGAATACCAAGCATAGCATTGGTGCTTTCATTGAGCAACCATGGCGGAAGCAACTCACTCTAGGGTTTCAGCAGACCGGATTGAGGATGCAATCGCGAAACTCTCAGCTTCACAACTAGCAATGAACACAAAGATCGACGACCTCCTCCAACGAATGAATCAATTAGAGGTTGGCCAGCAACCACCGCAATCATTGTCGTCGTCTTCAGTAGGACAAACACCGCAAATGCATAACGCAGTCCACCGCATGAAGCTGGACGTTCCAAGGTTTGATGGTTCGGATCCAACAGGATGGACATTCAAGATAACACAATTTTTTGAGTACCACGCGACGCCAGATCAAGAGCGCCTAACCATAGCATCATTTTATATGGAAGGACCAGCATTGGCCTGGTTCCAGTGGATGCATCATAATGCACAACTTTCATCCTGGCCGGCATTCCTTCACGCGTTACACTCTAGGTTTGCATCATCAACGTATGAAGACCCAACCAGATTATTATGCAAGCTTCAACAGCGTTCCTCAGTTAGTGAGTACCTCTCAGAGTTCGAATCACTCGCAAATCGGGTGGTTGGTCTACCAGCAACATTCGTTCTAAGTTGCTTTATCTAAGGGTTGAATCCCTCCATTCATAGAGAAGTGCAGGTTCGTCAACCAGCGTCACTGGCTCAAGCAGTGGCATACGCGCGTCTGCAGGAGGAGAAACTACTGGACTCACGGCGGCAACAGACGCCTCGATCACTCGCAACAATCCCAAGCTTGAGAGCAGCAATAGGAACCACGAACCCTTCATACACAAATAGCTTATCACGAGGCCCGAACCCTTCGATTCCATTCAAAAGATTAACTCCAGAAGAACTCGCGTCTCGCCGGGAAAAAAGATTATGTTTCCATTGCAAAGAGAAGTACTCACAAGGTCACAAATGCGCACCTTCACTCTTCTTACTAGTAGCAGAAGACGATCAATTAACACCTGAAGTTGTCTCACGGTCACCCTCACCAACAGATGAGTTACTTAGGGAACCACCGCCAGCCCAACTGAGTTTCCATGCTCTATCAGGGCATTCTGCACCAGAGACCTTGCGCTTGAAAGGAACCATCAATGGATTCCATGTAAGCATACTCATAGATGGAGGAAGTACTCATAATTTCCTCCATCACAGAGTTGTAGCAACACTGGGCCTCGTCACTAAGGAGGTAGCACCACTGAAGGTAACAGTGGGAAACAGAGATGAAATTAGGTGCCAGGAAAGGTGTCAGGATGTGAACATACAGGTACACGAGCATACGTTCACGATAAAATTTCATGTTCTACCTTTATGTGGTGTAGATGTGGTCCTAGGGGTTGAATGGCTCAAAACGCTGGGACCAGTGTTAACGGACTACACGTCCTTATCCATGAAGTTCATCACTGAAGGGAAGTTTGTGGAATTGCAAGGGGAGCGCGAGCAAGTAGGTGAACCCGTATCCCCTTCACAACTACGTCGTCTCCTACATACGAATTCCTCCAGCACTTTTTTTCACATTAAAGTAGAAGCTAATACACAAACAGCTACCATACCTCCCAACTCACCTGAGATTTCAGCATTACTCACAAAATACTCATGCCTTTTCCAACCTCTAACAAACCTTCCACCATCAAGAACCACAGATCACACCATAAACTTACTACCCAATGCAACACCAGTGAATGTTAAGCCCTACAAATACCCGTATTATCAAAAACAAGAAATAGAAGAGCAAGTCTCAGCCATGCTTGCTAAGGGCTTCATTCAGCCAAGCTCTAGTCCGTTCTCCTCCCCAGTTTTATTGGTAAGGAAGAAGGATGGGACATGGCGTTTTTGTGTCGACTATCGGGCTCTCAACGCCATCACGATACGCGACCGTTTTCCCATTCCAACAGTGGACGAATTGCTCGATGAACTTGGAGGCGCTTGCTAGTTTTCAAAACTGGATTTGATGCAGGGATATCATCAAATCCTGATGAACAAGGAGGACGTGGGAAAGACGACATTTCGAACTCATCAAGGACACTATGAGTTTCGAGTGATGCCTTTTGGATTATGCAATGCACCATCCTCATTCCAAGCCACAATGAACCAGCTGTTCCAACCTTATTTACGCAAACACATAATCATCTTCTTCGACGACATATTAGTATACAGCAAGACCATTGTTGATCATCTTCTCCACCTGGAAAATGCCTTTCGTACCCTAGTAGCATGTCAGTTCTCACTTAAAATCTCTAAATGTACGTTTGCTCAGCAACAATTGGAGTACTTGGCGCATATTGTGACGGCGTTGGGAGTTAAACCGGTGCCGGAAAAGGTACAAGCTATTCAAACATGGCCCAATCCACGCTCTCCTCGGGCCTTACGTGGGTTCTTAGGTCTCGCGGGGTTTTATCGTCGATTTATCAAGGGATACGCGATTCTGGCATCACCATTAACTAAGCTTTTGAGTCAAGGCCAGTTTCAGTGGTTGCCGGAAGTCACTGAAGCATTCCAAAAGCTGAAGGATGCCATTACCGAAGCTCTAGTGCTAGCGTTACCAGACTTCAAAGCACCCTTCGTCGTGGAGACGGATACATCAAACACGGGTATGGGCGCGGTTCTATCTCAGGGGGGTCACCCCATTGCTTTTTTCAGTAAGCAATTTTGCCCAAGAATGGCCAACACATCCACATACGTTCGAGAGTTGGCAGCCATAACCGCCGCCGTCAAGAAATGGTGGCAATATCTACTGGGCCACGGATTCACCATCCTAATGGATCATAGAAGCTTAAGAGAACTCATGAGTCAAGCCATTCAGACGCCTGAACAGCACCATTTTCTCGTGAGGTTGCTAGGGTTTGATTACGCGATACAATATCATTCCGGCCAATCTAACACAGTGGCGGATGCATTATTGCGGGTCAATGAAGATAACCAGGCGTCTCTCTATATGCTGACCATGCCACAACTAGTGTTCATGGAAGATTTACGAAAAGAACTCACACATACACCTGTTTTCAAAGAATTATATAAGCAGATTCAAGCAGATCCTACGAAGCATCCAGATCATTCAGTGACATCGGGCTTAATTCTACATAAGGGGCGCATTTGGCTTCCCCCAACATCATCATTCATTAAACCACTCCTCGAAGAGTTCCATAAAACACCAGTAGGAGGCCACATGGGGGTGCAAAAGACGTTGCAACGTCTTCAAGAGAACTTTATGTGGGATTCGATGAGAACGGACGTGCGCAACTTCGTGGCACAGTGCATCACATGCCAACACACAAAATATGATAATCGTAAGCTAGGAGGGTTGTTATGCCCCATTCCAATACCAGCGCTACCATGGGAAGACTTATCCATGGATTTTATTGTAGGATTGCCCGCGTACAAGGGAAACACTTGTATCCTTGTCATTGTAGATCTCTTTTCGAAAGGGCTGCATCTGGGTATGCTTCGCCCTCACCATACTGCGTATACAGTGGCAATGTTGTTCATGGAGATCGCCGGAAAGCTTCATGGAATGCCTCGAAGCATAATTTCAGACTGTGATCCCCTCTTTGTAAGCAAATTCTGGAAGAAACTCTTCACCATGAGTGGAACACGCCTCCGTCTAAGCTCTGCGTATCACCCGCAAATGGATGGGCAAACGGAAGTTGCCAACCGTGTTATTGAACAATACCTAAGAGCCTATGCACACCAGAAACCGGCAACGTGGGGGTCGATATTTGATGTGGGCAGAGTGGTCCTACAACACATCATGCCATTCAACGACAGGAATGACCCAATTCGAAGTAACGTATGGCCGGAAACCACCCAGTTTTCCCTAGTATATCACAGGCACATCATGAATAGATGCAGTCGATGAGCTACTCACTCAAAGAGAAGAAGTCTTTGCCTTCTTACGGAAAAAGCTGAGCAAAGCTCAGGATCGCATGAAAGAAACAACAGATAATAGTCGTAGAGATCAGGAGTTCAATGTGGGTGACTGGGTCTTGGTTAAGCTCAGACCTCATCGACAAACATCGGCGGCAGGAGCGCCATATTCGAAGCTGGCTAAACGATACTATGGTCCATTTCAGATCATAGCTCGTTTGGGTAAAGTCGCGTACAAACTACAGTTTCCTGATCATTCAAAGATACATCCAGTGTTTCACGTTTCCTTGCTTAAAGCTTACATAGCGGCGACAGATAGCAATCGTAGTGCAGAACTACCACCAGAAGATGTCAATAATCAACCCATTGTGAAGCCCTTGACCATCGTCGCTTCCAAGATTGTTCCCTCCGATTTCGGGCCGCGACGCATGGTGTTGGTACAGTGGGTAGGGCTCACACCGGAGGACGCTTCCTGGGAAGACTGGTCTGAGTTTCAAACACTTTATGACCTCGAGGACAAGGTCTGGTTTGAAGGGCAGGGGAGTGATATGCAGCAGATGCAAGGGGTGCCACTAGCAGAATAAGGGGAAGGCAGTAGTGGAGGGGTGTCTTTAGCAAGGCCCAAACAGAGAGTAGCTTTTCCCTCTTACTTAGAGGACTACGTTCGTGAGTAAGGGAGCCATGCAGTCGTGGAGAAGGCAACTGAGTTAGTTAGGCTAGGTAGGTTCGAAGGTTCTCGAACCCAGTTGCAGGTAGCATGGCCGTTAGGCCGTTAGGAGGTTGTTAGGTGGTTAAGGCCATATAAAAGCTTGTAATTCGTGTTAAGGGAGGTGAATAATAATACGCAGATAACCACTTTCTCTCTTTTTCTCTCTTTCTCTCTCTCTCTCTCTCTCTCTCTCTCTGTGGGAGGACCCTTGGGCCTCGAATACCAAGCATAGCAGTTTCCTACCTAGTAGGAAGTTTTCGTGCATTTCTTTCGTGTTTCTCTTGCCTGTATCAACATGAAAATTGAGGACGTAGAAGATAAGGAGTTAGTTTTTGCAAATGATGTTGTTACTAAGATGTGCTTGAATTATCCTTTGTGTCTAGTGGGAAGGTTTCTCACAAATAAAACAATTTGAGTCCATATCATGAAGGAGCAAATGATAGATCGAGGTTTAGAGCCCGGTGGAAGGTATCTCAATCATGGAGGCAGGTAATGGAGTGTTCATCTTCCACTTTCACCACCATAAGGATATACAAAGGGTTATGAAGGAGGGGCCCTAGACTTTGGATAAACATGTCCTTATTTCGAGCATCATCAAGGAGGATGGAATCCTAAGCTAGGTTCCTCTAAACAAAGTACCAATCTGGGCGCAAATGCACAATAGCCCGCCAAGTTTTGTGACAATAGCGGTTGGGCAACACCTCTAAAAATTTCTGGGTACATTGCTCGACTACAATGACAAACACAACTCGAGTCTCAAGGATAAATTTCTTGAGGATTAGAGTTCTTATGGATGTCAACATGCCTTTTAAGCGAAAGAAGAAGATTAGAAGGGAAGGGGGAAATGCAATGATCGCCAACTTTAAATATGAAAGGCTTAGATTACTTTGCTATTTTTGTGGCTTGCTTGGGCACATTGAATTTTTGTGGTAAGCTATTCAAGGTGGAGTTAAGCCATTAAATATGTCTGAAAATAGAACAAGTTAACTCATTAAATATGTCTGAAAGGTAGTATTCATTTTTTTTCCTCAACAATCATTGCCATTAAATATGTCTGACAATAAAACAAGTTTTCAATTATACCCTAACATAATTACGTATCCTACTAATTCCACTAATAACTAATTAAATATTTAGCCTAAATTATCATCTCACATTCTCTCTCTTGTTTGGAAGAATTCCTCTTGTTTTCTGAAACGTTGTAACTTGGTTATGCTCGTAGACTTTGTTTCTTTGCTGGTGGAAATGATGATGTAGCCACTTAGTACTTTTAATTATGTTTTTTTAGTTATGCTTTGTTCTTTCTCTAATACTCCTAGTTTTTGTTCTTAATTTACTATGTAGTGTTCTTTGTCCTTATATCTAGTAGCTTTTGTTGTTCCCCATTTTTTTTGGTCAACCCTATTAGGTTCCTAATCACAAAAATTACCATGGCCATATTATGGTCCTTTGCATAAGGTTACTAGCCACATAAACATGTTGACAACGATTTTACTAGTCATCTCATTTTCTGTTCAATATAATGTATTACTTGCCTATATATTTGGACAAGCTTTCTTATTGGACCAAAAGAGAATGCTACATCAAATGCAAAATATAAAAACTTTCTAATAGTCACATAAAATAGAATGCCAAAAAGCGCATGGATGGGATTATGGAGAAATAGAACAAATTAAACTAGATTAATATGTTACTAACAAGTTCACATCAAAAAGATATTCTTAAGCCACTAACAGTGAAACATGGATGGATGAACCTAATAAAGAACCAACAAAATCTCTCCACAATGGCATTAGTAATAATCAGGAAAATATATTTTTAGTAGTGCTCGCTCAACAAGTTTTTTTTCTTTCTCCTCCTCAGTATCATCCTTACACTCATCCTCTGGGAACTTGTTAAGATTGAACAATAGCACTTCGTTACTAACTGACGATGATGCACTTGAAGATGACGCTACACTTGAACCTTCAATCATTTTCGCCACACTTGAAGACGACGCCACACTTGAACCTTCAATCATTTTTGCCACACTTGAAGACGACGCCACACTTGAAACTTCGACCATTTTTGCTGCACTTGAAGACAATGCCGCATTTGAACTTTCAATCATTTTCGGCAATAGCATATTCGAGTTCACCTCCTTCTCTTATAATTGGTTCAAGTAGAAGGGGAGGACATGTTCAGACTCTAGCGAGTCTTCCACAATCATTCCAAGCAAATCTTCATAACATTGAGAATCTTGTTCAGTGTCTGAGTCCTCAACAACCAATGCCAACAAATCCTCATGGCTTACAATGGGCTCTTTGCCTTTCTCCATGGAGAGAAAAATGTTCCAGTTTCAATTGAGAAAGAAAACAAAAGGCATAGGTAATATGAGAGAGAAGGTAATACGAGAGACAGAAAGAGAATGGAGTATTTGAAGAGGTACTCATATTTTCATTAATTGCATGGAGTGAGAAGAGTGGGTGGACGGTCCATGTAAAATAAGCTTCCCTAATAATGAAGTGTTGAGAATAGTATAAAGGACAGAATTAGAAAATCATCATTAATAGGTTAGTTGGTGACTTATAAATAGGACCAAGTATTCCTTCTAGAATGTGACCAATATATAGGATCGGAGGGAGTAACTCTTAATTTCTGCTTTCAAATTCCCTAATACTTTGTTACCTCAACCCACCAACCATGCATTAATTCCCAATAATGCAAATCCCAATAATAAAGGCCAAATTAATAACGAAATGGAGATTGATTTAATTGTGGGACACAAGAAGCGAAAAAAATCATTGCAACTGAAACAACATCTATGATCAATGTGAGTAAGGAGTCCACCAACAACAATCAAAATGCGGAGCTTAAAGAAGAAATTGTCAATCATTTTTTAATGGCAGGACCTGGCAGTTA
The DNA here is from genome assembly GCF_000004515.6 of Glycine max. NCBI lineage: Eukaryota > Viridiplantae > Streptophyta > Magnoliopsida > Fabales > Fabaceae > Glycine > Glycine max. Next base: position 32,372,233 of record NC_038256.2, on the reverse strand, counting down.
GGCTTGCCAGGATCAATGAGTTGCTTAAGCTGAAACTATCCAGGCCTGGGCAACCCGCATGCAGTTAATTCTCTTTGTGATCTCGTTTAGACCCATACACCATATGTTATTTTTCTATCTGGAACTTTAGTTCATGCTGAAATAATTGATGAAATAGAAGTGAAGCTAAATTTTGATTATTGTTTCTTTGTTGATTGCAATGGTAGACACGATGGTTTAGCATTGTTTTGGGGAAAACTATTAATTTGATTGTTGTCTTATAAAATTTTCTCAAAACTTTGTAATATAGAGGTTCACTATCTAGACAAACTTGTTTGGTGTGTCATGGGTCTTTACGGATTTCCAGATTGAAATATAAGGAAATATTCCTGGGACTTGTTGAGGTCTTTTTCCCATGACACAGTCATTCCTTGGTATATATCATAAGAGATTTTAATTATCTCTTATCAAATGATGACAAAAATGGGAGGGTTGACCATCCTATTTGGCTTATGAGGGGTTTTGGGAAAGCTATCACAGATGCTAACCCTTTTGATATCCCTTTGCAAGGACATCCTTTCATGTGGTGGAGAAGCAAAGGTACCATTGATGAAGTAGAAGAGACTCTTGATAGAGCTATGTCTAGGCAAGATTTGCTTGATTTATTTCCTGATTGTAATCTTTTGAATTCATTTGCTATAGTCTCTAATCATTCCTCCATAATTTTAAACCTTTTTCGCCATGACTATCTGAGCAAAAAAAAGGAACTTTAGATTAAGAAATTGTTGATTGGAGGAGCATGATTTGGACTAGGCGGTGCAGAATGGGTTGTTGAAAAGGTACAAAGACCTTTTCTCTTGGGGCCACCGTATCCACTCTAGATTTAAGGAATATATTAAAAGTTGCAAAGATAAGCTGAAGTTTTTAAGGTACAATTCTGATTCCAATTCCTTACGTGAGTTCAAGATTTCTAGGGATGAATTAATTTTAATTCTTGCTCAAGAAGAGGCTTTTTGGAGGCAACATGTTAAATTGTTTTGGACTAGGGATGGAGATGCTAATAGAAAATGCTACTGCAAACACCAGGAAAAAAAGAATTTAATTTCTAAGCTTTCATCTGATAATAAAGTTGTTGTTACAAACATGAAAGATCTTTGCCTACTTGAAATTTATTATTTCGAGACTCTATTTGCTTGTGATGAGGTTGGTATTCATGCAAATGTTGAGAATGTTCATATTAAGAATTCACTTGATGATAATTCTTTCCTTTTGCTCCTTTTGAAAAGTGGGAATTTAAAGTTTGAAATGCACTCTCATAAATTCGCTGGCCCATATGGCTTTAATCCCGTTTTCTACAAAATATTTTGGGATTTGATAGGTGATGATATTTATCTTAATGATGTTGCTTGGTTGAATCAAGTTTTTTTCCCTCCAAATTTAAATAGCACTTATATTGCCATGATTCCCAAAATCGGTAATCCTTCCTCCATGAAAGATTTGAGACCTATGTCTTTATTTAGTGTCACTACTAAAAAAATTGTTTTTTACGACACCATTTTTACGACGGTTATAAGGCAACCACTCTAGAAAGTGGCACGGTGACAATTTTGTAATTATTACCCAGAATACTGCTGTCATACCCTAATTTCGTCCGGGGACCTTTGCTTGATGACATGCGACTTTTCTTTGGTCCTTGTGAGGTGCTTGGCACCCATCATTAGGCAATTTGTGAAATTCCGGGACATGCCGAAAAACGAAAGAAAATGTTTATGCACAATCCGTAAAGGTTCCGTGACACACCGGAAATCAAATGGAAGCATCGTTGCACAATTAGTGAGGTTCCGTAACATTCCGTAAGTCAAAAAGGGGATGGTTATGTAATCCACAGGGTTCCGTAACATTACGGAAAGAAAACAAGTATCGTTACGAAATTCGTAAGTTTCCGTAACTTTACGAAAAAGGAATCACCAAAAAAAGCAGAGGGGGTGTACTTAGTAAAAATGGGGGTGCAAATAGCAACCAGGCCCACTTGGGCCCTCCAGAATATTCCTCCAGAAGGCTATTGCTTCTGGAGGAAGCAACCCTGCTCGCCTGGGCGAGCTGGGCGGCAAGCATCTCCCCTATTTTGCTATAAATAGGGGAGGAAGTGAAGAAGAAAAGGGTTCAGCCCCTTAGGCACTTCTCTCTCTTTCGAATTTGCTTGGAAAAATTGTTTCCGTGAAGAAAATCTAAGCCGAGGCGCTTCCGAAACGTTTCCGTAACGTTTTCCGTGAGGAATTTCGTGAAGGTTTTCGACCGTTCTTCGACGTTCTTCATTCGTTCTTCATCGTTCTTCGATCTTCAACGGGTAAGTACCTCGAACCAAGCTTTTCGATTCATTTTATGTACCCGTGGTGGTCCACATTGTGTTTCGTGTATTTTTATTCTTGTTTCATTTACTTTTTATACCCCCTTTTGACGTGCTTAAGCCATTTTATTTAAGTCATTTCTCGCTTAAACTAAAAATAAAATAAATTTCCACCGATCGTTTGAATTGTATTATCCGTTAACTTCGGTTAAAATGAATTCCGACCGTTCGGTCGTGCCGTAACCACGTTGGGAATCAAAAAGAGGTAAAAAATAATATAATAATAAAAAAAACATCTTTTAGTAAAATAAAGCGGAAAATCAATCAGACGTTTTCTCTTTGGGATTTCTCATTCTTAAACTGAATTGACTAATAACTAAAGTGAAACTAAGGCTAAAATTAACTCGCCTAGTCAAGCTCGTCCATAAAAATAGGTTTTTGAAGTTTGTCATTTCAATTTCTTGCTAAGTAAAATGGATCATTTTTAAGGTCCAACGCCTTAAAATGATCACCTCTTAGGTAAAAAAAGAATCACTTGATAAGAAAGAACTACGTAGGTCTGATTTCCTCATCGCAATTGAGGAATACGTAGGAGCAAAGGGAAACACCCTTGTCGACCACAAAAAGACAAAAAATATAAAAAGGGTATAAAGGATATAAAGACATAAAAAGGGAACATAAAAATCAAAGTCATGTTTGCACATTCGATTAAAGGCTGCCGTCCCTTGGGACGGGCGTGTGGGGTGCTAATACCTTCCTCGTGCGTAAATACAACTCCCGAACCTTTCACTTAAAAGTTCGTAGATCGCGTCTTTTCCGGTTTTTCCGACGTTTTCCTCAAATAAACGTTGGTGGCGACTCCGCGCGTATTCCTTTCGTGGAACACGCATCCCGCGAGTCACGCGTCGCCCTCCCGCCGAAGGGTAGGTTGCGACAGTTGGCGACTCCACTGGGGACTATTTTTAGAGAGTTAGGCCATTTAATCTTGTGCAATGTTTTATCGTGACTTACCCCTTTGTTTGTTTCCATTCATTATGTTCTTGTATATATAACTCTTTGATGCTTTTAGTGCATTTTTTGTATGCTTGAGGTAAATATTTATTCATTTGATGCACACAAACACTAACACTATTTGCACACACGGTGAGTTGAAAAAGGGCCCTATACCCGGGTTCGTGGGAACATAAGGAGTGGAGGTGAATCCGTGATCATGCTAGGTCTCCGACTTGCTTGATTACAGTGAACCCTCATCTAGAGTTTTTCTCTTTGAAAACATATTGTTGCTAGTAGTCCCTACTGCTGCAGTATGTTCTTCGAAGGGGATGATACCTCTAGAAACCATCAAGAGAGATATGACTACCTTGGGGGTTATCACTAAAAGCCTAGTTAGCTCTCTCCCTTATAGGTCCCTTAAATAGGGGCACGGAGCAAACACGTTGCGCGCCATTTTTGACACTGCCATGCATAAGTATCATATACCCTTTTGCTTATATTTGTTTGTGAATATTGTCGTACTATGTACATCCCCGTGTTGTTCTTTTCGCATATGCATCATGCGTGGGTTTCGTCTTTGATCCCCTCACTTTAGCAAACCGACGGAGGGTCCGTGTCGCCTTCTTAAAAACATACATTGGGGCACTTTGCTACCCCTAGACGTTGTATCTAAGAAGGAGACAGTTTCTCGGGCTCCCGTATTCGTAAATTGCATCTGTGTCATATGCATTTCTTCATGCATTCATCCATTCCACCCATGATAGATGTCAGAGTTTTGATTCGCACTAGATTTTATTTCACTTTAGTAAAACATGGGATCAAGTCAAAAGCCTTCGCTTAAAAAGAGGTTCTATCAAGTCAAAATCAAGAGCTTAGAGGTCACTAGTTTACGAGAGTTGGGGCAATTAATGGGTCAACTTCAACGGCAAGCCTTCCGCAAAGCCTATGGTAAGATTTGGGACCTAGCTAGGGTAGAAGTCTCCATGGAACCGATTGCATCCCTTTCCCAGTATTATGACCAGCCCCTAAGGTGCTTCACATTTGAGGACTTCCAGCTAGTGCCGACTGTGAAAGAGTTTGAAGAAATCCTGGGATGCCCACTGGGAGGAAGGAAGCCATATCTTTTCTCTGGGTTCTATCCCTCCACGACAAGAGTTGCCAAGGTAGTGAAAATCTCATCACAAGAGTTGGACCGTGTAAAGCAAAACAGAAATGGAGTAGTCGGAGTACCAAGGAAGTGTTTGGAGGAAAGGGCAAAGGCCTTGGCAAAATCAAGGCGAATGAGCTTCTTTTATTGACATCTTGGCACTTTTGATCTTTGGAGGTGTCCTCTTTCCGAATATGGAAGGGTTAGTGGACCTAGCAGCGATTGATGCTTTCCTCGCCTTTCATCATGGCAAGGAAAGCCCGGTCGTCGCCATTTTGGCCATGTATGACACGTTGGACCGGGGATGTGAAAAGAGCAGTGCAAGAATTGTTTGTTGTGCACTGGCTCTCTATGTGTGGCTGGTTTCACACCTTTTTTCTCCAAGAAGGTAGGCCCGTCTATCCGCTACAAGGTCACCGCTCGTGCGTCGAAAAAGGAAAGGCGAATTGGGACCAACTCTGGGCTAGCATGGAGGGGCGTCTGTTAATTGGTTCCCTCGCTAGAAGGAAGGAAGAATCAGGATTCTATCTTCATGCGAAGGATGTCCAAATGTTCCCTTGATGGGAACAAGGGGTTGTATTAATTATAATCCCGTCCTCGCCATAAGACAACTTGGCTACCCCATGAGAGGAGTGCCATTAGACGAAAGCATCACGCCTTTCATCGCACGGGGTTTCAGTGACCACAACGCGAGGGTACTCCAAGGAGTTCGCAAGGCATGGGATGCAGCGTGAAGAAAGGACATAGAGCTTAGGGGAAGCAGTAATGGGATCATCGGCGGCTATCATAAGTGGCTGAGAGTCCGGACACAAGGATTGGATTGGCTCCCAAATCTAAAGACTGTGAGAGACAATGAGGTTAAAGCTTTGGAAGAAAGTGATGAGGTACAAGCCCTAAAGGCAAAGCTTGAAAGAGCCCGGGTAGTCAAAGAGAAGTTCAAGTCCATAGCCATTAAAGTCTGAAGAGAGTATGATGAACTAAGGGACGTCAATATGGCCACCGATGAAGCCTTGGAATGAGAAACCAAGAAGGCCCGAAAGGAAGAACACGACCAAAACAAGTTTTGAGGGGCTTTATGGGGCAGCAATAGTGAGCTCAAGCTCCGAAGAGGTGAAAGGAATCATCACGGGTCAAAGGCATGATCTGGAAGGACGAGCTAAAGGCTTGCCTTAGGTCGAAAAGAAATTTGTCCCAACAATTAAAGTGAGACTGAAGGGAATATGTGGGCCATCATCGATGAGTGCAAAGAGAAGCTAAATCTAGCGGCGACTCACGAGCAAAGGCTAGAGGATGAGTACGCCAAGATATCAGCAGAAAGGGAAGCAAGGGAAAGGGTAATTGATTCATTGCACCAAGAGGCAACAATGAGGATGGACCGATTTGCTCTTACTTTGAATAGGAGTCAAGAACTTCCCCGATTGCTAGCCAAGGCCAAAGCAATGGCAGACACCTACTCCGCCCCCGAGGAGATCCACAGACTTCTCAGCTATTGTCAGCATATGATAGACTTAATGGACCATATGATTAGAAACCGCTAGGAAGTTTGTATTGTCGCTCAGATCTTGACTAGTTATAACTTTTTGAATAAAATGAGTTTATCCCACGTTTTTACTCCAAAAATCAGTGCGAATCAAGTTACTCCCGCATTTTATCTCTAGCATGCATTGTATGTTGGTCTCGTCCTTTGTCACGGGAAGCCGAAAGGTCCATATCACCTTCTTAATTGTACACATGGGGCACTGCGCCCCCAAATGCGCAAGTAAGAAGACATAATTTTCCGGGCTCTCGTGTCCGTAAAATGCATTCATATCATGCATCGCATAAGCATCTCTTCATAACATCATAAGGAACATATCGTTCCTGCATTTGTCCGTTATCATATTCCAGCCTCACATTTTGCATGAGTCATGGCATCATCATGCATATGCGTTCAACAAACTTTTTGATCTACAAAATTGCATACCATTTGTTTTCATGTTTGCTCATCCTTGCATTTTCCTCTACAAAACAAAAACAAAAAGGGGAAGCGTGAAACTTCACACTACATTCTTAGTTGCATGTGTTTGGCACCATGAGCCAACCATGTTGGGATCATAAACCCATTTCTAAAATAAAAAAAAAAACACACAACAACAAAACAAAATAATTGAACATGATGCATGGTTAACTAGGAAATGGTGTTTCTTCGGGCATCTCAATTTCATAATTACATTTTCCGTGCATAAGCTTAAAGTATGCCCGAGTCATTCATCCCTATGAGATGTTGTTGAAGTATTGGCGATCAGAATTGCCATTCCTTGGATTATAGGGTTGAACCAAGCTCATGCTTTTACAAAAAGGTTCATCAAGTCAAGTTGAAGTATGGAAGTAACCATCTTGCAAAAATTGGGGCAAAAAATGAATCGAGTTACATCACTGCTTCATTTACTGCCAAACACATTTAGGACTGTTGATGTCCTTGTTACTTCCAGTTTCACCTTGACCAAAATGTCATGAACCATGTTGAAAAATCTAAATTGATTCAACCCCATGTCCTGCGTAGAAATTCGCAATACTTCACCTGTGTATCATTCACATACATCCATGCTTTTCATTGGTTGCATTGCTCATTGCATTCTTTCCTTGAAAAAGAGAATAAAAATAAAAAAAATAAAATAAAATAAAATAAAATGAACTTAATCATTGTTATCAAAAAGAAAAGGACACGCTTTACGGCGCCCTTACCGAACTCGTGCTAGAGCTAGAGTAATGGGTGAAGCAGAGGAGGTGCAAGAGAAGATGAAGGCCGAAGTGGAGGCCATGAAAGAGCAAATGGCCACAATGGTAGAGGCCATGATGAGCATAAAGGAGATGGTGGAGGTCAGTGCGGCTTACCAAACCCGTGCTAGAGCTAAAATAATGGGTGAAGTAGAGAAGGTGCAAGAGCAGATGAAGGCCGACATGGAGGCCATGAAAGAGCAAATGGTAGGCAAAGATTTGGGAAGTACGGGCGGCCCCCCATTATGCGCAAATTCAAAACAAGCATGCCTTCCCACCATATGGCTGGCCTCCCAACTATACACCACCCAATGTGGCATACATTCCCAATGAGGATTTCAATAACTTCGCTCCCATACTCATTGAAATGTCTCTCAACCCATGGGGGAGACACATGAAATTCCCCACCACAATCTAGCCGACTTCGAGCCTTGCCTCGGATATGCCACTGAAGGGCAAGCAGTTGGTGGTATACCCATGCCAAACACTTTGGAGAGCCCTCAGTTTCGCCCACAACCATAACCCTTGCATTTTGCGGTGGGAAGAGCCCCTCCTGCTATGGCTAAAAAGGGAAATGTGGATCATCTAAAGGAAAGGCTCAGGGCCATTGAAGGAGGTGAAGATTATGCCTTTGCTAACCTAGAAGAGTTGTTCCTAGTACCTAATATCATCACCCCTCCCACGTTCTAGGTGCTGGACTTTGACAAGTACAAGGGGACTACTTGCTCCAAGAACCATCTAAAGATGTATTGTCGGAAGATGGGGGCATATGCAAAAGATGAGAAACTGCTGATACATTTTTCCTGAGAAAGTCTTACTAGGACAACTGTCGCCTGGTATACTAACTTAGGAACCTTCCTGAGTCTATACTTGGAAGGACCTAATGGTTACCTTCGTTAGGCAGTATCAGTACTATTCTGATATGGTTCCGGATAGGATGCAACTACAGAACATGTGCAAAAAGGGAGACGATAATCGTGATGGTAGACACATTATCGGTACTCTACTATGAAAAGATGGTGGGCTACGCACCCTCAAAGCTTTGCAGATTTGGTCTTCGCCAGTGAAAGGATCAATGTGGGTCCGAAAAGAGGCAAATTTGATCATCCTACTAGGACGACTGAGAAAACTGGGGCAAATGAAGAGGGTGAGAAAGAGGGAGAAACCCATGATGTGACTGTCATTCCTATACAGCCAAGTTTCCCACCAACCCAACAATGTCATTACTCAGCCAATAACCAACCTTCTCCTTACCCACCACCCAGTTATCCACAAAGGCCATCCCTAAATCAACCACAAAGTCTGTCTACCGCACTTCCAATGACGAAGACCACCTTTAGCACAAACCAAAAAATGCCAACAAAAAGGAATTTTGCAGCAAAAAGCCCGTAGGGTTCACCCCAAATTCCGTTGTCATATGCTAAACTTGATCCCATATCCACTCGATAATTCAATGGTAGCCATAACCCCAACCAAGGTTCCTCAACCTCCATTTTTCTAAGGATACGACTCGAACGCAACGTGTGCTTATCATGGAGGAGCCCCGGGGCATTCCATTGAGCATTGTATGACCCCAAAGCATAAAGTGTGAAGTCTAATTGATACGGGCTGGCTGAGATTTGAGGAGAATCGCTTGTTGAATCCTAACATTGACAAGCAACACCATACATGGGGCAATTCTGGAAGCTGTTGTTATGACTCATCAGGATTTTCAAGTTTATGCCATCATTGTAAACCACAGTTACAATGTTAAATGAAATGGATAAAGTTGATATCTTTGTCCCTCATCCTCTCACAAACGCATGTTTGCTTATTCAACTTTCACTGGAATGTGGGTGCAAGCCATTGGTCTGTTTGCTCAAGCGACCTGCACTCCTGAGTGTTCACTTCTAAGACTGTTCAATCAGAGGTTACTCGTCTTGCACGTTGGCGGGGCTGCCGTAGAACAACAACAAAAAAAGTTCAAAACAAATAATTTCAGAAATAAAAATAAAAAAAATAAAAAAGGTTCAAAAGAAAAAGAAAAAAGCATTTGATTGACTGTGTTTTCAAGACATTCATGTGACCTCATTATATCATTCTGGAAAGTTTGTCCTCTTAGAGAGAAGTGAGTTATCAAGAATAGGATGTTGGATAAATGGCCTTAGTTACCTTAAGAAAAGGGGGGGTTGAATTAAGATACGAAGATTATTCCCCAATTAAACTTTCACTCTCTCTTTTCGGATTAACAATGCACAAAGGGATAACCCTTCCCTTGTGTTCAGGAATCCTCTACAACAAGAGGCCCACGGTCTCTTAATCCCTTTTCAGAAATAAGAAGAAGAGAAGAAGAGGCCTCTCGTAAAAGAGGTAGATTGTAAAATGAAGCTCAATCAAAAATTCCTTATTGAATATGCAAGTGGTTGACCAAGGAATCTTTTTGAGAGGATAAGACGTTTCAGTTCAGAAAAACTCTTGATCTTTCGAGAGGATAAAACTGTTTGGGCAATGAAAACTCTCTTTAAAACATTTGAATGGCCGTTCATAAAACATTTGAATAGATATGTCTCTTGGAAATTATTTTCTGAAATCCCCTCTGGTAATCAATTACAAGACTTATGTAATCGATTACAGGTTTTAAAAATTTGAATTAAAACATTTTCAACTACTGGTAATCGATTACCAGAGAGCAAATCTCAATTTGAAATGATAGAATTCTTTGGTCAAACCTTTTGTTTGTTTCAATTTGGAAACTTCTTCCTAAAGATTCTAAGAGATCAAACTTGATCATATATCTTGATTTTCTTGGATTCTTGTCTTGAATAAAACTTAGAAGCACTTGATCCTTTAGCATCATCAAGACATCAAAACATCTTGCTTCTACATAGGAGTCATTTGACTTAATCCATCAACTGAAAGATCCTTCAATTATTTCTCGTCCTTGGAAAATTCTTTTTGCAAGAATCAACTGCTTCTTTCATTCTTCCTCACTACGAGGTCGTGAAAACAAGACAACAATTGGTACCTCTAAGCCCTACACTGGGGCAACGAAAGGCACCATGCAAAAACCTTAAGCGTACCTAGGGGCAGATTAGAAGTTTTCACCCAATAGGTTCCCAGCTACAAGGTCATGACGAAAGATAACAATTGGTACCTCAAAGCCTTACACTGGGGCAATGAGGGGCATCGTGCATGAGCCTCAAGTGAACATAGGGGCAGATCAAAAGTTCTCACCCGCCGATGTTTTTAAACAAAAAAAGGGGGGACAAACCCTAGGATTTCAATAGATTGATTAAACGTCAAACAGCTCTATTGCCATCACTCCAAAATGGTCAAGTGACTAAATCAAACAGAACATACACTTTGAGGGGGTTCCCGGAGAGATTTGCAAAAGATAGGATAAGGTTGCATGAATTATCACCTCTTTCAAAAGGACAGTCAATCTGTGTTTTCCAAAAAAAAAATTAATTAAATCAAAATCAAAATCACAAAACAAGGAAAGAATGACATGAACATTGTACAAACTTTCCATTTCATTGCATTATTTCATATGAAGTCCGCATTTACCAAATTTCACAACAAAGGTTGCATGCATCTGCATCCCTAAAAATCATGTTGACTACATAGATTCCCTACATCTAAATGTCCAAATCTTTTGAATTTGGGATGACCGGCTCTCTCGATGAGTCGATCCCTTGCTTTCTCATAAGGATGGACCCTTGGGTACTAGTTACCCTCACCGTCAGAGGACTACACGTCCTCGCCTTGAGAGGACTACACGTCCTCACCACCAGAGGGCTGCACGCCCTCACCTCCAGAGGACTATACGTCCTCGCCTTGAGAGGGCTACACGCCCTCACCTAGGGTACTAGTTACCCTCACCGTCAGAGGACTACACGTCCTCACCTTGAGAGGACTACACGTCCTCACCATCAGAGGGCTGCACGCCCTCACCTCCAAAGGACTACATGTCCTCGCCTTGAGAGGGCTACACGCCCTCACCTGGGTTACTAGTTACCCTCACCGTCAAAGGACTACACATCCTCGCCTTGAGAGGACTACACGTCCTCACCACCAGAGGGCTGCACGCCCTCACCTCCAGAGGACTATACGTCCTCTCCTTGAGAGGGCTACACGCCCTCACCTTGGGTACTAGTTACCTTCACCTTCAGAGGACTACACGTCCTCGCCTTCAAAGGGTCATGTACCTTCAACTTCAGAGGACTACACGTCCTCGCCGTCAGGCAGACGCAGGGCGAAACACCACAGCAACATTGGGATGGCCGGTAGCGGGCAATAGACACACCGCCACCACCTCTAAAGTTCACCTCAGCTCATCCATAAAAAGGTTAGAGTGTTGCCTACGACACATGGCCGACCAGCAGGCTACCAAATCCAAAGCCAAAGGTAAGCAAAGTATTAGGTCCGTGACCGACAAGTCATAAAGCGTCCAGCTCAAGACGTTAAAGAAGCGCTACTAGGAGGCAACCTAATACCTTTTGAATCTATGCTTGTTATTTGATCACTTTTTATAGTAGGACGCACCTAGTTGCTCATGATCCTGGGAATTTAAATAAAACAAGCGCAAGCTCGGAAGGTAGTCATACCTCACAAAATATATATACATATGTATGTTTAGGTAGTGAAAATACCTTAGATATGCATGTATGTAAACAAAAAAACACTTCACAAAATATATATATGTATGTTTAGGTAGAAAGATACCTTAGATATGCATGTATGTAAACAAAAAATACTTCACAAAATATATATATGTATGTTTAGGTAGAAAGATACCTTGGATATGCATGTATACAACAAAAATACCTTACAAAACATATATATATATATATATGTTTAGGTAGCAAGATACCTTGGATATGCATGTATATAGCAAAAATACCTCACAAAAATATACACATGTTTAGGTAGCAAAATACCTCACGAAAAAAAAAAACAAAAAAAAAACAAAAACAAACGAGAAAAACAAATGATAATGATAAAAAAAAGGAAGAAAAAAAAAGAAAAATAAGTTGTCTAGCTGAAAAACCAACATGCTTGTGAAAAGAGATGACTTCCGTCTTCTCCCTTTGATTACCAACCAAAATCCTGTGCGCTAGCGACTTTTTCGCCCCGCACTAAACAAAAACAGAAAAGGAAAAAGCCAACAAAAAATCAAAAGCCAAAAACACACAAAAGCCGAAAAATCCACCAAAAGAACCCGTTTCCAAGGGAAATCCTATTGATCCATGATCACGCATGTAATTTTTGATTTGATAGGAAATAATTTGCAAAGTCAAGTCATGACATATCTATGGTTCGGAATTAGGATGAAACACTTACCTGTGCGAGATTGATACACTTTGAGTGATTTTCTTCTATTTTTGTCGAACCCAGTGATTCCTCTAACTGGTCATTTAGAAACGAAATGCTAACATCCAAAATCTCATTTATGGTTATGGGGGGTTTCATCAGCAGACTCTCCTTCCCCGGTAGACGCATTGTTTTTCACTCAAAAAGGCATATGCTGCTCTAATCAGTTGGAATATTTGTCTCTTTGCTAAAGCATGTTTGCATTTTAGTGGAGAAAACACCGAGGCTTTTTCAAGTCTCACAAGTTATCCAGAACTACGTAGGTCTGAGTTCCTCATTGGAGGATACGTAGGAGCAAGAGCCTCGCTTTTGTCGACCACACCACCTTTTGTTGCCATGGCTCAAGAGCTGGTAACCCGCGGAGACACCTTACGGTTATCCGCACCTCGTCATTCAGTGACCCCAAGTGTGATTGATGAGCAAAGGCCAGTGTGGTCATTTGCACCCTTTCCGGAGATGTCAACATCTTCCGGTGGAGACTTTTTCAAGTCTCACAAGTTATCTAGAACTACGTAGGTCTGAGTTCCTCGTTGGAGGATACGTAGGAGCAAGAGCATTGCTTTTGTCGGCCGCCCCACAAGATCTGTCATACTGACCCTGAGGTCATGTGACATGCGGAGACAAAATTTGGTCATTCCGCACCCCTTTGCCATTCAGACACAGTCGTGTCCGATGGCACGCAGAGACAAAATTTGGTCATTTTGCACCCTTTGTCATCCAAAGGCGGCGGGCCCGATGACATGCGGAGACAAAATTTGGTCATTTCGCACCCCTTTGCCATTCAGACACAGTCGTGTCCGATGGCACGCAGAGACAAAATTTGGTCATTCTGCACCCTTTGTCATCCAGAGGCGGCGGGCCCGATGACATGCGGAGACAAAATTTGGTCATTCCGCACCCCTTTGCCATTCAGACACAGTCGTGTCCGATGGCACGCAGAGACAAAATTTGGTCATTCTGCACCTTTTGTCATCCAGAGGCGGCGGGCCCGATGACATGCGGAGACAAAATTTGGTCATTTCGCACCCCTTTGCCATTCAGACACAGTCGTGTCCGATGGCACGCAGAGACAAAATTTGGTCATTCTGCACCCTTTGTCATCCAGAGGCGGCGGGCCCGATGACATGCGGAGATTTAAATCATCTTCCGCGCTCACAAGATCTGTCATACTGACTTTTGAGTCACGCTGACGGGCGGAAATATCCAAGTGGTTATCCGTATAAACATTCTTTTGCTATCTGTAAGACAGAACGCTTGATAGCATGCAGAGACTGACATCGTCTTCTACACCTTTTGTTCCCTCGGGAACAACAAGTCATTTGCATGCGGAAATTTTATGGTCACCCGCGACTCTCGTCAACCGAGAGGAACGAAATTAGTGTCTTATCTTTACTTTCCTTTTATTTCCAATAAAAGACAAGTAAAGAGGGGCAACTGTCATACCCTAATTTCGTCCGGGGACCTTTGCTTGATGACATGCGACTTTTCTTTGGTCCTTGTGAGGTGCTTGGCACCCATCATTAGGCAATTTGTGAAATTCCGGGACATGCCGAAAAACAAAAGAAAATGTTGATGCACAATCCGTAAAGGTTCCGTGACACACCGGAAATCAAATGGAAGCATCGTTGCACAATTAGTGAGGTTCCGTAACATTCCGTAAGTCAAAAAGGGGATGGTTATGTAATCCACAGGGTTCCGTAACATTACAGAAAGAAAACAAGTATCGTTACGAAATTCGTAAGTTTCCGTAACTTTACGAAAAAGGAATCACCAAAAAAAGCAGAGGGGGGTGTACTTAGTAAAAATGGGGGTGCAAATAGCAACCAGACCCACTTGGGCCCTCCAGAATATTCCTCCAGAAGGTTGTTGCTTCTGGAGGAAGCAACCCTGCTCGCCTGGGCGAGCTGGGCGGCAAGCATCTCCCCTATTTTGCTATAAATAGGGGAGGAAGTGAAGAAGAAAAGGGTTCAGCCCCTTAGGCACTTCTCTCTCTTTCGAATTTGCTTGGAAAAATTGTTTCCGTGAAGAAAATCTAAGCCGAGGCGCTTCCGAAACGTTTCCGTAACGTTTTCCGTGAGGAATTTCGTGAAGGTTTTCGACCGTTCTTCGACGTTCTTCATTCGTTCTTCATCGTTCTTCGATCTTCAACGGGTAAGTACCTCGAACCAAGCTTTTCGATTCATTTTATGTACCCGTGGTGGTCCACATTGTGTTTCGTGTATTTTTATTCTTGTTTCATTTACTTTTTAAACCCCCTTTTGACGTGCTTAAGCCATTTTATTTAAGTCATTTCTCGCTTAAACTAAAAATAAAATAAATTTCCACCGATCGTTTGAATTGTATTATCCGTTAACTTCAGTTAAAATGAATTCCGACCGTTCGGTCGTGCCGTAACCACGTTGGGAATCAAAAAGAGGTAAAAAATAATATAATAATCAAAAAAACATCTTTTAGTAAAATAAAGCGGAAAATCAATCGGACGTTTTCTCTTTGGGATTTCTCATTCTTAAACCGAATTGACTAATAACTAAAGTGAAACTAAGGCTAAAATTAACTCGCCTAGTCAAGCTCGTCCATAAAAATAGGTTTTTGAAGTTTGTCATTTCAATTTCTTGCTAAGTAAAATGGATCATTTTTAAGGTCCAACGCCTTAAAATGATCACCTCTTAGGTAAAAAAAGAATCACTTGATAAGAAAGAACTACGTAGGTCTGATTTCCTCATCGCAATTGAGGAATACGTATGAGCAAAGGGAAACACCCTTATCGACCACAAAAAGACAAAAAATATAAAAAGGGTATAAAGGATATAAAGACATAAAAAGGGAACATAAAAATCAAAGTCATGTTTGCACATTCGATTAAAGGCTGTCGTCCCTTGGGACGGACGTGTGGGGTGCTAATACCTTCCCCGTGCGTAAATACAACTCCCGAACCTTTCACTTAAAAGTTCGTAGATCGCATCTTTTCCGGTTTTTCCGACGTTTTCCTCAAATAAACGTTGGTGGCGACTCCGCGCGTATTCCTTTCGTGGAACACGCATCCCGCGAGTCACGCGTCGCCCTCCCGCCGAAGGGTAGGTTGCGACAACTGCAATTGATGACACACATTCTAAGGCGGTTATTTAAAACTGCCTTAGAATGTTTTGTGTAATAAAATTTATGCCGGTTTCTATTAAAAAACTGTCATAAATCAAAATAAAAAATAACAAAAAAAGAAAAAAATTTAGAGCAATTACCTACTCGCTGCAGCTTTGGGGTCAGGGCCAATCATTGCCACGCTCTTGCTCTGCACCCCTCCGTCTCTGTAAAGATTCCCCATTTTTATGCTTCCATCACAAACACCGCATCAACACACATATACACAGTCTTTTTTTCTTCACTGTTTATTTTTTTAATTTATTATTATTGCAACACGTTTCTCTCCAATTTGTTGCATAACCCATTTGGTTTTAGGTGCCAAAAAAGACCAAGTTGTTGTGTTCTTGAAGGCTGAAGCCCTCCTCTCTCTCAGGGTTTTCTCACCCCTTTTTCAAGTATTTCATGGGTTTTCATTTGATTCACTGTTTTTGGGTTTTCATTTGACATTAATATGAAGTTGACACTTTTATTATAAATAAATGGTAAAACTTTTAGAATGGCGTTGAAAATAACTAAGTTTGAGGGAATGGAAAATATTTAGAGTTGCTTCCACTTAGCTAGAGCTCTCTCACACTTATTGATAATAGGTTCCCACAAAAAGAAGATTGTATTCCTCAACTTGATGTTTGATTACAAGGCAGCGGTATAGGTAGGGAATTAGGTCAACAAATTTAGTCCTGGAAACTGGGGTTATAATCTCCTCTTAAATGTTGGCGGAGTAATTAATTATAGAAAGATTGTGTGGGAGATTTCTCAAATTAATAAAAGAATTTGTTCCTAGCTATAAAAAGAAAACAGAATCTGAGGATTCGGTCTATTGCTGCAAGTCAGGAACCAATCACCTTAAAAATCAGGAACGGATCACCAATATTTTTGTGAAATAAGTTCATGTAAACTTTTTTAACTCATGCTATGGTATATTGTTCTAACCAGTTCATAGGTTGCAAATTCTATACTGCTTGTTAATCTGGTCATTTCTTGTAAAGCCATTCTCTTTGTCTATGCCTAATAAAAAAATTAGCAAGTCTTATCTCACTAGGTGCTATTGGTTAAATGCATCATTTGACCCTATGTCTTTTTTTTTTGGAAAAAATGTAAATTATATTAAACCCAAAATGATACAACAGTAAACGGGACATACCTTGCAGCTAGAGAAAATCAAAAGTCTTCCTAATACAAGAAGGCCTATATCAAGATGCTAAAACAAATGCAACAGGTGCGCTTGTCTATACATAAAAAACTTAATCTTGCTAATAACCTCTATTACAGAAAATTGATAATCTTCAAAAATCAGCTTGTTCCTAGACAACCAGATGCAGTAGACTGTAATTGCTATAGCCAGACAACGTAATTTTCCTTGAACACCTGATGTGGATCTGCCCCTAATTAAAGAGTCAGTAATGCGCTGTAAAGAAGTGAAACGCCTGCGGAAATGAGCCAAATCACGAATGTGAGCCCAAACTTGGAGAGATTTCCTGCAAGAAAAGAACAAATGAGCATTTGACTCAGCCTCATTTGAACATAAAGGGCAAAGGGAACCCTTGTTCAAAAAAGTAATTTTGTCAAGAGTAAGCAGCCGGTTCCTTTTAGCAAGCCACAGAATGAAAGACATCTTAGGGGGGATTGCTGGGTTCCATATAACAGAACACCAACTAACAGTAGGCTTGACACCTCTAATGTATTCATAGACTTTGCCAACAAGCAATTGTTCATTGGTGCTCCAAGATTGAATCCTCTTTTTGGCCTATTCTGTACTTAGCTCTTTGGAGATAATAAAGTCCCTTATTTGAATGATTTTCTTTATCAAAACTGAATCTGATGAAAAAGTATTATAATTCCACACATCGCTCCCTTTGAAATAGTAATGGTGAACCGAGCGAACCCATAGAGAATCTTTCTTACAATGAAAGTCCCACAGGATACGGGAAAGAAGCGCAAGGTTCCAGTCCTTGAGATTAAAAAGGCCTAAACCCCCTTCTTTTTTCGGAGAACAAACTACTGACCAAGCAACCAAGGGCTTGTTTTTTCCAATATCCGCTTTGCCCCACAGAAGATTACGGCACAAAACGTTGATTTGGTCCAGAACAGATTGCGGCAAAGGAAAAATCCCCATCCAGAAATTCACAATTCCTTGAATAACTGCTCTGATCAACTCTAACTTACCTGCATAAGATAAAGACTTGTTGCTCCATCCCTGAATCAGGCAAGTAATCTTGGAAAGCAAGGGAGCATAATGACATACATTTAATCTAGATGATAAAAGGGGAACACCCAAGTATCTAAAAGGGAAGTCACCCAAGCTAAATCCAGTAAGCTGTTGAATATGAGAAAGCTCATGAGGCCTAATACCGGCTGAGTATATGGCAGATTTATCAGAGCTGATGGAAAGCCTTGAAACCCTACAGAAGTGCTGAAGCTTGGCAAACATAGTTGACACAGAAGGGATATCTCCTCTAGATAGAAGCATAATATCATCTGCAAAAGCCAAATGAGATAGCTGAATACCTGCACAGTTGGGATGAAATTTAAAATTGGCATCATCCTTGAGGCTGCTCATATCTCTGGAAAAGTACTCCAAACAGAGCACAAATAGATAAGGGGAGAGAGGATCCCCTTGTCTAAGACCCCTCTGTCCTTTGAAGTGACCATAAATGGATCCATTGACTGCCACACTAAAGGAAGTGGAAGAAACACATTCCATGATCCAAGTACAGAACTGGGCTGGGAAGACAATGGACTTAAGCATCTAATCCAAGAATTCCCAGGAAATGGAATCATAAGCTTTATGCAAGTCAATTTTCAGGAGGTATCTCGGAGAGGATCTTTTCCGGGCATATTTGCGCAAAATCTCTTGAACTAGGAAGATGTTGTCCATCATCTTTCTGTTCTTAATGAAACCAGTTTGAGTTTCTCCAATAATAGTCTCAAGCACTAGGGCTATGCGATTGACCAAAATTTTAGACACAATCTTGTATAACAAATTACAGCAAGATATGGGTCTAAAATGGTTAACCTGGGAGGCCTGATCATGCTTAGGAATAAGCGCAATAATAGCATGGTTGAGCTGCTTTAGAATTTTTCTAGTTGTAAAGAATTCATTAACCGCTGCAAATATATCATCACCAATGATATTCCAAGCCTTCTTGAAGAATAAAACATTGAAACCATCTGGCCCAGGAGCTTTATTGTTATCCATCACAGAGATAACGTTCCAAACCTCTTGCTTAGAAGTAGGACAAAGTAAGGCCGCAAAGCAATCGGTGGGAACCTTAGGACCCCTATTGCAGATCGAAATGGAAGGAATTTGGGTCAGCTCATGAGCACTAAACAAATTCCTAAAGTGATTCACAAAAGCAAGGGCAATTTCATCTTGGGAGGAAGTGTTATGCCCATCCTCTAGCCTTATGGCAGCAATAAACCGGTTGTGTCTGTTGCGCTTGATTAAAGCATGAAAGAATTTGGAGCATTTATCAGCCTGCAGGAGATATTTATTTTTTATGAGTTGAGCAAATTTCATAGACTCCGCTTTTCTAAGCATAATGGTTTACCCTCTAGTGCGGTTTATCAGAGCAAGAAGGGAAGGATCCTGAGGATTTTGCTTTAGAGAATTAAGCGCACTGTTATATTCAACCTCAGCTACCTTCACTCGATTGGAGATGTTGTTGAACTCCTGCTTAAAAAGATTCTTCAAGGGAGCTTTAAGAGCTTTCAATTTCTTATAGACCTTGAACATGCTACAACCATGAATATTTTGCTTCCAGCCATCTGCAACAATTCTTATGAAATTTGGATGATCCACAATAGCATTGTTGAATTTAAATGGAGAATTACCTCTAGGTACTACCAACTCAGTGGTGACAACTAGAGGAGTATGGTCTGAAATAGAAATAAACTCCATAACTTCACAAGCAGAATTGTTGACCCTATGTCTTTGCATGACAATTAGTTGTTAATCTTGTGATGGAGGTTTGACATTTATATTTCTAGGATTTCTTGTATATATAGTGCCTGTGTCTCTATTCCTCGTCATCATTTGTGTTAATGTTCATTGAAGAGCCCTGTTCAGTGGGAAGACATTGAGCTGGCAATCAATTTGTTTTTTTATGACAAGCTCTTGAGTTGCATAATACAGAATTGTTGAGACGTCCCATCAGAGTTGATTTGGTTGAAGAAAAAGGTGAATATACCTACAATAGAAGGTAATCTACATACCTATATATATATATTTTAGAAAAAGTTTAGAGTAAGGTTGATTAATAAATAAGTGAGTATATATATATATTTTAATAATTTGTACTGTTCTTTATTTTTGGTGTAGACAATCCTCATTTCATTATTCTTTCATTTATAATCATAACTATAATTATAATATATATATATATATATATATATATTATTTTTTCTCATTTAGAGCATAATTATCATTCGTGAAATCTTAGTTGTTTGTGAAAAATCTACATTACATTAATTAGTATGAGTAGAATTAAGTTTAAATCTTTTGACAAAAGTATATAATTTGAGTCTCATGGATAAAATAAAAATATGATTGAAAATGATATCCTACTAAAAGTGCTTAGTTAGTTAAATTTTCTAAAAAATTACTTAAATAAAATCTCAATTTAGTTTATATCAGAGGATATCTCCCAATATTATTTATTTTCGATAAAATAGCATGGTACTCAAAACCTCACAATATAGAGTGGATGGAAAAAGGATAGAGAGAAATGAATAGGAAAATATACTGTGAAATTTTGTGTTTAGATTTAAGAAAATAAAATGAAAAGAAATAATGTTGTGAGGTTGTTTGGTTTGGAAGAAACAAGGGAAAAGAAATTAGATTAGATATAAAAAAAAATTATTTTACCCTTATATACAACCTCCAACATGTATCATATAAACCATATTATATATAAAAAATGGTTAATTACATATTTGATTAATTAATGTACATCTAATTATTCAATGTTAAATGGTATGTGCAAATAACTTTTATAAATTAGAAATTTTCGGTGAACTAAATAACTTTTCCATTATTCTGTAGACCATTTTTATTAAGAATTATATTCCCAAATAAGTGGTCCAAAATGGGATTTTTTATGTCATCGTATTCAAAAGGACTTCTAGTAAAGATTTCTAGACCTACCTAATTTCAAACGTTAATCCATTTGCAAACTTTATTTGTCTCCATTGCAAAGTGACATGAATTGAAAGGAAAAGAAGTTGACGGGAATGGATGTAGTGCTTCCATGCTTGTTTGACAAGATGTCCAAAATAATCAGGAAATTGAATCTCCACAGATCTTGTATGCACGTGTTTATGTTTCATAAATATATATATATATATATATATTAGTTACATTACTGGCTCCTTAAATATTTTAGTGGTTTTTGCTCCTTAAAAGTCAAGTTGATCGATACATATTGGACCAACTATATATATGATTTGTTTGGATAAATTTTTAATTATTTAAATAAACTTTCTTATGTTAGATTCTTCAAAAGATGATTTTTAATCCATGCTTAACCAAATTGATCGTGAGTCTATTTTTTGTTCGATTTAATTAGCCAGTTCAATCTGATTATGGTAACAATGTCATAAACTATAATCTAAATTTAGGTATCTGATCATGCCTATAGATATTTATGAGTTAGTTTGAACTACAATATTGAACTAATTTGGTATGGATGATCAAATTAAGATTAAAAAATTATTATACTTTATCTAAGTTTTTTTTATCACATAGTATCTTCCTTTTGATATGAAATTTGCATATTCTATGCTCCTGCAAATTAAAAAAGTGTTTTGTTTCTCAATGAATTTATATAATAATTAAATTAATTTCAAACTTTTTTTTATACATTGGTTTTTTTTGTTAGGAAACTTTGATAATACTTTTATATGATATTTACTTTTTTTACAATTATAATATTACATATATATCTGGTTAATCTCTACTCAAAACAATAAACAATGTCTTCAACCTTCCTAGAAACTTCAAATCATCTCAAGCAATAGACTAGTAAAACAACAGTCCTCTCCCACTAGGAAGCAAGCAGCATTCTAGTGTATTGTATTCTTGACTCAACAGGTTTTCTCTTCTTATTTTCCCTCCCTATCACTTGTAGTTATAGCTTGGAATGGATGAGGCCACATTCTTGGTTCAGAGTTTGTCAATTTTGTAGTGTTAAAGCCATGTCATTTTAACTTATCTATCTTCTTTACCAACTTCAATAAAGATTACAACAGTCACTTCAAAAATAGCTACTACCTTAAAAACTCACCCAAACCACAAATAGACAGAGCTATCTAAGTTCTAGGGTATTCTCTCCCCCACTCCCCCTTCTTCAGTAATGCAAAATGATGGAAACAAATATAATTAAACCATGATAGCATGGAAAACTGAAGTTAACAATGTAAGCAACTAAAAAAAGGCACCTGATCATCGGAAAATCTTTCAGAATGAGACGACATTCAGCCAGAACTCTCAATTTCACCCGGACTTTTCTCAGACGGCATCCTGCGCCATAGCCAACTCCTCCTATCCATGTTCATCCACAATTTAGGCAAAGCAACACCTCCTTACTTCTTCACACAACAACATGAACACTACTACTGCCCAACACCCTTTAGTCTAAATAGAACTGGATGTGGGGCTATCTGTGGAATGAATAAGAGGAAGAAGGGAGGGGTGGCAAATTGTTCTTTAAGCAAAACCCAGAAATAAAAATGATGAATTTCAGAGCCAGGTGTTTAATCTTAAGAAGTAACTTGCAAAGAAAAACAGATAAGTAGTTACAGAGAGCTTTGCTTAAAATTCACTTTCCACCTCCATCTACCTCGATTTTAACATTTACACATAGAAAAAGGATCACTGGTAAAAGATAGAAAATATGGGAAACAGAAAAAGAAAAAAGTACTATTTTTTAAAGCATATCCTATGGCCATCCATTATGTTATTCCTTTACACACACAACTCAAGAGTCTGAGGGTTAGGCACCTACCATGACTCCCCAATTTCACGCCATGACAAGGGTCTATCGTCTATGTCTATCTACTGTGTCAATGCAATTCAAATCAATTAAAGTGTTGAATCCAAAGAGTGAAGAAGACAGGAATTAACAGAATGAAAGAAAAGATATATATATATATATATATATATATATATAGAGAGAGAGAGAGAGAGAGAGAGAGAGAGAGAGAGAGGAATGTCAGAGAAAGTTTAGGGATATCAAGGTAGATATTATTCAATGAGTTAGTTGTTTGTGATGTGGGAAGAGAAAGAGATATTGGAAACAAGTGACAGAGAAGTTGAAGAGGGGTCTTGTTGTGACAGTCAGAAAAACAGGATAAGAACGTTTCTGTGAGTAAGGGAGGGAGATCATAAAATAGTAAAATGTAAAGGGAAGAAAAGTATAAAATCAAGAATGCTCAAAATGGATGGTTTTGTTGCTTTCACTGATGATTATCATGGGCCCAGGCACCACCTTCCAAAACATAACTGAGTGAAAAGGCATTGAAATCTCTTGTGAGTGTGCTAGTCAGCATTCATCACTAGTCTCGGAGTGGAAAACTTGTTTTTTGATTTCATGTACATATATATTAATTAATTTGTGTGAATTAATGTGCAGCAGTTTCCTAAACTTTGAAGCCTATCATCGTTGTCTTTTTTGTTAAGGAATATTTATGCAATATAAAACAAATTAAACCAATTTATTTTTCTGTTCACTCATTATAGTGCAATTCATCAAAGAAGTTATACTAATGGCTAGCTCCCCGTATGTTTTGCTTCTATGGCAGGTAAGGATAATGATAGTTTGAAGAAGTCTTCTGGATCACGAGACCAAAAGAATGATGATGAGGTTCTATTCTCTGATATGCGCATTGCATAAAATTTCTCTGTCTATTTTTCATTTCAATAAAGCTTATATATATAGAGTCATCATATATATGGTCCATATATATATAACTGTAGAGTTTGACAAAATTAGTTTTATTTAACTGCTAGAGCTATAGTTTTATTTAAACTTAAAAAAGTATATAATCGCTTTAAAATATGTCTATCTAATCTCTAGATCATATGTGAAGTTGAGGTAAGGTAACTTTGTCGGGGTTCTAGTCAAACAAACACTGCCTTGTTTCCAGCTTATTGGTCCTGCGATTCACTACAACCGTTAAAAATTGTTTTTCTTTTTCCTTTGTTTTTGTCTTGTTCTTCGTGTTATTATTTATGCTTACTTTTGTTGCTGCGCTGCTTGATCCTGCCTCTGTCCTTTATTGCAATGCCAATTGCGGGTAGTACTTTGCTTGTAGCTACCGTGCCCTGTCTTGCTTCCTGTTGTATCGGCCCCCATTCGCACGCAGTACCATGGGTACAACTAATTCAATGGAAAAAAACTTGGATGAAGTTATGTTGCTCCAGAATAACGGGAATAATATCAGGCAGTTCAAATTTAAAGAAAATATATTTATTTTTAAGTTTAATTACTAATTTACTTCTTATAGTTTCACTGTTTATATCTTTTTAAAATATACTTAATAGAAACTAAAAAAATCACTTTCAAACTATAGGGACTAAAAAAAAATTAAAATATAAACTATAGATATTAAAAAAATTACTTTAAAACTATAGTAACTAAAAAAATATGAATCACGAAACTATAAAGATTAAATGGATAATTTAACCTTATTTTGAATAAATATTCAATTTTTATTTTATTTCATAATACATTTTTGTTTTATGGTAAGTTAAATTCATAATAAAATAATTTTTTTGTCTTTTGATATATTTTTGTGTGAATGGTTCCTCATAATCATCACAAATAGGATACAAATTTGAAGGGCTTAAACCAAAAACCATTCTCCTAAAATTAGTGAGAATGCATTCTTGGCTAATCTTTCTAAGAAAGCCCTTTGCATATTCAGGACCCTTCCACTTCCTCATCTCCATGAAGAGAGCATGATTCTTGTGAGTTGCTACACCATTCACCTCATACACAGATTTCATAAAGCACACTCCATCACTAAGACTTCCTCTTCATGCTATAGTATCTGCTCGGTCTGTATTGTAACTAACTTCCATATCTGTTACCATCTTCACAACATTAGGGGAAAGATAATCCTTAATTGTATCAATTTGCCAACAACCATTCACATCAATATACTCAGCCACAGATTTTTGAAGCTCATAATGGGGAGTGTTACTAGCAGCTACATCCACCAATCTGCCACAACTTCGAATCCAAGCATCGTTCCAAAATTTTATCAACTTACCATCACCCACCCTCCGAATGATATTATGACAGAATGTGTTTCCTGGATATCAAGCAGTACCTGCATACATGCCCAACTCTCGTTAGCACAACTAGTTCCTCTATTACATTGACACAACACATAGTAACTTTCAATCAACAAGGGAGCATACTTGTCTCATAACAGGGTCTTGTATTGCCTTGGCCTGCAAAAAACATAAAATTAAATATTTGCACATATGAATTGCCCATTTCAGGTGATTTAGTCAATAGAGTTCATTAGGTTATCAGAACACAAGTCACACATGTCTCTCCTTTAACTCCTTTAACAAAGTGAATATAATATAATTGGCTCCAGCAATGCAATTCAGTTTACTCTCGTAGGTTGAAGTTGTTAATTTTTTCCCCCATATAGACTTTGGCAGAAGCAATGCTTTCAAACTTCTGCTAAGAGGAGTAACTAAAATACCATGATCCTGGTATTCTAAAGCTTCCTATGATAAGAAGTTGAATAAATAAACTCTAATGTCACCCAACTGTCATTTTCTCTCCAAAAAAGAAATTGACTTGGGCATTTTAGTTCCAAGTATTTTATGCTTTAGAGCATGATTTCCTATGTTCTTATTTTGTCTACTTTATGAAATTTAATTTGGTTTTTTGCTATAAATCTTTTGCAGATATCTCATGTTTGGAGAGATATCTGCTAAGGCAGCTCACATGTTATCACTTCATAAGGTATTTCAAACTAAAGAAAGTTTTTTTAATTTTATTATTATTTTTTTACTGTTACTTTATCATGTATTGTTACCCGTTGTATTCAAGATAAACTATTTCTTCCATAATTGGAAACTTTAAATAATTTATACTGCATGACCCTCAGGTTTCGGATTTCTTTACAAGGTTAATACAAAGAATTTCTCCAAAGAGTTACCAGCAGGCTTTTGGTGAAGTCTATGTGACACAAATGTTTCTAGAGAATTTATGTGGAGACCAGGTATATCAAAATAAGACGTGTTAGTGCTAAATAAATGAAATTCCAAGTAAAAATATGCCATTCTCTATAAGAGAGTAATAGAAGAATCGCAATTGCCCATTCACTTGTAGATATTGATCAATTTTGTTTCTATCATTGATACCTAGATTCTTTGTTAGTGTCAGAATTTAACACTGATACATGCACACATTCAAACACACAAAAAACTAACATTATTCTATATGGTTTCCCTAGGATATTACAAAGCTCATGTAATTCCTTTAGTGACTCCTTTGTTGTTTTATTTTAAACAAAATATTGGCAGGTTCGTTTCCTGGTAAGGTCTTTTGCTGTACCTGGAAATCATGTTGGACAACGTTGTCATGGTTTTCGTTGGCCATATGGTCCGGTAAGGATTTTGTTATGTTTAGCTTTGATATGTTTTTAATTGGTATACTATGTTCTAAAGGAAAAAAAAAAGAGTCCATATCATTCTCTCACCAACAATGCTTTCTTTATTGTGCAAAAATTATCAATTACCTTTTGGTCAAGCAAATGAGTTTGTGGAAGTAATGGGTTAATTCTAAGAGATGAAGAAATGAAAAATAAAACCAAGTTTTCCAAAATAAAACTTAGTAATTCGTAATAATTGTGAGTTGTGACTTTGTATTTATTATCAAGGAGGTGGATCGTGGTATTAACTTTTATTATGCTTATTCAGTTGCCTCTATACATTAAGTCAATATACATTGATGACCTTGGCTGGAGTGGCTGATTACCCTTTGGTTCTTTAGTAGAATAAAAAATCATCTTTTATCCCAAAACAGAAAACAAAAGAAAAAGAATATTGCCTGAGGTTTCAGTTAGTTACATATAATAATAAGGCAAAACCCTAGACTCAAGGTATTCTTTCCTACAAGAAAACTTAAGTCTTTTGAAAGGTAAATGCTATCTTTGATAAAAAAAAAAATAGATTTGTCTTTTACAAAAAGATTTATGTCCTATAGATGTTACTTTTACTCAAGAAAAGAGATAAAAAAAGAATTAGACATTTTCTGATTTTGAATTGAATTTTTTAGATTAGTGATGCTATGTGGAGACATTTTGTAGTTTTTCATCAGTGTCTGGTTTAGTAAGTGATTGGTTAGATTTTTTTCTCACACCATAAACATTCACCTTCCCCTTCTATTGTAATCTTAAAGTTGAAAGTGTGTTCTGTAGGTGACAATTATTACTCCTTTTAATTTTCCCTTAGAGATTCCTGCCCTTCAATTGATGGGTGCACTTTATATGGCCAACAAACCAGTCCTTAAAGTTGATAGCAAGGTAAGTTCTTTTGGCTCTGATTTTGGCATACTTTTTGACATTAATCTAATACAAAATTGATACAGGGCTTGCTTTTAGGCTGCATGAAATACTGATCGCAATTAGTTATGGTTTCAGGAAGATTACATAGCATGGGTCTGTCATCAGGATGCATATGCATGCAGTGGTAAAAAATGCTCAGCATAATCATTGTTATTTATGCATGACGTTTGTTACAATTGGTTACTATGAGAACTTTGTTCATGACTAAATGTCCCCAAGAACTGCATTGATTTTTTTATTTTGTATTATGCACTTTATGAGTTTATGTATTGTGCCATTACTAACTTCATGGTTTGAATTTTTCCTTGTTCAGAACTGGTCTAAAACTTCCTTGCTATCTAAGTTAGAAGATCTTGCTGAGAGAAGAAAGTTGGCAAACTTGACAATCGACTCAGTTCTCACAGTAAGTATTGCATGCCTGTTATTTCCCCCTTCTAGTAATTGTTCTAGGATTTAACATTTAAAACTGTTTTGGTGGCCTGCTTAAAGTTTGTGGCAAATCTTCTCTTGAAGTTGATGGAAGTTCAAACATTTTTGTAATAATATTTTGTAAATTTAATTATTGAACGGATTCATTCTTGTAAGTTATATGCAAAATGTAATAGTTTCAAATTTCAATAATCACCCCTCAATCCCTTGTTCATTACATTTACAATATGGACAAGTTATCCATGCTTTTGTGTGATGGTTAAGGGAGGGAGGAGTGTGTGGAATGTGATTCAGATAACTTATAACTAAATAAGGCTTTAGATATCAAAGGTTGTCGGGTATGCAATTGATTTGTCCTCAGCTATTTAGAGCAATCTTCAGGATATTGATTGACAGGCTAATAGAAGTTTGAATACTGATTTGTGTTCATTCATTTATAATATTTGATTAATGATATTGTTGGGATGATGAGTCAAATTCAAAGTTTATGCCTTAATTGATATCTTATATTTAATTTGGTAGTCTTTGAACCTTATATATCCAAAAACGAATAATTGATTGGTTAACTGAAGAATTATTAATTAGATTGTGCATCTTTGTCGAAATAATTATTTGCTTTATTCTAAGCAATGAAAAACTTAGTTTATTTGTAATTCTTGATTTTTCATCTCATATGTTGCAGGTTACAACTGATTCAATACTTGAGCATGTGAAAACTTGGAAAGAGAGTAAAAAAAGATATAAAACATTTGCTGTGAAAATGCTTCAATTTTGAAATTGCTTTTAAAGACGGTTATGATAATAACCATCTTTGAATGTCGATTCTGACACACCATTCAAAGACGGTTATTAACTAAAAACCGTCTTTGAATGTCGCAGCAGACACACCAATCAAAGATAGTTATTAGCTAATAATCGTCTTTGAATGTCGATTCTGACACAGCAATCAAAAACGGTTATTAGCTAATAACTGTCTTAAAATGATTCTAACTTTTAAAGACGATTATTAAAATAACCGTCGTAAAAAGTATTCTTGTTTTAACGACGTTATATATAACGAAGGTTTATAACAGTCGTTAAAAGCATTTATTAACCATCATAAAAAACCCTTTTTCTAGTAGTGTGTGTTGTATAAGTTTGTCTCTAAAGTGCTAGGTAGCCAATAGATTGAGACGTGTTCTTCCTAGTTGCATCTCAAAAGAGCAATCTTCTTTTGTTGAAGGTTGCTTTATTCTTGAAAATGTCCTTGTTGCTATTGAGATCATCCATCACATGAATTGCAAGGTTAGAGGTAAGGAAGGAGAATTTTCTTTGAAGATTAATATTAATAAAGCTTTAGATAAGGTGGGTTGGAGATATTTGAATGTTATCCTTCTCAAGATGGGCTTTGATAACAAATGGGTGACTTGGATGGAGATGTGCGTTGAATATGTGGATTTCCAAGTGTTGGTTAATGGAGAGAGTACATGACCAATCTTACCAGAGAGAGGGCTCATACAAGGGGATCCATTGTCCCATTATCTTTTTATATTATGTATGGAGGGTCTCACCTCTGTACTAAACAAACACGAGAGAAAGAGATCTTCATGGTATCAAAGTGTGTAGGGGAGCTCCTATTTTCACACACTTATTTTTTGGCTGACGATTTCATTTTTATTTTGAAGGGCCTCAAAAAAGGAAGCTGAAATTTTTCATGATATCCTTGGTGCTTTTGAATCTTCTTCAGGGCTCTCTATTAACTTGTAAAAGTCAAAAAATTTCTTTAGTAGAAACACCTAGGTGCATGTGAAGGAGCAAATTTCAGCAAAGTTGGGGATTTCAGAATGCCTTGGTACTGAAAAATATCTTGGAATGTCATCCATGATTGGTAGAAAGAAAAAAACAGTATTTGATTACCTGAGGGACATAATATGGAAAAAAAATTAATCACTGGTCTGGGAAGCATCAATCAAAAGCTACCATAGAAGTTATCATTAAATCAGTGGCTCCGGATATTCTTTCTTATTGCATGAGTGCATTTCTTCTTCCATCAAATCTCCCGGATGAACTTCAAAAAATGATGAATTCCTTTTGGTGGGGAAGTAACAAAAACACAAAAAAAGGGAATAAACTAGCTTAACTGGGACCGTTTATCTATCAAAAAGGAAAATGGAGGTATGGGTTTTCATCATCTTTATGCTTTTAATTTGACTATGCTAGGGATGCAAATTTGGAAGTTAGTCTTTGACTAGGATGCTATAATTTCAAAAGTGTTCAAGGCAAAATATTATCTTCAAAACTTCCTCTTTATGTCTTAACCCAAACTATATGTGGCGTAGTATTCACACTTCACAGGTTGTTGTCAAAGACACGAGATGAAGATTAGGAAATGGAAAAAATATCAATGTTTGGCAGGATCCTTGGCTTCGTGATAAGGACAACTCTTATATCAATTCCTCACCTATTGATGGCCTTGAAGATTTAACAATAAGTGCTTTGATTCACCCTTCTAAGTTCACTTGGAATGAAAATCTTATCCATGATTTTTTTGCTCCTAACGATGTTGTTCGAATTCTTTCCATCCCAATTTTACACTCAAATGAATTGGATAAAATATTATGGAAATTTAGTAGGGACTGGTCCTTTTCTGTCAAGTCCATATATTTTCACATTATGGAGCATATGTTAGATAACTCTTATTCGCATGAAAGAGGGAACTGGACACTGATTTGGAGGTGAAAAATTCCACATAAAATGAAGGTGTTCTTGTGGAGGGTTGCTCGATGGTGTCTTTCTACCAGGGGGAAGCTCATTAGGAAAACAATGGAGTGCCCCATATATTGTTCCTTTTGTGTGGAGTGTGATGAAAATGATTGGCATATTTTTGTGGGTTGTGAGCAAGTTGCAAAAGTCTGGCAGGAGGCATCTCTGAAGCACCAAGTGGATGATACGAGAGAATTCATTTTCACTGCTCTCCAACAATTCTCTTATCCTAAAATTGAAGTTTTTGTTTTTGCTATGTGGACTCAATGGAAGCATCATAATCAAAGTATGCATGCAACAATCCACACAACAAGTATTTGATTGGCAAAATCTTCAACAAAATTGCAGTGCTTCCTCAGGTCGAGATTTAGCATACCGAGCTCGTTGGAATTCTCCCCTATATGACTTTGTCAAATGCAATGTCGATGCATCAATTTTTCAAGAACACCAATAGCATGGAATGACAGCTTGTATAAGAGACTTGAGGGGCAACTTTATCTTAGTAATGACTTCTTATTTTTCGAGGATCCCAACCCCTTGGAGGATGAAGCCAGAGCTCTTTCTAATGCCCTTAGCTGGATATCCTCACGAGAACACAACAATTAAGGTCATTATAGAAATCTAATTGCAAGAAAATTCTTGACTGCATAAAGATTAAAAAATTCCAGAACAATGAAGCAAGAGACATCTTAAGGTGTTGCGTTCATAGGTTATCATCTTTGCAAAACTATCATTTTCAGTTTGTAAGCCGGCAAACCAACCAGTTGTCCATTCTTTGACAAGGGTATCTACATCTTTTGCTTGTTTTTCGATCATAATCCTTCTTATATTAAACCTTTTATTATCAGTGATATAATGTAACCATCAATCACTTAAAAAATCAACTTGAAATAGTACAAATTTCATATTTGACTAATAGTTAAAAATTTATTTTTGAGTTAAAAAATGAATCCATTCTAAAGTCCATAACAAACAACAGATGAAGGGATTAAAATTACATAATTATAAAAATTGAGAAACTAAAATTATAGATTTAAAAATTATAGAAAAACCAAAATTATAATATTACATAAAATAAATATGTTGTAATAAATGAAATAAAATAATTGTAGAAGAATATTTTTAATAAATAGTAGCCCACAACCATTCAAAAAATGATAATTATTTAAAACTAAAATTTAGTTAATTTAAACATTTTTTATTCATTTTAATTAAAATTATATTAATTAAAATATATTTGTGATAAGAAAGGTAATCATGAAATTATTTTAAGTAATACACGTAAAAGATATTTTACAACAAAATTTGTTTCTAATTTGTTAAAATAAAAATAGCCTAATTATAGGTTGGGATTTACTTTGGGCACCCAGCAGGTTGCATGAAACGACCAAATTGCCCTTCGGTAAGTTAATATTTAAACGAATAGTGACTCGTTCGTACAAGTCACTGCGTGTTTCCATTTCTTTCTCTTTGACTTCCTGCTCTTCTGCCTTCCTGCTTCCTCTTCGCGTTCGCGTTCGTTCTGCTCTTCCGCCTTCTTGCTTCCTCTTCGCGTTCCTATTGCTCTTCCGCTTCGTGTTGTTCTTCGTGTTGCTGCTGCCTCTTCCGCTTAGTGTTTCTTGTTCGCCTTCTTACTGCCTCTTCGACTTCCTGTGTGTTGTTCGCCTTGCTTCATCTTCTTCGCGTTTGTTGTCATCGTTTGCGTTGTTAGTTCTTCTTGTTCGTGTTGGTTCCTTTTCCAGCGTTCGTGCTTCATTTTGTGGCATTGGTGTGTTGCTACTTCTTGTTCGTGCTTTGCTGCTTATTCTTATTCGTGCGTTCGAGTTCTCCTTTGAGGTAAGTATTTCACTTGTGTTTCCTATTGCCATTGTTTTTTTTTTTGAAAGATTGTTGTTTGAATGAATGATGTTCTTCTTGTTGTTGGTTCTTGTGTTGCTGCTTCTTGTTGTTTGAATGAATGAATGAATGTGTGAAAATGCTCTTCTTCTTCTTCTTCTTGTTTGGTTTCTGCCAATGGCGAAATTTTATTTTGGAAAAAACCCATACGGATGACTGATCCGTACAGTTCATACGGATTACCAATCCGTATGAATCATACTGATTATTGATCTGTATGGTTCATACGATTGCCAATCCGTATGAACCATACGGATCAGTAATCCGTATATTTTTTTTATAATTTTTTTTGTTGTTTGATTCAAAAAAAAATTCCGTAAAAACCATACAGATCATTATCCATATGTTTCATAAGGATTGCCAATCCGTATGAATCATACGGATCAGTGATCCGTATAAACTTTTTTTTATAATTTTTGTTGTTGTTTGATTCGAAAAAAAAAATTAGTTATTTTGTAAATTTTTTATGCGTAAAAATCATACGGATCACTGGTTCCAATCCATATGGACCAATGATCCGTATGGTTTTTTTTTTAATTTTTTTTTGAAACTAAAACTGAAATTGTTTTTTGAAATTTCTTTAGTGTTGTTATGTTTCATAAACTTTTTTTAGTGATAATTATTTGAAAAAAAAAAATTAGCGTAGATACCATACGGATCACTGATCTGTATGGTTTTCTTTTTAAAAAAATTTAGTTGAAAGTAATAAATTGAAATTATTTTTTGAAATTTTTTTAGTGTTGTTATGTTTCGTAAATTTTTTTTAGTTATTTTATTTACTTTATTAGTGATAATTATTTGAAAAAGATTAGCATAGATGCCACACAGATTTTTTTAAAATTTTTTTTAGCTAACACTAATAAATTGGAATTATTTTTTGAAATTTTTTTAGTGTTGTTATGTTTCATAAATTTTTTTTGGTTATTTTATTTAATTTTTTCAATGATGATTATTTTTTTTTAAGTTTGTTTATAGTTGAAAGTAATAAAATGGAATTTTTTATTGAAATTTTTTTAGTCTTGTTATTTTTCGTAAAATTTAGTGTTGAATTATTTTTATTATTATATTGTGTGGTATATTTTGATTAGCGTTGAATTATTTTTATTATTATGTTGTGCGATTTAATTGTTAAGTTTATTAATTATAAGATTAGAGTATATTAGAGTAGATTAGATTTCGAAAACTAAGACTAAGATTACATTAGAGTATATTAGATTTCAAAAACTAAGAATAAGATTATATTAGATTAGATTAGATTTGCAAAAGTAAGATTAGATTAGTTTGGCCAAAATATTTTAACATTGTTAGTTTTTAAAAAAGATTGAAACAAATTGAAAATAGTTTAAGATTGAAACAAAAAACTGTGCAGATAATGGTTAAAACTAGAGGTCTTGGTTGAGCTTTAGGCTGAGAAATAGGAAAAGCCTTTGGGAGGACACAAGTGACTGATGATGATAATGATGCCCCCCAACGACGAAGACCTACTGCATCTGCCCGCAGGCAGCGACAGTAGGAGCGTGTTGTTGAGGATCCTCCTATTGCTGCAGAGGAATTGCACAAAGAGCAGCCATAAGCACTTGTTGAGGATCCTTGTACTGATGTTGAGGGTTTCCCAGGCAGATCCTATGACACATCAGTTCTCAGAAATTTTGAAGATCACATTGCTCTGAGTGTCTGAAATGGAGAGGTATGTAATTTTTAAAAAAACATAAACCACGTAGTTTACAAGTTAATATTTTTTTTACTTGATCACTATTATTGTTTGCAGGAACGTCCTGAGCTGAAGCTATCTTCCCATGGAAGGAAGATGGCTAAGTTCAGGAGGCCTGCTCTAGAGATTGAAGGTCTTGTGGCTACCAGTGGACTAAGTCTTTTGATCGCCTGTTCCCTAGATACGGGCGATCGGGGACTAATGTATGCTTTTGTGGAACGCTGGCATAAGGAAACTAGTAATTTCCATTTGCTCATCGGAGAGGTGACCATCACCTTGGGTGACATCGCATCGTTGCTACATTTGTCTATTGTAGGGGCGTTCCACAGCTTCGAGCAACTTCATGTTGACGACGCTGTTGATATGTTAGTGGAATTACTTGAGGTCAACGTTCTAGAGGTGAGAGCTGAGACGATTCATTGTCATGGCTCTTATGTTCGACTATCGTGGC
The DNA here is from genome assembly GCF_000004515.6 of Glycine max. Classification (NCBI taxonomy): domain Eukaryota; kingdom Viridiplantae; phylum Streptophyta; class Magnoliopsida; order Fabales; family Fabaceae; genus Glycine; species Glycine max. The sequence continues at coordinate 32,337,702 of NC_038256.2, read as the reverse complement.
TGCGAGACATATATGAGATGAAGATCGAGGCATGTCACTGGATTGTAGCAGCGCGAGCGTATTTGTTGCATTTGCTTGGATGCACACTCTATGCTAACAAGAGTGTCACACACGTGCACGTGGCATTCTTGGATGCACTGTGTGACTTGGCACAGAGTGGGAGTTATGCTTGGGGCACTGCTGCACTTGCGCACATGTATGATAATTTAAATGACCCGTCGAAGAGCACGACAAGGTAGCTTGCAGGATATATCACTTTGTTACAGGTTAGTTAACATTTGACGAATTTTTTATTTCTTTGGAGTTGAATATTATATGTTGTTGCGTATTTTATTGAATATGTTTGCAAAATACATTTAGTGTTGGATCAAGGAGCATTTCCCGTCCATTGGTTGTTCCTACTCTAGGACAGTCTTGAACTTTATCGGAAAGTGTACCGAGTCGTTAAAGTAATAATAAAACGATAAGAAACCAAGTATCGAACTCAGGGAACTTGTTTCATTTGGTGAAGTTTCATTCAACAAGCAAACATTGATATAAAGCCATGTAAACAAAATTAAATCAAAGATGTATGTGTTGTAAATCTAAAAGAACTACAAATACGCTTATCAAAATGGGAGAGAAAACAGATGATTAAAACGTTGGGTCATTCTACTGAACGCTTGATGTAATTAAAATATTTTCTCTATTTAATGTTATTTCTGTGTTCTATGCTATAGACTAAAATACCAAACACCGATTCCTCGTGTGAATGAACTAATTCTAATTAAACCTTATTCTCAGATGTCTCGACAAACTTAGCCTAACCGAACAACATTACACGTACAGCATATCAAAAACTAAAACCCGCCACTCTAGGTCTAGCAATATAGTTATCTAGCTCTGCTATCCATTTCTGAGGATTAATACATTTTCCAATGCTAAAAATCCTAACTTTACACACAAATGGGTGATCAGACCAAAAGCATGCAATAATTAAGTGCAGATAGAAGCAATGAACACATAAAACAACTTTAAATAGATAGTTAAGAATTTACATCAAGTTTTAGCATAATTTCCCAACAGAAATACTTAGCCTTCCATCACAAAGCAACACCTTTCAGCTACAAGATGAGACTTTAAGAAGAAAATAACAGATTACACAGTGGTGGGGATGTCTCCTCCACCTCTAGGAACCTAGAAATTACTCCTTAACCTAAGATCCTCTTGAAAGCTGAAGTTTTTGGCTTCCTTGCTCTATTTTGTGCCTCTGTTCTTCTCTTTACATTCCAATCCATGCTCCCCTCCTGATTTTTCCAACGTCAGCCTTAAAAAGGGCTTTTTGTCCTCGAAGGCTCGCTTAGCGCCATTTTCGCGCTTAGTGCGAGTTAGTGAATATCCGCTGAGCGAGCTGGGCGCGCTTAACGCGGGAAGAGACAAATGCCTCCCTGAGTGAGTTGATGACGCACTGAGCATGTAGATGCTTATCAAATTCTCCTCCAGATTCTCTCAACTCGCTAAGCAGGCTGAGTGCCTCGCTTAGCGCATGATTCTCGCTAAGCGCATAAGTCTCGCTTAGCGAGACACCAGTTGCTAGCCTTTACAAATTTCATCCTTTTTACCTGAAATTGAAGTTGAAACACATTAAGTTCACAATGTTGGGCATTTCTACTGAACAAAATTAAACTAAACCTAAAAATATGTACAAACCTACAAAAAGAACCATAAATTGGGGAAAAGACAAACATTTTATAAAACTTTTCTATACAAAAGTTAGTCGTAAATGATGACTAACAAACTCCCCAAAATTTACAGTTTTGCTTGTCCTCAAGCAAATAAAGAATAGTTCACTTGTCCTCACGTGGCAAGCTCACAGTGGTTATTCAAAATTATGTTTGTTTCCAAACAGTCAATCACATGACACAAGTGGCATACAATGCTTCAACCAATAGCTTTGCACAAGATACACAGCTTTTCAAATATTTGAACATGATAATTATGCAACACAAGTGAAATAAGCTAGCAAGCAAGACAGATATCAAGGAAGATCATCAAGCCAAATCCTCACGGTCACTATTTCTCTCAAGCACAAGTGTTTAAGGCTATTTCTCAATTAACAACCAACACAAGTCTCAATCTCTGCAATTCATCTCATGCCATATAGTCACAAACACACAAATTGAATCCGAAGGACTTTTCTCGGCTTGTAATGAGGCTGGGCTGCAAACAATATATGGTTTTTCTAGGATGCAAAAAAAATCTTAGGTTCTAGGAGAGCATTCATCCTTAGATCAATCCTTTTTCTCTTTTATTCCATCTTCAATTACTTGCCTTTCAGCATTTAGAGCACTTAGCTTTGACAACAGCACACACTTAGCTTTTATTTTTGGAATTTTTTTTTATTTTAGCAGCTTTTACTTGCTGCTTATTGATTTTGCTGCGTGTGTTGTTATATTCTTACCACAATTGCTGTCACCCAATAAAATCTCCTAAATTTGGGACAAAGTTTCCTTGAACTGTGATGCTCTCCTACAACCTAAGACAAGGTAGATGGATATTACAATTTATAGGATCAGGGTTTAAGTCAATTAATCAAATTTTCAGCTCAACATGGTTAAAAGGGATCATTCATTCATGCACAAGGTAAGCTTTTTGGCTAAGTAGCTATTTCAGTCAATCATGGACTTCATCATCTTCAAACTCATGCATTCATTCAATAATCAGAGATTCATGCAAACATTGGTACTCAATGTTAGTCGTTCTCTCACAATTAAAGATCACACACTCATCGGGTTGTGGCTAGTGATTATCTTCACAATCAATCTGTCAAACCAACTAACATTTTCAACCATGTACCTAATCCATGTTCTTTCTCTTCTAATTACTGAATATTCATTCAAAGGATATGATCTACGCATTGCAATTCACTCAATTCATGCCATTGATGAATTCAATTTATTCAACAAACACAAGATTTTCAAACAAACCAAACCACTGCAATATCAATCAAACTGCAAACTGTTCAACAAGCTTTCAAAATTTAATAACTATATAACTAAACATAAAAAAACTGTACTAAAACATAAACTGAAAATAAAATGTATCTAAAGCAGGAAAAATAAATAAAAGTCCTGTCAACAATCATCCTGAGCTGGTGCAGGCTCGTCCTGAGTTGATGCAGGCTCGCAATGAGGTGAAGAAGGAGTATCCTAGGCTGGTTGAGGTGTCTCCTATGCTATTATAGGCTAGGGATCCCAGGTACTCTGTGCCGCATGTAGATCTATTGCATAGTCAGTGAATTCCACGATAGGTGAAGTAGCATGTGAAACCTTTGGAATCGCCTTTAGAGTGACCTCATGAGCAACCTCTAGCTCTGGCTGAGGCTCCTGGGCTGGGGAAGCCTCACCTCCCCCCAAAGGAGAAGGCTAGACTCCTGGCCAGGCCACTGTGCCATGAACTTATCCATGCTGATAATAGGCCGATGCTGAGCCGAGTCATGCATACTCTGCATCACCAGGCATAAGCCACGGTGAATGCTCTACAACATAGGCATTGTGACCTCAGAGCATCGACACTATGCTGGAGCTGAAGATAGTGGAGCAGAGGTGTCAGTCTGAACTGGAGAAGGAGCAGGAGGAAGTGGTGGTGCTAAAGTAGAGGGAGCTGGAGCTGGAGAAGGAGCAGGTGCAGAGGAACTAGGAGCTGGAGATGGAGCAGGTGTAGAGGAAGCAGGAGTAAGGAGAGCAGCTGAAGATAGACCCTTAGATCCTCGAGCCCGTGCCTTGCGGGTCCCTGGAAATTCAATCGTGGGATCGTCCAGGTTCCAGTAGTTCTTCTTTATGTATGCCAAATTAATGGCAGGGCTGATGGACTCAAAGGTCAGAGAATGTGATACTACTCATTGGGCCACGCAGAGTGCGGAAATGAGGGTTGGAAAGCCGAGCCTCGAGGAGTTGGATTGGGCCATCTGAGAAATCTGTTGTGAAATGATGAAGCCCACTTCCATGTCTATCTTCATCACAAGTCCATAAACTACCCTCGTCCGATCCATGTTCAGATCAGAGGTATGAGAAGTGGGGGCAAGGTTAGAATATGACAAAACGCTCTTGGTCTGGGCCAGTGTCATCAGATCCTTCCTCAGGAGCTTTCAAGGAGCTCCTTCAGCACTAAGAACAAATCTGTAGCTTGGAATACAAAGCTTGGAGGCAAGCTCATAAGGATCCGTGCACAACCTGCAAAAAATAGAATATGAGGGGTACTGCTCCCCTGGCTAAATGACTGATGGCGTCTCTAGAAAGGCATTTAGTGATGCCGCATCAATTTAATCAGCCGCCCTCTGACTCGAACCTATTTTGGTGATTTGTCTTCAGGGTCATACAGGTTCGAGTAAAACTCCTTGACCAGGGCCACATCAATGTGCCCGTCCATGAATTGGGTCAAGGCCTTGTGCCAGTTCCGCTTGATCAGCTCCCAATGGAATTCGTTGTACTCAGTGACTAAAAGATTAAAATTCCTCTCCGGAAGGATGTTCCGGGAGTGAATGTTCTGTGAATAACGTTCCCAGACCCCCTCAGAGTTGAATCTAGTGGTATCATAGGGCTCCTATGGCTGGGATGTTGTGACTTTCCTCTTCCTGGAGGCCATCTGCATAAAAAATGAGCATAAGAATCAAGTTAGACAGGTTTTTATTTCAACTGAAAACAAAAATAAAATTGAAAAATAGACTAGGCACTTAGCGAGACTGACTCGCTTAGCACACCTTATGAAAATAACAGCACTCGCTTAGCGCGTAGGGCGCACTTAGCGCGACAACACAAAAACAAAGACTCTGGCTAAGCGAGACATACTCGCTTAGCTGAAACAACACAGTGGCTAAGCGAGCATGACTCGCTAAGCCTTATTCTCTCACAGAGAGCTAATTGCGCTTAACGAGACAGGCTCACTTAGCACGACACACTAAACAGGCTTAGCGCTAGTAGGCGCTTAGCCCAAACAGACCTCTGGAACATAATTGGCTTAGCGCATGAACAAAATCACAGAAAAACACAAATGCCTTGGGCTTAGCGAGACAGACTCGCTTAGCCCGGCTTATTCAGCCTTCATAGCTGAGTAGCTTATCGAGAGTCACTCGCTTAGCCACCAATATAAGATAAAAAGACTCTAAGATTCTGAACTAAGCACACTAACTCGCTAAGTGCGGCATGCCGACTTATTGAGTTCATAAGAACTCACAAAATAACAGGAAATTTAAATGCTCGCTAAGCCTAAGTGCAATGGCTAAGCGAGTTCATGCAAGCATTCAAACATATGTACAAAAATGATGAACGCGCTTAGCGGGACAGGGCCAGCTAAGTGAGTTCATCCAAAAACCCAGAAAATCAACAGAAATTGATGAACTCGCTAAGCGAGCAGGCTCGCTTAGCAAGATCATCGAAAAATTCAAAAAAACTTGGGGCTTTTCAGTTGCCTACCATAGGCCTCTATTAGGCCTCAAAACCAAATAAAAACAGCACAAAAGCATGTACATTATGTGCGAAAATAAACCCCTAACAACATGCTTACTAACAACTAATCTAACAGCAGCATTGCCAAGCATAAAATCAAAATTTTTAAGAAGCTACAATAAGGCATCTACCCCAAGGTTCAAAGCAAAAATAAAATGGTAAGTAGGGATTACTTACTTGGATTGCACTAAGAGATGAACAAGAGGAAGCACAGAGAAGCAGAGAATGCGTAGAAACACAATGCAGATGAGTGCAGGATGCAAAGGATGAGAGTGAAAAGTGTTTTAATTTTGCACAAATGAAACTGCCCAAGGCAGAAGCTTTATTTTTGGCAGTTTCGACTGTCTGGCTTAGCGCGGGTCACTCGCTAAGCGAGCACTCAATGACTTTTGAGTTTTTAGAATTCAAACCCACATGCTTAGCGGGCAAACTCGCTCAACCCAATTTGAAAATATGACATTCCAGAGAAGAAATTGGTCTTAGCGCGAAGGGTCACACTTAGCGAGTTCTGTAGCTCTGATTGGTCTGCAACTCTTGCTTAGCGGGCCATGGGCCGTCTTAGCAAATAAAATGCTTCCTGATGCAGTAGTGGGGCTCGCTTAGCGAGAGACTCTCACTTAGCGCAATTCCAAGCCCGAGAGGGATTTGGGCTTAGTGGGCTGACCCGCTGGGCCCAATTCAAAATAAGGTCCAACAGAGAAGGAATTACGCTTAGCGCACAGTGGGCACTTAGCGAGATGCAGTTGTGCACTTAGCGAGAGGACTCGCTTAGCCTAATTCCAAAAGATGAAAATCCAGAGAAGTTTTTGGGCTTAGTGCAAAGGGCTCGCTCAGCGAGATCCCTTCATCCAATGAACAAGAGTTGATGCGCTTAGCGCGAGAAGTGACTCGCTCAGCACGGGAAGGATCATTCGCTTAGTGCACGAGGCGCGTTGAGGGAATAAATGACTGAAATTTTTTTATAAGTGTTTCCATCCACAGCTTCCAGAGAAGCTTGATCAACCCCATTTTCAATGCAAAACATGCTGATTAATCATTCAAACAATCACAAACAAGTATTCTCAAACTAAATGCAATTAACATAAAATTAAAAAGGACTGGGTTTCCTCCCAGCAAGCGCTCGTTTAACGTCATTAACTTGACGCATCTTACTTTATGGGTCTGGATCAAATTTGGTTCCCACCTTCAAAACCATCTCTTCCCATACTTTATTTACCTCTGAACAAACATTCTAGTTGAGCGAATGCTTTTCTTCCTCAAATAAGTCGAAACAGATCTTTTGATCAGCAATTCCCATCTCAAGCTTTTTCTTTCCCATGTCCACTACATAGCTAGCGGTCAACATGAAGGGACGACCCAAGATCAAGGGGATCTCAGTATCCTCTTCGATTTCCATCACTACAAACTCAGCTGGGAAAGTTAAATGCTTCACTCTAACCAAAACATGATGTAAGCTCCATTGGAGCTTGTAGGCCTAGGATCTTCTTCATCAATGGATTTCTTTGCTTCTTAGAAGATGAATGGCAACAGAATGGAGAAGGAAGAGAGAGAGGAGATGCCACTTCAAGGAGAAGATGAGTCTAGAAGAAGCTCACCACCATAGGAGGCCATGGATAAGAGCTTGGAGGAAGAAGGAGATGAATAAAGGGAGAGGGAGAGAAGAGCAAGAAATTTTGGCTCTAAGAGAGCTCTAAAATCTGAAGTTTAATATTCAAATGATCAAAGTTCAAAAAAATTCACACACATGACCTCTATTTATAGCCTAAGTGTCACACAAAATTGGAGGAAAATTTGAATTTCAATTCAAATTTCACTTAAATTTGAAATTGAACTTATGGAGCCAAACTTTGGAGCCAAAATTTCACTAATTATGATTAGTGAATTTTAGTTATGGTTCAGCCCACTAATCCAATATCAATTCCAAGATTCTCCACTAAGTGTGCTTAGGTGTCATGAGGCATGTAAAGCATGAAGGACATGCACAAAGTGTGACTATATGGTGTGGAAATGGGGTGTAGTAAGCAAATGCTCACCTCCCCCTCTAAAATTTAATTGGATTGGGCTTCTACCAATTCAATTAAATTTATTTCCAACCACACACATCAAATATTCACTTAGTGCATGTGAAATTACAAAACTACCCCTAATACAAAAACTAGTCTAGGTGCCCTAAAATACAAGGGTTGAAAAATCCTATATTTCTAGGGTACCCTACCTACATTATGGAGCCTTAAATACATGACCCAAAATTAATGAAACCTTAATCTAATATGTACAAAGATAAGTGGGCTCATACTTAGCCCATGGGCCCAAAATCTATCGTAAGGCTCATGGAAACCCTAGGGCTTTCTCTTGCATCTTTGGCCCAATCTTTTTGGAGTCTTCTATCCAATGCCCTTGGGGGGTAGGATTGCATTATTCCCTCCCCCTTGAAAAGGATTTGACCTCAAATCCAGAGGTTCTTGAAACTCATTAATTCTTTCCTCACCACTTGTAAAAAGAATAAAAACATATGTATTAGTGATGTTGGGTAACTTAGAGTACGGTAAGGACTGAAAACCCCTTTCCTGGCCATCTTCCCATAAGAGAATATAGTTCCTCACCAACTCAATGAGTGGTGCTACAAGTATAGAAAAATATGGGACAAACCTTTTGTAAAAGTTTGTTAAGATATTAAAGCCCCAAATTTCCCTTATACTTGGTGGAGTAGGCCACTCAGGAATGACCTTTATTCTCTTAGGGTCCATGGGAAGCCCTTGATCACTATTTAAAAAGCTAAGGAAAGTAATGGAATAAAACATACCGTTTTCTTTATTTTCATGTTGATTATTCCTACAAAAAATTACAACAAACCTAAGGTGTCCCACATGAGCACCTAGGTTTGCATTGAAACAAAAAATAAGAACAAACCTACCCAATGAGACACTATGTACATAAATCATGAAGATGTTGGGTGCATGAGTGATTTTACAAAAGAGTGTTGCACCACTCAACAAATTCATCATACCACCTATCATAGGGATTTGATGCCTAATAATACCTATTTTGGGCACCAACAAAGCACAAGGATTTAAGCTCTTGCAAACCAAACCCTTATCCAACAACTTCTTTACTTGAGGAATAAACTCAAGCCTAAGAGGTGTGGCAATGCTAACAAGTGCCTTTTTACAAAGGAGAAAATGTGGAGGTTGTCTAAGAGGGTAAGTTTCTTTAATATTTGTCTTTATTTCAAAATGACTTTCCTTCTTAGCTAACCTCTTGGAGGAGACACTTACCTCCTTACACTCCTCCTTAACCATTAAAGGTTGTCCTTCTTCTTGCGGGTAGATTTCTTCACTAGATTCTTCCCCTTTTGCTTCTTCACTTTCACTAGAAGAAGGTGATGTAGTAACCTCATCTTGGCTACTATAAATGTCTTGGCCCCTCATAATCATGGTTTTCTTGGTGGGGCATTGAGAAGTAATGTGTCCTCTTCCGAGACATTTAAAGCACTTCATGGAGCTAGTCTTCTCTTGCATACTAGCCTTAAGGGGTTGCTTTTCTATTGTCTTCCCCTTATCATCTTTGGGCTTAGAAGGTGTCACCTCTAAGATGCCTTGACCTTGGTCTTTCTTTGGATAAGAGTGAGAGCCATAAAATTTTGAAGTAGACTTCCTTTTAAGTTGTTGCTCTACCCTTATTTCCCAATCTAAGTTAGCCTCTAGATTGTCCTTCCTATGGAAGTATGGGAGGTTAATGCTAGCCTCATGAGGCTTTCTTTCCTTTTCTCTCATATGGGAGTGAGGTCTAAGATGTGACCTATACCTTCCTTCATAATAGTCACGAAGTTCCTCACTTAGGCTCTTGCAAGAGTTATGACTACTATAGGAGGCATGTTTTTCTTTTCTTAATTCTTTTAGTATTTTCCTTCTTTCTTCTTCCCTTATTTGTTCCCTCTCATCTTGATTTATTTTTACCCTCTCTTTTTCTTTTTCTTTTCTTTCCATAACTTGAGAGAACTCAACTCATCTAAGATTCTAGATAGAGGGTCCTTATGACTAGTACCCTTGCCATTAACACTAGATGAATGATGACTCATGTTGGTTCCTAAGTTGTGGTTCTTTCTTGTTGGGGGTTTGTAAAAAAAGGTAAAAGCTAAGGTTCCAAAATAACTCAAGATAAGTGTGATAAGAAAGAAGAAAGTACTATGCAATAACAAGATAAACTAGGTGTGGCTAGTAAATAAAATAAACTATGAAAGTAAGCAAGAAATTAAAGTTCAAGAAATGCAAACTAGGCAGATCCTAAGAGTGTTTGGATGACCTCATTTAAGGTTCCCAACAAAACACTCACTATCCTAAGGGAAAATTGCCTAAAATTATTACACACAAATGAAGTAGGGTGACCTAGTGGAGGCTCCCAACTTACTTCCAATGAAAGGCTTTTTTGTTACAAAATTTGAAAGCAAAGCAAATTGCCAATTACAAAATTACAAAGAAAAATGTCCTCGATTGTGGTGGCTATTCTCTCTTTAGTGTTTCACTCAATTTGGAGTGCTTCTTAGTCCAATAGCTCTTAAGGTGGTTGGCCCCTTACTTCTTGACTCAAATTCTTCAAGATATGGCACCAATCCTCCTTTCCAATTCCCTATATGGCAACTCACAAGCAAGGAAACAAAGAGACAAGCAATAACCAAAGACAAAAAAAAATGAAATGAAAGCTAAACCAATAGAGTTTTAACAAGACAAATTTTCAAGGATTATTCAACAATTAAAGTAATGAAAAGCACAAAAAAGCAAGCTAGGACTCAAAGAGAAACCTAGAATGGCTTTAGAGTAGAGTAGAAAAACTAAAAAAAAGACTCAAGAAACCTCTAGTTTTGGCACTTGTTTTCACAATAATTTTCAATTGAAATCTCAGAACTAGGATTGGTATAAAATAGGCACCAATTATAGAACAAATTTTGAGCCAAAACAATAAGCACACTTCCCTTTCACTTTTTTTTTCTTGGACACTGATTTTTCTTCCAACTTGTGTGATTCTTCTTATTTTTTTCCTTTAATCCAAATTGCTTGGTTTTTTTTTATAATTTTTTTCCAGATGTCTAGAAAATTCAGTAAAAATTTCAGCTCAAAACACGTAGTGACCAATATTTATACAAGTTTGTATGTTCAAGCTGCCAGCACCAGCGATTTCAACCTAGAAATCAAGAGTAGTGTTTATGTTGCTTAAGGCTTGGATAGTTACAATTTGTGTTTGCTTATGCTCAATTATCTTGAATAACGCAATTCAAGAGAGCTTAAGACTTATTTGATTCACAAATCCAGCGACAACTCAGCACCACAACTCTACTTCATCATAGGCATCATGTAGGAAACTTAGAAAACAAAAAAAAGAGTTCAACAACAAGACTACTTCTAGGAATTGATTTAGAACATGTTATGAACTAAATAACATGCATGAATTAGACTCAAAATTCAAAAGATAGGCTAAGAATAACAAGAATAGATGAAAAAATGTATCTAGAATTCAATCAACAAAATAAAAATTCAATACAAACTTAGAACATAATGTGACAATTACTATGACTAAACACGACTCTAAGACAACATGGATTAAGTGATTTACACTTAGATTTTTGTGTTTTTTTTTCTAATAAATATTTTGGAAGAAAATTTAGATCTAAGGTTCAGCACAAGAATATTATGAATGAAAAAGGATAGAACCTAAAATCAACACAAAAACATGATTCAAGAGTAGATCTACAAAATTTGAACCATAGAAATGCAGGAACAAGTGTAGATCTAAGATTTAATCGGTTTATTTTTTTTTTGAATCTACTCTAAACAGAACCAAACAACAAGACAATGGAGGATATACATGTAGAATAAGATGAAGAAAAAGGAATTAAAGAGAATTCACCGAACAAAAAGATAGAGGAAGCAAAAGAACATCACCTAGATGAAGATGCTCTGATACCACATGATGTAAGCTCCATTGGAGCTTGTAGGCCTAGGATCTTCTTCATCAATGGATTCCTTTGCTTCTTGGAAGATGAATGGCAGCGGAATGGAGAAGGAAGAGAGAGAGGGGACGTCACTTCAAGGAGAAGATGAGTCTAGAAGAAGCTCACCACCATAGGAGGCCATGGATAAGAGCTTGGAGGAAGAAGGAGATGAATGAAGGGAGAGGGAGAGAAGAGCACGAAATTTTGTGCTCTAAAAGAGCTCTGAAATCTGAAGTCTAATATTAAAATGATCAAAGTTCAAAAAAATGCACACACATGACCTCTATTTATAGCCTAAGTGTCACACAAAATTGGAGGGAAATTTGAATTTCAATTCTAATTTCACTTGAATTTGAAATTGAATTTGTGGAGCCAAACTTTGGAGCCAAAATTTCACTAATTATGATTAGTGAATTTTAGTTATGGTTCAGTCCACTAATCCAAGATCAATTCCAAGATTCTCCACTAAGTGCGCTTAGGTGTCATGAGGCATGTAAAGCATGAAGGACATGCACAAAGTGTGACTATATGATGTGGCAATGGGGTGTGGTAAGCAAATGCTCACCTCTCCCTCTAAAATTTAATTGGATTGGGCTTCTACCAATTCAATTAAATTTATTTCCAACCACACACATCAAATATTCACATAGTGCATGTGAAATTACAAAACTACCCCTAATACAAAAACTAGTCTATGTGCCCTAAAATACTAGGGCTGAAAAATCCTATATTTCTAGGGTACCCTACCTACATTATGGAGCCCTAAATACATAACCCAAAATTAATTAAACCTTAATCTAATATGTACAAAGATAAGTGGGCTCATACTTAGCCCATGAGCCTGAAATCTACCCTAAGGCTTATGAGAACCCTAGGGCCTTCTCTTGCATCATTGGCCCAATCTTCTTGGAGTCTTCTATCCAATGCCCTTGGGGGGGTAGGATTGCATCAAAACATCTTCAATAACGCCATAGGGTCTGGTCACAGAATGATCTTCTAACTAAAGTGTCATCTTGGTTGGCATAATTTCCAACTCTCCTAACCTCCTGCACATAAAGAGTGACATTAAATTTATACTAGCTCCCAAGTCAATGAGAGCTTTGCCCACAGACACAGCACCAATTGAGCATGGTATAATGACACTTCCAGGATCTTTGTGCTTCGGTGGAAGGATCCGTTGAATCACTGCACTACAATTTCCCTCCATAACAATGGTGTCATTATGTATGTACTTGTTCTTTTTGGTTAGCAAATCTTTCAGGAACTTTGAGTAGAGTGGCATCTGTTGTAAGGCCTCTCCAAAGGGCATAGTAATCTCTAATTTCTTGAAGATATCAAGTAACTGAGATAGGTGCCGCTCCTTGTCTTTCTTTGAGGGTACCAAGGCGTATGGCACCTCCTTTCCTTCAGCTGGAGCTGCCTCCTTTTTTTCTAACAGGCACATTCACTCTTACTCTTCTTCTCCTCTTCTTTCTTCTCATTTTTTCATTTTTTTTCTTTTTCTTTTTGTTTTGGTTTTTCTTTTTCTTTATTATTCTCTTCATTTATTTCTTTCTTTTCATTCTCTTTTATTTTGTCCTCCCTCAACTGATTGCCATTTGTTTCCTTCCCATCTTCCTCTTCTTCAACAACTACTAGTTCATGGTCATCAACTACTCTTCCCTCATTCTCACCCATGGTTTCCATTCTGCCTCTGGTCATCACAGCTTTGCACTCTTCTTTTGGATTCTGCTCAGTGTTCGCTCCAAAATTACTAGAAGATTTTTCTGCAATCTGTTTGGCCAGCTGCCCCACCTGGATTTCAAGGTTTTTGATGGCTGACTCCGTGCTCTTATGGTTGGACATTGAAACCTACATAAACTGAGCAAGGGGCTTCTCCAGCTTTGTGGTTCTCTCATATAGGCTAGGCCCGTATTGCTGAGGCCTATTAGATGGTCCGCCCTGCTCTTTATTGAATTGATTGCCAGGTTGGGCTCTCTATTGCCCTTGCTGCTGATTAAAATTCGAACCATGCTGAAAACCTGAATATCTGCCTGCATTATAACCTTGCCTGGGCTGATTCCCTCCCATGTAGTTCACTTCTTGTGCAGAATCATCAATGGGAATACAACGGCCAAACTCTGAGCTCTACCACAAATGCTGCAACCTCCTACCTGCAAAACAACGGAATGGGAAGGTTGATTAATATTAAATTGGTTTGCCAAGTTACTTAAGGTTTCGGTCAATGTCTTAAGCTGCTTGGATAACAACTTGTTCTGTGCCAAAAGTGCATCCTGGGATGAGAGCTCTAGCAGACTTCTTTTGGTAGGGATATGAGTCCTATCACGCAGTATTGCGTGATCACTTACAACCATATTCTCAATTAATTCCATGGCTTCTTCAAGGGTCTTCAATTTTATTTTGTCCCCTGCAGAAGCATCTAAGAGTTGCTTCGAGTATGGCCTCAACCCATCAATGAATATGTTGAGCTGTATCGGTTCTAAAAATCCGTGAGTAGGGGTCTTCCGCAACAAGCTACGAAATCTTTCCAAGGCCTCACTTAAGGATTTATCTGGAAACTGGTGGAAGGAAGAGATGGCAGCCTTTCCTTCTGCAGTCTTGGACTCCAGGAAATATTTTTTGAAGAATTTTTCAACCACTTCGTCCCAAGTCTTTAGACTATTGCCTTTAAATGAATGAAGCCATCTTTTCGCCTCTCCAGACAATGAAAATGAAAACAGGCTCAACCTAACAGATTTCAATGTAAGTGGCTAGATGTGCATATGGGTTTTCATTGGGCAAACCATGGAATAGGTTGCCTTGTATCAACTGGATTAGTGCATGAGGATAGGTAATATTTTGCGCTTGAACCTCTGGCCGCGCAATGCTAGTGAAAAACTGTGGCACAGTAGAACTTGAGTAGTTTTCAAGGGTTACTCTTCTCGGTTGCTCTTCAACCATTATGTCAGCTTCAGGCACTGCAGTTTTCAGATTCCCTTGTTTCTGGAAAACTGGAAGACGAATCAGATGAACAAGGCTCCTCTAGGATTGGTATTGCCCTTTCTTGCAAGATTTTTCTCCGCCTTTCTACATTGTTTATTCTGCAAGTAGCTTCAATCTCCAAATTTAATGGAACCAAATCACTTGTAGAGGACTTTCCACGCATACAAAGCACTAGCAAAAGCAATAGTTAACCAATCCAAGAGAAAAATAATTTCTGAACTAACTAAATATTCACACAAATAAATAATCAAAGAATAAAGAATTAATGCCTACAAACTAAACTAGACTTTCCAAATGGAAAGAAGTTCCCCGACAATGGTGCCAAAAACTTTGTTCGTACTCTAGGACAGTCCCGAACTTTATCAGAAAGTGTACCGAGTCATTAAAGTAATAATAAAATGGTAAGAAACCGAGTATCGAACTCAGGAAACTTGTTTCATTTGGTGAAGTTTCATTCAACAAGCAGACATTGATATAAAGCCATGTAAATAGAATTAAATCAAAGATGTATGTGCTGTAAATCTAAAAGAACTACAAATACACTTATCAAAATGGGAGAGAAAACAAATGATTAAAACGTTGGGTCATTCTACTGAACGCTTGATGTAATTAAAATATTTTTCTCTATTTAATGTTATTATTGTGTTCTATGCTGAAGACTAAAATACCAAACACTGATTCCTCGTGTGAATGGACTAATTCTAATTAAACCTCATTCTCAAATGTCTCGTCGAACTTAGCCTAACTGAACAGCATTACAATCACAACATATCAAAAACTAAAACCCTACATTCTATGTCTAGCAATACAGTTATCTAGCCCTGTTCTATCCTATTCTAAGGATTAATACATTTTCCAATGCTAAAAATCCTAACTTTACACAAAAATGGGTGATCAGACCAAAAGCATGCAATAATTAAGTGTAGATAGAAGCAATGAACATATAAAACAACTTTAAATAGATAGTTAAGAATTTACATCAAGTTTCAGCAGAATTTCCCAACAGAAATACTTAGCCTTCCATCACAAGGCAACACCTTTCAGCTACAAGATGAGGGTTTAAGAAGAAAATAACAGATTACACAGTGGTGGGGATGTCTCCTCCACCTCTAGGAACCTAGAAATTACTTATTAACCAAAGATCCTCTTGAAAGCTGAGGTTTTTGGCTTCCTTGCTCTGTTTTGTGCCTCTATTATGCTCTCTACGTTCCAATCCATGCTCCCCTCTTGATTTTTCCAACTTCATCCTTAAAAAGGGCTTTCTGTCCTCGAAGGCTCGCTCAACGCCATTTTCGCGCTTAGCACAAGTTAGTGAATATCCGCTGAGCGAGCTGGGTGTGCTTAGCGCGGGAAGAGACAAACGCCTCATTGAGCAAGCTGATGACGCGCTGAGCGCATAGATGCTTCTCAGATTCTCCTCCAGATTCTCCCAACTCACTAAGCGGGCTGAGTGCCTCGCTTAGCACGTGATTCTCACTAAGCACACAAGCTTCGCTTAGTGAGACACCAGCTGCTAGCCTTCACAAGTTTCATCTTTTTTTACCTAAAATTGAAGTTGAAACACATTAAATTCACAATGTTGGGCATTTCTACTGAACAAAATTAAACTAAACCTATGTACAAACCTACAAAAAGAACCATAAATTGGGGAAAAGACAAACATTTTATAAAACTTTTCTATAAAAAAGTTAGTTGTAAATGACGACTAACATTGGTTCCGCCCTGCCTGCCGAGGATTATGATGAGAGGAGACCGCATGCATGCTGATGGACCTCTAACAAGGCACTGCCTGTTTCCACATATCGCAGGTGTCTAGACAGACTAACCCTTGATGTGGTGTGCCGAATTCTGTATGGTGACCACCATTCATTTAGAGAATTTGAGGTCATCTCATTATTTTTCGGTCATCTCAAATATGGCCCCTTGATTGTCATTCACCGACCGGAGAGGGTTGTACGACAGTTTGGATACATCCAGACTATTCCGCCACATCTGCTATGTCTTTAGTCTCTATTGAAGAAATGGATGATAGATGGATGTAGTTCAGTGACTACATTGCACCTGTGGGGCAACTTTGTGCAGTGCCTGGCCACTGTGCAATGGATTAAATGGATTGGTTCTACATGATTTCACACCCATTGATTAATCCGGCACAACCAAGGGATCCTCCTAGAGTTCTTCCGGTTCCGTAGTATGACACATTTGTTGAACTAGATGTGTACCAGCGACCGATGGCGGTAGCAACACCTGATAAGGCAGTTGATGTGCATCATCTTCGACATGCAGTGGTAATATATTTTTTTGGTATTTGTGTTTGTTTTTTTTTTATTACTGACAATTGTTATGTTTGTTTATTTTTTTACTTACTAGGATGGTTATGTAGCAATTGCTGGCAAGTTGGAGAGGCTACTGAACTTGAGGATCCTGACTGAAGAAACAGAAGCCTATATTGTTGCTGAAGAATGTCTGGGCATCGCAAGAAGCTACATTAGGCAACCAACTGTAGGTCACAGATCGAGGCATAGGCGGCGTACAGACGGGCATTGAACTTGTTTTATTTGTGCCTTATATATGTCATTTATAATTTCTGTGATAAATTATTTGTTTGGTAGATTTATTTATTGATAGTAACATTTGGTTACTTATTTGGTAAATTTTTTAATTTTTAGGATACTTAATTTATTTGGTTCATTTATGTATGGACATGTTTTGAATTATGCGATATAAACTTTTGTCATTCGTTAATTCGTCCAACAAAAAATAAAGCACGTAGAATCATAAATCGTTATCAAAGTTGACAACACACTATCAATTACATGCGTATTTTAAAAATAAATGAATAGTACATGTATGTACTGACATACAAATGAGTACTCAGTTGTTTTACTTGACAACACATTGACAAATTTGCCCGCTTCTATTTAAAGAAAAAATACAATCAGTCTCAATGAACACCATCTATATATACGACACCAACACTCTCAAAAATCATAGACTCTCCCCAATCCAACTTCAGAAACCACATTTTACAACAAAATATGACATTTTTGGGAGAAACAATCAATCAAACCACTGTGAACTCCAGATTAGCTTTTATTTTTCCGAATGGTCTTAGTACAGTCTAACTACTGGAAACAATTTGGGAGAAACAAGCAGTCAAACCATTGTGAAAATATTGAGTTGAAAACTGACACTACTAGAAAATAAGATTTTTACATCGGTTATCTAAGACTTTCAACATCGGTTATTAACTGATGTTGAAAGTACCGATGTGGAAAGTAGTATCGTTAACATCGGTTTTTCAAAACCGATGTTAATTAATAAATACAACGTCGGTTATTTAAATAGCCGATGTTATATGATAAGAATTATGAAAAAAAAGTTATAAATCTACATATCAACATCGGTTTTTAAAATAACCGATGTTAAATGTCAATAACAACATCGGTTTTTAAAAAAACTGATGTACTAAGTGACATTTAACATCAGTTTTTTAAAAAACCGATGTTGTTTTAGAACTTTTTTTTTAATATGTTGTCTATTTTTTTAATAAACCCAAAATTAACCTATAAATTTTAAAATCAGACCACACAACATATAATTTTCATTCTGTTTTGAAACAATTTTTACCAGAAATTCCATGAGAAATTTACTAATTACTATGAATTTAAAGCATATTTAATGTTGAGACATGAATTGTAAAAAATGTTAAGTAAATATAAACTACAATTAAAAAATTGTCTAAACATCCTAAGTTTCATTTTTAACTTTCAAATAGTATTTTGCCCATTGGATGTGAAGCGCTTTCAATCTCTCTGGTTCCAATGGTCTAGCATCAGTGAAATACTGCATGATATAATAATACATAAGTTAATAATATATTAGCAATCATAACAAAATGAAATTGAAGAAAAAGCACAGCCGAGTTATGACAAACCTGACTTTGTTAGGCAAAATGTCTGGTATGGCCACGGATAACAATTGTTGCATCAAGACGTGATAATCGCGAGACTTTAAGCCTACCAACTGAAGATCCTTCAAATGCACAAGGCTCTTAATATTTGAAGAGTATCCTTGTGGGACTTTGACCCGGCGTAAGCACTGACAAAAACTGATCTTCTCCTTTCTGGACAAAGTATGACAAGCTGGAGGCAAGTATATTTTTTTACCATCAGACCTTGGATGTAACGACACTCGTATACCCATCTCATCTAGATCTTGACGAGTATTCAAACCATCTTTCGTCTTTCCTTGAATGTTAAGGAGCGTCCCAATGACACTATCACATACATTTTCTCCACATGCATAACATCAATACAATGTCTAACATCTAAATCATCCTAGTACGGAAGATCAAACAAAATTGACCTTTTCTTCCATATGCAAGTCTTACTTTTGTCCTTCTTTTGGATCTTTCCAAATATTGTATTCAGGTGTTGAACCCGTTGGAAGACTTGGTCACCAGTCAACGGTACCGGTGCATTTTCATGCTCTTAACTTCCATTAAATGCTTTTTTCAATCATCGGTAAGGATGATGAGGTTTAAGAAAATACCGATGCCTAGTGTACACTATTTTTCTTCCATGTTTCAGTTGTATGTAGCTTATGCCTTCTTCACAGATGGGGCATGCACAATGGCCCTTAACACTGTAACTGCTTAAATTCTCATATGCTAGAAAATCATTAATGGTACAAAAAAGCATTGCACGCAAATTAAATGTCTCATTTTGAAGCCCATCAAACACTAAAACCCCTTCGCCCCACAACTTTGTCAGGTCTTCAATCAAGGGATTGAGATAAACATCAATGTCATTTCCTGGCTGTCTTGGGCCCGTTATCATCATAGACAACACCATGTATTTTTGTTTCATGCACAACCAAGGAGGCAAATTGTAAATCACTAGCAAAACTGGCCACGAACTGTGTTGCATGCTTAAACTGCCATATGGATTCATTCCATTAGTGGTTAGTCCAAGCCTAAGATTTTTGTGAATGCATGAATACATGAATTTTGATGATGCCAAAGAAGAATCAAACAGGGCTGCTTCAAAGGATACGCATTGCTTCAAGATTAATACAATATTGCTTCAACAAACAAAGTCTTGCTTCAAGATTACTTTAAGATCAAGCCTTGCCTCAAAACAAAGTGATTCCAAGATATGCAAGGCTCTAGTAATCGATTACCAGACAGTGTAATTGATTACCAGAAGACAAGTTTGAGATTTAATTGTTAAAAAGGGTTTTGAATTTTGAACATGTAGTCGATTACCAGTTGTTTGTAATCGATTACCAGCAACGAAACTCTTGAAATTCAAATTCAAAAGTCATGACCCTTCAAAATTTAACTGTGTAACCGATTACCAGAAACTTGTAATCGCTTACCAGTGAAGAATTTCAAAAAAAGCTTTTTGAAAAGACACATCTCTTCAAACCATTTTGAAAAGGCATGAAGGGCCTATATATATATATATGTGTGTGTCTGACTTCAAAAAGCAAGAAAGAGATATTCGAAGAGAACTTCATTGCCAAATGCTCTCTCAACAACTCTTGGGCAAATACTTGCAAATCTATTAAGAGTTCATTGAGGAACTTCAATTGTAATATCCTTCTCTTAAAAAGAGAATTCTTCTTCTTCTTCTTCTTCTTAATCAAAGAGATTGATTAAGGGACCGATGGTCTCTTAAGTTGTAAGGATTACTGAACACAAGGGATGGATTGTCCCTTTGTGGTTCAGACTTTGTAAAAGGATTATACAAAGAGTATGGAAAATCTCAAGTGGGTTGCTTGAGGACTGGACGTAGGCACGGGGAGTGGCCGAACCAGTATAAATCGAGTTTGCATTTCTCTCTTCCCTTATCTCTTTTATTTTATTGCAATCAATTTTGTCTTGCATATTTAAAGAACATTTCTGCATTCTAAGCCTATCACTTAGAAGGAGGGTTAAAAGTTTGTTAGTGGGAAATTAATTCACCCCCTCTTAAGTTATTGATGCCACTGGTTCAACAATTTCTTGCCTCTTTGCCAAAATCCGGATACAAACAATCTATCTTCTTCCACTATGAGGAATTAGCCGGATGACGAAGCCTTCCATCACAGTTTCTCCAATTTGCATGACATGTAAGGTCTTTTGCGTGATCTCCATTAGCAAACAAACGCTTAAACCTTGGAATGATCGAAAGATACCACAACACCTTCGCTGGGGGGCCCTTGTTTGAGTTTTCATCACTACTACACTCCTCATCATCCTTGAGTTTATACCGTGATACCCCACATCTAGGGCATTTCGACATTTCTTGAAATTGATGTCTGTACAATATGCAATCATTCGGGCAAGCATGAATCTTCTGATACTCCATACCCATGGGACACAATATTTTCTTCGCTTGATAGTAACTTTTAGGCAATGTGTTTTCCTCTGGAAGCATGTCATGCACTACTTGAAGCAGTGAACTAAAGCTTTTGTCACTCCACCCATATCTGGCTTTGACATTAACCAGACTTAAAACTGCCGATAACAGTGTCAATGAATTCTTGCACCCCAGATACAAAGGTTTCTTTGAATCAGTTTGCAATGTATCATACATAGGAGCATGTGCTTGTTGAAAAGACTCTTGTCTAAGGTCACGAATCATATCCTCCAAGTGATCTCTCATTTCTACATCAAACGATTCAGATTGAGACCCACTCTGCATGTCTGTCAATTCACCATGCCATATCCACGTCGTATAATTCCTCTTAATCCCATCACACAACAGATGCTCCTGTATGTCGTCAACTTTTTGTCGTCTCCCGTTCAAACAATTAATGCATGAACAAAAAAACTTACCGTTTTCATCCGATCTACTTTCTGAAGCAAATTGTAAGAACTGTTCCATGCTTTCCTCATACGTAGGGCTCAAGCGACTTTCATTCATCCAACTTCGATTCATCTAAATAATAACTCCGTCATACTCTGAAACTCATTCAATGCATGAAATCTCACTTTTTCATTTAAGGTGTGGCCCTATCCCATTCAGGAAGACACTTTTTTATGGTAGATTCATGCGTCAAGGTTTATCTTATTTTGTTAAATTTGATGAAATTTTAGCAGCATTTTGCATTGGTCTCCAAGTACACGACATGAAATCGGTGACATTAATTCCCCAATAATCAAGTATGCACTCAGAGAACAATTAGAAATGCATTGTACCAAAATTTCATCAAATTAAACAAAAGAATGTTAACCTTAAAGCATGGATCTACCATAAAAATATGAGTCTCCCCAAACTGTCCAAATGGACAATTCAAGATTCAATACAATGATTAATGCAAACTGTCTGCAGTAATCATTGTATTCAATCTCAAACGAGAATATAAGGTTCACTCTTTATGAACAAAACTTGTATCTAATTAAAGAAAAATACATTAATGCCATAAATCAACATACAAAAACAATGGTAACAAAATTAAGCATAAAAAATTTGTGAAAAAGTTTGGTACCTATGGTGATGACTAGAACAGTGTGCAGCAGCGAATATCGTGATCACGATGCAAAAACCTAACTGCAAAATTGCTTAAGACAATATGAATCTTCGTTTAATAGCTTAAACTTTTGAAATACACAACCATCAATAAGCTGGTGTGCATTTATGTATAGTAGTAAGATGTCTACTATAGATAGAACCCTCACTCAAAGATTACAAATAAATAGCAAGAGATTAGAAGCCGTGACGCATCCAGAAATTTTAAATTATGAGAGTAATATTTCTTGGTATAAATTAGTGAGGATAATATTTGTATTATACATTATTTTTTCAACTATATTTCTAATTATAAGAAAAATTTATAACTATGCATATATTTTATATTAAGAAAAAATAAAATTACTCCAAAAACTCATAAGCTAGCTAGATTCATTTCTGAGTAGAAACCATAAAAATGGCAAAGCGAAACAACTAATTACAATCATAGCACAATTCTAGCTCTCCTATCATTGCAACACAATGCATAATATGTCATACATACTAAGCAAAACACTAAGCACTTGGGTGTGGTGGCATAGGATTGGTGTGGCAAAACACTAAACACTAAGCAAGACAACTATATACTCATGTTTAAGCCAAAAAGCTTACGTGTTAAATATTAAAAAAAAAATTGTCAATCTCTCCAAAGTTTGATTCTACTTCAATTAAAAAGTTTGATTTTAGTTTTTTTTATAAATTATTATCTAATTTTAAATTCTCTAATTTTCAAATATACCACTTTTTTTGCTCTAAATAATTTAGACAACATTTTCTTCGTAACAAAGAATTGAGCAAGTAGAATAATAGAGAATTTTATTTATTCTTACATTTTTCTTAATTAACTAAGTAAAGAATTTTTTTTGGTCAAAACAACTTAAGTATTTTTTTTCTCTTTCCTTCAACTTTTTCCCATACTATTCCTTTCCTCATTTTTTATTTATATCTATATATTAAATTACGGTTTAAATTATAAAGAGAATTCAACGTGCTTTAGTTGATTACTGCTTTATATTATCATTATCTAATTTTAATATTACAATGCATCATCTACTTTACTATTTTATTTTGAAGACTGCATTGGCCTTATTCTCTGACAACAATTAATATTTTATATGACTAATGAAATTTCATTAGAAAAAGCTTCACAATTTTGCTTTTGAACTCATCTAATCCATGATCAAGTTTTAATGAGCTTGTAGGCCACATAACATCATTATGTGAGTCACAAACTCATTTTATCTCTCTCTATTCAAACAATGAGAGAGAACTCAAACATTCACTTGTAATTACAATGTTCCAAAAAAATATAAAAGTGTTGAGTCAATATTTAATTAGACATGCAGTACTTAATTAATAAATTATTATTATAATAGTATATATAAGTCGTGGTTTAAGTAACAATCAAAATATTCCTTTATCGTGAGAGAAAGATATTCAAACAAAGTAACTTTTAAATTACGAGAATAATATTATGTTCTATTATTTAAATTATAAAACGAGAATGAAATATAATATACAGAATGAGAACTTTATCACCTTGGAATATTATGGTTTGGTTGGAGTCCCTTCAGTCCAATTGGAGGTTGACATCCTCCTCAATCGTTGTAAGGAATGGCATGGTTTTCACTGTCTACGGGGAATGGCATGAAAAAGTTGTAAAACATAAATTAAAGGCACAAAAAGGATTGAGCAAGTAGAATAACAGAGATAGCAAAAGAAAATAAGAAATAGGAAGGAAAAGAACATAATAGGATTGGTGTGGTGGCATGAAATAAGGAAAGAAGAATCAAAGACCTGGCGAGGGTGAGAGCGGTTGGGATCCCAGTTGATCATCTGGAGGGTTGCAGGAGAAGCTTGCACTGGTGAGAGGTTAGGGTTCTTCGTTCAGCCAAACAAGTTCATACTCGCGAATTGAAATTGAAATTGTGAGAAGAAATAGGAAGAGAAAGAGGAAAAGGATCAGACGGTGGGAATGGAATGGGAAAGATGAGATCCAAAGGTGAGGATGGATGGGACCATTAATGCTAACTGTTGTTTAATGCGCCTCTTTGCTCTTTACTTCTTTTTTTTTTACAAACAAAAAAATATATTATGACAAATATATTTCACTAAAGGGAATTTTTTTATAATTGAAAATCTACTCGTTACTTTTAACTTTAATAAAATTAAATTAATCTTATTTTCAATGACTAATTCGATACTACTTTCGACAAAAAAAAATTGATACTACTTTTCAATGATTAAAAGACTGCCTTATATAAGACCAAATTATCCGACAACTTTGGGTGCCCAATTTTTGCTTCATAGAAAGCATGGATGGCTTCTTAAATCATTTTATTTCCCACCGGCACCCACAAATATATTGTCACTGAGATTTATAAATTAAAGAAAAAATGGGTACAAGTGAAGTGATTTCTAGCGGTGTCCTTGCTCTTCAAATCCTTGTGTCTGATTAAAGTACAATAAGAATCAGAAAATAAATACAAGAGCCAACAAAGCAGAGGCAAAGGAGAACGATGATAAGTATTGAAAACTATGACATTTTTAAGAAGAAAAAAAACTAAATTTTTATTTTTATAATAATGAAATAAAATATATTAATAATAAATTTTAATTATTTTACGATATAATTATTTTTACCAACATTCTATAAAAATTCTATAAAAGTTAAACTCTATTATTAAAAACATTTTTTTATTTTCAAATGAACTAATATGCAATAATTTATATAAATGTGTGTCATATTTAAATGATAATCATGAAATAATAAAAATAAAATTATAGAATTTATTTTAAAAATTTAGTTTAATTTTTAAATGCTTACCTTTTGAATTTGTTATTGTTTATTAATTATTATATTTTTTGATTAAAATATAATTAATAACTCAATATATGATTTTTAAAAAAATATATAAATAATTAAAGAAAAAGAGTTTATATTAACATCAGTTATTTGAAAATCGATGTCGTTAAGCACTTACAACATTGATTTTCAAATAACCAATGTTAAAACTGAATTTAGTGTGATTTTAACATAGGTTATTTGAAAACCGATGTTGTAAGTGTTTAACGACATCAATTTTGAAATAACCGATGTTAATAGGACGATGTTAAAACTCATTTTTTTAGTAGTCTGACAATGACGTGCTAAAGGTCTTAGTACAGTCTAACCACTGGAAACAATTTGGGCCAATAGAAATTTTAGTTGTTTTTAGTAAACATGATTCAATGGAAAATTAGTATTAGTTAATTGTAGTTTTTCATGCATTTTTCTTTTGTTTCAACTATGTTGAAGTTAATGTAATGTTTGAATTCGTGTTCATTAGCTAATGAAACCGTATGTTTATTATTTTCATAGCACTTAATTATTTCCTAACTTTTTAAAATAATGACTGAAATCAAAATTATGAATGTCAACAAAATAACTATTTACCCAAACGTTAGTGGTAATAACATATTTTATGTTCATGGTTCACCTAAATCAACAAAATTGGTTTTCAGCCTAGACAAATTTATGTAACGCTGCATTCTACCTATGTACGGAGTGGGCCACTGCTTTGCCGGAGAATGACAATGTGTACTCCACAACAACGCCACTAGTGGTAAAGGACAATGGTCTCATAACAAAATCTGTTAGATAACGACAAACAAATTGAACATAAGATAACCAACTACAGTGTCACCGGTTATACTAACATCATAATTATGCAATTACCTATACAAAATGATTTCCATACACATGGATGGTTGTGCACCAATCACCATGATTCTTTACCCATACCCAATAGCGCAACTATTGCCCGATAACCACAATTACCATACGCTTTGAAATCAATAATGTTTTCAATAGAATCCTAGATGCACGGATGAGATTGATCCAACATTGGAATATTTTGTCTCTGTATTGGTTCCTCATATGTTGATGCACTACGTTTTACTGAAGAAATACTATTTTGCATGGAGTGTAACGCATCAAGGTACTCCTAATAAGACGGATAGCGTTTTGTTGATTTTTGTTGTTTGGTCAACGGTTTTTTTGAAGCACCCTTGGTCTTCACCTTTTCTGGAGGAGGACACATGGAGTTCATATTAGGATAAGCAATTTCTCACAGCTTTGACTTCAAATGTAATTTGCCACAAACATCGAGCTGCTCAAAGCGTTTCAATATGGTTTCCTTCTCCTCAGTTATGGTCACCTGTGTCTCACATAACCCTTGATCTGAAAAACTAAGTCTCCGCCAAAATATATGAATTGTCTCGAGTGGTATGGAGCTAACAACATATTTGTACAACCCACATGTACATGGAAGACCGTGCGTACTCCTCATGACACATCCACAATGTGAAGGGTTTTTTCCTGCATAAGCTACATGCTCATACTCAACAACAATTTCATTTAAAGCGTACCTTGATACCATGCCAAGTAGTTTTTTGTACAAGGTAACTTTAAACACATGCCCAACCATTGCATATGTCACCAAAAGAGTTATGTAGAAGTCTCTTTAATGACCAATGAGCACTTTCGACCCTGCACATGAAATATACAACAACATGTAAACTACTGCAACATTTTCAATTAAGTCAACATTTAAACAAAAAATAATATTGATACCTGTTAGTGGTTGTATTTCCTAGATGCATCACTTTGTTGGTCCATGCTTTCACAAGTATTTCTTTGTGCGGAACCACCCATGTTTGACATACATAGTCCACAAACATAGGCCACGGAGAGCAAGCCATTTCAAAGTTTTTAAGGTACTCATCAAAAGAACTCTCACATGGACAGTCAACCAAACTCCCCCAAGCCTCCATCACATAATCCCATGCATTCTTTTGAGCAACCAGGGTTTTGCACTTTGCCTTCACATTCTTGTCAATGTGGAACCGACACAGCGAGTTCGTAGCATCCAGGAATACAATTTTCACTAGATTCATCAGAGACAAATCTATGTTGGTGACAATAACCCCGGGGAGTGCATCAACTCTCATGAAAAGACCCTGAAACTGCTGTAGATCCCACACAACATTATTAACATGTTCTCCTTCCAAGTAAGCAAAAGCAGCAGAGAATGTTCTTCTTGTTGGTGTAACACCAACAATATCAAGCAACGACAGTTTGTACCTATTTGTTTTGTAGGTATTGTCGATCAAGAAAACCAAATTACAAGAATTGGTTAACTTTACTGCATCAAGATGACTCCAGAACAAGTCACGTACAACATTATCATCCTTCAGCCTATGCCAGTGAATATATTGATCTTGATCAAGCAGCATCATCATTTGTTGCATTTCGGTGTTACTCCCTCTTATGGAAGAACAATAAGCATGTCTGGCATTGTAAATCTATTTGATTGTTGTATAATTGTTGTCATTGTGGTCCTTCAACGTCAACAAAATATTTCTTGGCTTCACCATGAACTTCGTCATATCAGCAACAACAATCTTCTCATCCTTTGTTAGTCAACTTGCATATGGATGCCCAACTAATGACTTTGCCATTTCGTGATTGTGAACCCTACAAATTAATTTCACCATCCATCATTCTCCTCCCAAAACTGGCTTCGCACGCAACTTAAACGGGCATCCACATTTTCTAGTGCCAGTGCATGTTCTTACCAAATTATGTTTCTTAAGCCTATACTCACCACTCCTTTCACAGGCTATCAACAGAAATAAGGCTCTTCCTCAAACACCAATATTGGTGTCTAACCTCATTATAACAACAACAAATCCAATGTCATGAGCCATCGATCGAGCCCATTATAAAACTTCATCACGGCTAGCAAATAGCTAGAACATAATTCAAATAAGGTCTGATATCAATAAAACTCTATGTAATATAATTACTATACCAACAACAACAAATTACACAAATACTTGAGAAGTATTAAAGGCATCAGAGCAATCAACGTGTTCTACTTTAACGCCAACATCTTCCAAATTTTCAACATTTATATCAACTTCTTTAGACATCATATTATCATACATCTACTGGTCTTCGTCCATCTTAATAAAAATTTAACAAATTCAATTAAATGATAAATTATACAATCTAATGTTACTTAATGTTACTTAATTATTAATCATTAGAATTTTTTTATTAATCAGTTAAACATGTAAATACATAATCATTGTCATATAAATTTGTTTAATTATTAATCATTAGTATATTAATTTTTAAGCAATCAAATGTTAATTATAAATCATCCTCATTTTTTTTCACAATTCTAATTACTAAATACATTTTTTATATCACTATAAAATCATATCGCCAAATCAAATTTTCTGAAATTACTAAAACTTGCACACAAAAAATTAAAAAAATAATAATAATTAAATTAGCAATAATTAAATTGCAATTTAATAAATAAAATAAAAATAAAGCAAATTTTTACGAACCTACGGATTGGCAATCCATATAAAATTTTTTTGCGTACCTCTTCTTCTCCAGCGATGAAAATCGACCAAACTTCACCGTGTACTCTTGAACAACGCACGTACACCACCAGACACCAAATACACTTTGAAACTGACCTTAATGGAAGTAGCTTGCACTAAGTGACCGAGATTTTGCGGAAAAAAATGGCAATACAAAAATTAAAATTTGCTCCTGCTATTTATAACCTAAGGGTATGTTTGGCATTTACAACTGAAAATACCCATAAGGGTATTTTCAACATTTATGAAAATTGTTGGGTGCCTCAGCAAAAATGCTGGGTGCCAGTTCGAGCTCTAGGACAGTCCCGAACTTTATCGGAAAGTGTACCGAGTCGTTAAAGTAATAATAAAACGGTAAGAAACTGAGTATCGAACTCAGGGAACTTGTTTCATTCGGTGAAGTTTCATTCAACAAGCAGACATTGATATAAAGCCATGTAAACAAAATTAAACCAAAGATGTATCTGCTGAAAATCTAAAATAACTACAAATACACTTATCAAAACGGGAGAGAAAATAGATGATTAAAACGTTGGGTCCTTCTACTGAATGCTTGATGTAATTAAATGATTTTTCTCTATTTAATATTATTTCTATGTTCTATGTTGAAGACTAAAATACCAAACACCGATTCCTCGCGTGAATGGACTAATTCTAATTAAACCTTGTTCTCGGATGTCTCGTCAAACTTAGCCTAACCGAACAACATTACAATCACAATATATGAAAAACTAAAACCATGCACTCTATGTCTAGCAATGTAGTTATCTAGCCCTGCTCTATCCAGTTCTAAGGATTAATACATTTTCCAATGCTAAAAATCCTAACTTTACACACCAATGGGTGATTAGACCAAAAGCATGCAACAAGTAAGTGCAGATAGAAGCAATGAACACATAAAACAACTTTAAATAGATAGTTAAGAATTTACATCAAGTTTCAGCAGAATTTCCCAACAGAGATACTTAGCCTTCCATCGCAAGGCAGCACCTTTCAGCTACAAGATGAGGGTTAAGAAGAAAATAACATATTACACAGTGGTGGGGATGTCTCCTCCACCTCTAAGAACCTAGAAATTACTCCTAAACCTAAGATCCTCTTGAAAGATGAGGTTTTTGGCTTCCTTGCTCTATTTTGCGCCTCTGTTCTGCTCTCCTCTAACCTCTATGCTTGATTTTTCCAATTCCAGCCTTAAAAAGGGTTTTCTGTCCTCGAAGGCTCGTTTAGCGCCATTTTCGTGCTTAGTATGAGTTAGTGAATATCCACTGAGTGAGCTGGGCGCACTTAGCGTGGGAAGAGACAAACGCCTCGCTAAGCGAGCTATTGATGCGTTGAGCACGCAAGTGCTTCTCAGATTCTCCTCCAGATTCTCCTAACTCGCTAAGCAAACTGAGTGCCTCGCTTAGCGCATGATTCTCGCTAAGTGCACAAGCCTCGCTTAACAAGATACCAGCTGTTAGCCTTCACAAATTTCATCCATTTACCTGAAATTGAAGTCGAAACACATTAAATTCACAATGTTGGGCATTTCTATTGAACAAAATTAAACTAAACCTAAAATATGTACAATCCTACAAAAAGAACCATAAATTAGGGAAAAGATAAACATTTTATAAAACTTTTCTATACAAAAGTTAGTCGTAAATGACGACTAACAAACTCCCCCAAATTTATAGTTTTGCTTGTCCTCAAGCAAAGAAAGAACAGTTCACTTGTCCTCAAGTGACAAGCTCACAGTGGTTATTCAAAATTGTGTTTGTTTCCAAGCATTCAATCACATGACACATGTGGCATACAATGCTTCAACCAACAGTTTTTCACAAGATATGCTGCTTTTCAAAGATTTGAACATGATAATTAGGAACACAAGTGAAATAAGCTAGCAGACAAGACACATATCAAGGAAGATTCATCAGGCCAATGCCTCACGGTCACTGTTTCACTCAAGCACAAGTGTTTAAGGCTATTTCTCAATCAACAACCAACAAAAGTCTCAATCTTTGCAATTCATCTCATGCCATATAGTCACAAACACACAAATTGAATCCGAAGGACTTTTCTCAGCTTGTAATGAGGCTGGGCTGCAAAGAATTCATGGTTTTTCTAGGATGCAAAAATCTTAAGTTCTAGGAGAGCATTCATCCTTAGATCAACCCCCCCCCCCTTTTTTTTCTTTTATTCTAGCTTCTATTACTTGCCTTTCAGCATTTAGCTTCACTTAGCTTTGACAACAGCACACACTTAGCTTTTATTTTTGAAATTTCTTTTATTTTTTTATTTTAACAACTTTTACTTGCTGCTTATTGATTTTACTGTGTGTGCTGTCATCTTCTTACCAGAATTACTGTCACCCAATAAACTCCCTCAAATTTGGGACAAATTTTCCTTGAACTAAGATGCTCTCCTACAACCTAAGACAAGGTAGATGGAGATTACAATTTACAAGCTCAGGGTTGAAGTCAATCAATCAAATTTTCAGCTCAGTAAGGGTGCAAGGGATAATTCATTCATGAACAAGGTAAGCTTTTTGGCTAAGTAGCTATCTCAGTCAATCATGGCCTTCATTATCTTCAAACTCATGCATTCATTCAGTAATAAGAGATTCATGCAAAAATCAGTACTCAATGCTAGTCGTTCTCTCACAATTAAAGATCACACACTCACCGGGTTGTGGCTAGTGATTACCTTCACAATCAATCTGTCAAACCAACTAACATTTTCAACCATGTACCTAATCCATGTTCTTTCTCTTCTAATTATTGAATATTCATTAAAAGCATATGATCTACGCATTACAATTCAGTCAATTCATGCCATTGATCAATCCAATTCATTCAACAAACACAAAATTTGCAAATCAAACCAAACCACTACAATAATAATCAAAATGCAAACTGTTCAACAAGCTTTAAAATTTACTAACTAAATAAACAACTAACTAAAAACATAAACTAAAAATAAAATGTATCTAAAGCAGAAAATAAATGAAAATCCTATCAATAATCATCCTGAGCTGGTGTTTGCTCATCCTGGGCTGGTGCAGGCTCGCCATGAGGTGAGGAGGGAACATCCTGGGCTGGTTGGGGTGTCTCTTGATCTGTAACAGACCAAGGATCCTAGGTGCTCTGCGTTGCAGTCATATCAGCTGCATAATCCGCATCAGCAACACCATCCTCCTCCCCAAAGACCTCTAAAATTGGTGAAGTGACTGGTGAGGTCTGTGGAGTAGCCTCTAGAGTGGCCTCATGAGGTACCTCCGGCTGTGGTTGAGGCTCCTGGGCTGCGGAAGCCTCACCTCCCCCCCCCCCCCCCAAAGGAGAAGGTTGGACTCCTAGCCAGGCCACCTGAGAATTGAACTCCTCCATACTAATAATAGGCCGATGCTGAGCCGAGTCGTGCATACTTTGCATCACCAGGCATAAGCCACGATGGATGCTCTGCAACATCGGCACTGTGCTGGAACTGATGATGATGGAGCAGAGGTGTCGGTCTGAACCGGAGTTGATGGAAATGGTGGTCCTAAAGTAGAAGGAGCTGGAGCTGGAAAGGGAGCAGGTGCAGAGGAAGCAAGAGCAGGGGTAGCAGAGGAAGATGGACCCTCAGATCCTTGAGCCCGTGCCTTGCGGGTCCCTGGAAATATGATCGTGGGATCGTCAAGGTCCTAATAGTTCTTCTTTATGTATGCCAAATTAATGGCAGGACTGAGAGACTCGAAAGTCAGAGAATCTAAGACTACTCCTCAGGCCACACAGAGTGTGGAAATGAAGGCTGGAAAACCGAGCCTCGAGGAGTTGGATTGGTCCATCTGAGAAATATGATGCGAGATGAGGAAGCCCACATCCATGTCCATCTTCATGACTAGCCCATAGACTAACCTCGTCCTTTCCATATTCAAATCGGACGTATGAGAAGTGGGGCCAAGGTTGGAGTATGATAACACACTCCATGTCTGGGCCAAGGTAGTCAAGTCCTTCCTCAAGGGCTTCCAGGGCGCTCCTTCAGCATTAAGACCAAATTCACGCCCTGGAATGCAAAGCTTGGAGGCAAGCTCCTGAGGCCTGTGCGCGCCCTACAGAAAATAGAATATGAGGGGTATTGCTCCCCTGGCTAAATGACTAGTGGCGTCTCCAGAAAGGCATTCAGCGAGGTCGCATCGAACTTAATCAACCTCCCTCTAACTCGAACCTATTTTGGTGATTTGTCTTCCAGATCATACAGGTTCGAGTAAAACTCCTTGACCAGGGCCACATCAATGTGCCCGTCCATGAACTAGGTCAAGGCCTTGTGCTAGTTCCACCTGATCAGCTCCCGACGGAATTCGTCATATTCTGTGACAAAAAGATTAACATTCCTCTCTGAAAGGATGTTTCGGGAGTGAATGTTTTGAGAATAACATTCCCAGGCCCCTTCAGAAGTGAATCTGGTAGTATCATAGGGCTCATAGGGACAGGATGTTGTGGCTATCCTCTTCCTCGAGGCCATCTGCATCAAAGATAGTCATAGGAATCAAGTTAGATAGGTTTTTATTTCAACTGAAAGCATATAAATAAAACTAAAAAACAGATTGAGCGCTTAGCGAGACTGGCTCGCTTAGCGTGCCTTATGAAAAATAACACTTACGCTCAGCGCGTAGGGGCGCGCTTAGCACAACAGCATAAAACCAAGACTCAGGCTAAGCGAGACACCCTCGCTTAGCTAAACACTACACAGTGGCTAAGTGAGCATGGCTCGCTACGCCTTATTCTTCAACAGAGAGATAATTGCGCTTAGCGAGAATGACTCGCATAGCGCGACACACTAAACAGGCTTAACGCCAGTAGGCACTTAGCCCAAATACACTACTGGAACTTAATTAGCTTAGCGTGCAGGCTCGCTAAGCCCAATTCCAAACTAAAACAAAATAGAGAAGAAATTGTGCTTAGCTAGCTGACTCGCTTAGCGCATGATCAAAAATTTAGAAAAATACCAATGCCTTGGGCTAAGCGAGCCTGTCTCACTAAGCCCGGGCTTATTCAGCCAACAGGGCTGAGTGGCTTAGCGAGAGCACTTGCTTAGCCACCAACAGAAGACAAAAAGACTCTACGAGTCTGACCTAAGCAACTAACTCGCTAAGCGTGGCATGCCGGATGAGCGAGTTTATACAAACTAAAAATAAAAACTGGAAATTTAAATACTCGTTAAGCCCAAGTGCAATGGCTTAGCGAGTTCATACGAACATTCAAACATATGTACAAAAATGATGAACACGCTTAGCGGGACAGAGCCAGCTAATTGAGTTGATCACAAAACCCAGAAAATCAACAGAAATTGATGAACTCGCTTAGCGCATAGGCGTGCTTAGCGAGCACATCAAAATTTCCAGAAAACTTGGGGCTTTTCAGCCCCCTACCATAGGCCTCTATTAGGCCACAAAACCTAATCAAAACAACACAAAAGCATGTACATTGTGTGCGAAAATAAACCCCTAACAACATGTTTACTAACAGCTAATTTAACAGCAGCATTGCAAAGCATAAAATCAAAACTTTAAAATAGCTACAGTAAGGCATCTATCCTAAAGTTCAGAACAAAATTAAAGTGTAAAGTTGGGAACTGTTAGTGCTTAGCACTACTGAGTTTAAAAAGGTTGGCTAAGATTTTGTTAAAACATAAGCACTTAGACAATGAAGGAAAGCTGGAGTTGCTGCACATGATGTCCAACGTTATGTCAAGGAATAAGATCGGGATGCACAATGCACAAGGCAAGATAAAGTGTCAAGTGATGAATTGAAGTTGAAGGATCCACGATGTCGGATACAATGTCCTGACATCCTGCTCGAGAATACTGGAATTGCTGTACAATGCAAGATAAAAGTCAAGTGAAGCATTGAAGCTGCAGGATCCAAGATGTCGGATACGATGTCCTGACATCTGGCCCGAAAATACTGGACATATAAATTTGTTGTATCTTTAACAGATTATTGTGCAGTTAGCAAGAGATTAGAAGATCTATCTTTAGGAACGAATTAAAAGATCATTAAAGTTCGAATTTCAAAGTAGAAGAGTTCGTTCAGGGATTAAAGATTAAAGATTAAAGATTCAAACTAAAAGATCAAAAGTTATCTTTTAGTTCTTTAACTGCAGATTTTTCAGAAGAAGATAGATCTCCTCCAGCATCAAGAACTTGCAGCCCAGAATCGTACACGGCTATATAATCATGAAGGCTGCACGAGTTCTGCACCGAGTCCGGGATTAAAGAGTTATTTTGTGAGTTTTGGGACTTGAGTGTTTTGTGAGCCACCTTGGTGTTATCCTAACATCAAGTGTTGGACCTTGTGTCTAGAGTTGATCTCTAGTGTGTAGAGTTGATCTCTTTTGTACAGAGTTGATCTCTGATGTGTCTTTGAATTAATTGTAAACACGAGAGTGTGAGTGAGAGGGAGTGAGCAGAGGTTCTCATATCTAAGATTGGGTCTTAGGTAGAGATCGCACGGGTAGTGGTTAGGTGAGAAGGTTGTAAACAGGGGTTGTTAGACCTTGAACTAACACTATTGAGAGTGGATTTCCTCCCTGGCTTGGTAGCCCCCAGATGTAGGTGAGGTTGCACCGAACTGGGTAAACAATTCTCTTGTGTTATTTACTTGTTTAATCTGTTCATACGGACACACATAAACTGCATGTTCTGAAGCGTGATGTCGTGACATCCTGTACGACATCTGTTCCCTGGTATCAGAATTTCAATTGGTATCAGAGCCAACACTCGAAATCACAGAGTGAGATCTGGGGAGATAAATTCTGATGAACATGGAGAAAGAAGGAGGACCAGTGAACAGACCACCAATTCTTGATGGAAGCAACTATGAATACTGGAAAGCAAGAATGGTGGCCTTCCTCAAATCACTGGATAGCAGAACCTGGAAAGCTGTCATCAAAGGCTGGGAACATCCCAAGATGCTGGACACAGAAGGAAAGCCCACTGATGAATTGAAGCCAGAAGAAGACTGGACTAAAGAAGAGGACGAATTGGCACTTGGAAACTCCAAAGCTTTGAATGCACTATTCAATGGAGTTGACAAGAACATCTTCAGACTGATCAACACTTGCACAGTGGCCAAAGATGCATGGGAGATCCTGAAAATCACTCATGAAGGAACCTCCAAAGTGAAGATGTCCAGATTGCAACTCTTGGCTACAAAATTCGAAAATCTGAAGATGAAGGAGGAAGAGTGTATTCATGACTTCCACATGAACATTCTTGAAATTGCCAATGCTTGCACTGCCTTGGGAGAGAGGATAACAGATGAAAAGCTGGTGAGAAAGATCCTCAGATCCTTGCCTAAGAGATTTGACATGAAAGTCACTGCAATAGAGGAGGCCCAAGACATTTGCAACATGAGAGTTGATGAACTCATTGGTTCTCTTCAAACCTTTGAGCTAGGACTCTCGGATAGGGCTGAAAAGAAGAGCAAGAATCTAGCTTTCGTGTCCAATGATGAAGGAGAAGAAGATGAGTATGACCTGGATACTGATGAAGGTCTGACAAATGCAGTTGTGCTCCTTGGAAAGCAGTTCAACAAAGTGCTGAACAGAATGGACAAGAGGCAGAAACCACATGTCCAGAACATCCCTTTCGACATCAGGAAAGGCAGTAAATACCAGAAAAGATCAGATGTAAAGCCCAGTCACAGCAAAGGAATTCAATGCCATGGGTGTGAAGGCTATGGACACATCATAGCTGAATGTCCCACTCATCTCAAGAAGCACAGGAAAGGACTCTCTGTATGTCAATCTGATACAGAGAGTGAACAAGAAAGTGATTCTGACAGAGATGTGAATGCACTCACTGGGATATTTGAAACTGCTGAAGATTCAAGTGATACAGACAGTGAAATCACTTTTGATGAGCTTGCTGCATCCTATAGAAAACTATGCATCAAAAGTGAGAAGATCCTTCAGCAAGAAGCACAACTGAAGAAGGTCATTGCAGATCTGGAGGCTGAGAAGGAGGCACATGAAGAGGAGATTTCTGAACTTAAAGGAGAAGTTGGTTTTCTGAACTCCAAGCTGGAAACCATGAAAAAATCAATAAAGATGCTGAATAAAGGCTCAGATACGCTTGATGAGGTGCTGCTGCTTGGTAAGAATGCTGGAAACCAGAGAGGACTTGGATTTAATCCTAAGTCTGCTGGCAGAACAACCATGACAGAATTTGTTCCTGCCAAAAACAGGACTGGAACCACGATGTCACAACATCTGTCTCGACATCATGGAACGCAGCAGAAAAAGAGCAAAAGAAAGAAGTGGAGGTGTCACTACTGTGGCAAGTATGGTCACATAAAGCCCTTTTGCTATCATCTACATGGCCATCCACATCATGGAACTCAAAGCGGCAACAGCAGAAAGAAGATGATGTGGGTTCCAAAACACAAGGCTGTTAGTCTTGTTGTTCATACTTCACTTAGAGCATCAGCTAAGGAAGATTGGTACCTAGATAGCGGCTGTTCCCGACACATGACAGGAGTCAAAGAATTCCTGCTGAACATTGAGCCCTGCTCCACTAGCTATGTGACATTTGGAGATGGCTCTAAAGGAAAGATCATTGGAATGGGAAAGCTAGTTCATGATGGACTTCCTAGTCTGAACAAAGTACTGCTGGTGAAGGGACTGACTGCAAACTTGATCAGCATCAGTCAGCTGTGTGATGAAGGATTCAATGTAAACTTCACAAAGTCAGAATGCTTGGTGACAAATGAGAAGAGTGAAGTTCTAATGAAGGGCAGCAGATCAAAGGACAATTGTTACCTATGGACACCCCAAGAAACCAGCTACTCCTCCACATGTCTATCCTCCAAAGAAGATGAAGTCAGAATATGGCATCAAAGATTTGGACATCTGCACTTAAGAGGCATGAAGAAAATCATTGACAAAGGTGCTGTTAGAGGCATCCCCAATCTGAAAATAGAAGAAGGCAGAATCTGTGGTGAATGTCAGATTGGAAAGCAAGTCAAGATGTCCCACCAGAAGCTTCGACATCAGACCACTTCCAGGGTGCTGGAACTACTTCACATGGATTTGATGGGGCCTATGCAGGTTGAAAGTCTTGGAGGAAAGAGGTATGCCTATGTTGTTGTGGATGATTTCTCCAGATTTACCTGGGTAAATTTTATCAGAGAGAAATCAGAAACCTTTGAAGTATTCAAAGAGTTGAGTCTAAGACTTCAAAGAGAGAAAGACTGTGTCATCAAGAGAATCAGGAGTGACCATGGCAGAGAATTTGAAAACAGCAGGCTCACTGAATTCTGCACATCTGAAGGCATCACTCATGAGTTCTCTGCAGCCATTACACCACAACAGAATGGGATAGTTGAGAGGAAAAACAGGACTTTGCAAGAGGCTGCTCGGGTCATGCTTCATGCCAAAGAACTTCCCTATAATCTCTGGGCTGAAGCCATGAACACAGCATGCTACATCCACAACAGAGTCACACTGAGAAGAGGGACTCCAACCACCCTGTATGAAATCTGGAAAGGGAGGAAGCCATCTGTCAAGCACTTCCACATCTTTGGAAGTCCATGTTACATCTTGGCAGATAGAGAGCAAAGAAGAAAGATGGATCCCAAGAGTGATGCAGGAATATTCCTGGGATACTCTACAAACAGCAGAGCATATAGAGTATTCAATTCCAGAACCAGAACAGTGATGGAATCCATCAATGTGGTTGTTGATGATCTGTCTCCAGCAAGAAAGAAGGATGTCGAAGAAGATGTCAGAACATCGGGAGACAATGTAGCAGATGCAGCTAAAAGTGGAGAAAATGCAGAAAACTCTGATTCTGCTACAGATGAATCAAACATCAACCAACCCGACAAGAGATCCTCCACTAGAATCCAGAAGATGCACCCCAAGGAGCTGATTATAGGAGATCCAAACAGAGGGGTCACTACAAGATCAAGGGAGGTTGAGATCGTCTCAAACTCATGTTTTGTCTCCAAAATTGAGCCCAAGAATGTGAAAGAGGCACTGACAGATGAGTTCTGGATCAATGCTATGCAAGAAGAATTGGAGCAATTCAAAAGGAATGAAGTCTGGGAGCTAGTTCCTAGGCCTGAGGGAACTAATGTGATTGGCACCAAGTGGATCTTCAAGAACAAAACCAATGAAGAAGGTGTCATAACCAGAAACAAGGCCAGACTGGTTGCTCAAGGCTACACTCAGATTGAAGGTGTAGACTTTGATGAGACTTTTGCCCCAGTTGCTAGACTTGAGTCCATCAGATTATTACTTGGTGTAGCTTGTATCCTCAAATTCAAGCTGTACCAGATGGATGTGAAGAGCGCATTTCTGAATGGATACCTGAATGAAGAAGTCTATGTGGAGCAGCCAAAGGGATTTGCAGACCCGACTCATCCAGATCATGTATACAGGCTCAAGAAGGCTCTCTATGGATTGAAGCAAGCTCCAAGAGCTTGGTATGAAAGGCTAACAGAGTTCCTCACTCAGCAAGGGTATAGGAAGGGAGGAATTGACAAGACCCTCTTTGTCAAACAAGATGCTGAAAACTTGATGATTGCACAGATATATGTTGATGACATTGTGTTTGGAGGGATGTCGAATGAGATGCTTCGACATTTTGTTCAACAGATGCAATCTGAATTTGAGATGAGTCTTGTTGGAGAGCTGACTTATTTTCTGGGACTTCAAGTGAAGCAGATGGAGGACTCCATATTCCTCTCACAAAGCAGGTATGCAAAGAACATTGTCAAGAAGTTTGGGATGGAGAATGCCAGTCATAAAAGGACACCTGCACCTACCCACTTGAAGCTGTCAAAGGATGAAGCAGGCACCAGTGTTGATCAAAGTCTGTACAGAAGCATGATAGGGAGCTTACTATATTTAACAGCTAGCAGACCCGACATCACCTATGCAGTAGGTGTTTGTGCAAGATATCAAGCCAATCCTAAGATAAGTCACTTGACTCAAGTAAAGAGAATTCTGAAATATGTAAATGGCACTAGTGACTATGGGATTATGTACTGTCATTGTTCAAATCCAATGCTGGTTGGGTATTGTGATGCTGATTGGGCTGGAAGTGCAGATGACAGAAAAAGCACTTCTGGTGGATGCTTCTATTTGGGAAACAACCTTATTTCATGGTTCAGCAAGAAGCAGAACTGTGTGTCCCTATCTACAGCAGAAGCCGAGTATATTGCAGCAGGAAGCAGCTGTTCACAGCTAGTTTGGATGAAGCAGATGCTGAAGGAGTACAATGTCGAACAAGATGTCATGACATTGTACTGTGACAACATGAGTGCTATTAATATTTCTAAAAATCCTGTTCAACACAGCAGAACCAAGCACATTGACATTAGACATCACTATATCAGAGATCTTGTTGATGATAAAGTGATCACACTGAAGCATGTTGACACTGAGGAACAAATAGCAGATATTTTCACAAAGGCTTTGGATGCAAATCAGTTTGAAAAACTGAGGGGCAAGCTGGGCATTTGTTGGCTAGAAGAATTATAGCAACTACAGCAATCTGAACGTGCCCAAACGAATCACTTAACATTAATAGCACGTTCACCACAAAGCAAATTCGACCGTTGCCTCACACGCCCCTCTACATTCTTCATTCAAATTTATATCTGCTTGGCATTCGTGTTTTCACCAGCATTTTCCAATAATTCTCTGAGATTTACGAAATCATTCCAAACGCTCTGTTTTTCCATGGCTACCTCACCAAAAGAAACTGCAGCTTCTGGTTCACCATCTGTCCCGTCATCTCCACACCAGGAACAACCTGAATTCAACATCCAACCCATCCAAATTATTCCTGGTCAAGCCTCTGTCCCTGAGAAACTGGTTCCCAGAAGACCACAGGGAGTGAAGATTGCTGAAAACCCTAGCCCTGCAACGAGTCCTAGGGAAGTAGACACGGAGATGGACAAGAAAATACGCAGCATTGTGAGTAGCATCTTGAAAGACGCCTCTGTTCCTGAAGCTGATGAAGATGTCCCAACATCGTCCAACCCAAATGTTTCTGTGCCTGATGTCAAGAAAGATGTTCCAACATCTTCCGCTCCAAATGCTGAAGCACTCCCTTCACCCAGTGAAGAGGGATCAACTGAGGAAGATGATCAAGCCGCAGAGGAGACTCCTGCACCACGGGCACCAGAACCTGCTCCAGGTGATCTCATTGACTTAGAAGAAGTCGAATCTGATGAAGAACCCATTGCCAACAGGTTGGCACCTGGCATTGCAGAAAGGTTACAAAGCAGAAAAGGGAAGACCCCCATTAAGAGGTCTGGACGAATCAAAACAATGGCCCAGAAGAAGAGTACTCCAATCACTCCTGCCACATCCAGAAGAAGCAAGGTTGCTATCCCCTCCAAGAAGAGGAAAGAAATTTCGTCATCCGATTCTGATAAGGATGTCGAACTAGATGTCTCGACATCTAAGAAGGCCAAGACTTCAGGGAAAAAGGTGCCTGGAAATGTCCCTGATGCACCATTGGACAACATCTCTTTCCACTCCATTGGCAATGTTGAAAAGTGGAAATATGTGTATCAACGCAGACTTGCGGTTGAGAGAGAACTGGGAAGAGATGCCTTGGATTGCAAGGAGATCATGGACCTCATCAAGGCTGGTGGACTGCTGAAGACTGTCAGCAAGTTGGGAGATTGCTATGAAGGCTTAGTCAGGGAATTCATTGTCAACATTCCCTCTGACATATCTAACAGAAAAAGTGATGAGTATCAAAAGGTGTTTGTCAGAGGAAAGTGTGTTAAATTCTCCCCTGCTGTGATTAACAAATATCTGGGCAGACCTACTGATGGAGTGATAGATATTGATGTTTCTGAGCATCAAATTGCCAAGGAAATCACTGCCAAACGAGTCCAGCATTGGCCAAAGAAAGGGAAGCTTTCAGCAGGAAAGCTAAGTGTGAAGTATGCCATTCTGCACAGGATTGGAGCTGCAAACTGGGTTCCCACCAATCATACTTCCACTGTTGCCACAGGTTTGGGTAAATTTCTGTATGCTGTTGGAACCAAATCCAAATTTAATTTTGGAAACTATATCTTTGATCAAACTGTTAAGCATTCAGAATCTTTTGCTATCAAATTACCCATTGCCTTCCCTACTGTATTGTGTGGCATTATGTTGAGTCAGCATCCCAATATGTTAAACTACACTGACTCTGTGATGAAGAGAGAATCTCCTCTATCCCTGCATTACAAACTGTTTGAAGGGACACATGTCCCAGACATTGTCTCGACATCTGTCTCGACATCAGGGAAAGCTGCTGCTTCAGGTGCTGTGTCCAAGGATGCTCTGATTGCTGAACTCAAGGACACATGCAAGGTGCTGGAAGCAACCATCAAAGCCACCACAGAGAAGAAGATGGAGCTAGAACGGCTGATCAAAAGGCTCTCAGAGAGTGGCATTGATGATGAAGAAGCAGCTGAGGAAGAAGGAGAAGCAGCTGAAGAAGAAGAAGAAGCTGCTGAGGAAGAGGAAGATGCAGCAGAAGAGACAGAATCCGATGATGATTCTGAAGCCACCCCATGATCATCAGACCTTTAATTTTGTTTTTACTTTTATTAGATATAGGGGCATGTTCCTTTGAACAATTCATTGTTATTGGTCTGTACTATTTGCACATTAATTTCATGCATCCTACTTTTGCCAAATTTATGTCTAAAAAGGGGGAGTAATAGTATTATGCTTGCTATTATGCATGATTCTGAGTAGTAGGATACTATGTATGATGTATGGCAGTAGGAAACGATG
This sequence comes from Glycine max, assembly GCF_000004515.6. Taxonomy (NCBI): domain Eukaryota; kingdom Viridiplantae; phylum Streptophyta; class Magnoliopsida; order Fabales; family Fabaceae; genus Glycine; species Glycine max. Next base: position 32,295,538 of record NC_038256.2, on the reverse strand, counting down.
TATGCATGATTCATGATTTCGAGGGGCAGCTGTATGACGTTGAGGGGGAGACTGCTGCTGCTGATGATGACTGATGATTGATGTAAGCTACTAGAAGACGCTGCAGTAGGAGCATGAAGACAGGGGGAGCAGATAGCGGATGTCACATGAGATGTCTTGACATCCTGGAGAAGACTAGTAGCTGATAGAAGATGATGCAGTAAGCATGGAGACAGGGGGAGCAGAAGCAGAAAGCTGATGTCACGAGAGATGTCTTGACATCCTGGAGAAGACTTGTAGATTAGCAACTTGAAGAATTTCCGCTGTGCTTGATTACTCTGATAATGAATGTTGCTGATCCCACTTGCATAACTGCTCGTACCTGCTCAGGAAGTGTCTAAGTATGTTTTAGACAAAATTTGCCAAAGGGGGAGATTGTTAGTGCTTAGCACTACTGAGTTTAAAAAGGTTGGCTAAGATTTTGTTAAAACATAAGCACTTAGACAATGAAGGAAAGCTGGAGTTGCTGCACATGATGTCCAACGTTATGTCAAGGAATAAGATCGGGATGCACAATGCACAAGGCAAGATAAAGTGTCAAGTGATGAATTGAAGTTGAAGGATCCACGATGTCGGATACAATGTCCTGACATCCTGCTCGAGAATACTGGAATTGCTGTACAATGCAAGATAAAAGTCAAGTGAAGCATTGAAGCTGCAGGATCCAAGATGTCGGATACGATGTCCTGACATCTGGCCCGAAAATACTGGACATATAAATCTGTTGTATCTTTAACAGATTATTGTGCAGTTAGCAAGAGATTAGAAGATCTATCTTTAGGAACGAATTAAAAGATCATTAAAGTTCGAATTTCAAAGTAGAAGAGTTCGTTCAGGGATTAAAGATTAAAGATTAAAGATTCAAACTAAAAGATCAAAAGTTATCTTTTAGTTCTTTAACTGCAGATTTTTCAGAAGAAGATAGATCTCCTCCAGCATCAAGAACTTGCAGCCCAGAATCGTACACGGCTATATAATCATGAAGGCTGCACGAGTTCTGCACCGAGTCCGGGATTAAAGAGTTATTTTGTGAGTTTTGGGACTTGAGTGTTTTGTGAGCCACCTTGGTGTTATCCTAACATCAAGTGTTGGACCTTGTGTCTAGAGTTGATCTCTAGTGTGTAGAGTTGATCTCTTTTGTACAGAGTTGATCTCTGATGTGTCTTTGAATTAATTGTAAACACGAGAGTGTGAGTGAGAGGGAGTGAGCAGAGGTTCTCATATCTAAGATTGGGTCTTAGGTAGAGATCGCACGGGTAGTGGTTAGGTGAGAAGGTTGTAAACAGGGGTTGTTAGACCTTGAACTAACACTATTGAGAGTGGATTTCCTCCCTGGCTTGGTAGCCCCCAGATGTAGGTGAGGTTGCACCGAACTGGGTAAACAATTCTCTTGTGTTATTTACTTGTTTAATCTGTTCATACGGACACACATAAACTGCATGTTCTGAAGCGTGATGTCGTGACATCCTGTACGACATCTGTTCCCTGGTATCAGAATTTCAGGAACACTTACTCGGATTGCAAAATATATAAGCAAAGAGAAAGCATAGATGCAAAGAGCAAAATGGAAGCACAGAGCAGAGATTCTAGATACTGAGAGAAAATGTGTATGTAAATGCACAAAAGTAATTGCCTAAGGCAGTTAAGCCTTATTTTTGGCAGTTTTGACTGCCTTGCTTAGCGCGGTTCACTCACTAAGCGAGCACTCAATGACTTTTGAGTTTTTAGAATTCAAACTCACGCACTTAGCGGGTAAACTCGCTCATCCCAATTCAAAAAAAAATATGACATTCTAGAGAAGAAATTGGGCTTAGCGCGAAGGGTCGCACTTAGCGAGTTCTGCAGCTCTGATTAGTCTTCAACTCTTGCTTAGCGGGCCATGGGCCGGCTTAGCGAATAAAATTCTTCCAAGTGCAGTAGTGGGGCTCACTTAGTGAGAGACCCTAACTTAGCAAAATTCCAAACCCGAGAGGGATTTGGGCTTAGCGGGTATGACCCGTTGAGCTCAATTCAAAATAAGGTCCAACATAGAAGGAATTACGCTTAGCGCACAGTGGGCGCTTAGGTAGATGCAGCTGTGCACTTAGCGAGAGGACACGCTTAGCCCGATTCCAAAAGATGAAACTCCAGGGAAGTTTTTGGGCTTAGCGCACAGGGCTCGCTCAATGAGGTCGATTTAGCCAATGAACAGGGGTTGATGCGCTTAGCGCAAGAAGTTACTTGCTCAGCGCGTGAAGGATTATTCGCTTAATGCACAGGGCGCGCTGAGCGAGTGGATGACTGAAAAAAAATTTCTAAGTGTTTTTCATCCACAACTTTTAGAGAAGCTTGATCAACCCTATTTTCAATGCAAAACATGTTGATTAATCATTCAACAATTATAAAGGATTGGGTTGCCTCCCAATAAGCGCTCGTTTAACGTCATTAGCTTGACGCATCTTACTTTATGGGTCTGGATCAAATTTGGTTCCCACCTTCAAAACCATTTCCTCTCCTCCATCTTTTACCTCTGAACAAGCATTCTAGTTGAGCAAATGTTTTTCTTCATCAAATAAATCAAAGCTGATCTTCTGATCAACAATTCCCATCTCAAGCTTTTTATTCCCCATGTCCACTACACGGCTAGCTGTCAGTATGAAGGGACGACACAAGATCAAGGGGATCTCAGTATCTTCTTCAATGTCCATCACTACAAAGTCAGCTGGGAAAGTGAAATGCTTCACTCTAACCAGAACATCTTCGATCACCCCATATGGCCTCACTATAGAACAATCTGCAAGCTAAAGTGTCATCTTGGTTGGCATTATCTCCAACTCCCCAATTCTTCAGCACATCAAGAGTGGCATCAGGTTTATACTGGTTCCCAAATCCATTAGAGCCTTACTAACAGACACAACACCAATAGAGCATGGTATAGTGGCACTTCCAGGATCTTTGTGCTTCAGTGGAAGATCACTGCACTATAATTTCCCTCCACTACAATGGTGTCACTATGTATGTACTTGCTCTTCTTGGTTAGCAAATCTTTCAAGAACTTTGAGTAGAGCGGCATCTACTGAAGGGCCTCTCCAAAGGGTATTGTATTCTCTAACTTCTTGAAGATATCAAGGAAGCAAGCTAGGTGCTGCTCCTTGTCTTTCTTTGAGGGTACCAAAGGATATGGCACCTATTTCCCTATAAATGGACTAGCCTCTCTCTTCTTTTCTCGAGCCAGCTCACTCTTAGTTTTTCTCTTCTCCTCTTTCTCACTCTCTTTTTTATTTTCATTTTTTTCTTTTTCTTTTTCTTCTCTTCTACATTTATTTCCTTCTCATTCTTATTTTTCTCCTCTCCTTCTTTTTCTTCTCATTCTTATTTATTTTGTCCTCCCTCAACTGATTGCCTTCTGTTTCCTTCTCATCTTCCTCTTCTTCAACAACTAATAGTTCTTGGTTATCCTCTGGTGTCCTCTCCTTATCCTCAATCATGGTGGCCATCCTACCCCTGGTCATCACAGCCTTGCACTCTTCTTTTGGATTCTGCTCAGTGTTCGCTCCAAAAGTACTAGAAGATTTTTCTGTAATCTGTTTGGCCAGTTGCCCCACTTGGATTTCAAGGTCTTTGATGGTAGACTCCGTACTCTTGTGGTTGGACATTGAAACCTACATAAATTGAGCAAGTGTTTCTTCTATTTTTTTGGTTCTCTCATATAGGCTAGACCCTTATTGCTAAGGCCTATTAGATGGTCCACCCTACTCCTTGTTGAATTGATTGCCAAGATGGGACCTCCATTGCCCTTGCTGCTGATTAAAGTTTGAACCATGTTGAAAACCTGAATATTCGCCTGCATTGTAACCTTGCCTGGGTTGATTCCCTCCCATGTAGTTCACTTCTTGAGAAGAATCATCAATGGGAATGCAACAACCAGACTCGTGAGTTCCACCACAAATGTTGCACCCTCCTACCTGCAAAACAGCAGAATGGGAAGGTTGATTAACATTAAATTGGTTTGGCAACTTACTTAAGGTTTCAGTCAATGTATCAAGCTGCTTGGACAACAACTTGTTTTGTGCCAAAAGTGAATCTTGAGATGAGAGCTCTAGCAGACTTCTTTTGGTAGGGAAATGAGTCCTATCACGCAATATTGCATGATCACTTGCAACCATATTCTCAATTAATTCCATGGCTTCTTCAGGGTCTTCAATTTTATTTTGCCCTCTGCAGAAGCATCTAAGAGCTGCTTAGATTGTGGCCTCAACCCGTCCATGAATATATTGAGCTGAATCGATTCTAAAAATCCATGAGTAGGGGTCTTCCGCAGCAAACTATGGAATCTTTCCAAGGCCTTACATAAGGATTCATTTGGAAATTGGTGGAAGGAAGAGATGACAGCCTTTCCTTCTGCAGTCTTGCACTCAGGGAAATATTTCTTCAAGAATTTTTCAACAACTTCGTCCCAAGTCTTTAGACTGTTACCTTTAAATGAATGAAGCCATCTTTTTGCCTCTCCAAACAATGAAAATGAAAACAGACTCAACCTAATAGCATCTTCCGGCACACCAGCAATTCTGACTGTATTATAGATTTCAATGTAAGTGGCTAGATGTCCATTTGGGTCTTCATTAGGCAAACCATGGAATAGGTTGCCCTGTATCAGCTGGATTAGTCAATGAGGATAGGTAATATTCTGCACTAGAACCTCTGGCCGCGCAATACTAGTGAAAAACTGTGGCACAGTAGAACTTGAGTAGTCTTCAATCATTATGTCGGCTTCAGGCACTGCAGTTTCAGATTCCCTTATTTCTGGAAAACTGGAAGACGACTCAAAAGAGTGAGGTTCTTCAAGAATTGGTAACGCTGTCCTGTCCTACAGAAATTTTCTTCTCCGTTTTGCGTTGTTCCATCTGCAAGTTGCTTCAATTTCCAAGTCTAATGGAACCAAATCACCTGGAGAGGACTTTCCACGCATACACAGCACTAGCAAGAACAACAGTTAACCAATCCAAAAGAAAAATAAATTTTGAACTAACTAAATATTCACACAAACAAATAATCAAAGAATAAAGAATTAATGACTACAAACTGAACTAGACTTCCCAAATGGAAAGACGTTGCCCGGCAACGGCGCCAAAAACTTTGTTTGAGCTCTAGGACAGTCCCGAACTTTATCGGAAAGTGCACCGAGTCGTTAAAGTAATAATAAAACGGTAAGAAACTGATTATTGAACTCAGGGAACTTGTTTCATCCGGTGAAGTTTCATTCAGCAAGTAGACATTGATATAAAGCCATGTAAACATAATTAAACCAAAGATGTATATGTTGTAAATCTAAAATAACTACAAATGCGCTTATCAAAACGGGAGAGAAAACATATGATTAAAATGTTGGGTCCTTCTACTGAACGCTTGATGTAATTAAACGATTTTTCTCTATTTAATGTTATTTTTGTGTTCTATGCTGAGGACTAAAATACCAAACACCGATTCCTCGCGTGAATGGACTAATTCTAATTAAACCTCGTTCTCGGATGTCTCATCGAACTTAGCCTAATCGAACATCATTACAATCACAGCATATAAAAAACTAAAACCCTACACTCTATGTCTAGCAATGCAGTTATCTAGCCCTACTCTATCTAGTTCTAAGGATTAATACATTTTCTAATGCTAAAAATCCTAACTTTGCACACCAATGGGTGATCAGACCAAAAGCATGCAATAAGTAAGTGCAGATAGAAGCAATGAACACATAAAACAACTTTAAATAGATAGTTAAGAATTTACATAAAGTTTCAGCAGAATTTCCCAACAGAGATACTTAGCCTTCCATCGCAAGGCAACACCTTTCAGCTACAAGATGAGGGTTAAGAAGAAAATAACATATTACACAGTGGTAGGGATGTCTCCTCCACCTCTAGGAACCTAGAAATTACTCCTAAACCTAAGATCCTCTTGAAACCTGAGGTTTTTGACTTCCTTGCTCTATTTAGTGCCTCTGTTTTGATCTCCTCTAACCTCTATGCTTGATTTTTCCAACTTCATCCTTAAAAAGGGCTTTCTATCTTTGAAGGCTCGTTTAGCGCCAGTTTTGCGCTTAGTGCGAGTTAGTGAACATCTTCTGAGCGAGCTGGGCGCGCTTAGCACTGGAAGAGACAAACGCCTCGTTAAGCGAGCTGATGACGCGCTGAGTGTGCAGATGCTTCTCAGATTCTCCTCCAGATTCTCCCAACTCGCTAAGCGGGCTGAGTGCCTTGCTTAGTGCATGATTCTCGCTAAGTGCACAAGCCTCGCTTAGCGAGACACCAGCTGCAAGCCTTCACAGATTTCATCCATTATACCTAAAATTGAAGTTGAAACACATTAAATTCATAATGTTGGGAATTTTTAATGAAAAAATTAAACTAAACCTAAAATATGTACAATCCTACAAAAAGAACCATAAATTGGGGAAAAGATAAAGATTTTTTAAAACTTTTCTATACAAAAACAACCATAAATGGAGATTCATTTTGCATGCTCTCCAAACCACGCATTCACAATATAGTTCCTCTCCAAGGTTTTTCTACTTTCTCTTTGGGCTTGCACTTGTAATACTCGCAAGTTGTTTCATTCTCGGTCTAGAGCTCCAATAACGCAATGAAAGGTGTTGTGTTGGATCAAGTGGCCTCAAAATAATTAAGAAGGGGGGTTGAATTAATTATTCCTAAACCTTTACTAATTAAAATATTACTCTTCTAAGGCTTTTACTATATTGTTAAGTAAATAAAAAGTAGAAGAGAAACTTAACCAAAAGTAAAAGCGGAAATTAAAATGCACAGTGGAAATTAAAAGAGTAGGGAAGAAGGAGACAAACACACAAGAGTTTTTATACTAGTTCGGCAACAACCCGTGCCTACATCCAGTCCCCAAGCGACCTGTAGTCCTTGAGATTTCTTTTCCAACCTTGTAAAAATCCTTTTACAAGCAAAGATCCACAAGGGATGTACCCTCCCTTGTTCTCTTTGAACAACCTAGTGGATGTACCTTCCACTAGAACTGATCCACAAGAGATGTACCCTCTCTTGTTCTCAGTCAAACCCAAGTAGATGTACCCTCTACTTGTACCACAAAGGATGTACCCTCCAATGTGTTAAGACAAAGTTCTCAGGCAGTTAAACCTTTGAAACTTTGTGAATGGGGATACAAAAGAATTATCAGTCGGTTAGTCCTTTGAAATCTTTTGTATATGGGAAAGGGAAGAATCAAAAGAATTCTCAGACTGTGTCATTTTGAATTCTTTGACAAGGGAGAAGGGAGACACAAAAGAATTCAGGCGGTTAGTCCTTCGTTCTTTTGGAAAAAAGAGAAGAGAGATACAAAAAGAATTCAGGTGGTTAGTCCTTGGCGAATTCTTTTTAGCAAAGGGAGAAGGGATGAAAAGAATGAATAGCACAAGTTTTCAAAGTTTAGAAAACCAGAAAACCTTGGAAAGCTTTTGGCAAAAGGAAGAAGAAGAAGAAGAAGTTCAAAGAAACTCAGAAATCAATGTGGAAAAAATTGCTTGTGTAAAGAATGAATTGGAAAAGATTGATGTGTAGAATGATTGATTAAAATGCAAAACAAAGCCTTGCTTTTATAGACTCTTCATGTCTGGTCAAGAGAACCATTATAAGAGTTATGACTTTTAGAAAAACTTAAAATCAATTTGAAAAAGTCAAAAACTATTTGAAGAGTTGCATCTTTTGATCTGTTCAGAAACTATCATTGGTAATCGATTACCAAATCAGTGTAATCGATTACACAAAGCTTTTTTGTGAAAGAATGTGACTCTTCACATTTGAATTTGAATTTCAACGTTCAAGCACACTGGTAATTGATTACCAAAACATTGTAATCGACTACAACATTTTGAAATCAATTGGAACGTTCCAAATTCAGTTGAAAACTTTTTCAAAAACATTTTTCTACTGATAATCGATTACAACAATCTGGTAATCGATTACCAGAGAGTAAAAACTCTTTGGTAAACAAGTTTTGAGAAAAATCCATGTGCTACTCAGTTTTTTTTAAAAAAAACTTTTTCATACTTTCTTGATTAATTCTTCTCTTGATTCTTGAATCTTGAGTCTTGAATCTTAATCTTGATTCTTGGAAGCTTGACCCTTGAATCTTGATTCTTGAAATCAAATTTCCTCTTGAACCTTGAATTGTTCTTGATTCAATCTTAAACATCTTGAACTCATTCTTTGATTCTTGAGATCATCATCTTTGTTATCATGAAGTGTTCTTGACCTTTGAGCTTTTTGTCATCACCTTTGTTATCATCAAAACTTCTTTGAATCAATCTTGATTCATCATGAAGCTTGCTTCTACAATCTCCCCCTTTTTGATGATGACAACTTCTAAAATCAAGAAACACACACACACACACACACACACACTTTTTTCTAGTCGATCACTCTCATAGATTTCCATTCTCCCCCTTTGTTTTTGAATTAATGCTTCTCTTAAAATTAAGTTGATTACTCATGTGAGTTCTTGATTTAATCCCTATTTCTCTCCCCCTTTGGCATCAACAAAAAGCCAAAGTGCGTAACAAGTTTGAAGCATGCAAATACAACTAAGCATCCATACAACATTCATGGAAAAATATAAACCAAATCATGAAGCACGAACCATGAAGCAAGAACCATGAATAGATCAAATATAAAATCCACATAGTCAAATAACATAACTAATATTTGTTCAAGCATACCATGCAAATAAAGAAATAGTAAATTGTTCAAATATAATAATAATATAGATTATTTGGATAAGTCACTGACATCTATTAGTCCTAATTCTCTTCTATGCTTGATTTTTCAAACTTCTGCCTTAAAAAGGGCTTTCTGTCCTTGAAGGCTCATTTAGCGCCATTTTTGTGCTTAGTGCGAGTCAGTGAACATCTGCTGAGCGAGCTGGGCGCACTTAGAACGGGAAGAGACAAACACCTCGCTGAGCGAGCTGATGACGTGCTGAGCATGCAAATGCTTCTTAGATTCTCCTCCAGATTCTCCCAACTCGCTAAGCAGGCTGAGTGCCTCGCTTAGTGCATGATTCTTGCTAAGCGCACAAGCCTCGCTTAGCGAGACACCAGCTGCAAGCCTTCACAAATTTCACCTTTTTTACGAGAAATTGAAGTTGAAACACATTAAGTTCATAATGTTGGGCATTTCTAATGGAAAAAAAAATTAAACTAAACCTAAAATATGTACAATCCTACAAAAAGAACTATAAATTGGGGAAAAGATAAAGATTTTATAAAACTTTTCTATACAAAAGTTTGTCGTAAATGACGACTAACAGTGCCCCAAGCAATTCCCTTATTGGTTTACTCTAAGCCCAATTTAGGTTGGGCAATTGATATTTACACCTCCATCTTTTAATAATATACCACTCTTTCTTGTTTTTCCCCCAAAAATGTCCTCAATGAAATTAAATATTATCACTGAAATATTCCTTCCTCTTATGGTAAATTGCAATGTTGAAAGAAATTGAAGAAACCATAAGGGTGAAAGTGAAACACATTTTCTGAAATCTAAATCCCCCCATTCACGTTTTATTCTCCTTGTATTTTTGCTAGTAATTTTTTATGCATAAGAATATGATTGCAAGGGTAAGTGTACCCTACACATAGTAATAGTGGACTTAAGTCTAGATATCGTACCTAAAGGACTAGTTGTGTTACTGTAATAATTTAATTCGTTATAAATTAAACAATTTGGATTTTTTTATCAATAGTTGAAAAATGTGTTCAATTACTCATGGAAAATAAAAATTGAAAATCTGATAATAAAGAGGTTGGGGACTATGATTGTAATCATGCTTTTGAATCCCCTTAATTCTTTGATTATTTACTGAAAAACTCTCAAAAGTAGTTAATAGGTCCTGGTCAAACACTCTTTCTCTTAATTCAAATCCTACTTGGTCAGTTAGGGTTCAAATTACGAGAAAATACAAGTCCAGGGAGATTAGTTTACAAGCAACCAATTCAGAAATTCCTAAAGTATGTTTGATAATTCATATTTCATAGGACCCAATTATTCTACCGTTTTATCATTTATACAAATTAGGCCACAAGCGCACAAAAAATTAAAATATAGGGCGATCAATTCTAAAGAAAATTAAGCACACATTAGAATAAAATAATTGATTGAATAAAGACAAATTTCAATTAAGAAAATCATGATTCATCTGCAGATTACATCATAGCCCTAGAAAAGGGAGTTAACTAGCTAGCAATAGGCACAAACAAGCATACAGAGAACCTCACGTACATGAGAAAGATAATAGAAATTACACTTCAAAGCCTTCATAATCCTTCTCACATGCTCCCCAGTTCAATAAAGCTCTCACACTATGCCTAGCTCATTCATAGAGTTCAAATTCCAGTGAACAAAATAAAAGATAAAACCAGACCCCCTAATTTTCCCTTTTATAAAATAGAAAATATAACTGACGTAGACAAGAGCATGATCATGTTGTTGAAGAGCACAACTGTTCTCATTGAGCGGGCAACTCAAAATTTGAACTTTGGAGGCAGCATGGCCATTCTTCTGGAGAGTACAAACGTTCTCAAATACTGACGACATTGATGGGTTTTTTAATGAAAAATTAAGAATGACCTTCTTGTAGTCGGTTAGGGTGTTTTGGGATGAGCATGGCCGACCTCCAACGAATAAGATCATGCTCTTCATTAGAGCACTCATCTGATACTTTTTCAACCTCTTTATGCAAGATTTCCACATTTTTTCACTCTTGTCCTAGCTTTGTCACACTTTACAAAATTCCATGAGTTTTGCTAATAAAATCATGTAAAATAAATTAAAAACAAGGATAAACTCATGTACAAGAATGCAAATATAATGGTTTATCAATTTCCAATTGAACTTAGACAAAAACAAAGGGGAACTTTGACTCTTTGAGAAATCTCCACCCTCTGAAATTGGAGATTCATTTTGCACGCTCTCCAAACCACGCATTCACGATATAGTTCCTCTCCAAGGTTTTTCTACTTTCTCTTTGGGCTTGCACTTGCAATACTCGCAAGTTGTTTCATTCTCGGTCTAGAGCTCCAATAACACAACAGAAGGTGTTGGAGATAGGGAGGAACCGTACATAGTCAAGGAAGGAGAAAAATTAATTTCTCTCGACAATGCATGTATATTAACATACACTACTACAAAAGTTGTTTACTACGACGAGCCAATAACATCGGTTGGTAGAACCCATCTTTAAAGATAATGGGATGGTAGTATCGTAATAAAGTTGTAAGTTTAAGGACAGTTATTAAAAAAACCGTCCTAGTTGAACTCTGTACAAAGACGGTTTTACAAAACCATCTTTGAATGATTATACTTTTTCTCGCTTTTTTTTCCTCTCTCTCTCTTATCTTATCGAGCACATTGACCTTTATTTCTCTCTTTTATTCTCGCTTTCTTTCTCTCTGTCTCTGTCTCTCTCTCTCTCTCGCTTTTCTCGCTTTTCTCGCTTTCTCTCTCTCTCTAGTGGAGGACGGTGTGGGTCTGCGCTGTTGGAGGCGTTGATGCCGTCGTCATGGGGAACTGGCCTGTGGTACTTAGAGTGATGGTGGTGTTTGAGGGAAGGGTTATGTGGTTGGGGTTTTTTGTGGGGAGGGAGGGTATTTGGGGATTGGGATTGGTGGTTGTGGAGTGGCAGAGACGATGGTGGTGGGATCTAGGGGTGGCATCGTTTGTTTTGGAGGGGGGTATTTGGGGTTTGGACTTGGAAAGATAATGTTCGAGAGAAAAAATAACGTCGAAGATGAAGAAGAAGGAGAGGAAGACGAAGCGGAAGAGGAAGAGAAAGAGAAAGAGAAGGGTGAGGGTAACTCATCCCTATCAAAGAGCTTACTTGACCTTGCACCACCAAATCATTCCCTACTGATTCAACTGAATAAGACTATCGTCACCATTCACTATTTAGGTCAATTACTCTCTCTCTCTCTCTCTCAACACTTCACAAAACCCTCTTTGATTTTCCATTTTTGCGTTGATTTTGTTCTTCAATTCGAACCCAATCGACGTTACAATCGCAATTTCAAAAATGTGTGTTCCAATGTCAGACCCTGCCAAAACCTTTTTGTATTTAGCAGCCTGATAAATACTAAGCTCCTCATGTATTCTTCTTTCTCTGTCTCTGTGCTAATTCAGTAATTTATTTTGGCTTGCAATTTCTTCATTCATTTTGTTTTCTTCTATTACCAAATGAAGGATATTGCTTTAGAGAACTTTCAGTGAATATGTGAAGCGTATGAGATTCTCTCAGATCCAAACAAAGGGCAAATATATGATATCTACGACATGGAAGGGAAAATATAATAGATCTTGTAATCCTGCCTTTCAAATAATGCAAATTTTCATAGGACAATATAGATTCATCTTTTCCTATACTGAATTAACTATTTCTCAACTCTTTTAGTTTGGCACAGGTTCTTTTGAGACATGAGTTCATTATACTCATCGTGTTTCCCCTAAATCTCTTGGCTGCATTGTGGGAAGAGTTGGGAGGTATATAAAATCTTATTAGATGTAAATTTAGTTTGGGCATCATTTTTCAGTTTCTGGTAAAGCACAAGGTATGCCTAGTTGACTCTTGATCTCATGAAACTATGGATCTTGTCCTGTGTGGGATCAATGTGTACCTAAATGGTTTATTTTGTTTTGCAGTGGCCACTCAAACAAATTAGAGAATTGATGCAGGTGGAAGGCCTTACAAATGATGAAGTGAAAAGTCATTTACAAGTGACTGTTTTTTCATTTTATTTGTTGGGTATTGAATGTATGATGGGGTCAACTTTATTCAAAATTGAACTCAATTCTAAAATGTTATCTTCATTGCAGGTAATTGATTTGGCAAAAATCTGTGACATTACATATAGGTAGAATTAATAGGTTATAGACAGTGATATTGTCATAACGTGCAAATCATGTAGCGAGAAAACCACATGATTTTTTCAAATTAAGTAATTAACTTTTTTGTGGATCTAATTTAGTTTGGCATATCAGGTACTGATTTTCCTGGTTTGCAGTAGTAGCTAGTTTGGTAGAGAGAGTAAGATAACTTATATGTATGCTTATCATGTAGTCATTTGTTTTAATAAATATGTGATACATGTTTTAAGCTATTGTATCAATTTATTAATATTTTTTTATCCTTAATTAGTTATTCAAGTAAAGGGTGAATGGGATGCTGGCAACCTCAAACTCTCTCTACCACCACAAAATGATGGCATCATTCGCACAGTTCAGGTATTTGTGACATACATTCACTTGCTGTGACCTTACCTAAGGAGTAGACCCACTGTACTTATGTCTTTGACTAATGGAGTATCAAAGGAAATGGAGTATTCTGATATCTGCATCATTGGGTATTATTGTCATTGGATGTGTTTGCATTTTGATACTGACTAATGGAGTATCAAAGGAAATGAAACTTAGAGCATAACTGATCAATCACCTGGAAGCAAGAAGGAAGGCAGAGGCATCAAGCAACTACAAAAGTCAATTTCTTGCAAATATAAGGTTAGTTTTTCAAGATCAATGTGAATTTAGAGAACATTAATTAAGCTGAAATCATATAAAACAGAGGATGAATAACTCCAGTCTTAGGTGTCCATCTTGTTTTTATCAAACATGCATATATCATGTGCTTTATTTAATTTATGGGTTAAATTATTTAATTTAGAGAATATGGAAAACTATGTCTCAGTTGATCAGGGGTTTGAAGGAGAAAGAGACAACTACGTTATTTATTGACAAACCTTATTATTGTTTGAAACTATGTTCTTTGGTGACAATAATACAGGATAAACCAACATTATCTTTAATATCTTTGTTACTGAATAAAAAAATCAATGCTTGACTTAATTGCTGCAATAGTGGAATAGAGCTAGATTAGTTATTTTTGTTCATTATACAAAAGTACAGTAAGATTGACTATCCAAATGTGCATGCATCCAGTGACTTCCAACCCGAAGCTGTACTTCAAAGCTAGAAGAACTTTAATGCATTCGTGATGAAGTTAACATAGGAGGAGGCAAAAAGAATGGCAGGTACTATAATCTCCTTTCCATACAACTATTTTTCTTAATTATTCATTATATTTTATGGAAGATAAAGCATAGTGTTAATTACTTTGGAATTGCAACAGAAATGGACAACATTATCTCTGTTTTCCCAACCAAGAAGAATCGTCTTCGCACAACAAGGTCGTGGAACTTCGTAGGGCTTCCTCAGAATGTGAAAAAAGCAACCACAGAGAATGACATAATTGTGGGAGTATTAGACACGTGAATTTGGCCAGAGTCTGAGAGCTTCATTGACAAAGGATTTGGTCCTCCACCAACCAAACGAAAAGGATCTTGTCATAACTTCACCTGCAACAAGTAATCATTTATTTTAAAAATTATATTTATACTCTTACATTTCTTTTCATTCTTATCAATAGTATTATTAAAATTGGTCAGTCCATCACATGTCGGCTGAATAGTTTTTTTGAATTTATTTATTTATTTTATTCAATTTATTATATTTTTTACTTTTTTAAATTCATGTAGTGCATGGATTTCAATATTAATTATATATATAACTCCCATTTTTCTTGTATTTATCTATTTTTTTAATTCAAAGAGTCTCACGAATGGTGTTATAGACTTTATTAACCTCAAATTCTGGCAACAATTTGGGCCTTTCTCTTTCCTCAATGACAAATTATGCACCATGGTTACTTTCTGTGGCTGCTAGGATGCACTTTTGACAGAAAGATTGTCACCAAGGTGCAATTGGGCAATGGGGCTATTTATGGGGTATATATCTTTTGTGTAAATTCTCCATATATATAGCTTGATTTGAATTTATTTTCATTTAAAATATATTCAAAGAAAGGCTAAGTTTAATGGATGAGTTTGCCTATATCTACAGGGAGTTTCAATTAACACATTTGATCTTAAGAAAAAATTCTATCCACTGGTTTACGGTGGTGAATTGGTGATATACCTAATATTGCTGGAGGACATAACAGCTCCACATCCAGGTATCTGCAAATGAATTCTACACTTTTATTGGTTGTATTATTATTTTTTTTAAGGAAAAAAATTGGATTTCAATTTAATACATTGTTCATTGCTCAGGTATTCCCTAGAGGACTCTTTGGATAAACATTCAGTGAAGGGAAAGATTGTTCTGTGTGACCTAATTCAGGCTTCTGACGACGTGGGGATTTTATCTGGGCCAGCTGGTGTTATATTTGGACTTAATTACCCTCAAGATTTGCGCGGAACATATGCCCTACCTGCTTTGCAGATTGCTCAGAGGGACCAAAGACTAATACATTCTTACATAACTTCAACCAGGTATAAATCCATGTTTTATTTTAGTTTTTCTATAGGGAAAAATAAATTTAAGCCAACTCAATGGGGGTAAGATAAAGTCTCGTCAATATATCACAAACTCAACCCCTCCTCATCTTTTTGAGGTAAAGTTTAATTTTTTGCTGAATTTTAGATAAAGTAAATGTATTGCGACGAGAATTATATTGGCATCTTCCCTCATGTCACAGCCACACACACTTTTCTCTAACAAAATTATTGCATCCGCATCGATCTATCTTGAGTAAATTAGGTGTACGGTTGGCTTTTTAACTTATTATATAATTTCTGTGAAAAAAAATTATTGTATTATTTAATTTCATTCAAGAGATATAAAAACTATTCATGTTACCTTTTAATAGTGTATTTTGTTATATTATTTATATCATATATTTTAATAAAGGAGGCTCTTCTGTTCACATGCACTTTTATTATTTTTAAAATGTCAATACATTTAAATATTAAGATAACTCAGCAAAAGAAAAAAAGTTCAAGAGCAATCCATTCGAGATACTTTAGTGGTATGTTAGAGTAACAAAATATACGTGGAAAAGAAAAGCACGTAGATTGAAATCTAATAATACATTGTCCCTTTTTTTTTTGGTGGAGCCTTCCCAATCCTATCAGTTATCTATATCCTCCCTAACTTTTTTCTTTTTTCAAGAAAAAAGCTCAAGACTTGACTTATAATCTGTGTTTGGCTGTGAAATGAAATAAAAAAGAAATAACTTTAAGTTGTTAGGATTCGAAGAAATACGAACAAAAAAGTTTCTTTATTCTTATTTGATTCATTAGATAAAAAAAATAATTATATAAATAACATTTAAAATTTTATAAAAATAATACAAAACTCTAAATAAGAACATTTTTGTCATTATACAAAAAATATACTTTTACTATTACACATGATTTTTAACAATAATTTTTGTTTAACCCTTTTTAAAAATATTATTAAAAACTTTTAACAATATTTTTAATAAGTGTTAGATAAAAAAATTGTTCCTGAATGTGACATGTGTAATATTGTTTCATTTAAGAATTTTTGCTTAGTTTCCAGAAAATTAACTCTTGTAGTTTTCCTTATATTATGTAGGTTCCAAAACAAGCGACTTACATTGAAATTCAGATATATATATATATATATATATATATATATATATATATATATATATATATATATATATATATATATATATATATATATATATATATATGATGTGAGAAACTCTCAATCAATTTGTATTCTTTGGATTAATTGCTTTCTGGTTTGTTTATGCTTACAATTAGGAAAAATAAGTTCAAGTTGATACATAACCTTCATTTATGTTTTGTTTAGCCTGAGGTATCCTGATTACTCTCGGGCTCACCTTTTTTTTTTTTTCTTATATGGGATTCTTTTGCTAATCTTAATGTTGTTCTAGATACCTCATTGTCTGAGGATCAAAACATACAAAGAAAGGACAGTGAAAACCCAGTTGATGAGAATGATGCTTCAAATTTGTTGCCTTCAACTGAATCTTATCGATCCATGGGCGAGATTTTATCTTCTATGGACCCCGAAAACCATTTACCCATGCCAGTGATTGAATCAGGTTCTGGAAAGCAAACAATTACACTAAGCGATCGACATTCTAGTGAAGGAGCAATGTGAGTTGTTATTTTTGTACCATTTACTACTTAACAACTTTGAAGGATATCTAAACTTAGTGTGAATATAGAATGTGAGTTGTCACAGGAATCACAATTACACTAACAACCATTTATACGACAATGATACATTTATGTGACACTAACAATATACTTGCAATAAGTTGCCATTAAAATATGCAGACTTAATATGGTAACAATGGATATACTTAAATTGTGGTATGTGAGGCAAAACTAATATTTTCTTCCCAGTTTTTGTAGTTTTCAATTTTCAAGGTAAATAAATACATGGCATCTAATAATTTGTTCTGATTAAAGTAGCCAAGGAAGACGTCGTCAGTGGAATAAGTTGATTCTTTTAGAGAAGAGGAGTAAAATACTTAGCTTTGTACTTTTTTTTTTCTTTGTATAATGTGCTGTTGGATTGTGATTCTTGATAGAATTTCAAGTTATTCATCAATGTCTTATAGATTTTTTGGATAGGTCGTGTTAGGTTCTCTAGCTTGGCTTTTTTCATCAACTATAATAGCTATGTTTTGTTATCTCCTTGCATTATGTGATATGCTTTATACCTGTATGCCTTTTTTCACCTTTTTTTTATTCTTTCAATTTTATACCTTTAAAACAAATAACTAATACTTTTGATGCCTATAGGCTTGCTATTCTAAAAAAACCGTTTTAGAATCCTCAAAATATTTTAATTTTTTTTAAAAAAATACATTGTAAGACAGTTTTATAAAAAAACTATATTTCTAAAATCGTTTAAAAAAAACACATTCTAAGACGGTTATATGAAAAATCGTCTTAGAAAATCTACCTTTCTAAGACGGTTTTTAATTGAGAACCGTTTTAAAAATACATCCTTCTAAGACGATTTTTACCTAAGAACCATTTTAGAAGTGTACCTTTTTCTAAGACATTTTATGGAACCATCGTAGAAATTAAAGACTTTCTACAATGTTGCCTACGACGACAGTTAATAACCATCGTAGAAAGTGTTTTTTAACCGACATAGAATAACATTTTTCTAGTAGTATAGAAGGGAGGTATAAAATTGTAGATGATTTAAAATTGACGATAATTTTGGAAAAGAAATAAAAAAAAGAGGCATATATATCACTAACATTTTGGTTTTATAGGCAAAATGGTTTTCATTCTGAATATTTTTTGTAATACATATGATGTTAGTATATTAAATGTTTAGTTAGTTTTTAATTTCTTATTTACTTTTATGCATGGTTCACTTTTTTTTTAATTTTTAAAATGAGATAACCTTTTATAAGTTCACTTGACATTGCATGCAAACACTTCAAAATTATGTAAGCTCTTATCAACACGTATATATCCAATTCTTATCAACATATATGTATATCCAAACACAAATAGGTTACTAGTTGAATTTTAATTACTTTTATAATGAGCTTTTATATAATAAGAACTTATTCAAAAAATTATCGAAGTTATTTTTTTTCAAACAAGTCTTTAAATCTAATAAACTTTAATTATATCTTTATATAAATATGCATTAAACTCAAGCTTAAGCATTGTTTTCAATTGAGAACTATAAAGAAGGATCTAATATACATTATTAATTTTGTGTCAAACTATCAATTCTGTTTACTGCCTATTCAATATTATCTAAACTATTATATACTTATCTGAACTATTAGGTTGTCTTTCATATTACGCTAAAGTATGTTATAATTGTTATTTTTTTCATCTCATCTATGTAATTCAAAAAATATGAGTTACATAAATACCCACGTGAAGTGATATATTGTAGTCAGGTAGAATTAAATAATGTGGTTTTATTATTCATCTATCCTTAGATGTAAGATCACTTGTTGTGCCATTATAAGATTTACTTAATACTTTACTTATCTATTTTTTTTTGTTTAAATCATAAAATATCTTAAGAATCTTGAATAATTAACTATTAAAGGAGTTGTTTCGTGAGTAGTTTCATAATGTGTTGCCTGATCTTTGTCGACAAAGTTTCTTTTGTGCAGTATTATACATATAAGGCAGGTTTTAGAAGCAACAAGACCAGACATGAGTTTTGTGACTGAATATCCATAACAAGGAAGGTTAGATATGTTTTTGGTATAGTAACTTGGTGCATTGTCCTTCATTTTCACACATGGAGAGGTTTTCTATTTCTATTTTCTTTCTAAAATTTATCTGTTTTTGTGTTTACTGATTGTGCTGAAGTTAGATTGAGAGACTTGCAAAGACTTAAGTTTAAAGGGAACAACTTAAGGAAGCACAAAATATCAATCGTGATCCTTTTGCTCCTGGAGATTGGATATCAACTTTAGCAACTAAAAGTAGTCACATTCCATATAGATACATCTTAATATGTAAATATAAGTTTTAGTCATGGTATTTCCTTTTGGAAGTTATAGGAATTCTAAACTGATACATTTACTTCAAGACTCACTGGGTACATCTAATAACTTCTTAGAAGGTGCTTTGCCTTCTGATATAGGCAGGATGAATGGATTCAAGCGATTGAATTTGCCAGGAATGACCTTTTTGGATAGCTGCCTATGTACATAAGTGAAATTTTTGCTTAAACACTTGTCTTTGTCTAAAGTTTTATAGATGATTATTGTGTTTCTAAGACAATAGTATAAGTAGTATAAGATGGTATATGGTGGTTTAAATATGTTTGGTTAAGGTAGCTCTTCACAATTGCTTTGGCACAGTAATATAGCGTTAATATGCAAGACTTGAGAAGTCAACTATTTATTATGTATAGTCGGTTAGTTTGAGATTTATAGGGAAGCAAGTGAGATGGTTGCCAAAGTTGTAGAGGCTAATAATATCTTGAGTAGAGGCAGGATTCCACATACAAATATACAATGACACTGCTGAGGTGTTCAATGTCACTACTAAGAAAACATTTTTTACGACGATTCTGAGGGACTTTTTATTACGGTTTTCAACGGTCGTTGAAGTTGCCATTGTGAAAAGTCTTCACTTTCCATAAAGGTTTTCAAACCCTCTTAGAAGGGTATAATTTCTAAGATAGTTTTGACCTGGAACCATCTTAGAATGTCTTTCTTTTAAAAACAAATTGAGAATTCTAAGACAGTTCTTCAAAAAACCGTCTTAGAAAGTCTACTTTCTAAAATGGTTTTTGGGTTTGTCTTAGAATGTCTTTTTTTAAAAAAAAAAATAAAAAATAAAAATTGAGGATTCTAAGAAAAATTTTCTAAAAACCGTAGTCTTAGAATGTCTTTTTTTTAATAAAAAAAATTAAAATTGAGGATTCTAAGATGATTTTACAGAAAATCGTCTTAGAATATCTTTTTTTTTAAAAAATATATAAAAATTTATAATAATGAAAATATTATTATCAAAAAATTGTATAGATATTATTAAAAAATATTATTTTCTTTATATTTTTAAATCAAGAAACAAAAATAAAATAAGATGATATTTGTAATTATAAGGAAAAATAAAAAGTATTATGTGCAAGAAAAGTGTCATTTGCCAAGTTAATTATATAATGGCGATAGGATCTTATATTACATGAGAAAATTTTCACAAAATAGTAGAGTCTACATTCTAACCATATGCCATGCAAACCAAATTGAATTTGTACAGCAAAGCATTGTAGGCATAATGGATATATGAAGAAAATAATTGTGAAGCAGGGTTCTATCTAAAATTTGGACAATACATAAAAAATAGGCAGAATATAATGGTCAAAATATAATAGACAGCGCATTGAGAACAAATTGTTCACAAAATATAATATACAACAAGGATTTTATGGATAGTTTCTTCGCCTCATACAAAATCATTGCTTTCCAACAAATACAGTAGGTACTAAAACATGTTAGTATTAACTTACTTGATCCAAAAACAACAACACCTGAATTTTGCATTACTAGCTCCTAATTGATTAAAATTCTTAAGAGTGTAGGTACCTTTGCAATTCTCTGGACAACAAGGCTTCGAGTTATTTATGAGTTGGCCATATGTTTCCTTGAATAAATAAAAAAATTAAATGCTTTTCATATCCATTTGTCTCTTGATAGATTCACCTCGACATGGTGGAGTGATTTCTTCACTCGCACTTGGAGATTATCCACCATTTCACCCTATGCATGGAAATAAATTTAACTAGTAAATCAATTTATTTTTCTTGTTAATCAAAAAATGTAAATTTACTATGGTAGCCTTAGTAGGAATAGTGACATAAATATTTGGAACTATTCGGTTGTAAATTGTTTTCAAGGAACAATTTTATTTTTTTCAATTTTCTGGTCCATAGGGACAATTAGTATATAATTATGTTGAATAAATTAGGTGATAAAAAAGAGAACATATAAATGATGATTAATGGTATTAACAACAACATTGTTTAATGATTAGGGATAGTTAACTTTTGTGCATGTGTTACGGCTAAAACTTACATTTTTTTCATGTAGGACTAAAATTTAAAATGGAGATAACCATAAGAACCAAGTGAATAATTTAATCAATTAATATAAAATTAATACTTATGTGAAGTAAGATGCATAAAACATAAATAGAGAAAGGCTCTTATGATAAAGCATGGTCCTTCACCAAATAGAAATTACATATGGTTTCTATACTCTTTGACCCTTTTATTAGAAAAGTTAAAGTCCCATTAAATTTTAGAACATAAATATTCATTGTTGGTTTAAAAACAATTGGTAATTTAAAATTAAAGCAATTCAGAAAGCATCATACAGATGTTTGCACTCAAAACAAAAAAAAAATGCATTAACTAGCCGTTATAAACATAAACTAGCATATATACCTTAAAAGGGGATGTTGGAAGCACGGAGAGAGGCAGGAATATGGTGGGAGAGGGTTGGAACAGAGGAGGAAGGGGGGGTATCAAATTTGTGAAACATAACTCCTCTACAGTGGAACAATCTTAAGTAAAAAATGAAGAGCAAAAAAGAAACTTGAATGGAAGTAAAGATAGACCAAGCGACATTTATAAACCCCTCTTACAGGGCTCATTACTATATCTCTTTAATAGAAACAACAACATGAAAATACCGGATTGTAGAACCATTATTTAGAGAATCCACTATCAACAACACGAAAATTCCCTACATAATATCTCTTAAAAAAGTTTGAACCCAATTAACAACTAGTCAGAAGTTCGACTTTATGTAATGGATAAATTATAAATAACATAAGAAATATATAAAACATACATGCAGGAGACAATTGGCAATCATTGGATCCACGTTGATTTTTTTAATAGTATTTAATCTAGTTAAGGTCCACTAAATCTGCAAAGTACAAACTGATGAGGTTGATAAAGCAAGGTGTTGGTTTAAAGCAAGGTGTTGGTTTCAATGTGGGTGAGTTACCATTTGGTTAATTAGTCAAACATGTCTATAAGGTAAACTTATACCAGTGTACTAATTAAAGGTCTCTACTCTCTAAAATGAAAATATAATGAAATTAGTAGCGCTCACGACCTGATCAGAAATGAACTAAAAATTGCATGCTTGAAGAATTTGGAGACGACGAGGGCGATACTCATGACGACCATGAGGTAGACCACGAGGGCGGAGGTGGAAGCGAGTTGGAGGCACCTAGCAGTGGGGGAGGGGGTGAGGAAGGCAAGGAAGCATGGGAGGGGGGAGAAGGCAAAACTAGTGGTGATGAGGAAAGGGGAGCTGCTAGAGGCGGAGTGAGCAGACAAGATAGAATGGCGCACGGTTGATGGTGTGAGTGTGTTGCGTGACACATAAAAAAATAAAATCTACTTCAAAGATGGTTCTCATGGAATTATCTTTGAAATGTTGGCAATAATTATAAAATTGCCACCATGTTCAAAATGACAACAGTTTTGGAACAACCGTCGTTGAGCACGCGTCGTAGAAGACTCCATTTGTATTAGTGTGTGAATGTTTCCACTCTAGTTTTGTTTCTAAAAAGAGGAAAACAATTGGTTATGTTCAGTAAAACTAACTAAAAAGCTAGTTGGAAGCGGAAAAAAAATTCTACATTTAGTGGACTTAGTAACATTTACTAAAATGTTACCAAATCATAATAAAATAAAATTTTGTAACATTTATTATATAAAATGTTACTAAAAGATCTTAATATTAAAACTTGACTCTCCAACTATTCACTTTGACTACTGCTTCTCTATTATCGTTTAAACCTTTTAATTTTTAAAGCAACTTTCATTCGTGTTCACCTTAGCTCATTGCGGTAACAACACTCTCACTCTCTCTCTCTCTCCCTCCCTCCTCCTCACTGTGATCCCTCAAGAAGCTTTCATCTTGCTTTCTCTTCCTTCAATGGATTCACCTTAGATTTCAATTTTGAGGGTTTGAAGTTGAAGAACCCTAATCAGCACAAGCGTTGGAATTTCAATTTCGTCCACAAATCTTATTTACTCGCCCTTCTCGTTCACGCATCTAGCTTACTCGTTCTTTTTGTGTCTTCTCTCTTCCAATATCAAAAATTAGGATCAACTGGAGCTACACAAACCTATCTCCAGAGGTAATATTTCATTCATCAATTCATTTTGTTAAATTTAATTTGTTTTCTTTTCATAATTATTTCCAATTTTTGTGTAATATTTGAAGTTGATTTAGCTTCTTGTGGTTGTTAGTGTAGAAGAGGTTCTCTATATGTATTGTATCATGTTTTGCATTTGAAGTGTTTGATAAATGTCTTGACTGGCTAGTATTATATTAGCACTAATGCATGCAATGTTGAAATAGTATTTTTTTTATCACTAACACTAGAAAATCAACATTGAATCTACTATTACTGAAGGTAAATACCTACATGTTGCCTGGACTGGCAGGGGTGCCAATGTTGAAGATTACAAAGTTCTCCTTGAGAATGACTGCCCAGTAAAATAATGGTAAATTAAATTAATTCGTATATAAGCATCCTATCCATGTTTTTCATTTCGTGAGAGTTTAATAAGTTTTCTAGAGTTGTTGTAGGGAAAGAGAAATTGGAACAACTCCTTGTTGTGATGAGGCAAATGTGAAGAGAGGACCATGGTCAACAGAAGATGACTCCAAGCTGAAGGAGTACATCAATAAGTATGGCATCAGAGGCAATTGGATTGGTCTACCTCTGAAAGCTGGTATAAAATATATACATGTGTGAGTTATAATTCTACTTTCATTTATTTTTGGATTTTCATGTAGTAGTAGCATGTAAAAGGTCAATTAGTCTCTGCCAATTAGTTTATTGGTTTTCTAACTATATGATATGATGTCTTTATATAGTAGAGAGCCTGAATCAAATGAGGCATTTGAGGGGTGTTCACTAGTTGTAGATACTGCCCGTAATTTATGGATTCCTATCAGTTAATATGTAATGCTGGAAATTGGTGTTTATTTATTGTCTTTCTTTTAGTTGAATATTAGGGTGATAATGTTACAAATCTAGGACGAAAAAGAAAAAATTATTGGATACATTATTTTTGCCAAATATTTTTCCCTAGTTTTTTGAATTTTTACTTTCTTTAAAATATTTATTTATTGGCATAGCTTCATTGCATCCTACGTCTCAAACAATTGTTGTGTTTAAAGAAAGTGGTTCAAGAAAAGAATTATGTATTTGAAACAACATATTAGGCATAGACCATGGGCATTTGGGCAGTGGCTTCCAACGAGCAAATATTAAAGAAGAGTATGAACTATCATTTATAATTGTCACCTAAAGTATATGACCTTATAAAGCATCCTAACACAAGCAACTAAGGATTATTTTTCTTTATTGTATGTCTAACTTTTGTATATTAGACAGCTTTTATAGGAATGTCATTTGAAAAAAGCTTAGTGGCAAGTTTCCAGGGATCTCTTGCATCAGAAAGAGGATTAGAGGGTGGTTTATTTTTAGTTCAGTACCAACCCAATCCTTTTTCAAGTGACTCAAATGCTCCTAGTTTAGAGTCTCGAAAGTTCAAATGCATTTCATGCATTTAACCTCTCCTTTGGCTCATGTTTTCCATTTTCCTTTTACCTCATAACAGCACATTACTTGTTCAAATTTTTCCTAAATGAGACAATTACACATTGCTCTAGTAATTAAAACAAACACTTCAGTCAGAGAAAGAACATTTGAAGGTCACACAAACTAGAACAAAAATAGAAAACAAAAAAAAATCAAGGGAGCAGTTCGATGTGGATACTATGGTCACCTTTGAGGGATTCCACAACGATGTCACACCGACAAAAAAAATGAGACGAGAAGCTTAGGCATGAGTCAAACAAGGGTTATTGATAGAAGGTTTCTTGAGACGTATTGAGATAACAATGTCGCAAGAAATAATTAAGTTATATTATTTAAAACTATTTTCGTACTTGCTTGATTCACCTTGTTCAACATCGGTTTTTCAAATAACCATTGTCGAAATCACCATTCCAAGACGGTTATTTTAAAATTGTCTTCGTATACATTCAACATAATTAAAAAATTGTCATCACTTTGTGTTCAACGACAGTTTCAGACAACCATCGTTGTTAGCGCGTCAGAAATTACATTTTTTTTTTTTGCAGTAGTGAAATCCATTGTTAAATCCCTAGAATTAAAAAAAAATGCATTTAAAATATTTATGCAATACCATTTGCTAAATCAGAATTGCCAAAAACTCTCACTATAAGATACAATCAAATTAAAATAATAGGATTAAATATATTTATTTTTTCTCAACTAGTTTAGATAGGGATATTATAAAAGTTTAGTTTCTATTCATATATATATATATATATATATATATATATATATATATATATATATATATATTTTCAATTTTACATATGTTCTAATGCGTGGTTTATAAAGTTCCACTAGTTAAGGCTTAATGTACAACTAAATTTTAAACACAGTTATTGTCCAATCATGATGTGACCTTTATTAGAGTTTCAAGAGTTGATTAAGAATCAACTCAAGTCTGGGATGGTTGTTTCTAATAGCACTAGCATGATAGTAATTACATAAGTAATTAAAACATGTCCTACTATTGGGTCTAGCACATACCATTTTTGAGAATCCTTGATGAAATAATTGGATCTACGAAGAAGAATTAATATAGTTGCTTCATGGTTGGAAATGTGAATCCTAAAAAGTCCAAGATTATGAAACAAAATACCAGGTGACACTATTAGGTTGTCACATAAACAAGCAATTTAAGAGAAAGCCTAATAAGTAGTCAAAATACAGAAGAATTGAAAGTTAGACCCAGTCTAGAGACAATTTCTAGTTAAAATGTTTCATACTTCAAACTAAAGGATAAGTATGTGAATGAACCCACATCCTCCAACTTCTCTGTCAAGTTTATTCTAGGAAAGCCATAGAAGAACATTAACATTACTAATATGGTAACTTAACTCACATGTTAGGATGCTTCATAGGGTCATATACTTTAGGTGACAATTATAAATGACAGTTCATACTCTTCTTTAATATTTTTTTTGTTGTAAGCTACTGCCCAAATGCCCATGGTCTAAATGCCTAATATGTTGTTTCAAATACACAATTCTTTTCTTGAACCACTTTATTTAAACACAACAATTGTTTGGGATGTAGGATGCAATGAAGTTATGCCAATAAATAAATATTTTAAAGAAAGTAACAATTCAAAAATACCAGGGAAAAATATTTGGCAAAAATAATGTATCCAACAATAATTTTTTTCCGTCCTAGATTTGTAACATTAACACCCTAATATTTGAATAAAACAAAGATGATAAATAAACACCAATTCCTAGCAAGGCATATTAACTGATAGGAATGCGTAAATTACGGGCATTATCTACAACGAGTGAACACCTCTCAAATGCCTCATCTGATTCAAGCTCTCTACTATATAAAGACATCATATCATAAGTTAGAAAACCAATAAACTAATTAACAAAGACTAATCTACCTTCTACATGCTACTATTACATGAAAATCCAAAAATAAATGAAAGTAGAATTATAGCTCACACATGTATATATTTTGTATCAGCTTTCTGAGATAGACCAATCCAATTCCCTCAAGTGTCATACTTCTCAATGTACTCCTTCAGCTTGGAGTCTTCTTCTGTTGACCATGGTCCTCTCTTCACATTTGCCTCATCACAACAAGGAGTTGTTCCAATTTCTCTATCCCTACAACAACTCTAGAAAACTTATTAAACTCTCATGAAATGAAAAACATGGATAGGATGCTTATGTACGAATTAATTTAATTCACCATTATTTTACTAGGGAGTCATTCTCAAGGAGAACTTTCTAATCTTCAACATTGATGCCCCTACTAGGCCATGCAACATGTAGATATTTACCTTCATTAATAGTAGATTCAATGTTGATTTTCTACACACTACTAGAAAATAGGGTTTTAACATCGGTTATTAAGGACATCAGTTTTAACAACATCTATTTTCTACAAAAATTGATTTTGTATAGTAAGAAATAACAAAAAAAAAGTAAACTTTGTACAAAACAACATCAGTTTTAACCAAAACCGATGTTAAGTTATACTTACAACATCAGTTTATATAAAATTCGATGGTAATTTATACTTACAACATTAGTTTTTAGGAAAAACCAATGTTGCTTTGTACTCCCCAACATCGATTTTTAACCAATGTTGAGTTCTGGTAATGAAAACCGATGTTGTTATTCAACAACAACATCAGTTTTAGAAACCGATGTTGTAAGTCCAACTTAACATCGGTTTTGGTAAAAACTGATGTTGTTTGTAAACAACATCGATTTTGTCTAAAAACCAATGTTGGTTATTGGATTTTTTTTAATATGTTGTCTATTTTCTTAATTACCCCAAATTAACCTGCAAATTTAAAATCAGAACCAATCCAGATACTGTTCAGTCTATTTTCAGACTGTTTTTAGCAGAAACTCCATAAAAATTGAATATTATTATGAATTAAAAAATTCAATACATAAAATGAATTGTAAAAAATGTAAATTAACTAAACTACAATTCTAAAATTACTTAAACACCAATTGTTTCATTTTTAACTTTTAAATAAAATGTTGCCCATTGGATACGAAGCGCCTTCATTCTCTTTGGTTCTAATGGTCGTGCATCATTAAAATAATACATGATATAATAAAACATAAGTTAATAATATATAATAGCAATTATAACAAATTGAATTACGTTTAAAGTAAACAATTACCATTTTCCAATTATTCTTGAAACTTCTTAAGATTATCGTTGGCATCCAATGCATTACGTAGTACCCACACTTAGTGCTTCCTTTTTGCTTATTACACTAAATACATTATGAAATTTAGATATTCAAAGTTAAGTACAAATTAGTCTACACAGTAATATAATAAAATTTTGAAGGCAAGAGGCATTGTTTAAATGACTTACTTTAACAACAAACAATCCATCTAGCAGCAGACTTGGATTTACTTTGTTGATTATCGTCAAATCCTTTCAAAGCATTGTTCAATAAAAACATGCATGCGTATTGTACAATTAAAATATTGATGTTCCCAAGTAATGCTAATGTAAATGTATTGGAAAATATAACTGACCTATTAATAATTCCTTTCAGGTAGTTGTCTGGCCTATTGTGCAAGGAACAAAACCAGATGACAACATTGTCCTTAGGACATATGACGACCATTTGCCAATGTGCACTATAGTGGAGAATAATGAGTTATTATAGTGCATACATTATTTAAATTCATTTGTTCAGTTTAACTTACCCATTCAAGTAAGCTCCTAGGTACACATCCCTCTTTGAATTCGGCATCTAGTTCTTAATATAACTTTCTGATTCAATTTGTGATTTCCTAGATCTCTGTATGGATTGTGGCTCGAGGAATCCATACACATTGGCATTCCCCGCTCACATACTTGTCTCAGTCATATGCCTATTGTTGTTAAAATAAAGTAAATTATGTATGAATTTAAAAGAATAATTTAGCTAATAAACAATAATGTAAAGTGACTTATAGAATCCACAATTGTATAACAGAGATGCTAAGACATTGACCACCATGTGTTATTTAAGATAGATCTTCATGCTTTATGTACAAGGGGAAGTTGTCATTATACACCCCAAACGTGGTAGCATTCCACATAACCTACAACGGCTTCAGAAAAAGCTGTGGGATAGTCAATGTCATTAAATATAGGGGATCATTGACATCAGGATCTGACCTATTTGCAGGTTTCGCCGGTCCCACAGCTCCATATTTATCCTACACAGTTAATAAACATAATTTAATGACAATGAACACTTTAATTGGAAAAAATCATTTAATGACAGTGAAATACATGTTCTGGGAAACGCTTGACAAGATGTGTTGGCCAAGAAGGGAAAGTGTTAAGTGTCTGCCCCATTAACTGAACCTCTTGAGTGGGTACAGGAATGCGAGCATCAGCATTGCGAACTTCCTCAACACCAACCTTCACTTGATCATTTCCTAAAGGGATGTTGTGAATGGTGGTCGACCCCTCATAAAGTCTTCTAAAGGCAACCAGACGGGGAGGATTTTCTTCGACATACAATCCACATTTCTCTGACTCACCCGTGTCTGGGTCGTTCCCTGAGGGATCAACATAACTCTCCTTTGTGCTGACACGAGCAGCAGAAGGACTAACCTTAGGCTCAGGAGGCAGTGTGAGTCCTTGTGATTGCATCTGTGATTGAAACTAAGACTAGATCTGGCTGAAGGACAACATTAGTTGTCAAGTCACTTTTTCTATGATCGACTCCTCCAACTGGTCCCTGATTTTTTGCATTAGCTACTCCAGGTGTTTGGGAGCCATGGATGAAGATGCATGGGAGGTCCTTGGAGTCGGTCCAAAGTATTATTTTATAATGACACTAGCTCCAATAGCACATGACCAGGGTGTTTTGGTCACCTAATGGTAGCAGTCAGTACATCCTGATGTCCATGGGCGACAAAGCTTCCTTGTGAGGCATGCTCCTCCAAGGAATCTTGTGAAGAACAAATTTATTGGTTTACTCAATCAAACAATGATTATAAATAGCGACAATTAACAAATGAAAGTGACTTACAATCTTGTTAGCAATTTCCTTTGCTGCCTCAGATGTCATTTGACCAGTTTTCTTGGTGCGGGCCATCTTCCACTTCACGTGTCATCGAATGGGAGATGGAGGATCAATGATGGTGTCAGTGCTTCCCGAATGGGTTGCTTCCTCCAATTGTTTCTTTTTCTTCTCCTCTATCAACTTGTTTTCTAGATATTCATAACCCCCACGAGACAACACGTGAGGGGCAGTGTTTTGTTTCTAGGTATTTTTGGATGACTTTCCTTCTCTAAACCTTTGTGACGTACTATGTATGGCAAAACTTCATTACTGTTATTCAGTACATACAAATGAGCTTGTTGCAAATCTTTTAGACTTGGAGTGATAACATGCAATCCTCTCTAACCTTTACCTCCCACTTTTTCATTACGCCGAGACTCAGGAAGCCCAATAGGTTTTTCCTTTTCAATAAGCTCTGAACAAAACTCAACTTCTTTTGCAATGTACCTCTCCACAATAGATGCTTCAGGATAATATAGATTCTTTGTATACCTTTTTAATTCATGTATCGCTCAATCGGGTACACCCACTACAAATAAACAGGACCACAACATTTAACTTCCCTCACCAAATGAACAATTAAGTGAACCATGATGTCGAATAACGCAGGAGGAAAATACATCTCCAACTGACACAATAAAATGGTAGCCTCATTTTCTAGCTCATCTAACTTGGCAGGATCAAGGACTTTGCTACATATGGCATCGAATAAAAAGCATAACCGAGTTATGAAATGTCTAACTTTGTTAGGAAAAATGTCTCAAAAACGGCTAACAATTGTTGCATCAAGACGTGGCAATCATGAGACTTTAAGCCTACTAAATTTAGATCTTTCAACTGCACAAGGCTCTTAATATTTGAAGAGTATCCCTGTGGGACATTGACACAGCACAAACAATCACAAAATTTCATATTCTCATTTCTAGACAAAGTATGACAAGTTGGAGGCAAGTTTATTTTCTTACCATCAGACCTTGGATGTAACTGGGCTCGTATACCCATGTCAGCTAGATCTTGACGAGTATTAACCATCTTTTGTCTTACCTTGAATGTTAAGGAGCGTCCCAATGACACTATCACAAACATTTTTTGTCTACATGCATAACATCAATACAATGTCTAACATCTAGATCGGACTAGTATGAAAGATCAAACAAAATCAACCTTCTCTTCCATATGCAAATCTTACTTTTTTCCTTCTTCTGGTTCTTTCTAAATATAGTATTCAAGTGTTGAACCCGCTAAAAAACCTGCTGACCAATTAACGATATCAACACACTTCCATACTCTTGACTTCCATTAAATGCTTTTTTCAATCGTCGGTAAGGGTGATAAGGTTTCAGAAAACGTCGATGCCTCGTGTATACTATTTTTCTACCATGTTTCAGTTGTATGTAGCTTGTGTCTTCTTCATGGATGGGGCATGCACAATGGCCCTTAACATTGTACCCGCTCAAATTCCTATATGCTGGAAAGTCATTAATGGTACAAAAAAACATTACACACAAATCAAAAGTCTCATTTCGAAACCCATCAAACACTGAAACTCCTTCGTCCCACAACTTTGTCAAGTCTTCAATCAAGGAACTAAGATAAACATCAGTATCATTTCCTGGTTGTCTTAGGCCCGATATCCTTATAGAAAACATCATGTATTTTCGCTTCATGCACAACCAAGGAGGCAAGTTGTAAATTACTAGTAAAACTGGCCACGAACTGTGTTGAGTGCTTAAACTGCCATATAGATTCATTCCATCAGTGGCAAGTCCAAGCCTAAGATTTCTTAACTCTTTGCTGAAATCTAGATACAAATGATCAATCTTCTTCCACTAGGAGGAATCAACAGGATGACAGAGCATTTCGTCGCAGTTTCTCCCATTTGCATGCCATGTAAGGTCTTTTGCGTCGTCTCCATTAGCATACAGACGCTTAAACCTTGGAATGATCAGAAGATACCACAACACCTTTGCTGGGGGAACTTTCTTTGAGTTTTTGTCAATACTACACTCATCTCCATCCTTCACTTTGTAGCGTGATACCCCACACCGAGGGCATTTGTTCATCTCTTCAAACTCATGTCTGTACAATATACAATCATTAGGGCAAACATGAATCTTCTGATTCCCCATACCCATCAAACATAATATCTTTTTCGCTTGATAGTAACTTTTTTGGCAGAGTGTTTTCTCTGGAAGCATATTGTGCACTACATGAAGCAGTGAACTGAAGCTTTTGTCACTCCACCCATATCTGGCCTTGACATTAACCAGACTTAACATTGCTAACAGCAGCGCCAACGAATTCTTGCACCCCGGATACAATGGCTTCTTTGAATTACTTTGCAATGTATCATACATAGGGGCATGTTCTTGCTGAAAAGATTCTTGTCAAAGATCACAAATCATTTCCTCTAAGCAATCTCCCATTTGTACATTAATCGGTTTAGATTGAGACTCCCTCTGCATGTCTATGAATTCACCATGCCATATCCATGTCATATAATTCTTCTTAATCCCATCACAAAGTAAATGTTCTCGTATGTCATCGAGTAGTTGTCGTCTCCCGTTCAAATAGTTTATACAAGGACAAAAATATTTTCCATCGTCATCCAGTCAACTTCTTTCGATGGAAAATTCCAAAAACTCTTCCATGCCTTTTTCGAAGGGCTCATGCGACTTATGTTCTGTTGGACCTTGTGGCCTCAATAATCTTAAGAGGGATAGGCTTAGAATGCAAAAGAAGCAACAACAATCAATTTAATAATGTTCTATAAACATGCAAGACAAAATTGATTGCAATAACATAAATGAGATAAGGGAAGAGAGAATGAAAACACAATTTTATACTGGTTCGGCCACTTCCCGTGCCTACGTCCAGTACTCAAGCAACCCACTTGAGATTTCCACTATCTTTGTAAAATCCATTACAAAGTCTGAACCACACAGGGACAACCCATCCCTTGTGTTCAGGAATCCTTTACAACAAGAGACTCACAGTCTCTTAACCAATCTCATTGAATAAGAAGAATGGAAGAATAATTCTCTCTTCAAGAGAAGAATATTACAATAAAGATCATGTAGGAATCCTTATAGATTTTGCAAGTTTTTGGCCAAGGATTTCTTTTGAGAGAGCATTTGACAATGAAGTTCTTTTGGAATCTCTCTCATTGTCTTTTGAGAGGATAAGACATTTTTGCCAAGCAAAACTCTCTGCCTAAAATTCGTGCCCAAGTCACCTATTTATAGGCCTTTGATGGCCATTCACAAATTTAATGAAAAGATGTGACTGTTGGCGATATTCCTTGAAAATCCTCTCTGGTAATCGATTACAGAATTAGTGTAATCGATTACACAGTTGTTTTTCTTGAACAGTTGTGACCCTTCATTTAAAATTTGAATTCCCAACGTTTAGAGTCTCTAGTAATCGATTACATATGATGTGTAATCGATTACACACTTTCAAACCATTGGTAATCGATTACATGTGCCTTGAATGACTTGAAACCTTTCATTGTGAGGCAAGGCTTGATCTTGAAGAAATCTTGAATCAAGGCTTTGTTTGTTGAAATAATCTTGTATTAATCTTGAAGCAAAATGAGCCTTGTTTGATTCTTCTTTTGACATCATCAAAATCATGTATACATACATTCACATGTTCATCCAACTTCGATCCATCTAATTATTAACTTCGATCCATCCAAAGACAACTCCTAATCCTATGCATGGTTAAGCTTCAAAGGAGAGGCCATTCTTAAAATTTTGAATCATAAGAGTTTGAGAGGTGTAAGTAAAAAGTTCCATCTACATTGTCTTCCTTACCTTCCCCCTTTCTAAGCAAATAATGTCAGACATGAACAATCTGATCCTATTAGAGTGTTTCTTCCACTGAATAAAAAAGAGAACAAGTCATGTAGGATCAGATTTTAAAGATACCAAAAAATATACAAATATCAAATTTGAAGTTTGAAAGGCCTTTTGTTTGGGAATATTAAGGTTTAATCAATTCTTCTAGTTAGCATATAAAATTTTGACATTGTATAGGACACTATATACCACCATTTCTATCTCAAACAATTTTTGTTGTTTACAGAACATTTTATTCCTAGCTAGGTACAGTTCAATCAGTTTCTTATTAGAAAATATTAGCAAAATTATAAGCCACAATTTTGAACTAGTCGAACGAAAGGCATTAGGCACACTCTTGTCTCACTAAATCAACAAAATGTTTATCCAAAGAAAGTGAACGACATTTCTATATCCAACAAATTGAAGAAGGAACAAAACACTTGCTTAATATAAGTTCTTTAACTAATGTACATATAAACAAAATGAGGTACCTAAAAATCAACAATCTCCGACTCTAAGCCTAGCTCCCTAACCTCGTAGACCTTGACTTGCGGCGGCTGAAAGCAATAATGAACTCATTGAACAATGACGGTGATGACGATGAGTGTGACGGCGAAGACAACCGTGACGATTGATGGCAGTGACAACAACTGGTTGAGGAGGATAATCGCAGCGATGAGAGTGGTGAGTTGCGGGGAGAAAAGGATTTGGGGTTTTAGTTTAAGTAAAAACACAACATTGGTTTTTTAAAAAAATTGATGTTAACATCAGCTCGTTAACATCGGTTTTTTAAAACCCGATGTTACTAAACTTATGTTATTTAGAAGAATGCCACTGTGTTTTTATTAACATCGGTTTTTTCGAAAACCGATATTAAACTAGCGATGTTAAAACTATTATTTTAAGTAGTGACACTAACAACCACAAGAACCTAAACCAACTTCAAATCTTACATATGCACAAATTGGAAATAATTATGAAAAGAAAATAGAAACTAATTTAAGAAAATGAATTGGTGAATGAAATATTACCTCCGGACATACTCAGGTTAGTGTAGCTCCAGCTGATCCTGATTTTTGATATCATAAGAGAGAAAACACAGAAAGAATGAGTGAACAAGATGCATGAACGAGAAGGGCGAGTAAATGAAATTCGTGGACAAAATTGAAATTCCAACGCTTGTTCGAAATTAAAATCTAAGGTGAATCCATTGAGTGAAGAGAAAGGGGGATGAAAGCTTCTTAAGGGACCGTAGTGAGGAAGAGGGAGAGAGAGAGTGAAAGTGAGAGTGTTTTTACCGCAGTGAGCTAAGGTGAACGTGAATGAAAGTTGCTTTAAAAATTAAAAGGTTTAAACGAGAATAGAGAAGCAGCAGTCAAAATGAATAGTCGGAGAGTGAAGTTTTAATATTCATGTTTTTTAGTAACATTTTTATCATAAATGTTACAAAATTTTATTTTATTATGATTTGGTAACATTTTAATAAATGTTACTAAATCCACTAAATTTAAAAAAAAAATTTCGCTTCCAATTAGCTTTTTAGTTAGTTTTACCAGACATAATCAGTTGCTTTGCTTTTTTTAGAAACAAACTTACAGTGGAAACATTCACATTGAGCACCTCAATAGTGTCTAAGCTGGAATTTCATTTATGTACAAAGGCGGGTATCTAGAGAGGTCATTCCTGGAAAATTCAACTGCTTGAACCCACCCATCTTGCCTATATATCAGAAGGCAAAGCACCTTCTAAGAAGTTGTTAGACGTACCTTGTGAGTCTTGAAGTAAATGTATCAGTTTAGAATTCTTGTAACTTCCAAATGGAAATACCATGATTAAAACTTATATTTATGTATTAAGATATATCTATATGGAATATGGTTACTTTTAGCTGCTAAAGTTGATATCAAATCTCCAAGAGCAGAAAGATCACGATTGATATTTTGTCCTTCCTTAAGTTGTTCCCTTTAAACTTTAGTCTTTGCAAGTTTCTCAATTTAACTTCAGCAAAACCAGGAAACACTAAAACAAATAACTTTTAGAAAGAGAATAGAAATAAAAAACCTCTCCATCTGTGAAAATGAAGGATAGTGCACCAAGTTATTGAACCATAAACATATCTAACCTTCCTTCTTATGGATATTCACTCACCAAACTATGTCAAGTCTTATTGCTTCCAAAACCTGCTTTATAGCCATAATATTGCACCAGAGAAACTTTGTTGACAAAGACTGGTGATAGAGTAAGAAACTACACGTAGGATACAATTATCCTTGCAATCCTATTTTTATTCATAAAAAATTACAAGCAAAAATACAAGGAAAATAAAACATGAATGGGTAGATTTAGATTTCAGAAAATGTGTTTCACTTTCACACTTCTGCTTTCTTCAATTTCTTTCAACATTGTCAGTTACCATAAGAGGAAGGTATATTTCAATGATAATATTTAATTTGACTGAGGACATTTTTGGGGGGAAAACAAGACAGAGTGGTATATTATTAAGAGATGGAGGTATAAATATCAATTGCCCAACCAAAATTGGGCTTAGAGTAAACCTATAATTAGGCTATTTTTATTTTAACTAATTAGAAACAAATTTTGTTGTAAAATATTTTACATGTGTATTACTTAAAATAATTTCATGATTACCTTTCTTATCACAGATATATTTTAATTAATATAATTTTAATTAAAATGAATATAAAATATTTAAATTAATACAATTTTAGTTTTAAATAAATTTTTTATTTAACATTCTTTGTTTGGTTGTGGGCCACTATTTATTAAAAATATTCTTCTACAATTATTTTAGTTCATTTATTACAACATATTTATTTTATGCAACATTATAATTTTGGTTTCCCTATAATTTTTAATTTTATAATTTTAGTTCCTTCGTCTGTTGATCGGTATGGACTTTTGAATGGATCCATTTTTTCACTCAAAAATAAAATTTTAACTATTAGTCAAATATGAAATTTGTACTATTTCAAGTTGATGTTTTTAGGGAATGATGATTATATTGTATCACTGATAATAAAAGGTTTAATATAAGAAGGGCTATGATAAAAAAACTTGTAGATAAGCAAAAGATGTAAATAACCTTGTCAAAGGATGGACAACTTTATCGGTTAGTTGGCTTACAAACTGAAAATGATAGTTTTGCAAAGATGATAACCTATGAACACAACTCCTTAATAAGTCTCTTGCTTCATTGTTATGGAATATTTTAATCTTTATGCAGTCGAGGATTTTCTTGCAATTAGATTCTCTAATGACCTTGTTATGTGCTTATGAGGATATCCCGCTAAAGGCATTAGAAAGAGCTTATCCTCCAAGGGGTTGGGATCCTTGAAAAATTGACGCATTGACATTGCATTTGACAAAGTCATATGGGGGAGGATTCCAGCGAGTTCGGAATGCTAAATCTCGACCTGAGGATGCGCTGCAATTTTGTTGAAGAGTCTGCCAATCAAATACTTATTGTGTGGATTGTTGCATGCATACGTTGATTGGCTTTCCCAAATTGTCCCAAACCTTGTCATTATGATGCTTCCATTGAGTCCACAAAGCATAAACAAAAACTTCAATTTTAGGATATGGTATTGTTGGAGAGCAGTGAAAATGAATTCTCTCAACACCTATCCTCTTGCTGTAGAGCTATCTTCAACATCTATCTCTTGTTGCTCATGGTTTCAAAATATTGATTTTCTATATGTACATGTTTTTTTTTTTTTTGGCAAATTCATAATTCCAAGGGGTGGATTAAGTTTTGAGTTGCCACTACTTGTAATATGATAAATTCGTGAGTTATGAAATCCTTTTATTTACTTGCAT
The DNA here is from genome assembly GCF_000004515.6 of Glycine max. Taxonomy (NCBI): domain Eukaryota; kingdom Viridiplantae; phylum Streptophyta; class Magnoliopsida; order Fabales; family Fabaceae; genus Glycine; species Glycine max. The sequence goes on along the minus strand of NC_038256.2, from coordinate 32,257,722 downwards.
TAATTGAGGTTCATGTAGGTTTATTAGATCTTGTGTAACCTATAATATACGAATTGATATATTGAAAATAAGCTGATATGAAGTGCTCATTTTAGGGATGCCAAGGTAAAAGTGACAATGGAAGTTGGTGAGCATGCATGTAGAAGTATGTAATTCACTCCATTTATTTTCTATTTTACCTTTCACTTTGCTTGAGCCCCTTAGCTTTATAGTTCTAATTGATGTCAAATTTAAGTTAACAATGTTGGCATCATATGCGTAGAATCGAGTAAATGATGATTTTATTATAATTCTTTGTGTATATCTTGTTTAATGGAGTCAGTCTGGATAGTAATTCATTGAGAGATATGAATTGACCTTTTTAATTGATAGGTATATTCATACAACTCTCTGATAGGCATTGGCATGTTGGATAGAATGTGATCACAATGTAATTATTTTAACTGATAAGCATATGAATTGACTCTAATAGAGTAGTCTATGAGTGCTTTGTAAATATTTTTCTTATTTAGTTATATCTGAATGTAATTAAATTTAAGGATTTCAATATTGACTTGAAAACCTATATTGTCCAAGACCCATAAAATACACGTGGCATCCTACATGGCACTCAAAGACATGTGTCCACCCTCCACGCCAGCCTTGCTACAAGAGCACAGACGCCTAGTCCTTAGCAGCCCGGCTCCCCTGACAAATAGGCTATCTCTAACCTATTAATAATCAAATGTATTTGAATATCTAATCTATTGGTAGGTAATTAATTATCTATAATGCCACACATTAACTACAAGGTACGAGTATCAGCTACCTTTTATCTATAAGAAAATGTTTATCTCTAACATTATCTTTAAGCTCTTGGCTATTATCTACAAGCCGAGAATTATTTGCAAAGGCTACAATAGCCCCTACAAACAAGGGCCAACAACCATACTCAACTATATTAAATACAGGTTCCATCGAACCCTCTACGCGAGATCATCACCCACTCAGGACACGAGCAACAAGCCTATGCCTCTCTCTCTCTCTCGCTCATACGAGTGCTTTACTTTCCTCACTCATATTCTTACTTGAGCATTGGAGTCCTTTGTTTTGCAAGTCCCCCCTCCTGTCAAAGGTATCTCTCCAAGCCAACGTGTGATGTTTGGGACCCTACTCAACCACATCAACCTTGACGTGTCACAGTTCCAGATTTTGGTAAGAAAATTTGGCGCCCACCGTGAGGCTACGGTAAAAAATACCCTGCGGCCTCTTGTCAATTCTCTCTCATTCATACATGGTTAGAACTCAGTTTGGCCTCAAATGCGAGACCCCTAAGCAGACTCCCATCCTCATTCGATAGCTATGAAAGACACAAACACTCTACAACAACTCCAAAACCGCATCACAGAAATGGAGTGACGCCACAAGGAGGAGTTGACAAAGCTAAAGGTTGACCATGACCAACTGGGGGCTCGTCTCAAACATTCCCAAGGCGACGAGAAAACTGCCCACACCTTGCCTGAACACACCCAAGGGGAATCACACCCCCGACACACAAGTAACACTGCAGATAGCTTAAGTTTCTCCCACATGCACCGTCCAGTAGGGTGGACTATCTATCAGAATGCTTTTGTCAATTGCATTATGGAGGCAGACATACCCTTAGGGTGGAAACCACTTAACCTCGACCGGTACGATGGGACAACAAATACAAACGAGCATCTGGATGCTTTCCTGACACAGGCAAACCTCTACACCAATGACGACACGATTCTATGTCATGTCTTCCCTATGTCCCTCAAGGTGGCAACATTGACCTGGTACGGAGGACTCCCACCTAGGTCCATAGAAAGCTTTGACACCCTGATTGAATGATTCAATGCGTTATACGCCACCAGTAGGTCTTACTGCATGACCTCGACCGCCTTAGCCAGTTTGCGACCAGAAGACGATGAATACCTTAGAAAACTCATGGACAGATTTGGGCGCACAGGTGTCCAGATCCAAAATCTTAACCCCAAGGTAGCATTGCATTCCATGTTCATCGCCTTACACCCAAGCAAGATCATAGATAGTCTGCGCGAAAAACCACCCGGTTGCATGGATGAGCTATGCGAGCGAGCCAAGGGCTACATCCAGATGGAAGAAATGTCTAGATTCCGGAATGAAGTCCACCAAGCCGGACAGAGGCACGACAAGAACGAATCAAACACCAAAGCCAACTTGCACAAGTCAGACAAGAGGCATAAGCCAAACAAGCGCTAGCTACTCTTCAAATGGCCCAGGTACGATTGCTACATACCCCTAACGGCCAATCACACCATGATTCTTGAGGAAGCATTCAACCTTGAGGTACCCATCCGACTACCCCAGACGAAACCTCCTAGGTCGGGCTCAGAAGCAACCAAATACTACAGATATCATCGTGGTATTGCTTATAACACCGAAGACTAATAGGCCCTAAAGGACAAGATAGAAGAACTTATACAGGCTGGGTACTTAGCCAAGTTTGTTAAGAGACTAGACAGTCACCAAGTAGGAGCAAAACTCGAAGGACATAAAAGCACAGGAACCAGGAAGCAGACAGAAGAAGAGCAAAAGACTGAGGCTGACAAAGACACTAGCAACAACGATGTGAGCGACAACCTCCACAAGAATAGGAACCTGCCCAGCAAATCAGAGGTGTAATCAACACCATTGTGGGCGGATTTTTCTATGGGGGACAGTCCAACCAATCCTGAAAATATCACTTGCAAGTCATCCAGGACATTGACATTAACTTTTTTGACGCACCCTTATAGCGAAGTCTCCCTCCTATCACCTTCACGGACAGGGACTTCAAGGGCATCAACCCTGTCAACAAGGACGACCCTATGGTTGTCTCCATCATCATTGCGAACTTCATAATGTCCAAGGCCCTCATCAATAAGAGCAATCCAATTGATATCCTGTACTAGAAAACCTTCTAGAGACTCGAGGTCTAAACCAACACCGTCCATCCTCACTCCGGTCCATTCCTCGGCTTTGTAGGTGAGAGAGCAGAGACCAAAGGGTACGTGGACTTGATGACCACCTTTGGTCAAGGTAAGCTCTCCAGGAGCTTCACCATCAGATGTCTACTAGTTGATGTGGACACATCATACTTTGGCTTAATTGGCAGAAAGACACTTAACGAGCTTGGAGCCATAGTCTCCACGCCTCATTTGAAAATGAAATTCCCTACACTAATAGGGGAGATTGTAACCATCAAGGCTGACCAAAAGCAAGCACGATAGTTTTATGTAGAAAGCCTAAAGGTAGCACTATATCCTTCCATCTGGGAGCCTGCCAGTCCTTACCTCATAACTGCTGAAGGCACTCAATTCATGACTATGGACGAAGTGTCTCAAATTTGAGCCCTGGTCGTCTACCAAGCTAGCCTAGGCAATGAATTTGACATAGATCCATGAGATGACACCTCCGGCAGAGGTCCAAAACCCATCGAAGAGCTTGTCTAACTACAACTTGATCCTAAACCCGGGCAATGCATGCGGCTTAGTAGGGACCTCACCAGTCACTAGCACCGGCGTATTGCTGACATACTACTTAAAAACACAGATTTATTTGCCTGGCAACCATCTGATGAAGTCGTTAGCTCAGCCCTCGTACAAGAGGAAGGGAAGCATCAGCTCCCTATCTATTTCACCAGTTGCATGCTCCATGACTCAAAGAAGCACGGCCAAATGATCGAAAAGGTGGCGCTAGCACTCATCACCTTGGCCCAATGACTTAGGCCCGACTTACAGAGTCATAAAGTGTAGGCAAGATGAACTACCCCATCAAACGGGTTTTGAGAAGGCCTGAACTCGTAGGAAGGATGGTAGCTTGGCCCTAGACTAGTGGACCCTTTACATTGACGGTGCATCCAACATAAAACAAAGCGAGGCAAGGGTCATCCTCGAAGGCCCTGACAATATCACTCTAGAATGAGCTCTCAAGCTCAACTTTAAAGCCTCCAACAACTAGGCAGAGTACAAGGAACTCATTGCAGGTCTAAAGCTAGCAAGAGAAGTCAGAGCCTAGAGGCTACGTGCTACATAAACTCAACTTGTCTAAGGACAGGTTGCCAATAGATACCAAGCCAAGGAAACAGTATTGCTCAAGTACTATCACATAGCAAAGTCTCTCATCAAAAATTTCGAATGTTTCAAAATGTACTACATCCCCAGGGAAAGTAATACACGAGCAGACCTGCTCTCTAAGCTGGGCTGCACCAAGAAGGCTGGGCACCTTAAGATCATCATCCAAGAGATGTTCCAAACTCCCATCATAGATGTTGAGGAAATTATGGCCGAAGAAGAGGAAGAACCAAACTGGATGACTCCCTACAAGAATTTCTTAATTCGGGGGGTCCTACCACCAAACGAGGACAAAGCCCGAGGCCTCAAATGGAAGGCTAACTACTACGTCATCCTTGATGGCGACCTATTCAAAAGAGGGTTGACAACACCCCTACTCGAATGCCTAAATTGTTGACAGACAGATTACATCATGAGAGAACTTCACGAAGGGATCTTTGGTCTCCATACCAGAGGACGTTCCTTAGCCTCCTAAGTAGTGCGAGTCGGCTACTACTAGCCAACACTCAAAGTAGATGCCCTTGACTTTACCAAGAGGTCCAGGCGATGCCAAGAGTTTGCAGACGTGCCACACACTCCTCCTAACAATCTTCACAGTCTGAGCTCCCTTTGGCCTTTCTCCATGTGAGGAATGGACATCCTGGGACCACTACCAAAGGCCCCAAGAGTACTCAAATACTTACTAGTCGTCATCAAATACTTCGCCAAGTGGATATAAGCAATACCACTACAGGAAACTATGGCCAATGAGGTGGAGAAATTCATCTGGAAACACCTCATTTGTAGGTACGACCTCCCATACGCCATTGACACTTAATTCAAAGCTCAAACTTACGAAGAATTCCTGACAAGGCTAGACATCAAGCACCTAGTCACCTCTGTCAAACATCCTCAGACTAACGAACATGTAGCGGCAGCTAATAGAGTCATCCTCAGGGCCCTGCGTACTAGACTCGACAAGTCTAAGGGCCTATAGAAAGAAGAACTCTACAATATACTCTGGGCGTACCACTGTTCACCCTAGACATCAACCAATGAAACTCCTTAGTGACTCACATATGGCACAGATGCCATGATCCCCATTGAAGTCCGGGAACCGTCGACAAGGAGACTATTGTTCCAGCAATAGCAAGATGAAGAAAATATGAGGTTGGAACTTGAAACCACTACGAAAGTATGAGAAATAGCAAAGATTAAGGAAGAAGCTGCTAAACTATGAGCAACAAGGAGATACAATACAAAGGTTTGACCATGAGCCTTTCAACTTGGCAATCTCGTTAGGTGAGTCCGAGGTAAAGCCAGAAAAGATCCCTGTGCGGGAAAGCTTGGCCCCAACTGGGAAAGTCCCTTCAGGGTCATAACCAACCTCGATAACGAAGTGTAGTGACTATAAGAGCTGGATGGCAAAGAATTCCAAGAACATGGAATGCAACCCACCTGAAGTTTTATGGGTAACCTTCATGTTGTCTTGAATCCTCTTGACCTTTTCCATAGTTTGTTCTATTAGCTCAGGTCCAACAAAACAATATGTTCCATCTTGATACCAACATAGTGGTGTCCTACATTTCCTACCATATAGATCCTCAAATGGTGTAATCTCAATGCTTGAGGAAATCTATTATTGTATGTTAATTCTACCAAAGGTAAAACATCATTCCATCTTCCAAGATGATCCAAAAGACATGATCACAAAAGATCCTCAAGCGACTGAATCGTTCGCTCAAAACAGTCCATATGTCAGAGGGTGATAGGTGAAACTAAGTTTCAACTTAGTGCCCAATGCCTCATGCAAACTTTGCCAAAACCTCAATGTGAACCTCAGGTCTCTATCAAATATGATGATAGAAGGCACTTCATGTAAACACACAACTTCCTTGATGTACAACCAAGTCAACCCTTTCAAGTTATACTACTTAATGTTAATGGCTAAAAAGTGAGCACACTTTGTCAACCTATCAACTATAACCCATATAGCATCAAACCTTCTAACCCTCTTAGGTAAATTCACAACAAAATCCATTGCAATACTCTCTCATTTCCACTCAGGAACTTCTATTGTTTGTAACAAACCACTAGGACTCTGATGTTCAATCTTGGCTTTCTAACAGGTCAAAAAAGTCACCACATACTTTACTACATCTTTCTTTATGTCAAACCACCAAAACATCTTCTTTGTCGTGATTGGGTGAGGCTAAGCTTATTCTTGTGTCCTTCATTCAAAATAATTTGTTTGATCTTTGAATCTTGAGGTACACAAACTCTATGCTTAAACCTTAAGATACCATCATTTCCTAAATTGACGTCCACGACCTTATTAGTTCCTAGCAACTCTTTGATTCTACATAAAGTTAGGTCCAATAATTTTTTCTCTTTGATGGTCTCGAGCAAACTACTTACAACTATGATCATGCCACAACTAATGTAATCATGATTGATGTGTCATCATTTTCTCCTATTTTATAACCCTTTTTGTCACCATTTTAATTACTGATTAGCCTTAATTGTCAAATTAATTATGCAGTTTTATCATTTGGGCCTATTGGACTAATTTTTTGTTTTTAATTTAATTTCAGGAGAATTATAAGCAATTATGCTTGAATCTGGAATTGGGCTTGGACTTAAAGAGAGCAGACAATTTTATTCTACCAAATCTTATCTTATCCAGATTTTATCTAATCTAGATATTATTTCATCTAGATTTTATCTTATCTTATCTTATCTATGTTTTATTTTATCAAATCTTATCTTATCTTGTCCAGATTTTATTTTATTAATGGGCTTGGACTTAAAATAGATTTGTAAGCTTTGGGGGCTGAGAACCTATATAACAGCACCAAGGTTTTAGTTTAAGGGTCCTTTTCGTTTTGGGAGAAAGAATAATTTTAGGTTTTGCAATTCCAGTTTTTACTATTCATGTAGCAATACAATTTCGTTTTCTGCTTCAATCTGCAATTTCGTTTTCTACTGATTAATGGAAGGCTAAGTCTCCATCGTTGTTTTCTCTTGAGGATCAAGCACATCTCTCGGTTTTATTATTACTATTGAATTATGCTCAGTTTTTCCTCTTCACCAATTACTCTGTATTTGTTGCTATTAATCCATGCATGCTTAGTGCTTGATTAATTGTCTTTGTGCTTAATTTACGTTCATGCTTAATGATTAGTTTCGTTCATGATTAATTGGTGTATGTGTTGCTTAATCACATAATGACAGCCTTATGTTAATTTTCGCTTAGTAATTTAATTTAAGGTTGGATTAAGTGGTTGAACTGATTAAGGATAAATTCTCGTAACCTAGGATAAGAGACTTGCTTGTGATTCAAGGGGAAACAACATGTTTTAATTCTGATATTTTCTAATTAAATTTGCTCGCTGTTTAATTTACAAAAAAATAAACCCCCCCCCCCCCCAATTTGTTCCTATTTTATTACTGTTTGTTATGAAGGTTTGGTTGACCATTGCTCATTGGGAGACGACCTAGGATCACTTCCTAGATACTACATTTTTAATGTTTATTTGATTCGGGTACGGCCTCGATCAAATTTGGCGTCGTTGCCGGGGAGCAGTGGGCCAAAGGTTCAGAATAGTGTTTAGTTATGTTATTTTGTGTAGCATTATGTTTTGCATTTCAGTTGCATTCCCTGTTTAGCGACTGATTCAGCTTTGTGTTTTGCTATGAACAGTGCTAAATAGTGATTAGCGACTGATTTTGCAATTTGATTTGCGATTTTCGTTTTGATAGTTAGAGTTGTTATTTTTGGCTGATTTTTTGTGTGGTAACTTCTTTTGATCCATATTTTGTGTGAAAAATACCAGGAGCACTTGGTGTGGCAGTATTTGAGAAAGACAAAAATTTTGGGAACTTATTTTTAGCAAAACTTAAAACGGCCATAACTTTTGCTCTGGATATCAGAACGACTATTATTATATATGCATTTGGGGTAGAAAAATATTTCCTATATTGTGACAACCTGCTTTAGCCGGTTGAGGTCTCCCAAGCTCCAAAAATCAGCCGTTTACTAAATTTTTTTTTTATTTTTCAAGTATTATTGTCCTATTTTTCTAAACTTTGCTTAGGTAGTTTTCATAGTTAGACTTTGAATTTTTGTTTGAAATTTTTTGTGCTATCTTTTCATGATTTTAGGGTATTCATCACAAAACTTCAGCTCATTTTGATATCGTTTGAGTATAGTTGTAGATTTACCCCCTTGTTAGGTGCTTGTTGAGAAACACATTATTTGCTGCATATAGTGCATGACTAGGGGCAATCCAGGTGATTTACAACCCTTTAATCCTAAATTAGATAGAACCTTTCATAGATTAGTTAGGCATATTGTGCATCCTGGTCATTTTGTGCATTCTGTTGAGGGTGATTCTGAATATTCTGATTTTGAACATTCCACTACTAACTTTCATACTGAGAACATGGCTCAACCTCCACCTCGTGAGAGGACTCTTAGGGAGATGGTTGCACTTGATTTCACTTATGAAAGCTTGTGCATTCAATATCCTGATGAGGGTGTTCCATATGTTCTCAAGACTGGACTAATACATTTGCTGCCCAAGTTTCATGGTCTTGTAGGTGAAGATCCTTATAAGCATCTTAAGGAGTTCCATATTGTTTGTTCCACCATGAAGCCCCCTGATGTCCAAGAAGATCATATCTTTCTAAAGGCTTTTCCTCATTCTCTGGAGGGAGTGGCAAAATATTGGCTACACTACCTTGCTCCCAGGTCCATTTTCAGCTGGGATGACCATAAGAGGGTGTTCTTGGAGAAATTCTTCCCTGCATCTAGGACCACTGCCATCAAAAAAGACATTTCAGGCAACTTAGTGGAGAAAGCTTGCATGAGTACTGGGAAAGATTCAAGAAATTGTGTGCAAGCTGTCCTCACCACCAGATTTCTGAGCAACTCCTTCTTCAATATTTCTATGAGGCACTTAGTAACATAGAGAGGAGTATGATTGATGCTACCAGTGGTGGAGCTCTTGGTGATATGACCCTTGCTGAAGCTAGGAATTTGATTGAGAAGATGGCTTCCAACTCCCAACAATTTAGTGCAAGAAATGATGTTATTGTTCTTAGAGGAGTCCATGAGGTGGCCACGAATTCATCTTCATCTACTGAAAATAAAAAGCTTGAAGGAAAACTTGATGCCTTGGTCAACCTAGTAACTCAGCTTGCCATGAATCATAAATCTACACCTATTGCAAGAGTCTGTGGTCTATGTTCTTCTGCAAATCACCATACAGATCTCTGTCCTTCTTTGCAGCAATTTGGAATCAATGAGCAACCTGAAGCTTATGCTGCAAACATTTATAATAGACCTCCTCAACAGCAAAACCAACAACAACAGAATAATTATGACCTTTCAAGCAATAGATACAATCCAGGTTGGAGGAATCATCCAAATCTGAGATGGACAAGTCCTCCACAACAACAACAGCATGTCCCTCCTTTCCAGAATGTTGTTGGTCCAAGCAAGCCATATGTTCCTCCTCCAATACAGCAACAGTCACAACAAAGACAACAAGCAACTGAAGCTCCTCCTCAACCTTCCTTAGAAGAGTTAGTGAGGAAAATGACCATCCAGAATATGCAATTTCAGCAAGAGACAAGAGCCTCCATTCAGAGTCTGACAAATCAGATGGGGCAGATGGCTACTTAGATGAACCAAGCTCAGTCCCAAAATTCTGACAAATTGCCTTCATAAACTGTGCAGAATCCGAAAAATGTGAGTGCCATCACCTTGAGGTCTAGCAACCAAATTCAAGTACCTCCACCAGTAGCAGCACCTACACCTGAAAAAGAGGATGAGATAGTTGCACAAAAGAGAAAGCTTCCTAACAAAAATTTTCATGCTGGTGGACCTTCTTCTAGTAATTCTGACTTACATCAGCCTTATATCCCTCTTCCATTCCCACCTAGAGAAATTCCAAACAAAAAGATGGAAGAAGCAGAAAAGGAGATCTTGGAGACCTTCAGAAAAGTAGAGGTGAACATACCTCTGCTAGATGCCATCAAGCAGATTCCAAGATATGCCAAGTTTCTAAAGGAGTTGTGCACCCACAAAAGGAAGCTCAAAGGAAATGAAAGGATTAGCATGGGCAGAAATGTGTCAGCATTGATAGGTAAATCTGTTCCTCACATTCCTGAGAAATGTAAGGACCCAGGTACTTTCTGTATACCTTGCATTATTGGGAACAGTAAATTTGAGAATGCCATGCTAGATCTAGGAGCATCAGTTAGTGTCATGCCTCTGTCCATTTTCAATTCTTTATCTCTTAGACCTTTGCAATCTACAGATGTGGTGATTCATTTGGCAAATAGAACTGTTGCTTACCTCGCAGGTTTCATAGAGGATGTGCTGGTTCGGGTTGGTGAACTTATTTTTCCTGTTGATTTTTATGTTCTTAATATGGAAGAGGGATTTTCCCATGGTTCAGTTCCAATTATTTTAGGCAGGCCATTTATGAAAACAGTCTGAATCAAGATAGATGTTTATGTTGGCACATTGTCTATGGAATTTGGTGATATTGTTGTTCATTTTAACATTCTTGATGCCATGAAACATCCATCTAAGGATCATTCTGTTTTTCGTGCTAAGATAATTGATCAGATTGTTGATGATTATATGTTTTATTTTGATTATGTTCTTCATGGTAGGAAACATCCATTTTTATCTAATATACATACTTGTCACTCCTTATGCATTGAATCTGAATCTGAGTTTGAATTTGATCATGTATCTGATTTTTATGCTGAGAGTGAATTTGAATTTGAGTCTGGTTCTAATTTTCTGGGTGTTGTACCTCATGATGTTGAATTTTTAGAGTCAAAATGCACTAACCATGTTGTAGGCAGTACATATACTTCTGACTTGCTTTATGAGGTACAGGCTGAGGAACCTTCTTCTTCTCCTACCCTGGTTCCTCCCACTGTTCAGCCACCACCCACACCAGAGTTGAAGCCCTTACTAGCAAACCTCAAGTATGCTTACTTGGAGGACAAGGAAAAATTTCCAGTGATCATCTCTGCCTCCCTTGCTGCTGAGCAAGAGGAGAAGTTGTTGCTAGTGCTCAAGAAGGCCATTGGATGGACTTTAGCAGACATTCCTGGTATTAGCCCATCTACCTGCATGCATAGGATACTTTTAGAGGATGGAGCTAAGCCAGTGAGGTGGCCACAGCGGTAACTCAACCTCGTCATTCTAGATATGGTGAAAAAGGAAGTGACCAAGCTCTTACAAGCTGGAATCATCTACTCCTTTTCTGACAGCCAGTGGGTGAGTCCAGTCCAAGTGGTTCCTAAGAAGACAGGCCTCACAGTGATCAAGAATGAAAAGGATAAGCTTATCCCCACAAGAGTGCAGAACAGCTGGCGAGTCTGCATTGATTATAGGAGGCTAAATCAGGTAACCAGAAAAGATCACTTTCCCTTGCCTTTCATTGATCAAATGCTTGAGCGCTTGGCAGGTAAGTCTCAGTACTGTTTTCTTGATGGTTTTTTTTTTGGTTATTTACAAATTCATATTGCTCCTGAGGATCAAGAAAAGACCATATTCACCTGTCCCTTTGGCACTTTTGCCTATAGAAGGATGCCCTTTGGCCTATGCAACGCCCCTGGTACCTTCCTGCGGTGTATGCTTAGCATTTTCAGTGATTTTTTAGAGAGCTGCATAGAGGTGTTTATGGATGATTTTACTGTTTATGGATCCTCTTTTGATGCATGTTTGGACAATTTGGAGAGTTCTTAATAGATGCATCGAAACTAACCTTGTGCTGAATTTTGAAAAATGTCACTTCATGGTAGAACAAGGTATAGTTTTAGGGCATATCATTTCCAGTGGGGCATAGAGGTATACCCTGCAAAAATAGATGTTATTTCACAATTGCCTTACCCCTCTTGCGTGCAAGAGGTTCGTTCTTTTCTTGGTCATGCAGGGTTTTATAGGCGCTTTATCAAGGATTTTAGCAAAGTGGCCCTTCCACTATCCAATCTACTGCAAATGGAGGTGGAGTTTGATTTTGATGACCGGTGCAAAGAGGCTTTTGATTGCCTCAAGCATGCGGTGACTACCACCCCTATCATTCAGGCACCAGATTGGACAGCCCCATTTGAGTTAATGTGCGATGCATCCAATTACGCATTGGGGGTTGTCCTTGCTTAAAAGATTGATAAGCTGCCTTGGGTGATCTACTACGCTTCCAGAACTTTGGATGCTGCTAAAGCAAATTACACTACCACAGAGAAGGAGCTATTAGCGATAGTTTTTGCTCTTGAAAAATTTCGTTCATATTTGCTTGGTACTCGTGTTATTGTTTATACTGACCATGCAGCTCTGAAGTACCTGTTGAAGAAGGCTGAATCAAAGCCTAGATTGATTAGGTGGATGTTTTGGCTCCAAGAGTTTGATTTGGAGATCCATGATTGAAGTGGTGCACAGAACCTCGTGGCTGACCATCTGAGTAGGATTGAGCGTGCGTCTGAGGACTCAACCATTCAGGATGATTTTCTGCATGACCATTTGTACATCCTGTATAGTATTTATGATTCCTTCCCCGCTCCTTGGTTTATAAATATTGTGAATTATTTGATTGCTTCTATTTATCCTCCCTTAGCATCTAAAGCTCTAAATGATAAAATTAAGAGTGATGCTAAGCATTATATTTGGGATGACCCCTATTTGTGGAAGTTGTGCAGTGACCAGGTTATTAGGAGATGCATTCCAGACCATGAGATTGACTCGGTCCTGCAATTCTGTCATTCTTCCGCACCAGGTGGCCATCTTGGCATACAAAGGACAGCTCGCAAGGTGCTTGACTATGGTTTCTATTGGCCCACCATCTTCAAGGATTCGTGGAGAATCTGTAGCACTTGTGAGCCTTGTCAAAGAGCAGGCGGCTCACCTTCATGGAGACAGCAAATGCCTCAACAACCCATATTATTCTGTGAGGTGTTTGATGTCTGGGGTATAGATTTTATGGGGCCTTTCCCTGTCTCTTTTGGTTTTGTTTATATTCTACTTGTTGTTAATTATGTTTCAAAATGGGTGAAAGCCAAACCCACCAGAACTAACGATGCTAAGGACATTGTGGATTTTGTTAGATCTAATTTTTTTTTTTTGCAGGTTTGGAGTCCCTAGAGCCATCGTTAGTGATCAAGGCACCCATTTTTGTAACAGATCCATGTATGCCTTGCTCAAAAAGTATGGGGTCGTGCACAAAATTTCCACACCTTACCACCCCCAAACTAATGGGCAGGCTGAGATTTCAAACAGGGAGATAAAAAGGATCTTGGAGAAGATTATGTAGCCGAACAGAAAGGATTGGAGCACTAGGCTAGATGATGCTCTTTGGGCGCGTAGGACTGCCTACAAAGCACCCATAGGAATGTCGCCTTATCGGGTTGTCTTTGGCAAGGCATACCATCTTCCTGTAGAAATAGAGCATAGAGCCTACTGGGTTGTAAAGACCTGCAACTTCTCTATTGATCAGGCTGGAGAGGAAAGGAAGTTGCAACTAAGTGAGCTAGATGAGATCCGTTTAGAAGCCTATGAGAATTCCAAATTCTACAAGGAGAAGACCAAGAAGTTCCATGACAGCCTGATAGCTAAGAAGGACTTCGTGGTTGGACAGAAAGTTTTATTGTATAACTCTAGGCTCGGACTCATGAGTGGTAAGTTGAGGTCAAAGTGGATTGGTCCTTTTGTGGTGACTAATGTTTTTCCTTATGGTACAATTGAGACCAAAAGTGAGTCCATAAATAAGAGCTTCAAGGTCAATGGACACCGGCTGAAACCATTCCTCACAAATTCCTCCTTAGTGGATGTAGTGGTGAAGGAGACCTCCTTACTTCACCCTACTTCTCTTCCGCCATGACTTAGGGAGTTTTCTTTTTCTGTCTCCTTCTTTACTTTTATTGCACTTGTCCAAATTTATTGATTGTTCTTGATCTTATGATTGTGCTACATTGAGGACAATGTGTTCTTTAAGTGTGAGGGGGGGGGGAGATTGTTCTTTAATTTTGTTGGGTATTGAGATTGTTCTTTAATTTTGTTAGGTATTCTAGTTTAATTTTATTAGGTTTTTTCAAGGTTAATTTTGTTATTTTGGTTTTATGTTTTGTGTACAACATTGCATGTTCCTCTTTGAATTTTGGGTTATGTACAGGTAATGGGTAATTGTTTTTGAAATAGGAGTCTCTTGGCATTTTGTGAATTCAAACCCTTGTTTTTCTCTACATGTCAAGTTAGTTTTGAAAGTTCGAATTGAAAGTGATAGATTTACCCTTGGTGAGAATTTGAGCCATCATCATCTATTTTATTCGATGTGTTTTGCCCCATTGATTGCTTGCACAATAGCCTTGGCTTGACTCTTGTTAATACTTCCTTCTTCACATGCATGTTGAGAGATGATTTAGGCATTTTGTTCTTATAAGCCTCTAGCCAAATGAGCCTACCTTGAATTAATTCCTTTGATAGCCCCTTTGAGCCTATGTTCCCCTTTCTTTATTTTGAAGCTCATTACAAGCCTTAAGTGAAAAACCATAATTTCACCCTACCCTTAAGGAATTTTGGAGCTTTGGAATTGTTTTCGGAATAAGTGTGAGGGGGGGGGGGGGGGGGGGGAGGGGTATGTTTCATTGGATGATATGTTTTTATTGGCCATGCTTGATGATGTATACATATATTGCCTAATTGTTGCTTTATTTTTCAAATTCTTTCAATTGCTACTGTCCACGTTCAAAAAAAATGAAGTTGAATAAGTGAGGTCTTGGTTTGAAGACTTGGATTGATTGAAGACTTGGTTGATTTTGTTTTGCGTTTACTTTTTAAAGCTTAATTTGTAATTTTGGTTTTGGGGTTTACTACTTTTCTTACTTCCCACTTATTCCCCATTGCTCCTCTATTACTTTGGGTTTTAGCTACTATCCCATACTTTCATCTACCTTGTCCTTGGCCCCATTACAACCTTAAAAGACCTTTTGATCCTCATGTGCATGTGCTTGTGATGTGGTTGTCAATTTTCGAGTCTTGCCAAGTCTATGTGGTGTTTGTTTTCATGGGTGCTCTGAGAGTAAACAGTAGCCTAGACACTTGAGAGATAGAGTGCATATCTTGTGAGGCTTTATCACTTTTCATTCTTGAGCTGATTCACTATCTAGCCATGTTTGAGATGCTTAGATGATTTTCATGATGGCCTTGATTCTTTAACTCTTTACGTGTTGGATGTTACCCATTCTTTTCATTCCCTGAGATTCATTGAGAAATATGTAATTGTTTTTGTGTCTGTTTGTTTCTCTTTAATGTCTCTGGATTTGTCCCTTGCTTTGTTTTTTTTATTTTGCCCAGGAGTGCAAAAGGCTAAGTGTGAGGGGATTTGATGTGTCATCATTTTTTCCTATTTCTTATCCCTTTTTGTCACCATTTTAATTAGTGATTAGCCTTAATTGTCAATTTAATTATGCAGTTTTATCATTTGGGCCTACTAGACTAATTTTGTGTTTTTAATTTAATTTCAGGAGAATTATAAGCAATTGGGCTTGAATCTGGAATTGGGCTTGGACTTGAAGAGAGCAGACAATTTTATTCTACCAAATCTTATCTTATCCAGATTGTATCTAATCTAGATATTATTTCATCTTGATTTTATCTTATCTAGATTTTATGTTATCAAATCTTATCTTATCTTGTCCAGATTTTATTTTATTAATGGGCTTGGACTTAAAACAGATTTGTAAGCTTTGGGGGCTGAGAACCTATATAACAGCACCAAGGTTTTAGTTTAAGGGTTCTTTTCGTTTTGGGAGAAAGAATAATTTTAGGTTTTGCAATTCCAGTTTTTACTATTCACGTAGCAATAAAATTTCATTTTCTGCTTCAATCTACAATTTCGTTTTCTACTGATTGATGGAAGGCTAAGTCTCCATCGTTGTTTTCTCTTGAGGATTAAGCACAGCTCTCTTTGAGGTTTTATTATTACTATTGAATTCTGCTCAGTTTTTCCTCTTCACCAATTACTCTGTATTTGTTGCTATTAATCCATGCATACTGAGTGCTTGATTAATTGTCTCTGTGCTTAATTTATGTTCATGCTTAATGATCAGTTTCGTTCATGATTAATTGGTGTATGTGTTGCTTAATCACATAATGACAGCCTTACGTTAATTTTCGCTTAGTAATTTAATTTAAGGTTGGATTAAGTGGTTGAACTGATTAAGGATAAATTCTCGTAACCTAGGATAAGAGACTTGCTTGAGAATCAAGGGGAAACAACATGTTTTAATTCTGATATTTTCTAATTAAATTTGCTCGCTATTTAATTTACAAAAAAAAAACAACCCCCCCCCAATTTGTTACTGTTTTATTACTATATGTTATGAACGTTTGGTTGACCATTGCTCGTTGGGAGACAACCTAGGATCACTTCCTAGATACTGCATTTTTAATGTTTATTTGATTCGGGTACGGCCTCGATCAATGATCCATCTCCACATACAGGTTTCTCTAAAATTTTCCACAAGTTCCAACTCTTTTACCATCAATGTTGACATATGAATTTTTTTCCTACTAAGAACATCTTCCATAACATTAGCCTTGTCAGGATGGTACATCAGTTGGAAGTCATATTCCTCAAGGAACTCCATCCAATGTCTTTGTCTCATGCAAATCCATCTGATCAAAACTTCAAAATTTTGTGATCACTAAACACATCCAGCTTTTCTCCACAAAGGTAATGTCTCCATATCTTCAAAGCGAACACCAGTGCATCCAATTCCAAATCATGTGTAGGGTAGTTCCTCTCTTGTTTCTTCATCTATCTTGAAGCATATGCCATAACCTTCCTATGTTGCATTAACAATCATCCTAATCCTTGGTGAGACGCATCATAGTAAACCTCGAAAGGCTCATTAGGGTTTGGCACATAAAATCAACACTAGTGAGATAGTTAACCTACACTTCAACTCGTGGAAACTTAGCTCACAATCTTTAGTCCATGCAAAAGGTTGACCCTTGTGGCTAAATTGTGTCAACAGTGCAACTATCTTCGAGAAACCTTTTATGAATCTTTGATAATAACCAGCTATCCCAAAGAAACTCCTTATCTCTATAACAATTTTCAAATGTTCCCATTGTAGCACAGTCTCCACCTTTGCTAGATCTATGATGATTCCACTTGCTGAAATCACATGCCTTACTTCACCTTATTAAGCCAAAACCTACACTTTTATAGTCTTGCATACAATTGTTTTTCCTTCAAGATTTCTAGCACAGTTCTCAGGTAACTCTCATGCTCCTCATGATTACGAGAATAAACTAGTATGTCATCAATGAGTACAACAACAAACTTGTCTAAGAAAGGACGGAAAATTATATTCATATAATCCATGAATATAGATGGAGCAATCTTTACTCCAAAAGCCATCACAACATACTCATGATTCCCTTATCGAGTTCGAAAAGTCATCTTCGATATATCCTCATCCTTAACTCATATCTGATGGTAAATAGATCACAAGTCAATCTTGGAGAAAATCACAGTACCTCTTAACTGGTCCATCAAATCATCAATCCTAGGTAACTAGTACTTATTCTTGATTGTGACCTTGTTCAACTGACGATAATCCACACATAGTCTTGAACCAATATCATTTTTCTTCACCAACAATATTGGTGCTCCCCAAGGTGAAACATTGAGTCTTATCATTTGTTTCTTAAGCAATTCCTTAACTTGCTTCTTCAACATAACTAACTCTGCAGGTGCCATTCTATAGGGTACAATCGACACTGGTCTCACTCCAAGAACTAAATCAATGATGAACTTGATCTCTCGCTTTAGAGACAAATCATGTATATCTTTTGGAGAAACTTTGGCAAAATGTCTAACAACATCCACAAAGTTTAGGTCTAGATAACTTTTGACTTCTAGAAAAGATAGAACCATGTATCCTTGAGCTTTTTCTTCCAAAGCAGCATGTGCTTGGTTGGCAGTGATAAATCCAACATCTTCGGGATTTAGAAAGATAAGGGTTTATCTATCACAATCCATAAGAATATGGTTGGTAGATAATCAATCCATGCCTAATATAATATCTATGTTTGAAAGAGGTAAACAAATCAAATTTATTCTATAACTATGTCCACTAATAGAGATGGGACAACTTGCACAAAGAACTGAAGTTTCTACAGAAGTAGAAGTAGGGGTAGAAACAAGAAAGTCAAAAGAAAAAAAAATAGGCAATCCCAATCTATCCTCACAATCTAAAGAGATAAAAGAATGAGTAGCGCCTAAATCAAACAATACAGTTAGGAGGTTATCGGCTATGTCATAGTCATTTTGTATCAAGTCTTTAGATTTTATAGCTTTAGCTCTGCTCATGGTGAAGACTCTGCCTTTCGCAACTAGTATGTTGTCTTCATTGTATTCATTGTGGCCTCAACCTTTGGTGCTACTTTGTATTCTTTATCAATGTGATCGGGCTTTTGACAATTATAGTAAACCTCAATCTTTTGATAACACTGATTGACGTAGTGTGGTCCTCCACATCTGTAACATTTAACCTTGCATTTCCTGTTTAAGAAGTGATTAAGGTGCCCTTGGCAGTTGGGCCACCATGCCTGTGTTGCTACTACTGATAATTAAAGATCTTGTCTTTTGCTGGTCTTGGGGCCTACTGCACGTTTTTTCTACTGGAATCTTTTCCTTAATCCACATGGTCAAGCTTCACGAGTCCTAACAACTCTATTACCATACTCAAGACACTCAACTGTCTTGATCCTTTCAACTAGCTTTGGGAACTCTCTAATAGTCACCGGGATGATTGTTTTCTGTATCTCAATTCTTTCTCCTTCTTCATAATTTCAACATCTCCATTCTTTTGAAGTAGTCTAGGTGCAAAATCTAGACAAGTATTCGAATTTGGATGAGTACTCGTTCATAGTCATGTTCTCCTGAATTAGTCGTAGAAACTCCATCTCCTTTGCATGTCTAGCACCTATTGGAAAATACTTTCTTAGGAAATGTTCTTTCAAGCTTGCCCCTGTGATAGCCTCTTCACTAGATTCCATGAGTTGACTAGCTCCATGCCACCAATACTTTGCCTCACAAATCAACATATAAGTAGCAATACGTCATTTTTTGGTCATCTGGACAATTCATAGCTCTGAAGATTTTCTTTAACTCTTTGAGTGAAAGATCAATTCTGTTTTGGTCTGACTCCCCTTTGAACTGTGAAGGATCATTCTTCTTGAATTCAACTAAGCCTTGAACTTCAGAAGGTATAACAGCCTCGTGTTACTTAGCCATGGTAGCTTGATATTGAGCCATGGCAGTTTGGTGTTGTTGCTCATGCTAAGCCATAACAGCATGATACTAGGCCATAATGGCTTGTGGCTAAGTAATCGCTATAGTCATCGCCTCTAAATTCTAGGCTATCTGAGCCAAATTCGAGATAGAAGTAGAAGAAGAAGGTTGAGACCGGGGTTGTCCTCTCATCGTGATCCCGCAAGGGTCAAGAACCACAAGCCATTAGCAACCATTATTTCCTTTAAGAAATAATGCACAGAAAGTCCAAAGACTTTACACACAACAATTATTTCTATCACAAAAATAATTCCACATGCACAACAAAAGACACAATAAACCTATTCCCCATAGGTTCTTTCCCAAAACACATAGTTATCTCGAATACCACAAATTGTAACGACCCACTTCGTCACAATACAACTTAACTATTATATCGTAGAAACACTACTAGAAAGAATGGATTTAACATCACAACGTTAACATCGGTTTTTTCAAAAACCGATGTTAACAAAAACGTGGTGGCATATTCGTAAATAACACGAGTTCATTAAAAAAATGATGTTAACATGAGTTCATTAACATCAGTTTTTTCAAAAACTAACATTAACAAAATCATGTTAACGTCGCTTTTTTGAAAAATCAACGTTGTGTTTCTTGAATTAAATTTGTCTCCCCCTCTTCTCGCGCTCACTCTGAATCATCTCTCACTTCCACGCACTCTCCGCGGTGGCACGGCAACACCCTCATCTCTCACTCTCGGGCTCTCGAGCACTTGTTCTCACTCTCACTCTCATGCACTCTCTGCAATGGTGTCGCAACCCCTCATCTTTGACTCTCGTGCTCTCATTCTCGCTCTCACTCACAACTCTACTCACTCTCGCATTCTTGTTCTCGTTCTATGTCATGAAAGGTCAGTCTTCTATGAATGCTTGTTTCTGTGTTTGGTTTTGATGGTGATGGTAAGTGAGAAGCTAGGGCTAGTTCCTTCTATTATCTAAATTTACAGTGCATTACTAACATGAAAATTCTTGTTAATTCACGTATTGCTTTTGAATTACAACACTCTATCACTCTTGTTAATGTGTGTATCTTACTATCTCATGAACTTGGGTTTTGACTGTATTTGTGTGCAAATTGAGTTTAACCTTGGTTTTGTGAATGATATACCTTACCTCTAGTCATGTTAAAATAGAACCTAAGTGTAGATTATCTAAGTCCTAAACTCTACATATTAATACACTATGCAAGTTATGCAACATAGGTGCTTATATATGTTGTTGAAAACATGTTACACTAGTACTTCTGCCCTGTGATACGAGCTGCATTGTAATTGACACAATTTTCTTGGTTTTTAACGCCCTTTGGTATTGTTGTAGGCCTGTTTGTCCTCTCTGTGATGCAATTTTTCCCATGTCATTTTAATTTTTGTACATTATTATTATTATTTTTATAGTGTAACTTGTCTTGCTGAGTGATTTACTGTGTGGCTGCTGTAATAAAGCAATAAAATGCCCTCTTTCGAAATTCAATTGGTCTCATAATCTATAGATCCCTTATTTTTATTTTTCTTTTTATCTAATCTTGATGACACCTTGTGTCAAGTTTAGTTTTATTAATTGTTAAAAAAAGGTTTAGTTTTATTAATGAAATCTTTTATTGGTGTTAAAAGAGATATTTATTATAAAAATTTTGTAACAATTTAATTTTATATATATATATATATATATATATATATATATATATATACATACACGCAAGAACAAAAAATAAATATGTTAAATATGAAAATTTCTTTGAATAAAAATTCAAATCTTGTTTTATCATATTGTAAGAGATTAGTTAATATTATTAGGTTTGTCCCTTCACCAAATAAAGTGAGTAAAACTCAGGCTTAAGGCACCTGAAAACATTTTTTATTTACTATATATGTTTTTAGACAATTATCGACTACCTAGAAAAAATTATATTATTTTTTATGAGTAGTTAAATGTTTTTTTAAGTCTTTCATCCTATTATAAATTTTATTTTCCCACTAATAATAATTACTAACTAACGTAATTTTCCTGATATTTTCAGTCTTCATTATCCCATGACCAAACCATTTTTTATTAATTATTATCGTTTTCTATAATTCACTTGTTAAAAAAACTTGAACTATCTGTAATAATTTGGTCCTAGCATTTTGAAAATCTGTAACGCTCGTCAGTTTTGGAAGCCAAATTCAATGGCTGTTAATGGGTGGTAATGACAACTAATGAATTGTAACAGTTAATAATGAGTGGTAATGGCTGGTAAATGCATTCTTGATGGTAGAATGCCTATATAAGAACATGAATTTGGTCCCTGAGCTCATCCCTTTGAATTCAGACTTATACACCATCTAGAGAGAGGAAGAGAGAGCTTGGAAGAACCAAAACAAGGAACTCTTCATGGCAATGGCTGGAGGTATGATTTGATTTGTAATTTCCGCATTTTATTAATAACCTGTGTTTCTTTTGTAGTTTGTAATATCACAGGTTAAGAGATTTATTCTAACATTTGGTATCAGAGCAACAAATGCCTCTGCCTTGTCCATTTTCGATTTTCGGTATTTTCCGATTTGATTTCGTTTATGGTATGAAGGGCCTTGTTTCTTAAAAATAAAATTAGAAATCTGTATTTCATTTGATTTCCTTAATTTTGGCTTTTGAAACGTGAAAAATGGTGTCCAAATGAATGAAAAACGACCGGGTCTGCGTATGGGTCGGGTTTGACCTGCTAAAGGTTGAAGATGATGAACAGTGTTAAAAAAAAAAACAAAAACAAAAATCCTACGTTTTGTGCTAGTTGGGTGTCAAACCCTTCACCCTAAGAACAATATAATATGTGCAAACCACTAAACCAGTAAAGCTTTTCTGATATGCAGTCGTTTTTAATACCTTATATACTCATTCTGCTTTCCAGTTTTTGGAATTTTGATTTAATTTATGCATGAATATATTCTGGAAAATTTTATTCTATGCATATATATATGAAATCAAATTCATAATATTATATTTCAATTATAAAATTATATGAGAATCTTATTCATAATTATATTGTATCTTGATTTTGAAATGCAAAATACCATTTATTCTCATATAATAAAGTTTTATGTCTAAGTGATCTTTATAATTTTGATTAATTATGGATTAGCCACAACATCTATATTTGATTAAAATTATATATTAAGTTGGTTAAAGATCATATAAGGAATTAGACATAATATTGTAATTAATTATACTTATATAATGAATTTTATCTCACAAGAATTTTTATTATATTTGTATAATTAATTGGGATAAAATGACGTATTATTTTTCATGATTTACTCATAGGCATCATGATGTATGTATAATTTGTTGATTTTATCATAAAGTAAATGTTTACGATAGAAATTAAATTATTTTCATGTTGTACACGTAAAGCATGAATATTGAGCAAGTAATTTGATTATTCTATCATAAGGTTTAATTGTTTCTTATTAAATTAAAAATTTAGCCCACAAGCAATTTTTATGTCACAAGATTCAATTTTATGGTATGTTTACATTGGTAAAAGATACAATTAAGATTAGTATGTCTCAAATTTTGACATAAGCCTTTGAATTTTACAGCTTCTCAAACTATTAGTTTTTCTGATATTCAATGTGATGTTCCCGAACTTAAAAGAGATAACTATAAGATATGGAAGGAGAGAATTCTTCTACAATTGGGGTGGATGGACATAGACTATACTATAAGGAAAGACGAACCACCTGCAATCACTGATGAAAGTAGCCCAGCTGACGTTGCGCTATATGAGCGGTGGGAGCGATCCAACCGGCTTAGCGTGATGTTCATTAAGACCAAAATCTCGGCTGGGATACGTGGTTCTGTTGACCAGTATGAAAAGGTCCAAGACTTGCTTAAGGCCATTGATGAACAGTTCATCACTTCAGACAAGACTTTAGCAAGCACCTTGATCATGAAGTTCTCTTCTCTTCGGCTCACCAGTGTGAAAGGTGTGCGTGAGTACATCATGAAAATGTGAGATATTTCAGCTCAACTTAAGAAATTAGAGGTTGATATGTCTGAGTCCTTCCTAGTGCACTTCATTTTGAACACCCTTCCGCATGAATATGGGCCATTTAAGATTTCCTACAACACACATAAAGATAAATGGTCTATCAATGAATTAATGACCATGTGTGTTCAGGAAGAAGAAAGACTTGTAATGGAGATGGGTGAGAGTGCATTGCTGACTACTGCTTATGGAAAGAACAAAGCAATTAAGTCTCAAGCTTATCAGAAGGGAAATGGTAAAATACCACCTCAAGCTGATATTAAGAAGGTGGCAAAGTGTTTCTTTTGCAAGAAGAAGGGACACATGAAGAAGAATTGCCCCGGGTTCCAGAAATGGCTTGAGAAGAAAGGTAAATCAATCTCATTAGTATGTTATGAATCTAATATGGTTAGTGCTAATATTAACACCTGGTGGATTGATTCTGGATCTACTATTCATATTGCAAATTCTTTACAGGGTATGCAAAACCTAAGGAAACTAGTGGGAAGTGAGCAAAGCATTTTATCAGGCAATAAGCTAGGCTCACATGTGGAGGCCATTGCAACTTGCATTTTGACTTTAAGTAGTGGCTTTATTTTAAAATTAGAAAGGACTTTTTATGTACCAAGTTTTTCCCGAAACTTGATTTCTATTTCAAGGCTTGTACCGTTTGGATATTCCTTTAATTTCAAAGACACGTCATTTGAGTTATTTTATAATTCTGAATGTGTTGGGAATGGTATCTTGTCTGATGGTCTTTATCTTCTTGGTTTACAAAATAATGCCACTTATAGTTCTATGCATGTTCAAACTGGTATTAAAAGGTGTAATATTAATGAGAATTCCTCTATGTTATGGCACCGGAGATTAGGACATATCTCCATTGAGAGGATTAAAAGGTTAGTGAAAGATGGGGTACTCAATACTCTAGATTTTGCTGACTTTAAGACTTGTGTGGACTGCATTAAGGGTAAGTAGACCAACATGTCTAAGAAAGGTGCTAATAGGAGTTCAAGCATATTAGAAATAATTCATACTGATATTTGTTGTCCAGATATGGATGCACGTGGTCAGAAATATTTTATCACCTTTATAGATGATTATTCACGATATATGAATGTTTATTTGCTTCATAACAAATACGAAGCATTGGATGCCTTCAAAATCTTTAAGGCTGAAGTTGAGAACCAATGTGGCAAGCAAATAAAAATAGTGAGATCAGATAGAGGTGGAGAATACTATGGCAGATATACTGAGAATGGACAAGCACCTGGTCCCTTTGCAAAGTTTCTTCAAGAACATGGGATTGTTGCCCAATACACTATGCCTGGTTCTCCAAATCAGAATGGTGTGGCAGAAAGAAGGAACCGGAAATTATTGGACATGGTGCGGAGTATGCTTAGCAACTCCAATCTTCCTAAATCCTTGTGGGCTGAAGCACTAAAAACGGAAGTGTATATATTAAATCGTGTTCCAACCAAGGTTGTCCCAAAGACACCTTTTAAGTTGTTTAAAGGTTGGAAACCGAGTTTGAAACATATGCGCGTTTGGGGTTTTCCGTCTGAGGTGAGAATATATAACCCACAAGAAAAGAAACTTGACCCGAGGACCATTAGTGGGTATTTCATTGGATATGCCGAAAGGTCTAAAGGTTATAGGTTTTATTGTCCACATCATATTACTAGGATTGTGGAATCAAGAAATGCCAAATTTATTGAAAATGATTTGATCAGTGGGAGTGATCAATTGAGGGACTTAGGTTCTGAAATTGATTATATAGAATCTCAACTTCCACATCAAATGAAAGATTGGTTGTAATTCATACCCCTCAAGTCCAAAGGGATGATGAACAACACATGATTGGCATTCCACAAACTGTTGTTGATAATCCAGTAGATCAAGTTGATCATCAAATTCATGAAAATGATGAACAACCAGTTGAACAACATGATCCCCAAGAAAATGTTGATGCAACATTAAGGAGGTCTACTAGAGTAAGAAAATCAGCTATTCCTAGTGATTATATTGTATATTTGCAAGAATTTGACTATAATATTGGAGCTGAAAATGATCCTGAAACTTTTGATCAAGCCATGAGTTGTAAAGAGTCAAATTTATGGTATGATGCCATGAAGGATGAGATGAATTCTATGCAAAGTAAAAAAGTTTGGAACCTTGTAGAGTTGCCTAATGGGGCAAAGGCCATTGGATGTAAATGGGTCTTTAAGACCAAAAGGGATTCATTAGGCAACATTGAGAGATACAAGGCAAGACTTGTTGCTAAGGGATTTACTCAAAAGGAAGGAATAGATTACAAAGAGACTTTTTCTCCAGTATCTAAGAAAGATTCTCTTCGTATAATCTTGGCATTAGTTGCTCATTTTGACCTTGAGTTGCAACAAATGGATGTGAAAACAGCTTTTCTTAATGGTGATTTAGAGGAGGAGGTTTATATGAAACAACCTGAAGGTTTCTCCTCTAATAGTGGTGAGCATTTGGTTTGCAAGCTTAATAAATCTATATATGGTTTAAAACAAGCTTCCCATCAGTGGTACGTTAAGTTTCATGGGATAATTTCTTCATTTGGTTTTGATGAAAATCCCATGGATCAATGCATATACCACAAGGTTAGTGGGAGTAAAATATGTTTTCTTGTTTTATATGTAGATGATATTTTACTTGCAGCCAACGATCGAGGTTTGCTACATGAGGTGAAACAATTTCTCTCTAAGAATTTTGACATGAAGGATATGGGTGATGCATCTTATTTCATCGGCATTAAGATTCATAGAGATAGATCTCGAGGTATTTTGGGTCTATCACAGGAAACCTATATTAACAAAATTCTAGAGAGATTTCGGATGAAAGATTGTTCACCAAGTGTTGCTCCCATTGTGAACGGTGATAGGCTTAATTTGAACCAATGTCCAAAGAATGACTTTGAGAGGGAACAAATGAAAAACATTCCTTATGCTTCAGTTGTTGGAAGCCTCATGTATGCTCAAGTATGCACAAGGCCTGACATTGCTTTTGCAGTTGGAATGTTAGGAAGATATCAGAGTAATCCAGGTATTGACCACTGGAGAGCTGCTAAGAAAGTGCTGAGGTACCTTCAAGGCACCAAAGATTACATGCTTATGTATAGACAGACAGACAATCTAGATGAGATTGGTTATTCAGACTCAGACTTTGCTGGTTGTGTTGACTCTCGTAAATCAACATCTGGGTACATTTTCATGATGGCTGGTGGAGCTATTTCATGGAGGAGTGTTAAGCAGTCTTTGACTGCTACTTCTACCATGGAAGCTGAGTTTGTCTCTTGTTTTGAGGCTACATCACATGGTGTATGGCTTAAAAGTTTCATTTCTGGGCTAAAGATAATTGATACTATTTCAAGGCCTTTAAGAATTTTTTGCGATAACTCAACTGCTGTCTTTATGGCTAAGAATAACAAAAGTGGAAGTCGAAGTAAGCACATCGACATTAAGTACTTAGCCATTAGAGAAAGAGTAAAAGACAAGAAAGTGGTCATTGAGCATATAAGCACTGAGTTGATGATCGTTGACCCTTTAACTAAGGGCATGCCACCGTTTAAATTTAAGGATCATGTAGAAAGAATGGGACTTGGTTCCACTTTATGATTGTATACTTATATGTTAAAATTGAAACTTTTATATTATGATATTTTCTCATATTTGGGTGCACATTGATTTATTTGAGAAAAATCATATTTTGGACCAAGAATAAACATTGGGTTTATTCATTAAGTTTTATTACCACTTTAAGTATATTGCTTGGGAAATTAAGTATATTGTAATACATGGATGATATTACTCGTTATACGAGGAACTATCTCTATGATTCGTATATTCATTTCTTAAGAAGATTGAGCATTAAGTCAAAATGTTTGGACCAAGTGGGAGAATGTAATAATTTGGTCCTAGCATTTTGAAAATCTGTAACGCTCGTCAGTTTTGGAAGCCAAATTCAATGGTTGTTAATGGGTGGTAATGACAACTAATGAATTGTAACAGTCAATAATGAGTGGTAATGGCTGGTAAATGCATTCTTGATGGTAGAATGCCTATATAAGAACATGAATTTGGTCCCTGAGCTCATCCCTTTGAATTCAGACTTATACACCATCTAGAGAGAGGAAGAGAGAGCTTGGAAGAACCAAAGCAAGGAACTCTTCATGGCAATGGCTGGAGGTATGATTTGATCTGTAATTTCCGCATTTTATTAATAACCTGTGTTTCTTTTGTAGTTTGTAATATCACAGGTTAAGAGATTTATTCTAACACTATCATATATACGTAACATTGACTTTTAGATATAGATTAAGAGTATCATATAACATGGCATATATTAATTATTAATGTTGATTTTTTTATAAACTTAACAATTATTATGCATGATTACTAAAAATGTTTTTAATTAAAAACATTATAAACACAAAAATACTGGCCCTAATTATAACCAATTACAAAATACATCCATACATCGCATATATATAATTATAAAGTCATGCCTTGTGGTGAGTATACAAAACACATACCAAAGAGTCCAACCCCTATGTAAATGAAAATACCTTTTTTAAAAGGTCAAATGTAAATATCTATGTATGTATTATTTGAGCTATAAACTTTTTCCTGTTTTTTATTGGAGTACCATCTTCTTTCCTAATTTTTTAGCTCCCAAAAGAAAAAAACCCTTTATCAA
The DNA here is from genome assembly GCF_000004515.6 of Glycine max. Classification (NCBI taxonomy): domain Eukaryota; kingdom Viridiplantae; phylum Streptophyta; class Magnoliopsida; order Fabales; family Fabaceae; genus Glycine; species Glycine max. Next base: position 32,229,533 of record NC_038256.2, on the reverse strand, counting down.
TCATTTACAAATATGCAAGATGCAATGTTATAATATATCAAGCACTTCTATTAGTATTCTCATATTAATTCCTCTACTGATAATTTAAAAATTCAATTATGCAAAATGTAATGTTATAATAAAATAAAATAAAAAATTTAATTTATATGCATTATTTGTATAATAAGGTTTTAGTCAAACATTCAATAAGATATGATTATTTTATGGATTATTAATTCGATTCATTAATATAATATAGAAACAAAACAAATTTCTATTGCTTTGAAGCAATGTCGCATTGCAATATTGTGTCTCATATGGTGCAGTTTCATGGAATTGCAGGTATGCAGAAAATTGATACACAATGTTGGAATTAATGTGATATGGCATATTATGCAGTCATTTGGGCCATTTGGATATAGGAAGGAATAAATCTGTGTTTTAGGAGAAGATTTCAATTTTTTTTCTCGGATGCTAGCATGCCAGGTTCAAACCGAAGGACATTGAATCTGAAGTTCTCCTTTCGAACCATCAGGTCATCCGGATATTGAAGAACAATTGTCATTTATGCAGCTGCGTGGGTTTGTAATTATGCAGTTCCAGAACTCTTTGTTTTGGTCTACTATTATTCGATATTGGAATGATTTTATGTTATCACAGTGCAATTGGTTTTCAATGATGCAGTATAGACGTGAATAGGTTCTTAATAGTCTTTGGGGATTCATAATTAAGGGTATTTTTTTTGTGCAATGTGTTCTGAATTAAGAAAGGGGTGGGACATGCTTGTTGTTTTATTGCTTGTAACTGAGGACTTTTTGTTCTGATCTATCTGTTATATCAAAAACCATGGTGTCTTTTGACCCAAGAGGTCAGAGACTAATCTTGCTTGCATTGTATGTATGTTGTTAGTTCAAGGAAATTTGGCATACTGTTACTAAATAGATTGCTCTCCAGCATGGACACGCAGCAGAAACCTACATTGTAACGACCCGCCTCGTCACTACGGTATCCACACTCTAATATTAGATAATTTCATTTTTTTTTATAAAAAGAACTCCCTTAATTTTTGCTTATGAAAATAGAAGTGATTTTGTCACAACATAAATTCATCCAACAACACGCAATTACTTAAGTGAATATGCATAATTACATAGAAACAATAATTCGGTACATGTCATACACATAACGAAAATTAAATATGTTCATATATATAATTAAAATTCCAGTTTTATATCTTTAACTCAACAAAATAAAACTTAAAAACCAACTATGGGGGAGTTGATTACAAAACACAACTCTCTCCCAAAATAACGCCAACGTCATTACATCGGCTCGGCGGCTCCTCACCAGAATCTTACTCCCTACACCCTGCCACTGTCATTCTGCTCCCACGAACAAGGTTCGTGATCATCACAGGTATCAACCACACGATACAAAATTGCAAGGGTGAGTTTATTATAAAAGAACCAATACCAATTCCAAATAACCAAAATTAGCAAGGAACACAGGCAAACATGATAAGCATACACAACAATCATTATTCAACACTTATATCCAACAAATATTCACCATTCACATCCAACAATTACTCATCATCCATCCATGGACCCAATCAAGACTGCACAGAATGATGCATGCACCTGACTCAACACTCAGATGCAATATGGTACGTACCAATAACAACCAAACCTCAGGAAATAGCCTAAGTGTGTCCACACGACACTCTCACTTAGGGAACTGTGTTGAGTTTGTCGAGACCACCCGGTTGTGCACGTAACAGCCCCCCTCCCATAGGTGATCAGCCTGGGAGCCCAAAGGTGTTCCCTACCAGGTGACAGCCCCCTAGTACAAAGTACACTTGGCCACAGTTACTCTATTTCCTGTGTCGTATGAGCTATGATCATGGCCAAAAGTAAGTGCCAAATACCATGGACCAATTAAAGCGCCTAAGCATCCCCTCAGGAATGCTTAGATTCTCTAACCACGCTAGTTACCCACGTCTGGGCCATCCGACAAGGTCAGTACACTCTACCCCCCATGACATACACTTCATACGACGTATGATCGTGGCCAAAAGCTAGTGCCAAAGACCCTGGAAGGTCAGTGCACAGTGCCCCCCACGATCATACACAACATCCAACGTATGAACGTGGCCAAAAGCTAGTGCCAAAGACCCTGAAAGGTCAGTGCACAGTGCCCCCCACGAACATACACAATATGCACATGCCAATGCATTTCCAACATCAATCAACAAATCGTATTTCCATGTCATTCACAACATAAATATCATCTCATCTCAATGACGTTATCAACAACAACAACAATCTCATTTCATATTCACATATTCATCAATAATAACAATTCACGTTGACATGGTCTTTATTAACAACGTCATCTCAAATCAATATCATCATAATTATCATTATCATCACATATCAATTAAAATCCTCAATAGCAACATCAACAACAATTTAAACAAACACAACAATATCATTTCCACACGCACGGTCTTCAAACAACCAAAACAATATCATTCATCACAATACATATATATATATATCGCATCCCATTAGTTAAAATGTAATTTTCTTTGAAGAAAAATCAGCATGCAACAAGGACAGGCAGATATCCTCATAGCTAGGTTTCCTGACCCTAACTATGGTGTTAAAACGGTAAATTTTATAATAAACTCCCCTTACCTATCGTGTGCTACCCCGCGGATTCCTCGTCGCATCACTTGAAGATTCCTTTTTGTCCTTGCTCGTCAATTCCACACAAGCCTCTACCGTGCCAAAACGAAGGAGACTTAGTATGGATTTTAGAAAACAAAGCTAGTAACAGTGCTCTGGGTCAAACACCCACATCACTACATGAAAGAGCTGAGAGCATTTCGGGTTTTACAAAGGAACGTCATTTGAAAATTCCGACCACGCCAATGTGACGGGGGTTCAGTGTAGGTTACAAAAATAACATGCATTTCATGAAAGGATAACGTTTACAAAGTCTCTTTCTCTAAGGTTTTTCAAAGGAAGCATAAGACATGCAATGGCGGTTCCAAAGGCAGAAAAGATGCAAAGACAAGATGAAACTAACAAGAAACAAGCATAGAACCATGGTTACCTCGAAAGAAAACGAAAGGTCAGATTAAGGTTTTCGTTCTCTACCGAAACCGCAAGCCAAGTTGGAAGATTCCGCTTCGGTTGAAGGGTTCCACTCGGTGTGGGTTTTCAATGGAGAACAATGATGGTTTGTGGTGGCTAATGGTGGCTGTGGGTGATGGAGAAAGTTCTTGGAACTTTAGAAATGGCTTTGGAAGAAAGAAAGAAGAAGAAAATGACGTTTTTTCTAAGCTACACGAAAGCAAAGGTTGAAATGCTTAAATAGGATATGCTCTCAGGAAAGGAAGCTTCTAGCACACTCCAGACATCTTCTTAAAGATCCCAACGGTCAAATCATGGAAAAGTGTCTTGTGAAGTTGCAAAACAAATTTCGAAAAGATCCAACGGTTAACGAAGGCTGGGCAGCGTTTTTTTACCGAGGCAGCTTCATGTAGTTTTCTCTAGAAGCTTCATTAAGAGGCTTCCTACAAAAGCTTCATTAAGAGGAGTCTAGCACACTCCAGACATCTTCTCAAAGATCCCAATGGTCAGATTATGGACAATTGTCTTTTGAAGTTGCAGACCAAATTTCGAGAAGATCCAACGGTTAATGAAGGTTGGACAGTGTTTTTACCTAGGCAGCTTCATGTAGCTTTCTCTAGAAGCTTCATTAAGAGGCTTCCTCCAGAAGCTTCCTCGTGGCTTCTTTGAGAAGCTTTCTCAAGAGGCTTCTTTGAGAAGCTAGATCCTTATCTATCCACACCCCTCTATTAACTAAATTAACTTCCTTAAAAATAATTACGGATGAAAATAACGCAACAAATAATCAAACATCAAACATAATTACTAATAATATATAGATATATATATCAGGGTGTTACATACATCACTCCATCAATCCTATGTATGTAATCAAAATTGTTTTGCTTTGTACTAAAAAAAAAATTTACATTGAAAATGCTTATCAATTACATAGATAATACCGTGCTTCATTTGAACAGGCATTATACAGAAACCTATATTTAATTTTTGGGTAAATAGTCATTTTTGTTTCTAAATGTGTAGAGCACTGAAAAATTAATCCCTAGAAGATGGAAATTCAAATTTTAGTCCTTGAAAGTTAAAAAAGTGCAAAAAATTCATCATTTTGTTAACTTTCTCCTGCTACCATTAATGAAAGAGCCTACATGGCACAAGGGGACAAAAATGTTACAAAAATGATTGCCAACATGACTACTGAATAGATTGGACCAAAATGTCAGTATGTTTCCATTGGACCAGAATATCAGTGAGTTTCTGTTGGACTAATTTGTCATACCCCAAATTTTATTTCATTTAAGGGTAAAATATAATTTAAGCTTCATCTTTCTCCCTTTTTTATCGTTGCAAACATAACATTATAATAAGCACTTAAAAAAATAGGGAAGCAAGCATAAGTTAGAACAAACATAATAATAAGCATAATGTTGAATAATAAACATAATTTGTTTGTTTCTCTGAAATTTCTATTGGGGCAGCATTAGGTAGTAACAAAATCAACTTGAGTCTCTTTTCTATGTAAGGATTAACTTAATGGATATATATTTTTGTTTGAGTCTCAAATTTTGGGTAAAGTACTGTCACATTAGAAATTTCATAGCAACAAACATATTATACTTATTAATCAATATTATGTTTATTATTATATTTGTTTTAACTTATGTTTTCTTTCCTATTTTTTAAAGTGTTTATTCTAATGTTATGCTTGCAACAATAAAAAAAGGTGGGGGAGGGGGGGGGGATGAAGATTAAGTTATATTTTACCCTTAAATGAAACAAAATTTAGGGTTTGACAAATTAGTTTTATGGAAATTTACTGACATTTTGATCTAATCTATTCAACAACCATGTTGGCAATCATTTTTGTGACATTTTCGTCCCTCTGTGCCACATAGGTTCTTTCATTAATGGTAATGGATGGAAGTTAATGGATGGATGGATTTGTCTTACTTTTTTCACTTTCGGAGACTAAAATTTGAATTTTCATCTTTCGGGGATAAATTTGTCAGCACTCTACACATTCAGAGACAAAAGTAACTATTTACCCTTAATTCTCATACGCAAGTTCACAACAACAACTTTACGAGTTCGTCATTGATGTCCACTTAAAACAAATATAGGTAGGCACATTTGTTTTGGATATATAAGTAGCATCAGCATAAAAATTTGAAGGTTTTACTTAATTCAACAAATCAGATATTTTTGTAATGTGTATAATTAGAAATTTAATACCAAATATCACCTTCAATTTTCAATAGAGGTGTGAGTTTCAAGCAACAAAGAACCAACTCTTAATAAAACTACACTACTGATATGTTCGTGAAATTAATTTGGTCAAATTTATAAAATATATTGATGAATATTGTAATAATATATAAATTTTTTAAGGTAATAACATGTATAATTTACATTACATTATGAATTTAATTAAAATGCATTTATAATATAAAAAAATCAATTATAAATTTGCATGTATGATAATTTTGTTAACTTCTACAATAATCATTTCAAAAATTATACTCAAGATGATTTTTTATTGACTAATATTGTAAAAAAAAATCATAGACAGAAACTAACTCTTATAGATTTTTAGTAAATACTTTATGTGGTATAATACAACAAACTATGTATAATACAATTACCTTAAAAAAATAGTATATTATATTGTATATTAAACATCAAGAATGAATAAAGGACAATATATGGCATGAAGAGGAAAAAAAAATTAAACCTAGCTAGCTACGGATCATTTGTTACACATAAGCAGGTTCTTTGATTTCTTCCCATATTTGTTCTCCCTCAAAAAAATTTGATCGGATGAATTTTAACAAGAACAATGAAAAGGCTTCGATGTTTGAGGGGGTTGTAAGACTAAAATATCAAACATGTAATGTTACAAACAATAAAATGAAACACGGGTCATTAACAAATGCAAAAAAAAAAAAATCAAAATATACCTCCATCCATTACCATGAAAGACTTGCTTTGTTTTGGTTCTTCCAAGCTCTCACTCTTTCTCTATAGATGGTGTATCAAACGAAAATGAAAGATGTGAGCTCAGAGACCAAACATATGTGTTATATATAAGTACTCTACCAGCAAGAATGCATTTAATAGTCATTACCACCCATTGGTAGTCATTATCACCTATTAGTGGTCATTCAATATTTGGTTTTTCAACTCCAAAACTGATAGAGCACTTGACCTTCCAAGTCCAAAATGTACAGACCATTTTTAACAAAAAAATTTATATTCTCCCACTTGGTCCTAACATTTTGACTCATTGATTAAAATAAGGCATTGCTTAACTTTTTTTAAGAAATGAACATACGAATCATAGCGATAGTTCCTCTTATAACAAGTAATATCATCCATGTATTATAACATGCTCAATTTCCCAAGTAGTATACCCAATGTGGTAATAAAACTTAATGAATCAACATAATGTTCATTCTTGGTCCAAAACTTAATTTTTCTCAAATAAATCAATGTACACCTGAATATGAAAAAATATCATAATATAAAAGTTTCAACTCTAACCTGTATGTATACAATCATAAAGTGGAACCAAGTCTCATTTTCTCTACATGATCCTTGAATTTAAAGGATCAATGATCATCAACTTAGTACTTATATGCTCAATGATAACTTTCTTATCTTTTACTCTTTCTCTAATGGCTAATTACTTAATGTCGATGTGCTTACTTTAACTTCCACTTTTGTTATTCTTAGCCATAAAGACTGCAACTGAGTTATCGCAGAAAATTCTCAAAGGCCTTGAAATATTATCAACTATATCTAACCCAGAAATGAAACTTTTAAGCCATACACCATGTGTTGTAGCCTCAAAGCAAGAGACAAACACAACTTCCATGGTAAAAGTAGCAGTCAAAGTCTTCTTAACGCTCTTTCTCGAAATAGCTCCACCAGCCACCATGAAAATGTACCCAGATGTTGATTTGCGAGAATCAACACAACCAGCAAAGTTTGAGTCTAAATAACCAATCACATCTAGTTGTAAGTCTGTCTACACATAAGCATATAATCTTTGATCCCTTAAAGGTATCTCATCACTTTCTTTGCATCTCTCTAGTGGTCAATACCCGGATTCCTCTTATATCTTCCTAACATTCCAATTGCAAAAGAAATGTTAGGCCTTGTGCATACTTAAGCATACATGAGGCTTTCAACAACTGATGCATAAGGAATTTTTTTTTCATCTCTTCCCTCTCAAAGTCATTCTTTTGGCATTGGTTCAAATTAAACATATCACCCTTCACAATGGGAGCGACACTTGGTCAACAATCTTTCATCCGAAATCTCTCTAAAATTTTGTTGGTATAAGTTTCTTGTGATAGACCTAAAATATCTCGAGGTCTGTCTTTGTGATAGACCTAAATTTTGTTAGTATAAGTTTCCTATAATTTTGTTAGAAAGAAATTGTTTCACCTCATGTACCAAACCCTAATCATTGGTTGCAAGTATAATATCATCCACATATAAAACAAGAAAACATATTTTAAAGAGTCATTTACAACCAATGACCTTGGTCCCATTAGGCAAGTCAACAATTTTCCCAACTTTGTTACTCTAAATGGAATTTATCTCATCCTTCATGGCATCATACCATAAATTTGACTCTTTACAATTCATGGCTTGATCAAAAGTTTCGAGATCATTTTCAGCTTCAATATTATAGTTAGATTCTTGCAAATATATAATATAATCACTAGGAATAGTTGATTTTCTTACTCTAGAGATCTCTTTAATGTTGCATCGACATTTTCTTATGGATCATGTTGTTCAGTTGGTTGTTCATCATTTTCAAGAATTTGATGATCAACTTAATATACTGGATTATTCATCATTTTCTTATGGATCATGTTGTTCAGTTGGTTGTTCATCATTTTCAAGAATTTGATGATCAACTTAATATACTGGATTATTAGCAATAGGTTGTGGAATGTCAGTCATTTGTTGTTCATCATCCCTTTAAACTTGAGGTGTATGAATTACAACCAATCTTTTACTTGATGTGGAAGGTTGAGACTATATGATCAATTTCAGAACCTAAGTCCCTCAATTGATCACTCCCACTGATCAAGTCATTTTCAAGAAACTTGGCATTTCTTTATTCCACAATCCTAGTAATATGATATGGAAAGTAAAACCTATATAACCTTTAGACCTTTTGGCATATCCAAAGAAATACCCATTAATATATTCTCACCTAATACGGACAACCCCAAACTCGCATATGTTTCAAACTCAGTTTCCAACATTTAAACAACTTAAAAGGTGTCTTTGGGACAACCTTGGTTGGAACACAGTTTAATATATACACTACCGTCTTTAGTGCTTCATCCCACAAGGATTTAGGAAGATTGTAGTTGCTAAGCATACTCCATACCATGTCCAATAATGCTTGGTTTCTTCATTCTATAACACCATTCTGATTTGAAGAACTAGGCATAGTGTACTAAGCAACAATCTCATGTTCTTGAAGAAACTTTGAAAAGGGATCAGGTACTTGTCCATTCTCAGTATATATGTCATAATATTCTCCACCTCTATTTGATGTCACTATTTTTATTTACTTGTCACATTGGTTCTCAACTTCAACCTTAAAAACTTTGAAGGCATCCTATGCTTCATTTTTGTTATGAAGCAAATAAATATTCATATATCGTGAATAATCATCTATAAAGGTGATAAAATATTTTTTACCACATGCATCCATATCTGGACAACAAATATTAGTATGAATTATTTCTAATATGCTTAAACTCCTATTAGCACCTTTCTTAGACATGTTGGTCTGCTTACCCTCAATGCATTCCACATAAGTCCTAAAGTCAACAAAATCTAGAGTATTGAGTACCTTGTCTTTCACTGACCTTTTAATCCTCTCAATGGAGGTATGTTTCAATCTCTAGAGCCATAACATAGAGGAATTCTCATTAATATTACACCTTTTAATACCAGTTTGAACATGCATTAAACTATAAGTGGCATCATTTTGTAAACCAAGAAGATAAAGACCATCAAACAAGATAGTATTCCCAACACATTCAAAATTATAAAATAACTCAAACGATGTATCTTTAAAATTAAAGGAATATCCAAAAGTTACGAGTCTGGAAACAGAAATCAAGTTATGAGAAAAACTTGGCACATAAAAGTCCTTTCTAATTTCAAAATAAAGCTACTACTTAAAGTTAAAATGCAAGTTTCAATAGCCTCCACATGTGAACCTATCTTATGGCCTGATAAAATGTTTTGCTCACTTCCCACTGGTTTCCTTAGGTTTTTCATACCCTGTAAAGAATTTGCAATATGGATTGTAGATCCAGAATCAATCCACCAGGTGTTAATATTAACACTAGCCATATTAGATTCATAACATAATAATGAGATTGATTTATCTTTCTTCTCAAGCCATTTCTGGAATCTGAGACAATTCTTTTTTATGTGTCCCTTCTTCTTACAGAAGAAACACTTTTTCACCTTCTTAATATCAGCTTGAGGTGGTATTTTACCATTCCCCTTCTAATTAGCTTGAGACTTAGTTACTTTGTTCTTCCCACAAGCAGTTGTCAACAATGCACTCTCACATATCTCCATTACAAGCCTTGCTTCTTCCTAAACACACATGGTCATTAATTCATTGATAGACCATTTGTCCTTTTGTCTTTTGTGGAAAATTTTAAATGGCCCATATTCCAATAGAAAAGTGCTTAGAATGAAGTGCACAAGGAAGGACTCAGACATATCAACCTCCAGTTTCTTAAGTTAAGCTTAAATATCTCGCATTTGCATTATGTACTCACTCACACCTTTCACACTGGTGAATCGGAGAGAAGAGAACTTCATGATCAGGGTGCTTGCTAAAGCCTTATCTGAAGTGATGAACTAGTCATCAATAGCCTTAAGCAAGCCTCGGACCTTTTCATGCTAGTCAACAGAACCACATATCCCAACCGAGATTTTGGTCTTAATGAATATCACTTTGATTCGGTGGGATCGCTCCCACCGCTCATATAGCACAACAGTAGTTTGGCTACTTTCATCAGTGATTACAGGTGGTTTGTCTTATCTTATAGCATCTATGTCCATCCACCCCAATTACAGAAGAATTTTCTCCTTCCATATCTTATAGTTATCTCTTTTAAGTTCAGGAAAATCACATTGAATATAAAAAAAAAAACTAACAGTTTAAAAAACTGTAAAAACCAAAGGCTTATGTCAAAATTTGAGGCATATTAGACTTAATTGTATGTTTTACCAATGTAAACATACCAGAAAATTCAATCTTGTGACATAAAAATTGTCTATGGGCTAAATTTTTAATTCAATAAGATACCATTAAAATTTATGATAGAATAATCAAATTACATACTCAAATTCATGTTTTACAGGTACAACATGAAAATAATTTGATTTTCTATCGCAAATATTTACTTTATGATGAAACTGTCAAATTATACATCACCTCATGATCCCTGTGGGTAAACCATAAAAAATAATGTGAGATTTTATACTAATTAACTATACAAGTATAATAAAAATTCTTTTGGGATAAAATTGATTATATAAAGTACAATTAATCACAATACTAAGCCTATATTCGTATATGATCATTAAACAACTTAATATATAATTTTAATCAAATTATAGATGTTGTGGCTAATTCATAACTAAACAAAATTATAAGGCAAAATTGCATTTTTGGTCCTCTAGTTTATCTCCAATTTCGGATTTGGTCCCCCTATAATTTAATTCACAAATTTGGTCCCCCACTTTTATAAATCCCTACAAAATTGGTCCTGGAACCTCAATTTGGATGTTGACCATTAACCTCAGACGTTGACTGTCACGTGTCAATGCCACGTGTGACTGCCATGTGTCAATGCCACGTGTCAATGACACATGTCAACGTCTGAGTGGTTCCCTGTAAATGCTTCATTTTTTGTAGGTAAAATTGTACTTTTGGTCCCCCAGTTTTACTCCAATTTCGATTTTGATCCCCTTATAATTTAATTCACACATTTGGTCCCCCAGTTTTATAAATCTCTTTATAAATTCATCCAAATTTCATTACTGGAGAAGTTGTATTTCAAATTTCAAACAAAAATACCATTGTCATACATAGGTCACTTAAGCAGTCGTATACACATAATACCGCATGGGGGAGCAAAAAAAGAAAAAAATAGGCGGTTATTACAGAACCTATTAAAGTAAGAGATCTGAAAATTTCAGACCCAAGTTGGGATTCATGCACCACTTTCCCAAGTTGAACAACCCTAGAAGTGGAAGAGAGACAAAGAGTGATTTTTCTCTGGGTTCCAAGTGAGTGAAAAACTTGCGATGAAAAAGAAGTGCGAGATTTATCAAGACCTACCATGTCTCTAGCACCAATGGCTAAACCATTCAAAAGACCAATTTTGCAGGAACAATTTATAAAGGGATTTATAAAACTAGGGGACTAAATGTGTGAATTAAACTATAGGGGGGCCAAAATTGAAATTGGAGTAAAACTGGTGGACCAAAAGTGCAATTTTACCTACAAAAAATGAAGCTTTTACAGGGAATCACTCAGACGCTAACACGTGTCATTGACACGTGGCAGTCACATGTGGCCGTCAACGTCTGAGGTTAACAGTCAACGTCCAAATCAAACTTCCAGAACCAATTTTGCAGGGTTTTATAAAAGTGGGGGACCAAATTTGTGAATTAAATTATAGGGGGACCAAATCCGTAATTGGAGATAAAGTGGGAGACTAATTTTGCAATTTTTCCAAATTATAAAGATCACTTAGACATAAAACTTAATCATATGAGAATAAATTGTATTATGCACTTCAAGATCAACATATAATACAATGATAAATGAATTTCTTATATACAATTGCATAATTGAAACATAATATTATGCATTTGATTTCACACAAACACACAAAAAAAAAATTACAGAACATATTCATGCATAAAATAAATCAAAATTGCACAAATTGCAAAAGTGAATAGAAACGTATAAGCATATATAAGATACAGGAAAACAAATAAATATCAAAGAACCTTAAACAGTCTAGTGACTCGTGCAATGTCTAATAAGTTGCAGGTTGCTAACTCGAGATCCAGCCAACACATAAACGGTCCATTTTCCTTTTTTAAAACAAACAAAAATTCATTATTCATCATCTTCAACCTCTGGCGGGTCAATCCGACCCATATACAGACTTGTTCAGTTCTCACTCATTTGGGCACCGTTTTACACAATTCAAAATCCAAAAAACAAGGAAATCAACCAAAATAAAGATTTCTAATTTTCTTTTTAACAAATGAGGCTCTAAACATCAACAACGAAATTAGATTGGAAAAATACCGAAAATTGTACATGGACAAGGCAAAGGCAATTGTGGCTCTAATGCCAAATGTAAGACTCAAGTATCAAACATGTGAGGTTACAAACAACAAAACAAAACACATGTCAATATCAGACGAAAATGAAAGATGTGAGCTCAAGAACCAAACACATATGCTATATATAGACATTCTACCATCAAGAATGCATTTAGTAGTCATTACCACCAATTAGTAGTCATTACCACCCATTAATAGTCATTACCACTCATTAGTAGTCATTCAATATTTGTGATGGAAGCTTGCTTGTGGAGCTTCTATGGAGGCTGGATCTTTGAGCTTCAATGAGGTCCTTCAATGGTGATTTTCCACCATGGAGATGCAACGGAAGGAAAATGAGAAGAGGAGAGGGGAGGCACCATCCACTAGAAAATAAGCCATGGAAGAAGGAGCTTCACCACCAAGAATGTGTCTTGGATAAGAAGCTTGAAGAGGATGCTTTAATGGAGGAAAAGAAAGAGAGAAGGGGGGAGCACGAAATTGAAGGAATAAAAGAGGGAGAAAAGTTGAACTTTGAAGTGTGTCTCATAAGACTTTCATTCATCAAAGTTACAACAAGTGTTACACATGTTTCTATTTATAGCCTAGGTAGCTTCCTTGAGAAACTTCCTTGAGAAGCTTCCTTGAGAAGCTTTCTTGAGAAGCTTCTTTGAGAAGCTTCCTTGAGAAGCTAGAGCTTAACTACACACACCCCTCTAATAACTAAGCTCATCTCCTTGAGAAGCTTCCTTGAGAAGATTTCTAGAGAAGCTAGAGCTTAACTACACACACCTCTCTAATAACTAAGTTCGCCTCTTTAAGATGAGAAGTTAGAGCTTAGCTACACACCCCCTATAATAGCTAAGCTCACCCTCATGCCAAAATACATGAAAATACAAAAAAAGTCCCTACTACAAAGACTACTCAAAATGCCCTGAAATACAAGACTAAAATCCTATATTACTAGAATAGTCAAAATACAAGCCCAAAAAGAAAGAAAAACCTATTCTAATATTTACAAAGAAGAGTGGACCCAACCTTGGCCTATTGGCTCAAAAAATCTACCCTTAGGTTCATGAGAACCCCAGGGCCTTCTTTAGCAACTCGAGCTCAATCCTCTTGGAGTCTTTTATCCAATACCCTTGGGGGTAGGATTGCATCACTTTTCAACTCCAAAACTGATGGATTACTTGACCTTCCAAGTCCAAAACATACACACCAATTTAAAAAAAAAAATTATCACAGGGGCATCATACATCAGTGTATTGTTTCAGCACCACCCTAGCCAGTGTTTCTTAGCGTTGTCGACTGTTGGCATTCATTTCCTTGACTGGAAAATGCGTGCCACCGAAGCCTAGGATGTATGTGCAACCAGAAGGTCTTGAGGGATGGATAGGACTCTAATTAAGAGATTGCAACCTAAGTGGGTTATTCTCCATATTCAAAACCCTAGTACCCAGGTTTGGTTGCACATGCACTATGATAAGAAGAAGAAAGAGCACCAAAATAATGTTGAGAACCCTAATGGTGCTAAAATCCGAAAGGGTAAGTAAGTAAACACTTAGCTAAGGATATCTCAATAGGGGTTGGTGGTGTATTTATATTAGTAGGTAGGTGATAACCAATTTGAGACTTGGTCACTTGTATTTTGTTGAACGATTTTGAATTTTGACTAATGGGTATACTAGGATTATTTAAGTATTGATATTTGTAATGTTTAGCGTACAATATGTATTCGAATTGGTCATGAGATGAAATTTGAAGGTTATTATCGGACTATCTATTTTGATATAGGGATAGAACTATCAAATTCGTAACCTTGTTTGACAAACAAAGTTTGATTGTATACTTGCTCTTGTGGAGGAAGGGCAATGGTCAAGTTTGAGAAATTTCTTGGCAATGCAATTACTGTGAATATTGCTATACAAATTGGCATAATAAATTAGAATGTGAAAAATTGGGAAGAACTTTTGGCTACAGAATTAGAATGTTACTATACAGTATTTTGCTGCCGAACAAACTTAAGTGCATACGCAAGCAGTTGCCTCAAGCTACTATGATATGACTTGCATGATTATAATAGTTTATCTAAAGTAGATTTATTCCATTTCCGTATGAAAATATAAACGTGATCAAATCCTACCAAAAAATGTGTATAATTTGGTGTAGTCATGACGGATGGCCTAGCGGCTTTAGTGTGGGTTGACATTAACATGCAATTAAATTTATTTTTTGACCAAACATACAATTAAATTTTTCAAACATTATGATAAAAGAAATAATTACAAAATGACTCAACATTAATGTATAAATAACAATATATTATTTACCAACCTAAAATAATGTTATTCTACTCAACGTGATTGAAAAATAACGTACTATCTAATTCATCTTAATGCGATTTCATATTTTAAAATCCTTAATAGATATTTAATAAATTCCTTAGCTACGAAAAACTATTAATTTGAATTTAAATGATACTAACAGACTTATTCTAAAATGCTAATATAACCAATTCAATATGCCTCGAGGAAAAATGAATCTCATACCCGAGTGTTAATATTTAAAAAAAACAAAACTGTTTTAAAATAAATAAATAAAAAATAGCTTTAAGCATATCGAAATTTAACTTTAAATAGTAGATAACAATGATAGAAAACCGTGCACTCAGGTTAAGATCCAATGACGTTAAAACCGTGCTTAACTTCTCATTTAACACGCTATACTCTTTTTGCAGGAATGTGATTCCAAACATGCGGTACATTAAAAATGTTAAATTATGAATAATTTTCCAATCCCTTTCAAATTGGAGTGATCTTATGAACGTTTTAGACGCATTAAAATGTTTCCTTTTTTAACATATGCTCAAAAGACTCCATTTTTAAAACTACACCGACATGAATGAAACAGTAACTATAAGAACATAGACATAATCCCAAAAGGCTAGAACATGTATAACTTTATGAAAAACTGGAACCAAATTAATCGGAAACACTCTTTACAAAATGTTTTCCTATCAAGGGGATACAACCTCACTCCAATCTAAAGAGACCCAACAATTTCCTCAAATACATTATTACATTTGTTGATGACCACTAATTTGTGGGCAACCTTTGTCATCTTTTCCCTCTACGGACCATTTGAAGGCCTGAATACAGTATAACCATTGACACCACATGCCATATTTGAGTAATCTTGATAGTACGAGTAACTATTCTCAGTGTTTCTCATGCCTAGATAAGATAGATCAGCAACCTGCCATTGGTTTGGAATCATCCCATCTACCTTGCCATTTCCATATGATAATGTACTGGCCTGAGGAACATAATCCTGCAGTGAATCATAATGCCAACCAGATGTGCTATACCCTTGTTGAAACCCGGCATCATGGTAACTACGTGATCTCTCAAGCCTACAAGAACTGGTGGAAGATCCCAAATCATCATCGGTACCCAAGTCTCTAGGAAAAGTGAATTGACGATTTAGCAACTGTGGTCCATCATTGAGGGAGTGGAAGACTGAACTTGCCCTGGATGCCTTCCCAATACCATGGTCCCTTGGTTCATCAAGCAGGTCATTAATGATATCGAGGTGTGGGAACTCATCCACCAACGCCCCTTGGTTCGGACGCCTGGATGTGTAAACTGGGAACTCACTTGGTATGTTGCCCAAAGATCTACAATCTATTGGCCTGAACAAGTCTAGGTTTTGAACATCATTTAGTCGGGAAGGAGGTTCATAGTGCATGCTTCTGCTGGCTTCCCTTTGAGAACTATCAATCCAATTAGGTCCGTTCTGTAAAACATCCCGTGAAATCATACCAAAGGGAACACCAGACTGGGAAGTATTTGAATCCATTTTGTCGGAGCTCCGGGAGATAAATAGTGGGGATGATACCATGGGTGGATGTGAATAGCCAGGAGATGGGTTTACTCCTGAACTGGAGCTGGAATGAGGAAGACTGGCAGCAGTTGACACCACAGGATTCCCCATTATTGCATTTCTATAGGACTGGGGAACATAACTATGAGTAGCAGGTGAGGGATCAGGACCTAACCGACCAGTTGCACTCACAGAGCGTGCAAGTAGTGGAGCAGTTTGAACCATGGAGACAACAGCAGCAGTGGGCCTGGGACCACCAGGAACTAGTGGAGCACTAGATGGCCTTGACAACATAGCCACTTGTGCCATGGATCTTTCGGTTAGTCTTGGGGGTGAAGCTTTCTGGATTTCTGTTTTTGGACCAATTGTTACTTGTGATACAGAAGTTGAAGATGAAGACGCCTCTTTATCAGTTGATTGTGAGACACCAAAAGATGTTTTCCTGACATGAACAGGATCTCCAGTAACTCTAGTTTGGTTTTCTGACTTCATTTGAACAGGTAAGTTTCTTGGAGGACTACTAGATGAGGATGGCACCGCTGATTTCTTCTCTTTTGATAGGCTTTCATTATCCACAGTTCTTTCTATGTTAACTTGGTCTTTGATGGTTTGTTTCTTTTGTAGCGAAGATATATCCTCTTCCTATCAAATAGAACAGTGAAAACCCATGACATCAAGCAAAATTATAATAGTACTAAAGAGAATATAAAATAAATAAATTAACATCAAATCAATCATTACTTTTACTGCCAGTCCAAATCTAATCTCCCACACCTCAAGAAAAATCAAGTCCAGACTTGAAATCCCTTTGTCACATATATAAACAATGCGGCATGTTTTAAGATGTGGTTAAAGCAGCTCATGTCAAATATTGAAAGGAGGGGAAAGCCTTGAAAGTGCAAAAGAGTGTGATTACAAAGCCAATTTCATCTTGACAACTACATAGCTAATAGAAATGATAGTAGAATGGAAGGTTTTAAAAATGAAATCATAATGGAAGAATTTTTTCAAGAAAAGTATAAACTTTTTTCCGGTGAATACTTCAATTCTAATGCAGACCAACCTTTAAACAAGATCATTAACACATCACATTGGTTTTTGGCCTTACAAATAAATTTTATTTTCATCTCTTTTCCAGATCACAAAGAAATAAGATTAAACGAGGTGTTCAGCAATTCAATATAAGTTTTTCTTTTAAAGTCATTCTCAATTAGCAAAACACTCTAGGTTGTCCTTGATGGTAAAAAAGAAACAAGAAAAAGTTAATCGGGTAACCTATCATGAGGGAGCAGCACTTAGAACAGAAAACTTGAAAGGAAGAATGATAGACAAAAGGGGGATGTAGATAGTAATCACAGTAAATCAAGAAAGGATAAGCTTTTGGAAATAATACCACCTTTCTGATGACAGGCTGATCAAGCCACTTTAATCGATCCTGCAAGCAGAGAACAGCACCCTCAGGCTCAGATCCACCTAACTTGCTACTTCCAGACTCATTAACATCTACAGCATCTGCAGAAGAACCGGACGGCTGACTATCCATTTCTGTTGTGCAACTGTCCACATTACACGATGCTTTTACTTGGTTCTTACCTCTACAAATAAGCAGTGCCAAATCAAATTAACATTTCAGACTAATCATAGATACTCATCCACCTAAAAGAAACACTACACTATATACTTACCTGTTAGGTGACTTTTGGACTTTGTAATTTGAAAAAGAGTTCCCCTTGTAGTGGTCATTCATCACCATTGATGGTAATGAATCAGTAGAACATGTTGAAGAACTGTCATCCATTACTAAACTGCTCCTTTTCTCAGCCATTCCATTTTGTACAGATGAAAGACTAACAATACCATTGCTACTAGCCTCAGTGGGAGGATGAACTTCTGATGCATCAGTATCCCAATTTACAGGACTCACATCTCTGTCTTCAGAATCAGGCTGAAGCACTTCACCAACCCCATCCACAGAATCAGACACATCAGAAACAATTTCCAGGGCATAAAGCTTTTCATCAAGAGCTTGAACTTCCTCCATGTTAGAATCTTTTTTCTCATCAGCAGTATTGTCTTGCTGCTTGTCATATACAGCCACAATAGGTCTCTCCTCTCTACCTTTATCCTTTCCTTTCCGATTGTTCCGTTTCTGTTTGGCCTGCAGTGACAAGAAAGGACTATCTGTCAACAGTTAAAAAAGGAAAATACGAACAAGTCTCACCAACCACATGGATATAACATCCTTCTAATCCCACAAATAACAGGCATACCATAGGAAAGGGAACATCAAGAAAACATCTTGGGAGAAATATAGTTTATAAATTGCTGGCAAAATATTTCCAAATCAATAATAATTAGCCAAAAGAATGTTTATAGGTTTGTTATGCAGTAATTTATGTAAATGCAAGGCTGGAAAAAAAGAAAATTAAGGGTCTTAAACATGTACGTGAAATATAGGCAAATAATGTAGGCATGAGCTCATTATAAACCAATATGCCAAAAGCTTGGGGTTTTAATTTACAAATGTTCTAGCCATAGCAGTTATCATATATCAGAATTCAGAATTTTAGATGATTTCTTCAATAAACAATAAAATAGTCACGTTACAATGCTATCTAATTGTTTGATTGTTTTATAGTAGTTGTGTCATTTGTGATGCACGTTCTGCAGAGCAAATAAGAAGAAGGGTTTTATCTTGAATCTCTTGAATTCTAACACCAAAATATTGAAAATTGCATATACAACCACGGAACAGGTAGCAACTGTGAAATAAACATTAGGAGATTAGACATCCCTCGATAATGCACAGATTAGATTTGTGACAGACCTGTTTCTTCTTTGACTTTTTTTCCCTCTCATTTCCACGTTTTGCTTTCTGCTCACTTTCAGCCAGCCAAGCTGCCTCTTCTTCACGAATGAGCTCTTCTTGTCTCTTTAGAGCAACAGCTTCCTGGTAGGAAACCTCAATTTTATTGCTGCACCCATTATGTAAACAATTAGGATAACCTTCCATTTGCATTCTACAAATAAATACATGAATATATACAGAAAAGATAAAATCCAGGTCACTGGAGAATAAACAAGCACTGAATCACTTTTGTGAAGACAATGATATAGCACTACATGGGCATGGATAAAGTTCCATGGACCTCAAAGTTAATTGCAAAGTGCCTGACCGAGACTACTGGCTATCAAACCAGCTATCCATCATCCCCTATAGCTTCACATGACACTATTAGTAAGTCAAATTTCATGTGTCCCATGCACAAATTCCGAACTACATATAGCTCAGAAGGTAGTTTAAAGTTTACACTTAACCTTCAAAGTGTGATGTCATGTACAGAAAACAAGGTTGTTAATAGAGAAGCTCAAAATTTCATCCAATATGAAATACCACAGATAATGGAACTTTTGCAAAGTCTTTTTCACGAAACTATAAATTGCACAGTTTGAAATTTGAATAGTCAATCCCATCCAAAATTGATCATAGGATACAATTCATAGCATTGAGTAAGATTCTGAAACAGAAGTGTAGAATTTTGAAATAAAGGCTAAAAAATAAAAACAAGTTTGCAATTTACATAGGATGGCCTAGGCAACTTCTTGGCATGGCATCTAAAAGCAAATACGAGTCATGCCAACTTGCCAAGTACTCGCATCTTTTTTCAAACAGAAAATTTCAAAAACACCTTATCCTCTAAAACAATAAAAATACAAATACTGTGAATTTTTTAATATTAAAATGAAAGTAGAACCTTCAAACATGAAATATAACAAATTGGATAGCATTACAAATGACTGGTGTGAATTTAAGATTCTTGTTCCTAACTAGGCAGTGGCCTGTGCTTCTGCATGGGCAGAGAGAAAATAAGAAAAAGAGACAATAAAAAGAGAGGTTAAAAGAGAACAAAGTTTAAAAAAAAAAAAGTCTGCCTGTACTACACAGAATGGGCAGAGGCTGAATGGTTTTTATAATATTATTGATGATCAATACTACCAAGCAATCAGAAATGCAGATGAGAATATAATATATAAATGAGTATTTAACCTAGAAAACCAGATGAGTCCAGAACTAATACCATATATTACCTGAATATATGGGCAAGGACAAATATTTCCAAAGTCCTGCGACCTAATTCTGTGAGACGCCTTTCATCACGCTCAATAGAATCTTTATTGAAGTCCTCCCCAGAGTTTCCATCCTGCAAAAAAAAGTGACCCATGTTTCTTAGGAATCAAAAGAATTCTAAATTAAAAAGCTAATGTGTCATATATCCACTGTGATAACAATTTCCAGGTTACCCAAAATACAACTCTACAGGTGTCATATATGTCCAAAACTCTAAGCTAAACTTGTTTTGCTTTTGAATTTTAGGTTTGAATGCACATTTTACCGCTCAACTAACATCATTGTGAATTTTATCACCTAAGTTTTTTTTCAGCACATTTTACCATCATGTTTTTCAATTTTTGCACAATATGTTGGTAACAAAACAACGTTGTTTTACAAAAATTAACAAAAAGATGTTTTGATTTTTTTTTAACATTTTTAGGAACACGTCAACACAATAAACAAATTAGTAAAATGCATGAAAATTGAAAAAACATGATGGTAAAATGCCTGGAAAAAAAACTTTGGTGATAAAATATGCAATTAAGCCTAAATTTTAACTATATTGAAAATAAAGCTTATCCTATTCAGATGACACCATTGTGCTTTGTCAACAAACATTTTGTTCAGAGATTCACATGACAGTCACTTCATCAAATACTCCCCCTCATAACATTTTTCAAAAAATTATTCCCGTGAAAATGTTATTCATACACTGAGATTTTAAAGTAATCACAGGTGTAACCATTTAGAAATGAAGGAATAGAAGCCACACTCCAAGAAATGTAGATTGTAGTTCACAATACAGAATAGAGTTGTCTCTTCTCCATTATGTCCTTCCAAGTCATTTTGGTTGGTTGTTTTGAATAGCTGATAATTAATCTCATGTTAAAAAGACTCATCAAAGGCACATGAATCTGGTTTATATCAAGAGTATTAAGGAGAAGGTTGAGCAGAAAGGAGATGAACCAGATCAGCTAAAATTCTAAGAATTTGCCTTCACATTTAACAACAAATTGCTAAGACACAAGACTCGGAAGAGCAGCAAAAACAAGTTACTCTGCAGAACCGGAAGACCCTCTTCCAACCAATAATCCTCCAAGAAAAGACCCTTCTCCCTTCTCTGCTGCCTCCCCACATTTTAATGCACCACCCTTTAGCCCACATTTCCTCCCCTTAGTTCTCCTGGTGCGGACCTAATTCATGGGCCTATCAACCTATCATTTAATTAAAGATTCACAACCAAAAAATGATCATGGCTGTAATAGACTACGGAGAAAATCAGATTATTGCACTTGAAAAGAATTCCATTCTCTTTTCCCAGGTTTCAACCAGAAGATGAGACTGTTTTGTGACATCTCTTATTCCTTTAATCTCTAAAACATCTCATGCTAATACCATAATATTTCAATGGGCTATAATACTAGCTAGTATTGAATATTTTTGTATTTATCTATATTTGGTAGCTTAGTTGGTAAGCTTTATTCAGAAGGCAGCAGTGAATTGTCACTGTCATAGTCCTTCTCTCTTTCTTTTGTATTCTATATATATGTATCATTTTGAAATCAATAAAAACTAAGAGAGAAAGAGTGAGTTTTTTCCTCAGTCTTCAAATTTGTACCAGAGCGGGTTCCGTCTGCCATCCGCCGCCGCGCCGTCTGCCGGCCGCCGCCGTCCACCGCCACCGTCATCTCCGGCCATTTTTCTCCGGCGAAACCAGGATTAGGATCGCCTCGAAAAGCACGACCCACCCCTAGAAGTCGCACCGCCAAAGGAGCTCCCACGCACCGCCTTTGTCCCACGCGATCTCCAGCGCGTGAAGCCCACGCGCCGCCGTCGGAATTGCGCTGCGCCACCACCGTTCCCTTCGTCGGCCCCTTCTGAATCCGTTCCAGCCCTCAGTTTTCAGTTTCGTCACCTGGAACGTATCAGCCCTATTCTCCTCTCCTTTTTACTCCCTTAGGGTTTCATCTTGTGGGTCAAAATGGCTTCCTCTGGACCTGTTTTCTCTTTCTCTGGGACTCCAACCATCACTTCTGCTAAACTAAACTGGAAAAATTACCCCTCATGGTCTGCTTCCGTGGAACTTTGGTTTCTCGGTCAAGGACACCATGACCACTTGGAGAAAGCTTCCGATTCCGTTCCAAATGACAAAAGACTTGAATGGGAGAAGCTTGACTATCAACTCTGCGCTGTGTTATGGCAATCAGTTGAGCCGGATATTTTGGATATTCTTAGATCATTTAAAGCGTGTCGTTCTTTTTGGAAGAAGGCTCAGGAAATTTTTGCCAATGATATCCAAAGCTTGTTTGATGCAACCATGAAAGTTACAGCCCTCAAGCAAACCAGCCATGACATGATCGCTCATGTGGATAAGGCTCGGACTGCCGTAGAAGAGCTGAGAAAGTTCCTTGTAGCTGATTCATTGGAAGAAGTGAACAGGAAACTTGACAAGTTCTACATGGTCCTTATTCTGAGGAGCTTACATTCAGACTTTGATCATGTGCGTGATCAAGTACTTGCTGGGGACCAGGTTCCATCAATGGATTCCCTCATCACTAGACTTCTCCACACGCCTCATTTATTGAAGGATGAGAATCCTGCTGATGGTGTGGAGACGTCAGCCATGGTTGCGTCTCGAGGTAGAGAGGAGGCGGCCGCAACAGTAGAGGAGGTCGCAGTGGAAGGGGTGGACGTCCTCATTGCACCTATTGCAAGAGGATGGGTCACACCCAAGAGAATTGCTATTCGTTGCAAGGGTTTCCCGACAAGGTCGCACAGGTCTCTAGATCAGAGAAAGCAGAATCTAGATTCTCTGATGAGGAGTATCAGGAGTATTTGAAGCTTAAATCCGAGAAACCCAGCAACCAAGCTCAATCCTCATCTGTACCATGTTTTTCAACAGCATGTATCTCTCAGTCCATTAAAGGTCCTAGCCCTTGGATACTCGACTCAGGTGCCTCTAATCATATTTCTGGTAATACGTCCTCCTTTTCATCCTTTTCGTTTCCAAAAATTCCTCACCTTGTTACTGTAGCTAATGGCTCCAAGGTTGCTTCTCAAGGAAGTGGTCAAGTTTCATTGTCTCCCTTTTCGAAATTAAATTTTGCGTTATTCATTCCTCAGTGTCCTTATAACCTAATCTCATTAAGTCAGTTAACTCGTTCTTTAAATTGTTCAGTAACCTTTACTGCTAATTCGTTTGTTATTCAGGAACATGGGACGGGGCGACTGATTGGAGAAGGACATGAATCACGAGGACTTTACTACTTGGAATCCAGTCCACCTGGGTCTTGTTTTGCAATCTCAAAACCCAAAATTTTACATGATCATCTAGGTCACCCAAGTTTACCAAAGTTGAAGATGATGGTTCCTAGTCTTAAGAATCTTCGAGTCTTAGATTGTGAGTTTTGTCAACTAGGAAAACATGTCAGGTCGTCATTTCCTCAAACTGTACAAAGATGTAACTCGACTTTCTCTACCATTCATTCTGATATTTGGGGACCAAGTCGTGTTACATCTTTTGGTTTTCGATATTTTTAACCTTCATTGATGAATTCTCCCGATGTACTTGGGCTTATTTAATGAAAGACAGATCTGAACTTTTGTCTATATTCGTGTCATTCTACAATGAGATTGAGAATCAATTTGGAAAAACAATTAAAATTTTCATAAGTAATAATGCTAAAGAGTATTTCTCTCATGATCTTTCTTCTTTTTAGTC
This sequence comes from Glycine max, assembly GCF_000004515.6. Taxonomy (NCBI): domain Eukaryota; kingdom Viridiplantae; phylum Streptophyta; class Magnoliopsida; order Fabales; family Fabaceae; genus Glycine; species Glycine max. Next base: position 32,205,298 of record NC_038256.2, on the reverse strand, counting down.
TTCCAAAGGTATTCTACATCAGTCCACATGTCCTCACACACCACAACAAAATGATATGGCAGAAAGGAAGAATCGTCATCTTCTTGAAACTGCACGTTCCCTAATGCTAAATTCGAATGTTCCTACACATCATTGGGGAGATGCGGTGCTTACTGCTTGTTTCCTAATCAATAGGATGCCCTCTTCTTCTCTTGAAAACCAAATCCCTCACTCAATTGTCTTTCCTCATGCCCCACTATTTCATGTCTCTCCTAAAGTGTTTGGTTGTACCTGTTTTGTCCATGATTTGTCTCCTGGTTTAGACAAACTCTCTGCTAGGTCAGTCAAATGTGTCTTTTTGGGTTATTCTTGTCTTCAAAAAGGTTACAAATGTTACTCTCCAACCATGAGACGATACTACATGTCTGCAGATGTAACCTTTTTTGAAGACACACTCTTCTTCTCACCCTCCGTAGACCATTCTTCATCTCTCCAGGAAGTTCTTCCTATTCCTTCTCCTTGTCGTCTAGATAACTCAGGCCAAAATGTCAGTGTTGTCCCATCTTCCTCACCAAATTCACCTAAAGTTGTCTCTCCACCTCTGATTACAGATCAACCCAGGACAAGACAGATTGGATCTCCAGTACCTGAAGCCTCTCCTCGTGATTCTCGTTCTTCTTCAACCAGTCCTCCACTCATGGATCCTTCCTCTTCTCCTCATTCTGACTCACATTGGCCCATTGCCATCAGGAAAAGTACTCGCTCTACTCGTAATCCTCATCCTATTTATAATTTCTTAAGTTACCACCGTTTGTCTCCTTCATATAGTTCCTTTGTTTTCTCATTGTCTTCCCTTACTATTCCTTCCACTGTCCGTGAGGCACTTGATCATCCTGGCTGGAGACAGGTTATGATTGATGAAATGCAGGCTCTTGAAAATAATGGTACTTGGGAGCTCGTTCCTCTTCCTCCTGGTAAGACCACTATGGGTTGTAGATGGGTCTACACTGTTAAAGTTGGGCCCAATGGTAAGGTTAATCGGCTTAAGGCTCGCTTGGTAGCTAAAGGCTACACATAGGTATATGGCATTGATTACTGTGATACTTTCTCTCCTGTAGCCAAACTCACCATTGTTCGTCTATTTCTTGCTATGGCTGCCATCCATCACTAGCCCCTCCATCAGCTTGATATTAAGAATGCCTTCCTCCACGGTGATCTTGAGGAGGATATTTATATGGAGCAACCTCCTGGGTTTGTTGCTCAGGGGGAGTATGACCTTGTGTGTAAGCTTCACCGATCTCTCTATGGGTTGAAGCAATCTCCTCGAGCTTCGTTTGGTAAATTTAGTCATGTTGTTCAAATGTTTGAACTAAAACGAAGTGAAGCTGATCACTCTGTATTTTACTGTCATACATCTCCTGAAAAATGTGTTTATCTAATGGTCTATGTTGATGATATAGTGATTACAAGAAATGATACTACTAAGATCGCCCAGTTAAAAGAGCACTTATTCAGTCATTTCCAGACCAAAGATCTGGGATCTTTGAAGTATATCCTTGGTATTGAAGTGGCTCAATCAGGAGATGGTGTTGTGATCTCTCAGAGGAAGTATGCTCTTGATATTTTAGAAGAAACAGGTATGCAGAATTGTAGACCTGTTGAAAGCCTTATGGATCCAAATCTGAAGCTCATGGCAGATCAAAGTGAAGTTTATCCTGACCCCGAGAGATATAGGAGGCTTGTGGGAAAACTCATTTACCTTACTATTACTAGACCTGATATCTCCTTTGCAGTGGAAGTGATTAGCCAATTTATGCAGAGCCCTCATTTGGCCATTGGAATGCTGTTATGCGTATTCTGAGACATGTTAAGAGAGCTCCTGGACAAGGGTTGTTGTATGAAGACAAGGGTAATACGCAACTATCAGGATATTGTGATGCTGATTGGGCTGGCTGTCCCATGGATAGGAGGTCTACATCAGGCTATTGTGTCTTCATTGGAGGAAATCTTATCTCTTGGAAAAGCAAGAAACAGACACTTGTCGCTCGGTCCAGTGCAGAAGCTGAATATCGATCTATGGCTATGGTTACTTGTGAACTCGTGGATTAAACAATTTCTACAAGAATTGAGGTTTTGTGAAGAGTTGCAAATGAAGTTGTATTGTGATAATCAGGCTGCTCTTCATATTGCCTCAAACCCAGTCTTTCATGAAAGGATTAAGCACATAGAGATTGATTGCCATTTTATTCGAGAGAAGCTTTTGTCCAAGGAGATTGTCACTAAGTTCATTGGTTCTAATGATCAGTCAACAAATATTTTGACTAAGTCCTTAAGAGGACCCAAAATTCAAACTACATGTTCCAAGCTTGGTGCATATGATTTATATGCTCCAGCTTGAGAGGAGTGCTGAATATTTTTGTATTTATCTATATTTGGTAGCTTAGTTGGTAAGCTTTATTCAGAAGGCAACAGTGAAGTGTCACTGTCATAGTCCTTCTCTCTCTCTTTTGTATTCTATATATATGTATCATTTTGAAATCAATAAAAGCTAAGAGAGAAAGAGTGAGTTTTTTCCTCAGTCTTCAAGTGCTAGCAACATAATTCCTCGTTTACTTTTTATCAACACATTATTTTTCTCACCTTTGTGCGGTTTTGAGGACCCTTCTCATCTTTCGGAGGCAGAGGTTCTTTAGCTGCTCTCTCAAGTAGCAGAAGAACATCATCCACCAATACAAACATATCTTTCTCAGCACCGACAATTGGTGCGGGCATTTCTTCAGCATCCAACAATTTTACCCTACCTTTCTTGCATTTATTCTGGCCTTCGAGAGCCTTCAACCCACTATACAGGGAGTCCATTACCAAAGTAGAAGTCACTTCTTTTTCTATAAAGAAGTGTTTCACAACTACTTTCAAAATTACGTCTGTCTTCTCCCTTGACATGCGGCGCCTAGAGGTTTGATCAATTTCTCGCCAGAAAGTACAGAAGCTGCAAATAATGCAAAGTACCATTAAGATCTGCCAATAAAATCACACACCAGAAATCCAAGTGGTAATGAATCCAAATACAATATACAACATAAGATAAATCTCGTGTCCCTATCAAACAACAGTATCAAGACAGATTAAACTTGTTACAGCATATAAGATATAAAATACAAGACACTTCAGAATTCATATGCATAAAAAGAGACATGAACTACTCAGGTGCCACCACAATACATTGAACATATACCATTGTCATGTCAACCACCAAATTAAACTACAATATCCCTCCTATCATTTCTTTTCTTCCCAACATGCCTAACATTTTTCATTTTCAGGCTTGAAGGAAGACTAAAATAAGTTTTAACACTTTCAGCAATCAATTACTAAAGATCATGGAGCACGAAAAGAAAATAATTTGAAGGTCATGACTTTTTTAGATGACACTCTGCAGCAAGATAAAAACTACAGCATACATAATGAAAAATTTAGATTATACATACAAGTCAAAAAGGTTTATACTCTTAACGATGAGCATGAAATACCTTGACCACCTAGCTTTATCCTCTATCAACTTCCCAAGCTTGCTTCTTCTTTCCTCCACAAAACGCCGGCAAATTTGTTCTACATTTGTCAAATATACTCTAACAAGTTCTCTCCTATACTGACAATCAAGGCAACGAAAAGGCCTGTCAGCTTTTTCCCTGCACACAACAAAAATGGTTACACACATATGAACCAAAAGCTCCAAAGCAAACAGGGTCAGCAACACAAGTTAGAAAGGGGTAAATGTTAAGAAAACTACATTTATTTTAAAAACCACAAGACAGTACAGCCTCAGAGCATGACAAACAACCAGATGAATCAACAAACATTAGCCAACGTACTTTGCACTTCTGCTATTAGCTTTCTACCCAGATTGTGCAGAACAATTCATAGACATAAAGACATGAAAATCATTCTCTATTGACCCATTTGAATGATAAACCTTTTCTAGCAAAATAATGACTTTTTCACAAGGAAAATAAATACATTTTGGAGATGTCATGACTTCAAACCTATGAACAATAAAAATAATCTCTGTTTTTAACATAGTCTGAAAATGGTATGACATTTTAAAATGATTTTATTCTGCCAAAACAATGTACAAATTTTGCTAAAATTCAAAAATATCTCAAACATACCGAAATACTGTACAAATTTTGCTAAAATCCAAAAATATCTCAAACATACTGAAATACAAACACTTAAATATCTTAACACTGGCCTTTACAATTTTGGTCAGACATTTTCTAATTTCATATTATTAAATAGGATAAAAGATTAAATAAAAATAAAACAAGATAGCAAAAAAATGAAAAATGGAAAAGTCTAATATTAAGTGTAAGTTCACTTTTTGCAACTTAACCGGGTCAATTTGTAAAATTGGAAAACGGAAAAGTTAAACTAATAAGAGGGTAGGTAACCAAATGGGTTTAAATGATAAAAAAGATTAAAGATAAAAAAAATGGAAAAACAGAAAAGTCTAATTAATATTAAATGAGTGTACGTTCACTTTTTGCAACTTAATAAAGTAACTTAGTAAAAATTGGAAAATGGGAAAGTTTAATTAATAAGGGGTTAGGTAACCAAATGGGTTTAAATGATTAAAAAGAGAGAAAAATATTAAAAAAGAAAGAATATAAATTCTGGAATGGTCAGACAAAGTGACAAAGTCAAAATTCTAATCCGATCATGTAATCATGCCTCCATATTCACAGAACAGCCGTGATCTCACCACAAAATGAGGCTGCTTCAGACGCAATCCCAAACCCATGCCGTTCCAAAGTATTGTGTCACGCAAGGTCGGAATCTGCAACCAATGTCCATTTTTCACTGCAATCACAGCACTTTTGACTACTTAGAGTAAATACCAAAAGCACTACAGAAGAACAGTGAATGGTGAGGAGGCTCTTGAATTTGGTCCGGGTGAAACTCAACCCCAAAAGCTATATCACTAGGTGAGGATTGTCCAAACCTTTATAAGCTCTACTTTGGCTATATCTATAGTTGATGAGCTATCTTAACATGTACCCCTCACACCAAGGGTTGGAGTTCCAAAGCGTGGAGATTGTAGGACTATCATTTTTATATCGCACTGAATAAACCACAAGATCCGGTAGATTGCACCAGGAAAGTCACAAGCCCAATTACATTTTCGGCAGTTGAAGGTGGCCCAATATCAAATTTATGCTAGGCTCTAATACCATCTTGAATTTGGTCTGGGCCTAACTAAACCCTAAAAACCAGCCTATGAGTCAAGAATTGCCCAGGCCCTTTATAAGCTCTACTTTGGTCATATCTATAGTTGATGTAGGATTTCAACAATGGCCATTATAAGGAAGATTATGGATACAAGATAAATAATTTATACTAAACATATAAATGCTAAAAATAAAAAATTACTAAAATATCCATTATAAGTGATTGATAATCATAGTTTAGACACACAATCACCATCAATCTAAGGCATAATAGAATGGCCAATAACATCAAAAGTCAAGCAGACAAGACCATAAAACTGAGGCTGGGGCTGCCAGGAAAAGGATGGGTTTGATCAAAAAGCACTAGGGCTGCTGCAAGGTAGTTGGAAAACACATAGGTAGAGCATTGAGGTGAAAACAGAGGGTGGTGCAGCTGGGTTATTTCAATGGATGTAGGGATTCAAACCTAAAAGCTCATGCAAAAAAAAAGGGGGTTGAATCACAAAAAACTCCCTAAAAGAAAGGGTGGGCAATGGCAAAGAATGGTCTACCCTGTTCAGAGCTGCAGCTGCTATAGGTGTGATATTGTCTACAAAATACTGACTTGACAGATGTCAGATTCCACTTTGGCCCGATAGCCAGAAGTGCATAAGTGCAAGATTAGCTGCCATCAACTACTAAAGTCATTATTAAGAAAATTAGTCATTACCTTTTCAGAATCTTCTTTCTGCTAAAAGAACTTCAGGTATTTTAGAAAAAACAAAAAATATCTTACACAGACTGATAGACACAATACATGCAAATATCTTATACATGGTACAGCCTTTTTGACAATTGTTACACGGAATTTATCATTTCACACTAGTCATTATTACTATGTCAAAAAATAACATTTAAATTTAACTATTTTCTAACCATTAAACAAGTAAACTCCAAAGATAAAGGAGCAAACAGCCAACTTGCACTACATTTATTACTTACAATCCAATAATTTAACAAAACCAACACAAATCATATTGGTGGAAAATCAGAAATTGGAAATATTAATAGCTCAAAAATAAGGAAATCAATGAATTCCATGATAATTCTACCTTGACCAAACAAAAAAAGTTATCATGAATAATTCAATATCACAACATCTGATTGGAGAGGAGTGGAATAGTGGAGCAAGCATAGAAATTCATTGAACATAGAACAAGACCTCCTCCAAGGTACTTGGAAAAGGTTATAGCACAACCTTTAGGCAAAAAAGCCAAAGATGAACACTACATAGACCTGGAGAAACTAGCCATCCTCAAAATTTAGTAGATGAAGACAAACACCAAGTTTAAACCTTTGTCAAAAGAAGATCATGGAAAATACTGCAGAGTTGCAAAATCTCAAATGGAATCCAAGGTTACAACCTCAGAGATATCTTGCGGGCTTTCAAGTTTCAAATTTCCAATAAAGCATATTGAAAATAACTAATCACCCAAACAATTTGAATCACAGAGCATTCAAATATTCTCCTATCTAAGTAGCAAATGAAGTCAAACAACCTTCATGACCAGTTAAAAGTATACAAGATGCTAGAGAATATTTGTAGGATTACAAATAAAATAATATATCATAAATAGAATACCTAATGACTTGAACTTGAGCTTTTATTATCAGATTGTCAGATGCGTCAACAAACCCATCATACACTTTTGAGAGCTCCATAAACTTTTTCCATCCCCAGTCATGCTCCTTCTTCCAAAATCGGTGTAAAGTATCTAGAAAATTCAAATATAAAATAACTCAACCTTGTTTAAAAAATTTAAAACACGAATATTGAAGCCAATTATTTACCAACAGACCAGAATATTTTGATTTCTTTGGATCTTTATTGACCACAGCTATTGTAAATTGCGCAAAATGACTCCATCCTGTATTGCCCCAAAATTAAGAGAGGAAAACCAAAGAGAGGTCAAGTACTACAGCAACAATAGTAGCTGGTAAGACTAACTATATAACTAATGCAGTCAGGAAAATTCAGGAATCAAACCAGGAAGAAGTTTGTCATGATTAGCAACACAAAGAAACAGAGAGAGATGATTGCAGACATCACAGCCTTGTGGATAAATTAAAATATACCTGCCACATACCACAGCATGATTAGGTCAAAACCTCAACTAATATGTACATCATGTTTCAAGTCATAAGGACTGTCTCAGCAAACTATATGCACCCGTTAGATTGCATGAATCCACTATCCATGAACCAACTCTGCATCAAGCACGTTAATTCTATAATCATGTACTATTCCTCCTGATATACTTCACAACTATCAAAAATCAAATAAATTTATTTTCCTTGTTTGATAAATCAGGCTGTTGTACAGTCATAAATTCGTTTATAGACGTCAGAAAATTGCATAGTATCAATGTAACCCCAAAACAAATATTTTTTTCCCCACAAAAGAGAAATTTTAGAAATAAATTTTGTCAAAACTTATAAGTTCATAATAAACTTGACACTAACCACACTATGATGGACTGGAAGTCATAACGGTCAATTTCGCTGCAACAGAAGTGTAAGCATATGACCATATGTTATTAACCAAAAAAGAGTGAATGAGGGATAGAGAAAAAAAACATCATCATTGGACCACACCCTTTTTTGTGTAACATCAAGCATATAGGTATAAAGATGTAAATTAAAATGATGCAGAAAAGCATAAATAGTTAAACTCTAAAGCATACAAAAAAGCCAGGTAAGACAGATAAGTTTATCCTAGCCACATACCACTTGTAGCTGCCAACCTCAAACGCACTACTACGAAGTTCCCTTTTGGTAATCTGAGAAAAATTTTCAATCTTCCATGTATATCTTCCATACAATTCTGAAGGTTTCGGTCCTGTAAAGAGGAAAACATATTAGATTTTGAACAACTGTTTATGTAAAATTTGGATTTTAAAATTAAATGATTACAAATTCACCATCATCGTCATCGTCAATGTCCCAATAAGGGGGTGAAGTCGATGGGGTTCCATTCTCCACCTGCTCGGAAGACCGCCATTCTGCCAATGCTTCCCCAGATTGACAACGCTGCCCACTAAAAGTTCCCTCCGCAGACTTTCCCACTCCAGATTCCTCACCTGAAATCCCAGCCATTCCCTGATCAAGCACTATTTCACTAACACTCCTCTTATAACACCTGCCAGATAACATTGAAAATCAGCCTCCCTTAAGCCCCACATTACATTACAGCATTGAAAATCAAACAACTTTAGACAGAAATAAACTATTCAAACAGTACTTCTTTTTCAACCACATCACAGAAAATCCTATTATATATAATGATTAAAAAAAACTCAATTTTTCCCACTAACAAGTTATCAATTCTAGGCAAAATAGATACAGAAGCACAGTGCATTGAAGGAAACAATACAGAATGAATTCAAATAACAATAATTCACCAATTGAAACCCATCAAAACAATCACATAACATAGGGTTGATTCCTTCCCCCATTTCTCAATATCCGACATACAACAATTAGAGATAACCCAAAATAAAAAATAAAATAAAACCTCGAATATGATTAAAACCCAAAAACCCACCTCAGAAAAAAAAACACAAAAAACAAAACATCAATAAAACCCTAAAACAAAGATTTAACAATATCAAAAATTAAACCCCAAAACCAATCAAATAAATTGGAACAAGAGGGGAATTAAACCAACAAGCGATGCAAATTATATGAACCCAAGAACGGAAAATTTTGCACAAAAATCGACGCCGGAAAACGACCAAGATCTCGGGCAACGATTCCCGTGCAAAACATTGATCGAAATCGAAGGGAATGACGCAGAGGAAGGGTAATAGAAACACCGCAATAGAAGAAAAAATATCAACGGGAGGTAGGGGAACTGGGAAACGACGTCGCATCAGAGGGATCCCAATTAGGGCACACGCACCTGAAATCGAAGGAGCAGATAACAACAACAACTCTGAGATTTTAGAGAGAGAAAGCGAAAAGAGAGAGAGTAGGAGGTGAGAAGGAGGAGCAACGCAGAGACCAAAGACATAACCCAAAAGACGAAAATTAGTATTTTTATTGTCTTTATTTTATTAATATTTATTTATTAATTATTTTGGATTTTATGAAAAATATATTTAAGAATTTTCCTTATTATTTATTTTTTTTCCCCAATTGAACAGATTCTCACAATCGGGGATGGAAAAATAAAAACAATAGTTTAATTTTGTAAGAAAGTAATAACGTTTCAACATTTTCTATATCAATTGTTTATATAATTTATTTGTTTATTTGAAAAACGTATACTATAAAAAAAGGTGTATTATCATTCGAAGACAAATTGATAATATATTAAAATTAAACTCTTGTAATAATTATTTAAAAAATTATACTTTGAGTATTTTTTTAATTAATTAACAGCATAAAAAATGTATGGAAATAATTATATTGTTTAACCTAGAAAAGTTAAAATAAAAAACAAACAAATAAAGTGTTGTTAGGTTTTTTTTTTAAGCAAGGAAAACCATTAAGGATAGTTAAAAATGTAAATGTTGGAATACAAGATTGGTTTGTCTCTTAACTAGACTCACACGAGTTTGGGATTGAAAATAGATGTGCCCTAGACCTGGCTAGTAAAGCATGGAAATAATTGTGAGCATTCTTTGTTGTTATGAGGTTGTCCTTAATCAGCTTACAATCAATTCCAAAGACAACAATATGTAATTGGGGTTGATGCGTCCAAAAGATAGCTTAGTGAAGAGCAAAGAGTGCTGCTAGGTGCACCCAGCAGTTTTGCTGGTGCACCCAATAAATTATGTGAAAAGACTTAAAAGCCCCTCAGAATTTTTTAAAAAAAATAACTCGTCTCTCTCTCCCGCGCCTGCTTCTTCTTCTTCCTTCGTCGGACGTTTCTGCTTCTTCTGCGTTCTTCTTCATTCTTGTTCTTCATTTTCTGCATCTTCTTCGTTCTTCTTCTTCTTCGCGCTGCCTCTTCTTCCCAAGTGAAGTCTTCTTCGCGTTTCTGCTTCCTCATCTTCGTTGCCGCCATTGTTGTCGGGATCAAGTGGAAAGCTTCTTCTTTGCGTTGCTGCTTCTTCTTCAAGTTTCTGCTTCTTCTTCGAGGTACGTTTCTCCTTCGCATTTCTTCTTCTTCTTTGTTGTCGGCGATGGCGGAAACCGCCATCGGGAGGTTGCTGGGCAGTTTACGAATCACCTGATCCGTAAGCCTCTTACGGATCAAGTTGATCCGGAACAGGCTTACGGATCTTGATCCGTAAGAGTCTTACGGATCAGGTGATCCGTAAATACTAAAAAACAGTTTACGGATCACTTGATCCGTAAAAGCAACAGTTTCATTTTAATTAGGTTTGCTTGCCTTATTTTGTTTTTGGTTGTTTCAATAGTGTTGAACTTGAACATTGTAATTACTGACAATGTTCCCCCTTTAATTAGCTTTTTTTGGTTGTTTCTTGGACACATTAGAAAAAAATCTTGTCCCGGTTAGCACCTAATATCCCTTTTTGGTAGACATATATATTAGTTAGGATGCTCCCCCTTATATGATCAATAGAATAAAGCACACATCAGTGGTTACATTTATGGGTCTATTTAGATAAACTTTTCTATATATATAGATATATCGTCTTTTAGTTAGGGAATTATCCAAATAGTATATATTGATTAGCATTTTTTTTATCAGCAAAATAGAATATATATATATATATATATATTAATAAAAGAGTACCAGAGGTACTATAATTACAACGTGTTATAAAAATCCTAGTGGATCCACATGTGATGCTACTTTCGGATTGATGTGATCCACCCTACAAAAAAAAATACATCATCAATACCCATTGGCGTTGAATGATTAGCATGAATTACTTCATTTAAAAAATTCCAAGAGTTAGGTAGTGCGTGTATGAAATTATCCAAATATTCCAAACCAAATATCGTTAGTAAAACTAGTCTCATTATTACAAAGATAAAAATCACAACTAGAGTAAGCACGGGCACAAAGATGCGACCCCCACCAACTCCTTCCACAGTCCTAAATGTTGATTCCTAGGAATCCAATCATATATTTTCGTTTATCCACACACATCATTCCTTCATGAATCATTACCCGGTGGTCACACTACTAACTTCAATTTCAACGTTCACAACATATTTAGGACTAGCATTATTAGCTTTTTATAGAACTGGTCAACAAAAACATATTGGTCAATGTGGATTATTTCTAGATAGAATGCTATAAGGACAATCAATTAGTGTATATAAAAAACATTTAGAGAGAAAGTTTTATGAGGGTTAGGAGAACAATTAATCCAAATCCTATAATGATTGCAACTTTTACTAGCTGTTCTTATTTCTATTTCAGACTGAACATCAATATTGTTCTATATATTAATATATATTGTTCTTAGATGGAATTGTCACAAGCAGTATAACAAGGAATGGTCCTAGTTGTGATAGCCAACAAGGGAGGGAATTGACATTGATATCATAATGAAGTGAACATGTTATGGCAATTGAATTAGTTTAAAGTAGTGGGTTACTTCTATTAGAGTCATCCAAATTTGTACATTTTAGTAAGAATTTAAGTCTTCTTCTGCACTTGTTCAAGTTAGCTATTTTATTTCTTCACTCAATCCTTTAATGGGTTCTATTCTAGCTTTGGTAGCATTAATTCCTAATAGAACAAAACACATCAAACATTATCTTAGCATTAATTCCTAATAGAACAAAACACATCAATCATAAAAATAGCTTTGGTCAATCATAAAGCTCAGCAAGTTTCCCACTAAGCATTTGAGATGTTGTTGACCATTGTTTATGCTTAGTTTGTTTATCCACACACATTTGAGATGCTGTTGACCACAAAACAACACCTTGCTGAATCAAGGTCAATACCACTAAGCATTTAAGATGTTGTTGACCAGTTTGATTTTCCACACAAATTTGAGATGTTGTTGACCACAAACACAAATTTGTTGACCATTGTTTGTCAGATTCATAAAGCTCAGCAAGTTAGAGTAATTGAATTGAATTAACCAAATGCTTGAAATTTGAGAAAATGAAATGAGTGATGGATTTTGCGGTACTCATTTGCAGATCATGGTTAGGACCAGAGGATTAGGTCGTGCCTTAGGTCAGGTCACTCGCAGAGGTGTGGGCAGAGGAGATCATGATGATTCCGGTGATGCTCCACAGCGTCGACGACCTACTACATCCGCACGGAGGCAGCGAGTCGTTGTGACTGCGGATCACGTCGATGAGCCAGTCATTCCTGACCCAGACGTTCAGGATGACCCGATGGAGGCACCAGCTACTGTGGAGGACATTCCTGCGGGCGCAGGCGCAGAGGCGGCTGAGGATCAGCCTCAGGGATTTTCGGGTGGTCCGAGCGACCCATCTGTGCTGACAGCGTATGCGGATCACGTTGCTTGCAGCGTATAGACGGGAGAGGTATTTATACTATTTATTTTTAGTTACTTGTAAATTATACTATTAGTTTTCCTTTAAATGATAATTTTAACGAATTTTGCGTTCCTTTTATACTTTAATTCAGGAGCGTCCTGAATTGAAGTTATCCTCGCATGGGAGGAAGGTCCATAGTTTAGGCAGGCCTATCCTTGCCATTGAGGGACTTATCGTTGGTACAGGACTAAGTCCTCTGATCGCGTGTTCGGTAGACACCGACGATCAGGGACTTTTGTCTGCATTTGTGGAGCGGTGGCACCGGGAGACGTCTAGTTTCCATCTCCCGGTGGGTGAGCTCACCATCACATTGGACGACGTCTCCTCTCTTCTCCATCTTCCCGTTATAGGCAATTTTCACGCATTTGAGCCCTTGCACGTGGATGATGCGGTTCAGATGCTGGTGGACTTGTTGATGGTGTCTCCAGAGTCTGCTAGGGCTAAGATAGTCCAGTGTCGCGGACCGTACGTACGCCTGCAATGGGTACGTGAAGTATATCAGCGCCGATGCCAGACAGTTCATTGGACAGCTGCGGCTCGTGCATATCTTCTTCACCTGTTGGGTTGCACTCTGTTTGCTAACAAGAGTGCAACCAATGTCCATGTTGTCTAGTTGGAGGCCCTTCGTGACCTCAGTATGACAGAGAGGTACGCTTGGGGAGTGGCTGCTTTGGTTCATATGTACGACCAGCTGAACGATGCATCCATGAGCCACAGTCGACAGCTTGGCGGTTACATCACACTACTGCAGGTAACAAATATGTTTTTCATTCATTCAGGCTAAACAATGTTCAACTTTAAATTTTGTTACACTTTCATTATTAATGTTTATAATTTGAATGTTACATCTGTAGTGCTGGATTTACGAGCACTTTCCCTCAGTTGCGGAGTCCACCGCTGATCAGGACTACGACGAGGCTTCTCCGCGTGCGTGCAGGTGGATTGCGACAAAGAAGACCGTGAAGAGCATTCGCACGTCGTCGTATAGGGAGCGCCTGGACCGACTTCGGATTCCGGATGTCTGTTGGATCCCGTATGGGGAGCATCGGGAGGTCCGGGACTTCCATGTCAGATCATGCTAATTCCGTTAGTTCATACTATTTAATATAAACAAATAAATTTGATGTCTTGTAATTAAATCTACACCAGCTTGAAGAAAGCCACAAAAAGATGAAACTGAAGAAATGGTGCTTACAATGTCATGGGAGGGGGGAAAAGAGTGCAGCTAAAAAGTAATAATAGGAACTATAGTCAACAACCCCTGACATGCTCCCTGAAGTCATTATATCATCATTGTTTAAGACACTATTGATCTATAGTCATACCCAACAAATTTTATAAACCATAAACTAGTAATAACAGGAACTTTATTATTAGCATTCTAGAATCAAAATTTCAACCATTGTGCAATTGTTACTCATATATTGGCCCCTTTTCCATGTCTACTTCCTTAGCTACTTGGTCAATTCATTGCTGTCCAAGTGATATGTTCCTCTAAATAAAGGAAATGTCTTAGACAGTCTTCTAGTCTGTGTTTGATGAGTTAAAGTTGCACTTTTTTTACTATTGAATATTGATACTCTGATTTTGAAGTCTGTAGATATGGACATTTATTTTTGTTTTGAAGTCTGTGTTAGTATTTTTTTTATAATTTTTTATATATGTTGAATCTAAAGCACTTCATTATAGAATTAATTAATCAGTATTTTAATTACATACTTTTAATTCTAACAGATAATTTTAACAAATCTTAAAAGCAGTATATCTAAAACCTGTACAATCATATATACCATATCAATCACATCCCCTTTGCCTCGAGTTTAATTTTTTATTACAGGGGTCTAATCAAACCCAAAAAGAAAAAAAAAACTTCTTTTTTTGTTGTGTATATATAGTTAAGAGACATTTCTTGTCATCAAATTTATATTCTGCTAAAGTTAACCTCTAGGCTCTTGCTTGTGACAGCCTAATGTAGAAAAATATGGACATTAAAATTTAGAGCTTATTTACATCTTTTCCCTACATATTTGTTTTAAATCTCAAAATATTATCTTATATCATTATCATGTGGTTTGGATTGAGAAGAAATGGATCCTAGCATAGTTGACACTGCAATGACTTCAAGAAAACGTAAAAGAGAAAAGTATAAGAAGATAATCTTATTAGCTGCTGCTTGTGTTGTTCATATGGTCATTGGTGTAGTGACATGGTATCATAATAATTATTTTGTTAAGGAACCAACCCGTAATTGGGAACTAGAACGTCACAGCTTCCTTAATCGTCTTTATAGAGGAACAAATAAAGATTGCAGTGAATAATTGAGGCTTAATAAAAATGCATTTTTTAACCTTTGTAGAATTTTACAAGAAAAGGGTGGTTTAGTAAGAACAAGAAATGTTCTAACAACTGAAGCAGTAGCAATGTTTTTACATATCCTTGCTCACAACCTAAAGTATAGGGTAGTGCAATTTAGTTATTGTAGATCTAAAGAAACCATAAGTAGGCAATTCAATGATGTCTTGAGAGAGGTAATGAAAGTGAGCAAATACTATTTGAATTTTCAACCCTGTACTTTAGAAGGTGCGAAAGCAAACAAGTGGAGATGGTTTGAGGTAAGTTTATCAATTGTTAGGAGAGATTAGTTAATTATAAAATTTTCTTAGAATCTAAAAAAATTGTCTTGTTTGTAGAGATGTATTGGAGCACTTGATGGGACTCATATTTCGGTTACAGTTTCTCCTGATGAGAGACCTAGATATCGTAATAGAAAGGGTGATGTCTCTACAAATGTGTTAGCTGCTTGTGGTCCAGATTTAAGGTTTATTTATGTGTTACCTGGGTGGGAAGGGTCTGCAGGAGATTCTCGAGTATTACGAGATGCATTACGTCGTCAACACAAACTTGAAATTCCAACTGGTAATATTTCTTAGAAATAATTTTTTTTTCTTTTTTTTTGGTCTAGTTTAAGTCTATGTTTGTTATTTTAAACATTGTAGGTAAGTATTTTCTTGTGGATGCGGGATATATCAATGGTCCGGGATTTTTAGCATCATATCGAGGGACTAGATATCATCTCAAAGAGTGAATTGGAAACACCCCTCAAAGTTACAAGGAGTTATTTAATCTTCGTCATGCAAGTGCCCGAAATGCAATAGAAAGGTCATTTGGGATCTTGAAAAAAAGATGGAGTATATTAAGAACTCCTTCATTTTTTGATATAAAGACACAAATAAGAATTTTCAATGCTTGTTTTGTGTTACATAATTTCATAAGAGACGAACAACAAACTGATCAACTTTTAGAAGTTCAAGACTTAGAATTTTTATCTGTTGTTGATGAATAGTTAGTCCATCAATCAAGGGAAGGAGTTCAAAATAATGTCATAGATGATATCACAACTATTCAAGCTATCGAGGAATGAACAAGATTTCGAGATACATTAGCTATGAATATGTTTGCTAACTATCAAGTTAGGAGAAACTTTGCTTAGGGATAGTTCTTTTTTAGATGTAATTTGCTATTGCAGACAAACTTTGTGTGTTTTGTTACTATTGTACTTTTCTATTGAAGATAGACTTTTATGTACTTTGCTATTGCATAAAAACTTTGCTTGAAATATTTTTTATGATTGTGCAGTGGACTAGTCAAATGAATAAAGTAGGTTATATCTAATATTTGTTATGTGCAGGTTGAATAAGTGACATTAACTTCAATGGAGTCATCTAATGAAAAAATGACAGACAAAAGAAAAGTTTTAGGAAAAAATAATGAGGAAACAAGAGTTATTTTACATGGAATTTGGAAATGGAATGTGTATTGGCTGATGTACTTAGAGATCAAAGGAATTTGAGCAACAAGGGTGACGGAGGTTGGAAAAGGTCAGCATTGAATGTTGTAGCCGCAGTGTTGTCTACAAGCTTCAATGTTAATGTCACATCAGATAATGTCAAAAACCATATCAAATTATGGAGATCGTGGTATGGTATTGTAAGTGAGATCCTTGGCCAGAGTGGATTTGATTGGGATGGCACTAAGCACATGATCACAGTTGAGAATGAAAATGCTTGGAATGAATATTGTTGCACTGTAATTATTCTTTAATATGATGCTATTTGTTATTCAAAGTAGATTGGATTTGACTTTTTCTTTTTTTTTGTTCAGTCGCATAAATCGGCTAAACCATTTCGATTCAAGGTGCTTCAAAATTGGGAAGATATAGTGGATTTGTGTGCTAAAGATAGAGTCACCGGTCATGGAGCTGAAATTGCTATGATGCTGATGAAGCGATGAGTAGAGAAACAAATGAAGTGGAATTCATGGGGTTAGGTGCTACTGCCATAGATTTAGAAGAACCAAGCTCTAATACAAAAGGTAAAAGACAAGGTTCGACTTCTTCTGGCACACATCCTCACAAGAGGAAGATGGGAGAAAAAGAAGGAATAGCAGCTTCTTTGGATAAAATGGCCAACTCTTTTAACCGAATGGTAGAAAAATGGATGGAAAAGTTGATGATGAAGATATTCAAGAAGTATTAAGTGAGGCAACTTTGATACCAGATCAGATCTTAATAGACAACAATGGGCTAAAGCTATTAAATGGTTAGCTGACAATCCAAAACAACTAGCTATAGTGAAAACCCTTCCTATTCACCAAAAGCCAGATTATGTTTTAACACATCTTGGAGAATGAAACTTGGTGAGTAACATTTTGTCTACATTTCCCATTTCAACTTTCAAATTATAAATTTGTGTCTTTTTTATGCCTAATTGAGCTCATATTTTCACTATAGTTATTTGTCTTTTCTCTTGTGACCTATATTATCTTGTTTCTTCTCCCCTAAATGGCAGTTTACACTTGATGATGAATGAAGATTAAGGAATGAAGAACATTGTTTTTTTTTTTTTTAATTTGGACCTTGTAATTCTTGTTTAAGATCTTTGTTTGGAACTTGATTAATTAGGACCTTGTAATGCTTGTGTTGATTCGTGTTTATGCATTGATGCGTTATTAACAATTTTGAATTTTCTTCCCGTACGAACAATGAAATTAATATCATTTAAATTTTGTACGAGATAATTGTCCTTAAATTATATAATTATTTAATTTTAATATGTTTTTAAAATTATTGCAAGACTAGGTAATTTTTTTTAACAAGAATAAAGAATTACATATCATTCATCTTTTAATTTTGCAGTATTGTTTAATCCAAGTTTTTTTTTTGTGTTACTACAAGAATATTGTATAAGATTCAAAATTGTTTAGCATTAAAAATATTTTGATTATTTAAATATTAAATATTTAAAAATTTTATTATTATATATTTTATAACATTAAATTTATTTTGAATATTTAACTATTTAAAAAATGACTCATGTTTATTTTTATTCGATATTGAAATTTTAATTTTTAAATAAATATTTAAAAATGAAAATTTGAATTTCATTGAAATTGAATTATTTTGTCCAAACAAGGAAATTAAAATACAAGAAATTGAATTGCCTCATCCAAATAAAATATTTACAAAATGAAAGAAATTTAAATCAAGGCAATCAAAATGCTATGAATTTGAATTTCCTAGAAATCTTTAAATTCCCCATCCAAACACAAGGTAAAGCTCAAGGACTAACACAAAAACTAGGAGGACCTATGACCAGAGCCAGAGCTAGAGCCAGATAGGCAGGGGAGACCCTATAATAAGTGGTAGCAACAATTCTTGAAGTTGTACCTACGGTGAAAGACATTGAACCAAAATTATTTCAATGCATCATTATTATTGAAGACCCATGAGTTAGACGGTGTTGTTGTTGACTTTCTTCTTTTTAGAATTAAATAAAGTTGTATTTCTTTTATTTTCATTTTTTTTCTTTTATTTATTTTAGTGGTTGATAGCCTTGGTGTCTTTTCATGTGCACCATTAGAAATTAAGGTCTTATCTTCATAATTGTAGTTAATGGTGCATTTAGAATAATTAAAGGTTGGTTGTCTATACATACACAAAATTGCAATGGAATTGACAAATACTTGTATACTGGGAGAGTATTCTCTAGGTTTAAGGCTGAACCCGTTTGGATTTATCAAGGGATGTCCATCACCCTTGTGGCGTCTTCCTTTAGCTTATCTTCCATGGCTAGAATAGCGCCCTCCACCTATCATCAAACGATTCACAACTAGAACTGTGTCAAATTGCCACATAAAATGCTTGATCTGGGAGGGAGTATGCAACTTCCAAATCAATGTCCAATCACCATTACCTTTGAGATGCTCATTATTGACTATGGAATATTATGATAAGTTATTCTAAAATATGATCTAGTTTGAGTGAATTTCCAAATCAGCATGTCTTCATCAAAACGATTCAAGGGAGGAATATGATTGCAACAACATTTATAATATTGAACAAGGATTCAATAAGATCAACTTTTCCATTTGGGAGCGTTTTGATCTATGAAAAATAATAATTGAAAATATATTTCATTATCTATGTAATTTAATACTAATTAATGGATATTTTAATAATAGTTCACATTTATTTAATTATTTTCATAATATTTAATTAATATTATTGTATAATATAAAAATTACCACTTAATTATTAGAATTGTATAATAAATGGCATGTTACTACTTAATATCAAAATTAATATTTAATTATAAAATTTTGTAATAATATTAAAGAATACTACTTTTCATGAAATATACTCATAAATAATAATATAATATTTATTGTTACTACTTAATATTAAAAATTATCAAAATTAACATTTAATTATGAAAATTGCATAATAAATAATATGCTATTACTCTAAATTATTTTTTATTATCAAAATTGATATTAAATAAAATTATTGTTAGTAGTTTAATTCTTCATTAAATACATATGTTACAAAAAAAGAGCATATAATCAATGCTATTATAAAATTGAAGTTTTGATCAATGGTCAATATTTGTTTAAGTGAATTTCACTATTATATATATATAGAGAAGATAGATAATCAAAAGAAATCTCAATTTCAAACAAGAAACAAGATGCAGCTGTGATGTTTCAATCTATTCAACTTTTTTCATGGAAATAGGCTTCATATAAGTTGTAGTTTCACATCCTTTCTTCAAGCTTCCTTAGTTTCACATCCTTTCTTCAAGCTTCCTTCTCTTCTCCTTCTTCCCTTTTCCTTCCTCCTTCCATGGAATTCCTTTAAGATGTGACTTGAGCCCCTCATGGTTAGTTGTTTTCTCATCTTTCTTGAGCCTGTGAGTCCATCAATGGAAGGTGAGCTCTCTTTCTCATCTCTTTTCCTTCCTTTAATTTACCCAAGGTGGGCTTTTGTTATAAAACCTCCTATTAAGTGTTGTTTAGCTTGTATTCCATGGGTATAATGGGATGGTGTTGTTGTTTGGAGGAAATCCTTGGTGGTTCCCAAGACCCTCTTCTTCCTTTCTCTTCTTCAATACCTAACTTGGGGGAAAGCTCATAAGGGAAGGGAAGCTCACCCTCTTTTCTTATTTTTATGGTGATTTTTGAGTTGTTTGCTCTTCTTCAAAACCTAACTTAGGGGAAAGCTCATGAGGGAAGAGAAGTCCACCCTCTTTTCTTATTCTATGGTGATTTTTGAGTTGTTTGCTCTAAATCTCTAGGTTCTTTTGTTGGGGTTTAGTGTTTAAAAGCTTAAGGGTTGTTTATTGATGTGATAATTGTAAGTTTGGATGGTGGGGTAGTCAATAATGGGATTAAAAGCTCATATTTTCAAAGAACTTTTATTGCAAAAGATTTTGTAACTTTAGTTGAGCTAGAACTTTTAGCTTCGGTTAAGTTTTGTCAAAATTGGGTTACACAAATTTAGTTAAAGCTACGATTTTTGGCTCAACTAAATTTTGATAGAATTGTGTTTTTACAAATCTAGTTGAAGCTATGATTTTTAGCTAAGCTAGTTTTTGATAGGATTGGATTTGCACAAATTTAGCTCAAGCTATATTTTTTGCTAAGCTAAAATTTGTGGCTTTAGCTAGATTTAGGTAGGATGTTTTATTTATCCTTAAAACTTTCTTGAGAGTTTCTAAGCCAATTCCAAGTGCATATAATATATTTTGAGTTTTTATTGTTATGTTAAAATTTATTACAAGTTAAGATGAAGTAATTCATATTAATATGTGGTTTGGGTGAGGCGATTACAAGATTTCTAGGTTGGAAATATCTTTATTGATGAAATATACATATATATTGATATACATTTAGTTAAGATTATCAAATTACATGTGAGGTGATGATAAGTATAATGTGAGTGTGAATTGTTGAAATATATTTATTATTAGTCTATGACTATTTCTTTAATTGTTTAGAATATTATATTATATTCTTGTTGAGATATTGATACTTTGAAGAGGTGAATAAATATCATGGTTGGCTTGATGATATATTGTTAATTATTGAATGAAATATTAATAAGATTATGATATTTTGAGCATTGAAATGGACTGTTAATGAGGTGATATTGATAATTAATAATCTTGTATGAGAGCTACCTTTATGTGAGGACAAAGTTAGCTATAACTAGGGCTTGGCTTGCTAATTACCCGCTCAAGTTCGTTTGTTTAATTAAATAAACAAATCCAAGCTTGATTATTTAAATGAGTCAAACCCAATATATATATATATATATATATATAGGGGATATTTCAAATGAGAAATGGGAAGAATTGATTTTAACCGTTAGATTATAATTAAAAAAAATTGATGGTTGAGATTAAAACTCCAATTTTTAATACATCGTGTTTACCCAGTTGAGAGAGCACGACTAACATTAGTTAAAAAGGACCTTTGCATCGGTTGTACGATTGATATCTATGCAGGTTACATAGAAAGTCAAACTTTTTAAATTGGTTGTTAATCAATATTAAAAGTTAACTTTTTAGATCGGTTTTTTAAGTGATCAATTTTAAAAAAAAATAACTATTTAAATCAGTTGAGAAAAAGAAACATGATGTATTAAAATTAGAATTTTAATCTCAATCATATTTTTAAAAAAATTATAATCTAACAGTTAAAATTAGTTCTTCTCATTTCACATTTGTGTTTGTGTTACATATACAATATTTTTTATGAAAACAATTTTGCTTCTTAAAAAACATTAAATTAATTATCTAGTATTAAAATAATTATTAAGAGAAATTTCATAAAAAATAATTAAGTTATAAAAGAGCTAAACAAGTCAAGATCAAGTTTAATCTTATATAGATTTCCTTTTCTCTTAGTCGAGAAGAGTCAGGAGCTATCTTTGTTCCGGATGATACACATATCCTTGTTAAAGGTGACATTGTATTCATTGTCACATAATTGACTTGTGCTCAGCAGATTACGCTTCAACCCTTTAACAAACAAAACATTATCTATAGGAGGATAGGGAGGAATACATACTTTACCTACACCAGTTATCAGACATTTTTTATTCCCTCTAAAAGTGTCCACCACACCAAACATACGGCTTAGGGATTGGGACATGCACTTTTTGCCTGTCATATGTCGTGAGTAGCCGCTGTTCAGGTACCATGACTGGTGTTTCTTTCTTTCTATCAAGGAGATCTGCAACAGGAATTATTTTGCTCTTAGGTACCCAAATCCTTTTAGGTCTTTTTTCCTTATTAGCATGGGGGTGCTGGTAAGCGTTGGACGGAACCCTTGATGGGTTTCCTTTTTCCGAAAGGTCATTGCACTTATGAGTTTCATGACACACTTTTCCACATAAATAGAAAACGGTGACTTCTTCACCATGTACAATCTTTTTTCCTTTGAAACCATGGCTAGATTTGTCTTTGAGGTTTCTTTGCACCTTAATAATTTTGTTAAGGGCTTCATGAATTCCAACAAATTTGCCTAGTTTATCTTTCGAGGTTTCTATCTCCTCATAATGTTTTAGAATCTCAGGAGGTAATTCCTTCAAGACCTCACGTCCCTTAAGCTTATCGTTCAACTGAGAAGATATCCTTTTGTTAAGGGTGGATTCTTTTTGAGGTTAGAGTTTTTGTTTAAGCATTTCCTTGCACCCTTCTTCCAAAATTTCAAGTGTCATGGTTAAGGATTTTACCCTCTTTTCAAGGTCAAGACATTCTAACTTGAATTGCCCTGATTTCTTGCACTCACAACAAATGATTGGACTTTTTTCTTTCTTATGAAAGGATCTTTTGGACGATCCGTTGAACTTGGAGGATTTCTTGTTTCTCCACATCTTTCTGATCTTTCTTGTGATAAGACTTAGTTCATCATCTTCTTCATTAGAGTCATCATCCTTAAATTC
The DNA here is from genome assembly GCF_000004515.6 of Glycine max. NCBI lineage: Eukaryota > Viridiplantae > Streptophyta > Magnoliopsida > Fabales > Fabaceae > Glycine > Glycine max. The sequence goes on along the minus strand of NC_038256.2, from coordinate 32,182,324 downwards.
TTCTTCTAAAGCATCATTCACGACAAAGACTTTGGACGATGACTCTTTGGACACAGAGTTGCATTTTGGTCGTTGAATCATAAGGGCTAGAGATTTCCCTTTCTTTATTCCTTCATCTTGAGCAAGCTTTTGCTCATGGACTTGAAGGATTCTAATGAGCTCTTCAAGAGTCATTGAACCAAGATTCTTGATGGCTCTTAATGTTGTAACCCGCGGTCTTCACTTTCTAGATAAACTTCATAATATTTTATCAATGTGATCATAATTATCATATTGTCTACCTAGAGAGCGAAGCTCATTCAGAATGGTTTAGAAGCATCCAAACATGGTTTGGATATCTTGTCCATCTTCCATACTGAAGAGTTCATACTTATGTGTCAGAAGGCTCAACTTGTTACGTTTTACCTCAGAGGACCCTTCGTAGGTAATGCCTAAGGTGTCCCACGTCCGTTTGGCGCTTCTGAAGCTGTGAACTCTGGAATACTCTTTTTAAGATAGAGCACACAACAAAGCATTTCTTGCTCTAGAGTTGAGAAGAAATCTGGATTTATGTTCCTCTGTCCATTTTTCCCTAGGGATCTCATTTCTTTGAGCATATAAAGGAATATGATTGCCTTTTTCTACAACGTCCTACATATCGATGTGAGTGGATTCAAAGAAGGCAATCATTTTTTCCTTCCAATAGTTATAGTTGGCTCCCTTGAACATATGGGTCTTGTTCACAGCATATCCTTCTTCCATCATTTCGGGAGTTTTCTTTCCTCTACTATGTTAAGAGCTCAACCAAGAGGCCAAGCTCTGATACAACTAAAATACTTGAAGAACACTAAAATGGGGGTTGAATAATGTGAAGGATGAAAACTTAGTGTTTAAAAAACTATTAAAAGCTTTTCTCAAATAGATATCAATGGGCGAAGGGTTTCATCCAAAGGGTTCAAAATTACTTTCTGCTTATAAAACTAGTTCACAAAACTTGGATATGATGGTGTAGAAGTGACTTAAAGAAAAGAAGAAGTTATATAGAAGTAATAATGATAACACAAAGGTTTTATACTGGTTCACCCCAACTCTTGGGCTATGTCCAATTCTCCTTCAAACTTTGAAGGGTTCCACTAATCAAATCTTTGATTACAACCAAGTATTCTCTATGTCACTTCTGGCTACAACGAGTATTCTCTAGGTCACTCCTAGCACTACACTTAATCTCCCCTTGAGATTAAAACCCAAATATTCTTTGTCACTAAGCCACTACTATCTTTCAAAAATAATATATATTTTAAAGAAAATGTATTCTAATTGTTGGATCAAGTGGCCTCAGAATAATTAAGAAGGGGGGGTTGAATTAATTATGAACGTGTCTTGACTAATTAAAAATTTATCATTCTTAATGTTACTAGATTCAATTAGGCTTTACTACTAAGTTATGAGAAAGTAAAGAACAAAAAACAATAACTTAGACAAAAGTAAAGTGGAAATAAAAAGTACACAACGGAAATTAAAGAGTGTAGGGAAGAAGAAGACAAACACAAGATTTATACTAGTTCGGCAACAACCCGTCCCTACATCCAGTCCCCAAGCAACCACCGGTTCTTGAGATTTCCAATAACCTTGTAAAATCCTTTACAAGAAAAGATCCACAAGGGATGTACCCTCCTTTATTCTCTTTGAACAACCAAGTGGATGTACTCTCCACTTGAACTAATACATAAGAGATGTACCCTCTCTTGTTCTCAGTATAACAACCCAAGTAGATGTACACTCTACTTGTACCACAAAGGATGTACGCTCCAATGTGTTAAGACAAAGAATTCTTAGGCGATTAGTCCCTTGAATCTTTGTAAGGGGAAACAAAAGATATCTCAGGCGGTTAGTCCTTTGAAATCTTTTGTTTAAAGGGAAAGGGAAGAATAAAAAGAATTCTCAAGCGGTTAGTCCTTTGAATCTTTTGTCAAGAGGGGGAAGGGAGAATCAAAAGAATTCTCTGGCGATTAGTCCTCTGAATCTTTTGTCAAGAGGAAGAAGGGATGAAAAGATAACACATTTTTGTTTCTACAGAATTTCCACTTTCAAAAAAACAAAGTTTAAAAAGCTTTTTGGCAAAGAAAAAGCAATGGGCAATGGTTAGAGAAAGATTGTGAAAAAGAATTGTTTGGAAGAATATCATATATGTTTTTTGAATGTCTGCCAAAGTCATGCTTTTATAGACTCTTCATGTCTGGTCAAAGAAACCGTTATAAGAGTTGTGACTTTAGAGAAAACCATGTTAAGAATTATAACTCTTAACTTTTTCTTCAAAACTGTTCACTGGTAATCGATTACCACAAAGGTGTAATTGATTACACAATGCATTTTATGAAAAGTTGTGACTCTTCACAATTGGATTTGAATTCCAAAATTCAGATTCACTTGTAATCGATTACTAATATAGTGTTATCGATTACACTATTTGAAAATCATTTTGGAGCGTTGCAAACCATTTGAAAACATTTTGAAAACCAAACTGGTAACTGGTAATCGATTATTGATAACTGGTAATCAATTACCAGAGAGTAATCACTCTGGTAACTTAGAAAATTTGAGAAAATTCTTTTGTAAAACAAAACTGTGCTATTTGGTTTTTGAAAAAAATCTTTTAATACTTATCCTATATGAAGTCTTGACTTGTTGCTTCTTGATTTCTTCTCTTGAATCTTGAATCTTGGATTAGATTCTTGATGCTTGATCTTGAAGTCTTGAATCAATCTTGGATTGGCTTTTGGTATCATCAAAATTGCTTGGTTCATTATCATGAAACTTGCTTCTACACTAATCACTCAAATAGTGTTTAAATAGTAAGCTTGAATACAATGAAACTTGCTAACTTAGAAAAGCTAAGATTCACTCAATTCGCTCAAGTTTCTTTTGTCCAATGGACTGACAACGTTATCGCACTTTTTCCTTTTGTCTTTGAATATTCTTTTATGATTAGACAACCTTAACACAAACATTTCCATGCTTTTGTATTATGAGCCAAGTGCAAAAGCACTTGTTTTCTCTGGGCTGTATGTTGAAGCAATATCGTCCGATGACTAATACTTTGTTTATCGTCCAAAGCCTTTCTATTCATGTTTTTTTGCTTGTATCTCATAGAGATAAATATGAACATGTAGCTTAAACATAAAAGGTTAATACAAAAAATTTATAAATTTGTTCTTGATCATTCTCACGAGCTTAGTCCAAGCAAATCAAGATTGTTCAGGTCAAACAAAAGAGATCAACATGCATGCAAAAAGAGTCTTAGATGTGAATGATACAGCATAAATGAGATTAGACAAGAGCTTTCATTCAATTATTGCTGATGTCAGAGGATACGAAAAGTTTCCTAGTAGTGAGAGAGATGCTAGGAACTATATTGCTAAGAAAAGACATGCAATTGACAAAGGTGGTGATGGTAAGGTAGTTAAAGGCTATTTAGCTAGGATGTAAGAGCAAAATAATGACTTTTTCTATGACATTGATTTGGATAATGATTTTTAGATTAGAAATGTGTTTTGGATAGATGCAAGAAGTTGAGCGACTTATGCATCATTTTCAATGTCATTACATTTGATACAACTCAATTATCTTACCAACTAATATAATATGCCATTTGTTGCATTTGCTAGAGTTTATCATCATGGTCAGTCAATACTATCTAGTGAAGACAAAAAACTCTTTTGTGTGGTTATTTAAATCTTGATTATGATGCATGTCAGACGTTCCTCCCCAAGCAATTATAAACTAATCAATGCTATGCTACGAAAAAGGAAATTGGCATAGTTTTTCCAACAAACCATCGTAGATGGTGTTTGTGGCAATAATGAAGAAAGTTCCCCAAAAGCTTTCTAGGCATAATGTGTTGGAGTGAGCCTTAACAACCAATCCATTTAAAGCTTATTTAATATCATGACTATGAAGAAGGATCAATTCCAACAGCTTTAATATATAGGATCCAATATAAGGTCATGAACACTTGTGCGTCTAAAGTCCTGTTAAAACCTCAAAGAGGAAATACAACTTTGTTTATCACCGATATGACAAAGGTTAATGTTTCTCTCCCAAGAACAATAAAGTGGGATGAAATAACTCTTCCCAAAAAATGGGTTATGGATAAGGCAACACTGTCTGTTCCTCGACCCGCTCCAACCATAGAACAAATTAAGCAAGATAACTCTGGCAAGGTAGAAATAACCTTTAATAGGAGAAATTCTTTTTCATCAAGAATAGAAGCCTCTAAGTCTGAATATGAGTCAGCCAGAAGGTCTTTTTCGGTTAGAACCCGTTCAATTCCAGTAGGACTAACCAGATCTGAATCACACAACTAGTTTCCTACTATAAACCTCCAAGGATTAGATACCACCTCTAGTATACCTAGAACAACTTACAACCAAGAGCAGGAGGATGACCAAAAGTCGATCCAATCCCCAACTTATTCTTCTATGCAACCTTATGATGTTATCTGAAAACTTTAGCATTGATAAGGAAATCCTTCGGAAAGACTTCTATTCTCCAGAGAATGAACCTCAAAGGAGATGGTTTTTCCAACATTACAAGGGTGCAAACAGAAAGCAGATCCAAGGCAAGTTCTACGAATTTGTCGAAAGAGTCAAAATTAATGTCCTTTTCTTTGATTGGTTTCATGCTTATACCATCAGAAAGGATATAGATTACCCTTGGAAACAAGATATCATAGGTGACCCAACAACAAATGTCATAACAAACTGGCAAATGAAGCATGGTGAGTTAATCCAATCGGAATTACCTCCCGCAACACAATATCAACTACCGAAAGTCAAAGATAGTAACAATAAACCTGTCATGGCAATTCCATTCAAAATAAAGGATGTCAATGAGGAAGTAACCTCCAAAGACATTAAGAGCCTAATGGAACGGGCAAATTATACCAACAAATATTTACAAGTTTTAGGAGAAACCATTAAAACTAAGGTAGTTCCTAAACGCAAATTAGTTGAGGAAGCTTCACCAAGTATTCCCATTGAAAAACCATTGTTCAAGCCTTTCAAAATTAGCGATAAAGCTAAACGAAAAATTAGAGAACTTAGAAAAAATAAATCCTTAATTGAAGGAGTAGGAGACAACCATAGTGAATTACTAAACAAAATTGGTAGTTTACTTAAGGTCATTCCAGAAACTCCCCAAACATCGGAGAATACATCAAAAATGGTAACAAGAAGTATCTCCAAATTAATTAATGTTATTAATGAGGATAGTGACCAAAACTCAGAAAATACATTTGAGATAGGATCAGTATCAGGAAAAGATATAAATCCAATTAATTCCAAACACTGGAAAACACCCTCTAAATTATATTATCAACATCCAACTGCCCTTGACCTTCTACTAGAAGAAAGAGGTGAAAACAATTTTAAGAGTTTTAGTGCGAATAAAATCTATGAATGGAACATAGATGCACAAATGGAGTATAACATCATGAACACACTCCAACATATGACCATGGTAGCCACAACCTACCAAACCTCCTATGAATGTTCGGAAGAAACCATTATAGATATCTTAGTGGCAGGATTTTCCGGACAGTTGAAAGGATGGTGGGATAATTATCTCACTAACGAAGAGAAATAAAAAATTTACAGCGCAGTTAAGACTGATCTCAATGGAAAAATCATTACTAATGACGATGATAAAGAGATTCCTGACACTATTAACACATTAATTTTTACAATAGCTCAACATTTCATTGGAGACCCATCCTTGTGGAAAGATAGTTCTGCAGAATTATTATCAAATCTTAAGTGTAGAACCTTAGCAGATTTTAGGTGGTACAGAGATACTTTCTTAACTAGGGTCTACACCAGAGAAGATAGTCAACAACCTTTCTGGAAAGAAAAATTTCTAGTCGGTCTTCCAAGATCTTTAGGAGATAAGGTTAGAGATAAAATCCGTAGCCAGTCCTTTAATGGAGACATTCCATATGAAATCCTTAGTTACGGTCAATTAATTTCTTATGTCCAAAAGGTAGCCTTAAAAATTTGTCAAGATGACAAAATACAAAGACAATTAGCCAAAGAAAAGGCCCAAACAAAGAAGGATTTAGGTTCTTTCTGTGAACAATTTGGATTACCAGCTTGTCCAAAACAAAAGAAAAAACAAACCTCTAGGAAAGAAATCCATGAGAATACACCTGCTCACAAAAAGAGATTTCCAAAAAAGAGATACTCGCACAAACCCTCAACTAGTAAAGAAATAGAAAATCCCAGACAAAAATCAAAATTGAAAATAACATGTTATAATTGTGGAAAACAAGGCCACATTAGTAAATATTGTAGGTTAAAGAAAAAAATTAAGAAATCTTAACCTAGAACCAGACATTGAAGAGCATATCAATAATTTGCTCATAGAAACCTCGGAGGAAGAAACAGAAACTTCGTCCTTTGAACCTTCAGATGAAAACCTCAACATAATCCAACATGATGACCAACCATCATCCACGGATGATGATGAAAGACAAATCAATACTCTAACAAGAGTACCAGATCTCTTGTTTGAGGCGATAAATTCCATACCTGATCCCCAAGAAAAGAAGATTTTCCTGGAAAAACTAAAGAAACATTAGAGGTAAAACCTAGGCAGAAAGATTTTATTACAAACAATAAGTTTGATGTTTGTAACATATTCAAAAGGTTAGAAAATACTTCAGCCAAACCAACAACATTCCAGGATCTCCAAACAGAAATTAACAATCTCAAAAGGGAAGTAAAAGAACTTTGCCAACAACAAGAAATTCATCAAATCATCCTTTCCCAACTTGAGGAAGAAAGTGATTCTGAAAGTACCAAAGATAGTGAAGAAAACCAAGCTGAAAATTTAGAAGATGATATGTTTATGGGATTAATCAATAAGTTTAAAATCCAAAAAATTTACATAAACATTAAAATTATTATTATTGATTTTGTTTTAGATACAATGGCCCTATTTGACACAGGGGCTGATTCAAACTGTATTTTAAAAGGATTAATTCCTACAAAATTCTTTGAAAAAACTTTAGAAAAACTCAGTACAGCAAGTGGATCTAAATTAAAAATCAATTACAAACTATCTAATGCAATAATTGAAAACCAAGGTCTTAAGGTTAAGACAAACTTTCTTCTGGTAAAAAACCTTAAGAACGAAGTGATCCTAGGAACTCCCTTCATCAGAGCCTTGTTTTCCATCCAAATATCTAATGAAGGAATACCTACAAACCATCTAGGAAGAAAAATTATATTTAATTTCTCTACCAAACCAATCTCTAGAAATATAAATCTTATAGAAAATAAGATTAACCAAATTAATTTCTTAAAAGAAGAAGTATCTTTTAATAATATTTAAATACAAATGGGAAAACCCCAAATAAAAGAAAAAATTCAATCCTTGCTAAGCCATATTGAATCAATTGTCTGTTCTGATTTGCCACATGCATTTTGGGATAGAAAGAAACATATTGTTGATCTCCCATATGAGAAAGACTTTAGGGAAAAAAATTCCCACAAAAGCCAGATCGATTCAAATGAATGAAGAACTCCTTCAATACTGTAAAAAGGAAATCAAGGATTTGCTTAATAAAGGCTTAATCCGGAAAAGCAAAAGCCCATGGTCTTGTGCGGCTTTTTATGTCAATAAACAATCTGAGCTTGAGCGTGGAACACCCTGCTTAGTCATAAACTACAAACCATTGAATCAAGCATTACAATGGATTATGTATCATATTCCAAACAAAAAAGATTTACTTAACATATTAAATTCTGCAAAAATATTTTCAAAATTTGATATGAAATCTGGATTTTGGCAAATCCAAATCCAAGAATCAGATAGGTACAAAACAACGTTTACTGTACCTTTCGGGCAATATGAATGGAATGTAATGCCATTCAGACTGAAGAATGCCCCTTCAGAATTTCAAAAAATCATGAACGGCATTTTCAATACCTATTCAAAATTTATCATTGTCTACATAGATGATGTTTTAATCTTTTCCCAAAACATTGGCCAACATTTCAAACATCTTCAGACTTTCATCCATATCATCAAACAAAATGGTTTGGCGGTCTCTAAATCAAAAATCAATCTTTTCCAAACTCGAATTCGATTCCTTGGTTATAATATATATCAAGGTACAATCATTTCAATAGAAAGGTCAATAGAATTTGCTAACAAATTCCCCAACCAAATCTTAGACAAAACCTAGTTACAAAGATTTCTAGGTCTTCTAAATTATGTATGAGAGTTTGTCCCCTATTTAAACAATATTGTCAAACCATTACATGATAGGCTGAAGAAAAATCTGCCTCCTTGGTCCGAACTCCATACTCAAACAGTTGAAGAGATCAAACTCAAAGTCCAATCTATAATATGTCTGTATCTTCCCATTCCGCAAGCATTTAAAATTGTCGAAACCGATGCATCAGACATAGGTTATGGTGGCATCCTCAAACAAAGAATCCATGGCCAAGATCATGTAATTGCATATACATCAATGTTGGATCAAGTGGCCTCAGAATAATTAAGAAGGGGGGGGGGTTGAATTAATTATTAATGTGTCTTGACTAATTAAAAAATTATCCTTCTTAATGTTACTAGATTTAACTAGGCTTTTACTACAAAGTTAAGAAATTAAAGAAGAGAAACATAAACTTAACCAAAAGTAAAAGCGGCAATTAAAAGTACACAGTGGAAATTAAAGAGTGTGGGGAAGAAGAAGACAAACACAAGATTTATACTAGTTCGGTCACAATCCGTGCCTGCATCCAGTCCCCAAGCAACCAACGGTTCTTGAGATTTCTTTCAACCTTGTAAAATCCTTTACAAGCCAAAGATCCACAAGGGATGTACCTTCCCTTGTTCTCTTTGAACAACCAAGTGGATGTACCCTCCACTTGAACTGATCCACAAGAGATGTACCCTCTCTTGTTCTCAGTATAACAACCCAAGTAGATGTACCTTCCAATGTGTTAAGACAAAGGATTCTCAGGCGGTTAGTCCTTTGAATCTTTGTAAGGGGAAACAAAAGATATCTCAGGCGGTTAGTGTATAAGCAAGCTTCATGATTGAATCAAGATTGAGTCATGGATCAAGATTGATTCAAGGTGTTTTAATGATAACAAAGATGATGACAAAAAACCAAGAGAATGACTTCAAGATTGAGTCAAGAACAATTCAAGAATCAAGAATCAAGTTTCAAGTTTCAAGAATCAAGAATCAAGAATAATCAAGATCAAGATTCATGACTCAAGATTCAAGAATCAAGAAAAGACTCAATCAAGATAAGTACTTAAAAGTTTTTCAAAACATTGAGTAGCACATGAAGTTTTCACAAAAGCTATTACCAAAGAGTTTTTACTCTCTGGTAATTGATTACCAGTTTACTGTGATCGATTACCAGCATCAAAGTTTGTTTTCAAAAGCTTTCAAATTGAATTTACAACGTTCCAATTAATTTCAAAATGGTGTAATCGATTACAAGATTTTGGTAATCGATTACCAGTGTGTTTGAACGTTGAAATTCAAATTCAATTGTGAAGAGTCACATCCTTTCACAAAAATGCTTTGTGTAATCGATTACAATGATTTGGTAATCGATTACCAGTGATAAGTTTTGAATAAAAATCAAAAGATGTAACTCTTCCAATGGTTTTCAAGTTTTTCTAAAGGTTATAACTCTTCTAATGGTTTTCTTGACCAGACATGAAGAGTCTATAAAAGCAAAACCTTAACTTGCATTTTAGAATTGATTCATAACAATTATTACAATCCTTTACAATCTTTGAATCTCTTTGAACATCTTCTTCTTCTTCTTCCTTTGCCAAAAGCTTTCTAAAGTTTTCTGGTTTTCTAAACCTTGAAAACAAAAGTGTGCTATTCATCTTTTTCATTCCCTTCTCCCTTTGCCAAAAAGAATTCGCCAAGGACTAACCGCCTGAATTCTTTTGTGTCTCCCTTATCCCTTGTCAAAGAATTCAAAATGACACAGTCTGAGAATTCTTTTGATTCTTCCCTTTCCCATAAACAAAAGATTTCAAAGGACTAACCGCCTGAGAATTCTTTTGTTTCCCCCTTCACAAAGTTTCGAAGGACTAACCGCCTGAGAACTTTGTCTTAACACATTGGAGGGTATATCCTTTGTGGTACAAGTAGAGGGTACATCTACTTGGGTTGTTGTGACTGAGAACAAGAGAGGGTACATCTCTTGTGGATCAGTTCTAGTGGAGGGTACATCCACTAGGTTGTACATAGAGAACAAGGGAGGGTACATCCCTTGTGGATCTTTGCTTGTAAAGGATTTTACAAGGTTGAAAAGAAATCTCAAGGACTAGATGTAGGCACGGGTTGTTGCCGAACCAGTATAAAACTCTTGTGTTTGTCTTCTTTTTCCCTACACTCTTTAATTTCCGCTGTGCACTTTAATTATTGCTTTTACTTTTGGTAACATTAAGAAGGATAGATTTTTAATTAGTAAGGGTTCATTAATAATTAATTCAACCCCCCCTTCTTAATTATTCCGAGGCCACTTGATCCAACAGTTAGTCCTTTGAAATCTTTTGTTTAAGGGAAAGGGAAGAATCAAAAGAATTCTCAGGCAGTTAGTCCTTTGAATTCTCTTGGAAAGAGAGAAGGGAGATACAAAAGAATTCAGGCGGTTAGTCCTTCTATTCTTTTGGCAAAGGGAGAAGAGAAGAAAATATAGCACACTTTTGTTTTCTACAAAATTTTCACTTGTAGAAAAACAAGGTTTGGAAAAACAAAACTTAGAAAGCTTTTTGGCAAAGGAAGAACAAGAAGAGAGATGAGTAAAAACAAGGTTCTATTGAATGCAAGTCAAGGTCTTAATTTTATAGACTCTTTATGTCTGGTCAAGAAAACCATTGGAAGAGTTATAACCTTGAGAAAATCATGTCAAGAGTTACAACTTTTGACTTTTTATTCAAAAGTTATCACTGGTAATCGATTACCATAATCATGTAACCAATTACACAATGCATTTTATGAAAAGTTGTGACTCTTCACAATTGGATTTGAATTCCAACGTTCAGATACACTGGTAATCGATTACCAATATAGTGTAATCGATTACACTATTTGAAAAAATATTTTGGAACATTGCAAATCAGTTAAAAACATTTTGAAATCAAATTTGGTCAATGGTAATCGATTACATGATACTGGTAATCGATTACCAGAGAGTAAATACTCTAGTAACTTAGAAAATTTTGAGAAAACTCTTTTGTAAAACAAAATTGTGCTATGTTTGGATTTTTTGAAAAAATACTTCCCTTGTGAAGTCTTGATTGTTGCTTCTCAATTTCTTCTCTTGAATCTTGAAATCAACTTCTCTTGAATCTTGATCTTGATTGTTCTTGAATCTTGAATCTTGAATCTTAATTGTTCTTGAATCTTGATTCTTTGAGTCTTGATTCTTGAAGCCTGATTCTATGGAACTTGCTTAACTCTTGATTCTTTGGCATCATCAAAATAATCTTGGAAGTCATTGCTTCCACAATCAAAATAATCTACCCAGAAAAAAAAATTGATAGGTCATTAACCTAACTAATCTCTGCCAAACCTGAGTCATCAACTCAGGAATCTTCAAAACCAATCACCTCCAAACAAACCGTGGCAGATTATGCCTGGTCAGTCCAAACCCTCCAAGCCCTTGAGGAAATAGGACTCACCAAAGTCCCCAGGTTAGCCAAAAAGACCTGGGCAGAAATGGCCTCAGAATCAGATGATGATTCTGAGACTGATCTCCAAAAACAAATCCAAAAGGCCAAGCAAACCAAAACGGTTTGCAACCTAAAAGCCAAACAGACAATGGTTCAACAAGACCCAACACCAAAACCTTCAAACAACTATGTCTCAAAAAACAAATTTTATAATGTTTTGCAAATGGAGCCAGAATATTGGGACAAAAATCCCTTTAAGGCAACTGCAAAAACCTTCCCACCAGGATTCCATTATAGGCCAACAGCCCTCAATAAGACCATAAAATTTTACGAATTTATCTTAGTGGATACAAATTCAGTATCCATTAAACATTTCAAAGACCCAAAAGATCCAAATTTAAATACCCATTCAACAATCCAAATTTTAAAGGTAATGCAACCTCGACATTATGGATCAAACTTGAACCAACCCAAAATTTTTTTTGCACACATTTGATCCTGCAGGATACACTTATTGGGATTATATTGATGCTTGGACCAACGTGTTTTGGCATCAGAACAACAAATACAAGCACTCATGGTTAATTTATTTTAAAAATAACACAACATATAATTTCCCGAATTGGTTCCTCCAATGGTGGAATTTTTCGGACCAATCTCACAAATTTACCCAGAAGAAGTCCAACAAGGATTTACCCAATTTAAAAAAATGTATAATAATCAAGAATCAAGAATTCTGGCTGATCTGATGTACTTCTCCAGCTTTGCTTTGTCATGAATCTTTTCATGGCAATATAGGTATGAGAAAAAAGAGAATAACAAACAATTTCCACCTTTACAAAGACATGCTTTTGTTAAATGGTGGTCACAGTTCGACACTTCAAAGGCAGCTCCAGACCAAGTCAAGAACTAGTTCCAAAGCCACCCAGAATTCCTAAAACCTGCTGACCCAGAAACATCATTGTTTTTTAATCAAAAATCTCAGTTAGCAGCATTTCTGGCTGGATCCAAATCTAAAGAAATTCTTGCAAAGAATCTGAAGGAAGTCCTCCATCTACTTCAACAGGAAGAAGAAGAAGAAAAACCTTCAAAAAAGGAAATTGAGTCCTCCGATGAAATTGATGATCAAGACGATGATCCCTTCTACTAGAATGAGGATGATTGTTTCAACATTTCTCTAGAGGATGATTAATCCAATGTAATGATTGTTTAATGATTGTAATTAATTTGCCGGTCAAGTTACCTGTATTTTGCTTCAATTATTGTAAAAGTTCCGGTCATGTTACCGGTACTGTAGCAACAGTGCTTCATATGGCTATAAAAGGAGTCATCATCTACATTGTGAGGCACCCTTCCATTTAGCCATTTTAGGTTTCTGAGATGAGGTGCTCTACACAAAGAACAACTTTTGTAAGCACTTCTTTCAAGTTTTAATAAATTTCAAGGTTACATCCATCTCCCTTCTCCCTCTTTACCGATCCTGTGCGGCACTGTCGCCGCTTCGATTTCTCTGTTTATGAAAATCTAGGATTTGTAAGCCGGTTTTCGGTGTGCCCTTGATATTTGTTTTCAACGTTTAGTGTTTGATTTCCATTTATCATACTGCATTCTTACTTCCTATCCGTCCGTTTGGTCCTTTTCCGCTGATCTCTGGTATCAGAGCCTAAAGACTTACACCAAATCCTATCTGTTAATTTTATGAAATTTGATGGTTTAGATTATTTCACATTTAAAATTAAAAAAAAGAGTAAGAAAGTGAGTCATGTATTGTCTCTTCTTCATCATTTTCTTTCACGTAAAACCAATTGCTAGTTGAAAACCTTTTTCATTGCACGCATGTCATTGATTGTCATAGATCGATTTACTAGTAAGTGTGTTTCTTTTTATGTGATACCATCCTAGCCTAATTTAGAAACCTTTCTCTTCATTCATGCAAAAGCTAATTAACTAAACAGTTTTTGTTTAGGAGTTTCTTGTTTAGCCAATTGAAATTCTTGCCATAATTCAAAATTGATTCATCAATGCTTTTTAATTTAGCTAATTGAAATTTAGTAAGTTTGATTTTCCAAATGTTTTCCTAATTGTTGAATCATATCAATTTTACTATTGAATTGTATCAATTTTGTAGAATGAAATAGGACAATTAGAATAGATTTTATTTAGCCAATAGCAATGTTGCAGTTTTATTTAGTTGGATGACTGGTGACGGAGCTGGTGCCACAATCGTTGCCTTTGATGGTCACAACATGCTTTGCGGAATGGGCGGCTTTGATGATCACTATATTGTTTATGTGTCAATTTGTGTCCTAACTCCAACGACTTTGACTATGGTTTTTGTTATTTGAACTTGATCTTATAAGAAGAAAACTTTAGAGATTAGTTTCAAAACTTGTCGAGACGAAACCTTGACTGACTTTAATTGGATAGACAATAGGTTTTACTAGGAACATATAACAAAGAACAAGAAAATGGTTAATAGGAAGTTGAATGAGGATATGAAACAAAATGATCACGTGACTTACTTCCTTTTTCTTAAATTTTTTTGGAAGTGAAATAATCTGAACCATCATATTTCATAAAATTAACGGATAGGATTTGCGATAAGTGTTTAGATATGCACTTGGTGTAAACGGGCCATGTTCCTATATATATAGGGTTTGCTAACATACTCTCACCACTTTTTTAGTTAGAGCATGTTAGCAAGCTACACCAATAATTTTGGACAACACAACCAACTATTTGTTTTGTTTTAATAAATTATATTAGGGTTATTATAGTCATTTAAAACTTTAATTTTTTAAAACAAAATTCTTTCTCTCTCCCTGCATTGTCTCTCACTCATTCTCTTTCCTTTATAGTCCTACCATCATCACATCTCACCCAAATTTTCTAGACTTCTTCTCCTATGTACCATCATCACGTCTTATTAAGAATTTTTTTAGTGGCATCTTATTTCCTATTTATCTCCTTGCTCCAATTTCTCACCAATTTGAATTTCAATTGGATGAAGGCTCTCGTTGGCAGCACCTTAGCCAACAACAAATAAGTAGTAATAATAAACAATGATTATCACACCATATCTACAATCCTCCTCGTCACAAACTCACTATTGCCATGACAGAAAAATTATAACAGGGACTCAACTAGACTCAACCTAGGTTGGGCCTTAGCGTCCTTTGCTTGATTGTAATCAATCACATATTAAGAGTGCAACTTAGAAACCATGGCCACTTTGCTTTTACATTTTAATTTCATTTTTCGGTTGCGAAATCTAATGTGGATTCTAAACAACAATAGTGGAAGGCTCTTTCAACAGAAACCTAAATTGCTTCACAATTAATTCTTTTGTTGTTACAAAATATTTTTGTGAGTTTTCACACCGCTTCTCTGTCTTCGATCGTTGGAGCTAGGTACAATGGTGGTGCAAGGCTAGTTTAAGAAACTCAGTCTTAGAATGAATAATGTGAGAGGCCTAACTCAACCCCAAAAGCTAGCTCAAGGGATGAGGGAAATAACATTTTTCTCTCCCCTTTCGTTAAGCATCATTAGCTTATATAAAGGATTATAAACTTAAAGATAAACTAAGAATAATGATAAAATATCTTATCTTATATTCTGATAATATATTCTATCAAATACAAACTGATTAGCTAGGCTAAGAATACCGATATAATAACTTATCATATATTTTGATAATATATTTTATCAAATACAAACTGATTCGTTAGACTAACAATACTGATAGAATATCTTATCATATATTCTATCACTCAGTCATAGCAGAGTCCTTCCACAAAATGTGGGAGGAGAAACAACGAGAAAATAGGAGATGTGAGAGAGAAAGAGAGCACAAAAAAGAGAGAAATGACTTTTTTTTTAAATAAGAGTAATTACTAGAATATCCCTAAATTCAATGCAGTAAAATAAAAGAAATAACTAGTTTTTTTTGTCTATAGATTTTAGTCTAGATTGCTAAAACACTCCAACTGAAAAAAGAGTAAGAGTATGTTAGCAATCCACACACACATATGGGGTTTACTAATGCACACACACTTTTTAGTATGAGTGCATTAGCAACCAATACCACAAATTTTGGACAAAAAATCCATTTTTTTTTGTTTTTCAAAATTTAATTTAGGAATATTATTGTACTTTGCTATTTAATTTAAAAAATACAAATAAAAACTATTTTTTCTGTCATGTTCCACACGTTTTCTCTTCTTTCTCATCTATTATCTCTCAATTTCCTAACTTTTCTTCTCTACCTCTCTTTCTCTCCTCATTGACGGGTTCCCTTTTATTCTACATTAACATCACAACAATGGACGCCTAAATAAATCAATTCTACATCACATTCCGCACCACTAGAGACTACAAATTCAACCAACATCCTTCCTACCAATTCTTCTACATTCAGTGACAAGGGAAATTAGAATATGAAATTCACAATTCTTCTATAATTTGAGAAAATAAAATAAAAAACAAATAACCTTTTGAAGTTGGTGGTGTAACACCCGGTTTTTCATAAAATAAATAAAAAGAGTTTTATTTAAAAATTAATATGGTTTTTAGAAATTAAATAAATGAGAGGAAATGATTTTGTTAATTAAAATAAGGGTTTCATAGTATTAGAAAATAAATAGAGTAAAATGATATTTTAGAAAATAAAGAGATGCTTTAATTGGTTATTTATTTAATGAAATAACAAAATAGAGTTCTTTTTTATAAAATAAAAAATAGAGTAAATAATAGGGTCAGAGTACCCTAGCTATAAATAGAGACATACTAGGTCAGTTTTTACAATTACAATACGTCTTTATGATTTTTCTTCTTCTCGGATTCGTTCTCCATTCTTCTTCTTCCAAAACCCTCTTTTTTCTCGTGTACACCCACACTTATCCCAGTAAAACTATGATCTCAAACTCGTTAACCGTTGGATTATTCTAAAATTTGGACTCCAACTTCGGAACTCATTTTCGCACATTCTAATCGTTGGGAGTTTTTAGATAATGTTTTTAGAGAGAGAAATTCCCGTCACACAAAGATAGTGAAATTGAGGATCAGATCCCTTCTCCTTCTCTCGAACGTTTGAAAACCCTAGCAGAGCAAGCAGAGAAAAAACTATTGGAATCTTAGGGAAACACTAGAGACACCGCTATCATGGCCAGACTACACATGTGAGCCCGCTTAGAGGTAAGACATGAGTTTATTGCAATTAGGGTTAGAATGAACATGAGTAGGGATCCTTAGAGGATCAAATTAGGATTTATTTTGAGATGTTTATTGTATTGTAATTTTGCCTTTATGATTATAATCATGAGATTGTTATGTTTGACAGGCCAATAGATTCCCTAATGCGAATTGGTTGAAAAAATTGAGTGCTCTTGGTGTTTTCATGTTTTTGAACCTATGATTTTGATTCCTTTGATTTTGATATAATTATGTGAAATTGTTTAAGGGGTTTTACTCCGTATGTTGTGAGAAATATTTCTGTATAATTCATTTCTATTTTGGACAAGATTTAGTAGATTAGCATGAGAATTAGATAGTTGGAAACGTTCTTTGCCATGTTTTGGACTCATAAGCTTATTACGTATTGATGATTATAACACACACACACACACACACACACACACACATATATATATATATATATATATATGTATATGAATTGTTAAAATAAATTAGGAATTAATAGTTCAAATAATAAAATTAAATTGAAGGAAATTAACATATTAAGATACAATGATAAATAATTTCAATGCATTTTTAGTTTAATTATTTATTAACTCTTTTTAATTGAAAACAATATAGTTCGATTTAATATATACAGGTTTTGTGCCATGTAAATATTAATATTGTGTGATGTTTATATGATTCATGAGGTGTGGTAACATGTTGCATTGGGATTGAGATTGGGTATATGTGATAAATTGAGTATGTGTTGAATTGTAAGATACATATGTATTGAGATTTTGTACGCATTGAGTTGTGAGCTATGAACTATACAATCACACAACTGTAAGGCCCTTAAGGGCGATGAGTATTGTGATGGGATCCACTGTAGGAACCTAACGAGTTGAATCACTTTGAGGCATGACGAGTTAAAATGATTTTAAAAACAATTGAGTACTTGTGTGTATTGCATAGTTCAAACTCTAGTGACACATATATGATTTTAAATGCATGTTTTAATGAGATGATTAGTCATATGAACATAACATATTACATATTAATATTATTACTGTGTAATATGTGTATGATGGATGAGGTGTGATAATGTGATGTCTTTGGATTATGAAAGTGTGATGAACTATGCGTAAGTGACAAGTTGAGTATGTTTTAAATTGTGAGATCACATGTGTATTAAGATTTTGTGTGCATTGAGTTGTGAGCTATGAACCATACAATCACACGATTGTAAGACTCTTTAAGGGTGATGAGTTAATGCACAACGAGTATTGTGAGGGGATCTATTATGGGAAATCGACGAGTTAAAATTATGAGAATAATTGAGGAGTCGTGTGTTATGTATAGTTCATAGACAGAGTCTGCACGTTAAAATGTTTTTTGGGTTGGACCTGAATCAAGAAGGAGAGACCCTGGCGGACTTTTTGGAGTCTAAGCCTTGGGGGTAAATACACCCGATTTAAGTGCTCATTTAAGCATGTGCTGATTCTACATGGTTGGAGCATTCTCGCAATATAGTGTGACCCTGACTGATCTCCCTATAATTTTACCTAGTGACCGTCACGAGCTGTCGTTGCTTGTCGTCAGACCACTGCAAGGAGAAGAACAGTTTAATCAAAGTAGAATTCTCAAAACTCAACTCGAGGATTTGGTAGAGAATAGAGCCTCCAATCCTTCCTTCACGGTTTCTTCAAGGTAACCGGGATTTCTAAGCCTTCTCCTAGTTAGTTTAAGCCTATCTTTGCATTTCTTGTAACTTGGGTACTGTTATTGAGTGCTTTCACTCTTCATTTGAAAAACCCTTGAAAATGAGATGTTGTAAAAGTTGCCTTTTTATAAAATAGACTTTGTTTTTGTAACCTTCGCTGAACCTCGATCACAATGGCATGAATTTCAAAATGACGTCTCTTTGATGTGGATCTCAAAACACTTCTTTAACCCCTTTTTAAATTGAATGGGTATTTAACGTCAAAATTTGATATTAACCTTGTCTTTGAAATTTATACTAAATTGTCTTTGATTTGGTATATAAGGCTCTACGTTTGGATGAACAGCCGTGAACCTAAGAGATCTCAGAACAACGCCGCAAGAAACTAACAGAGAGATATAGATAGGTAAAAGGACTTTATTTTTTATTTACAGCTTTTGATACCATAGTTGGGGTCAGGGAACCCAATTATGGGGATGTATGTCTGTCCCTGTGCATGCTGGTTTTCATGAAAAACTGTGTTTTTAACTAATGGGATGTGATATATTTGTTATTGATGATTGAAATTGTGAATAATGTTGTCGTTGTAATGATTGGAATTTTTGGGAAAAGTCTTAATTACAGAAGAGACTCTGCCTATAATTTTATATTTGTTCTTCTATTTACTTCTTTATTAAATTTTAAATGGGCATAAGAGTTTGTTTTGAATACCATAGTTTTCTTATTTAATTTAGAATTTTCCTTAAAATACCAGTCTCGTGATATTATGGATTGTTGTTGTATAAGGTTTGTGTTGTCTAAAGACCTGGGGAATGTGAATCTCAGACATGAATTTATATGTATGTATGTGGAATGTGATTGCTTGTGATGTTGAGATGAGATGATGTTGATGTTGATGATGTCATTGTGATGATGTATGTTGTGTATGTACATGGGGGGTGTAGTGAACATGTTGGATATCCCTGGAGGGGGAAATAAAGTGTTTAAAGAGTTTTAAGCATCTTTGGAGAAGGAAGGGAATGACTTAGAATCTTTGACTATCCATGGCTAGTGTATTGATGATGCCCATGTTTCATACTTCATATTACATGAAAATAGTATAAACTTTTTCAGTAAGTACTAGTTTTTCATGAGGAAAAATCCTTGTACTTGGGTGTTTGTCACTCAGTTTAGAACATCCTTGAGACTCAGGTTGATCACTATGGGGGGAAGTTGCTTGTGCACGATAAGGTGACCTCGACACTTGTTGCCTAGTTTTCCTAAGTGAGAGTATCATGTGGACACGCTTAGGCTATTTCCTGACGAAGGGTACCACATTGCATTTTAGAGTTGAGTCAGGTACATGCATTATTCTGAACATAATTGATTTGAATTGTGGAAAAGTTGATGACTAGTTTGTTAAGTGTACGTTGAACTGATGGGTTATTGAGAATGATTGTGGTTATTGTTATTGTTTTCTTGTTAATTATTGTCAGTTGGTGTTTGTTGATCTTTTATAATAAACTCACCCTTGCAATTTTTATATTGTGTGATTGGTGCCTGTGATGATCTTGAACTTTCGTTCGTGGGAGCAGATGAGCAGCAGTAGGTGACTTGGAGGGAAGTCTTTTGTTGGAGCCGCCAAGTCGACGTGATGATGTTGGAATTTATTTTAGGAGCGAGTTGTGTTTTGTTATCAACTATTCCTTAGTTGGTTCCTTGACTCTTTTTGATTGGGCATGTAAGTCTCAGGTTTAGATATATGTAAAAACTAAATATGTTCTGACATTTGAATGAAGTATAGTGGTTTAATATATATATATATATATATATGTGTGTGTGTGTGTGTGTGTGTGTGTGTGTGTGTGTGTGTACTTATTCATGTGCTTGTGCGTTGTTTGATGAATGTATATCGTGAAAAATTTACCATCGTTTTCATAATCAAATTAATGGAGCTTTCACTCTACTACTTACACATATTCTACATAACAACATTAACAAGACCGATGCAATATGTCAAACAGTTAGTATATGAAGAGTGATAATGCAAAATGCTATAAAATGCGGAACATGTAGAACATCTGCAGATATCTATTCTTTTATTTTTCCAATGGAAAGATGCAAACTTACTATACTAATGTTAGTTATACCTATACTACTATGAGTGAATTAAGGTTGACACACAAAGAATTGTATCCATGGCAACAACATCAGTTTTGATTACGACTGTCGACTCGTTCCAAAACAAATAAAACTAGGAAATTTGACAGTACAAGATTAACATAGGTTGACTCAGAGATACAATTCATTTTGGTTCCTACTTCAATTCACTTATAAACAACATGGGGATTTTCAACAAATAGTTTGTAGGCAATGTAAAGGAATGAGAAAACACAAAAATAGAATTGTAGAAATAGAACAGAGTTTTTGGAAACAGAATAACAACATATGAATCAAGTTCAATAGCATCAATCCAATTCACCAAACCAATCCAAAATGAATTATCATAGTTCTACAGAGAATGATCATGTTATGAAAGTTCAATTAATGTCATTAGAGTTAGTTCAATTGAATTAATCCCTAAATTCACCGAGATCATAAATTAGGTTGGAATATCATGCAAACAATCTATGATTAAATTTTGAAATTAGGAAATGAATCCATAGCCAAATTAATTTTCAATCCTAAGCATATTCATAATCATGAAAATAGAAAATAGAATTGAAAAAAAGTGAACATTCACACAACATTGAAATACCAAACCAGAACTCAAATTCAGCCTTGCTTGGAGTGGATCCTTGGATTGATTGAGTGTTTAGCTTTCCATGATCATCACTAGTGGAAGAGCCACAAAATTTGTGCAAGAAAAAGGAAGAAAAAAAGTTAAAAGAGGAAGAAGAATGAAGGACAATTGAGAGAAAAAAGTTTGATCCTAAAGCTTCCACAACAAATTTCTAAATATGTTTTTGAACAAAATGAAGTACGTAACTAATTACCACTAATATATACTGTGACTACTTAGAAGGAAGGGATAGGTCATGATTAGTCCAACCTAATCTGCCTAATTAAACTAATTACACAAAGCAAAGCCTAAATTCGTAACCCAATTATTCAAGTGCAGAGGTTCTGACTTCCAATATTAATTTGACCCTCAAAATGGAAGGATTGGCCCAAGCTTATTGATGCAATCCTCCCAAGGAGGGGACCCATCACCATAGCCATGACTAGGAGACTCCAGGAAGATTGGGCTAGGGATGCAAGAGAAGGCCCTAAGGTTCTCATGAGCCTTAGGATAGATTTTGGGCCCATGGGCTAAGTATGAACCCACTTATCTTTGTACACATTAGATTAGGATTTCATTATTTTTTGGGCCTTGTATTTAGGGCTCTATAGTGTAGGGAGGGTACCCCACAAGTTTAGGGTATCTTAGTAATGAAGGATTTTTTCAGCCCTTGTGTTTTAGGGTACATAGACTAGTTTTTGCATTAGGGGTAGTTTTGTAATTTCACATGCATTAAGTGCACTATTTGTATATAGGTATTACACTAGGTGTGTGGCTTGTTTACAAACCAATTCTAGGGTGATGCCTCATGGGCTATACACACCCTTACCCATTCCATCTGCACCCTGGGTAGATATTAGTATGGACTTTGTCTTGTGCTTCCTAGGACCCAGAGAGGTGTAGACTCTATCTTTGTGGTGGTGGATAGGTTTAGCAAGATGGCACATTTCATACCATGCCACAAGGTAGATGATGCTAGTCACATCTCAAGACTCTTCTTTAGAGAAGTTGTGAGACTTCATGGTTTGCCTAAGACTATTGTGTCTAGTAGAGATGCTAAGTTCCTTAGCCATTTTTTGAAAACTTTATGGGCTAAGCTAGGAACTAAGCTTCGTTTCGCCACCATTTGTCACCCACAAATTGATGGGCAGGTAGAGGTAGTGAATAGATATCTATCCAAATTGTTAAGGGCTCTCCTAAAAGGCAATCACAAGTCTTGGGTGTTGGACAAGTGACCTCAATAACTTAAGAAATGGGATGAATTTAAGTTAAAAAATTTCTTATTTAATTGACTTCTAAATCCCCTTTTAAATCTATATGATAAGAATATTGAAGATGAAGATGAAAATTATATCAACAGAATACTTCAAGTGTGCAAGATAAATAAAATATGCAAGATAAAGTAATCAAGATAGGGAAGAGAGAAATGTAAACTTAGTTTATCCTGGTTTGACCACTTCCTGTGCCTACATCCAGTCCTCAAGCAACCCACTTGAGATTTCCACTAACTTTGTAAAAATCCTTTTTACAACTTCTGAACACCCGAGGGATCCCTTTCCCTTGTGTTCAGGAAACTCACAATTCAAGAGACAAACAACCTCTTGATCTCAATAAGTCTTTAAAGAAGATACAAGATGAAGTTCTTAGAAGAATCCTTAATTGATATGCAAGTGTTTGGCTAATGATTTGTTTTTTGAGAGGATAAGACAATAAGGTTCTGAAAAACTCTCTAAAAAATTTCATAGATAAGTCACATATTTATAGGCCCTTGGTGGCTTTTCAAAAACTTATGAAGGGATGTGACTTTTCAGAGTAACTTTTAAAATTTCCCCACTGGTAATCAACTCTTTGGTAATTGATTACATAGTTATGTAATGAGGAGTCATGACTTTTCAATTTGAATTTTTGTAGTTCCATTACTGGTAATCGATTACAGAAAAGTGGTGATCGATTACAGCTTTCAGATTTCAAATTTCAAATTTCAAATTTTCTAAAAAAGCTTTTTTAAAATAGTTTTGCTTCTGGTAATCGATTACTAGTGGAAAATGCCTTTTTCAGAAAATGTTAAAAATATTTTAAAACCTTTTTATAACCAATTTAAAAATTATGTTGTGAGGCCAAACTTTTGTAATCACTAAGAGACACTTTTAACAAAGATAGACTAAGACTTAGCTTTCTTCTTGATATTTGTTTTCTTGGTCTTGATTTGGACTTGAAATAAAACTTGTGTTGCTTTTGTCTTGGCATCATCAAAACATTCATACACAAAATATATATCTTGCAAAATATTCTTGATCTTTGTTTTCTTTTAATGATGACAACCAACTGAAATCATTTACTGAAAAATATCTTTTGCGAGACGATCACTCCCCCTTAATTTTGCAATCATTGCTTAGCAGAAAATAGTTTGCAAAAAAATATATATCTTGTACCTTACATGATTCTCTCCCCCTTTGGCAACATCAAAAAGACGAAAGCACCAAAATAGAAACAATCATTCACATGATAACCAATCCTTCACAGAGGAATCAACCAAGTGCTAAATACATCAAGGCTTAAATAGCAAAGAGGAATATCCAAAGCAGTCACAAAACAACCAAGTCCAAAATTGAAATATAAAGAACCAAATCCGAAAGAAACCCAATGCAAAAAGTTTGAAATATCAAGGAAATTAAAGTCAGATAATGCTAGAAATCAGGACAAATATGTGATTATAAGCAATCAATATAAAATTAAGCAATCAAAAACATTTATGAGTATGAACAATCACGAAAAACAACCATCAAATGCAATTATTATAAACATTCAAAGTAATCAGTCATCATAAACAAGCAAAACAACCATTAAAAACAGTCATTATAAACAATCAAAACATTATAATCAAACATGAAAAATAACTAACAAACATAAGCATTATAATCACATTGGGATGAGTACCTTCCTCATGTGGAGTTTGCCTATAACAAGGGGGTTCATAAAACTACCAGGCAGTCACTTTTTGAGGTTGTCTATGGGGTCAATCCTCTTACACCTTTGGACCTAATTCCCCTTCCACTTGACACTTCTTTTATACATAAAGAAGGGGTATCTAGGTCAAAGTTTGTGAATAAATTACATGAGAGGGTTAGGAACCAAATAGAGAACCAAATAAAGGTGTATGCAGCTAAAGGCAATAGAGGAAGAAAGGAGTTGGTGCTTAATGAAGGGGATTAGGTTTAACTCCATCTTAGGAAGCATAGATTTCCTACTAAGAGAAAGTGCAAACTTAGCCCCAGAGGTGATGACCATTTTTCAGGTCTTGGAGAAGATCAATAACAATGCTTATAGGCTAGACCTCTAAGAGGAGTATGGAGTTAGCAACACCTTTAACATTACTGACTTGGTTCCTTTTGAAGGTGTAGCCGATTTAGATGATGAGGGGTCTGCAGATTTGAGAACAAATCCTCTTCAAGAGGGAGGGGATGATGCAATCCTCCCAAGGAGGGGACCCATCACCAGAGCCATGGCTAGGAGACTCCAGAACGATTGGACCAGGGATGCAGGAGAATGCCTAAGGTTCTCATGAGCTTTAAGGTTAGATTTTGGGCCTAGGGCTAATTATGAGTCCATTTACCTTTGTACATATTAGATAAGAGTTTCATTATTTTTATGGCCTTGTATTTAGGATTCCATAGTGTAAGGTGAGTACCCCACAAGTTTAGGGTACCTTAGTAATGTAGGATTTTTTTAGGGGCACCTAGACTAGTATTTGTATTAGGGATAGTTTTGTAATTTCACATGTATTAAGTGTACTATTTGATGTGTGTGTTGGGTAGAAATTTAATTGAATTGGGAAAAGCCCAATCCACAACCTAAGGGGGAGGTGAGCATTTGCTTGCTACACCTCATTGCCACATCATATAGTCACACTTTGTGCATGTCCTTTATGTTTTATATGCCTCATGACACCTAAGCACACTTACTGGAGAATCTCATATTTGATCTTGGATTAGTAGGCTGAACCATAGTTGAAATTCAGTTGTCATAATTAGTGAAATTTTGGCTCCATATTTGACTCTACAAATTCAAATTCAAGTGAAATTTGAATATAAATTCAAATTTCCCTCCAATTTTGTGACACTTAGGCTATAAATAGAAGCCTTGTGTGTGCATTTTGTAACTTTGATCATTTGAGAAATTAGACTTCAAAGTTCAAACTTCATTCTCCCTCTCCCTCCACTCGTCTTCTCCTTGAAGTGGCATCTCTAATCACCTTTCCTCCTTTATTCCGCTACCATTGATCTTCAAGAAGCAAAACACTCCATTAATGAAGAAGATCCAAGGCCTACAAGCTCTACATGGAGCTACATTACTTATTTTAGACAAAATTGAAGCTCTTTTCTTAGATTTCCAGGAACTACTAACATGCTCCATTTGGAGTTTTGTAATGTCCTATAGGTCCTGCATAAGGTAGATAGGTCAAGTAAGCACAAAATCCAAAAATAAGCAACAATTATTAATAGTTAAGGTGAGAAAATAAAAGTCAAAGAGAGGTCAAATAAGCTAAGAAAAATAGAAAAATACTAAACTACAAATGCTCAATCAGATGGTGTTTCACCGTTAAGCCCAACAACATTTACCCACTCTCTTCGCCAGAAAAAATTTCTTTGTGAAATCGTTCCTTCTCCACTTCTTTGACCAACAGATCTCTACCCCTATTTGAGATTCATTTGTTTTCCTTTCTAGCACCTTCATGAAACATTTCCCCTTGAATCTTGTAGAAGTTGATGAACCCATCTTTTTCATTATCCCAATCCTTTTTGTAAAATCTTATCCCAAACTAATTTGGGAACCTTGTGCTCTTGAGATGCTTCCATAAGCCCATTTGAAGTTTCCTTTAGCTAAGGGATTCATATTGTTGTGTTTTTCCATTTATTTGTGTTGCTTGTTGTGGTTGTGTTGTCTTAGTAAGTCAATTTGTTCCTTTTTTTTAATCATTTTGTTCACTTTTTTTGGTATTTAAAATGCAGTAGCCTATATCAATATTGAGGAACATACAATAATTGACAATTTGTGAAACTTGTATTTCAAATGACTTGATGGTGAAATATGGTTTTAATTATGAATTTATGTAATTTTTGGTAGGAATGAACATAAACGATGAAGGCATAGTGTAAATAGAGTTGAGTGAAGAAAGGGATACACCATCAATTGTAAGTATTGTGTTTTATTAATAGAAATTTGTTGGTTTTATGTAATCCTGTTAGTTTAAGTGTTTTTTTTTTTGTTGAATTTTTAGGTTGGGGAGGAGATTGGAGTTGATGGGGATGAATATGAAGACAAATGTTAGTATCAATGATGAGTTTGAAGACAATATGGTAGATTATGTAGAGGAGTCTGATGACCCTATGCTTAAGGATTTGGATGAAGATGAGTATTTCAATGGAGCTAGTGATTTTGATGATGAAATTGAGTATGGAATGCATGATGTTGATGTAACAGATCGAAGAATGCTTGATGTTGTTGTAGAAGATCCAATAATGATAGATTCCATAAACGATATTTAAGACTTGGATGTTGACTGTTTGATAGATGATGTAAAAAGGTCGACGATAGAAGAAGAAAACAAGATGTGGGTGTAAAGCAATGCTTTCATATCAACATTTTGACAAGGAGATGGTATGTGTCCATGTTTATATTTCATCATAATCATAATATGTTGGAACCAATATACTCTGCCTTGCTTCCTGCATACATAAAGATGACAACAACTAACATTATGCAAATTGAAAATTTTAGAAAGGTCGGCATCAGGCCTCCCCATATGTTTTCAGACTTTACTAATAATTTTGGTGGGTATGAGAAGGTAGGATTTGTCAACAAGGATATTTACAATCAGATTGAAAGACAAAGATGTCAATATCCGTTGGATGTTAAAGGAGCTTTTACTTTTTTTCGAGAGATGTATAAGAAAGACGCATTGATGTTTATTACATACATTGTTGATGAACAAAATATCTACAAGAAATTATCATCTATTTCATTGTTCTTCTTATCTTTTTATAGGATTCCCAAATAGGTTGCACAACAAATTGGCATGCTCCAGTGCAACTTCTTGTGGGGAAGGGCTGAAGTAAGAGGTTTATAGCTTGGATAAAATGGGATTTTGTTTGTTTGAGGAAGGATCAAGGTGGCCTAGAGGTGTGGAATATAGAACAATATAATAGAGCTCTAATTGGTAAGTGGTGGTGGAGGGTGTTATGTGAAAAGGATTTGCTGTGGGTGAAGGTATTAGAGGCCAAGTACAGAAGCCTTAAGGTCCCTTCTGTTGATCTACATGTACAAGGGCAATCTCAATGGTGGAAGGGTGCACTCGCCTTATCAGAGGAAGGTGTGGAGCCTAGTTGGTTTCAAATGAACTTAGCTTGTGCATTAGGTGACAAAGCAATGTTTAGCTTCTGGGATGATGGCTGGTCTAGGGAAGGTTTCCTGCAAGATCGCTTTCCAAGATTGTTCTTGTAATGGCACATCTCGTCGTTACGATATCACTACTCTAAAATGCGTAAATTTCAATTTTAAATGAAAATTCTATTAATTTGTTTATGAAAAATGAGAGTAAATTTTTCATGATACACTTTCATCAAACAACACATAAATACTTTATTGAATATGTGTGTGTATATATATATATATATATATATATACATCATTCACATGACAGAACATAAATTAGTTGACACATATATTTAAATCTATGACTTACATCCCTCAATAAAAAAGAATTACGAAAATAGCTACAGAGAAGTTGATTAATAAAACACAACTCACTCCCCAAAATAATCCTAACGTCATCACATAGGCTTGACGACTCCAACAAAAAGAATCTCTCTCCATGTAATCTACTGTTGTCTATCTACTCCCACAAATAAAGGTTCACGATCATCACATGTACCAACCACTTGGTACAAAATTACAAGGGCGAGTTTATTATAAAGAAAACCAACAAATATCAAATGACCATAATTAGCAAGAGAAACAATAACATGTACCATGATCATACATAATTATCCATCAATTCAACATACACTTAACAATTATTCATCAACTTTTCCATAATTCCAATCAATCATGCTCAGTATGATGCATGCACCTAACCTCAACTATCAAATGCAATGTGGTACCATTCGTCAGGAAATAGCCTGAGCGTGTCCACACGACACTCATACTCAGGAAAACTTGGCAACCAGTGTCGAGGTCATCATGTCATGTAGATGCAACTCCCCCCCATGGTGATCAGCCTGGGTCACAAGGGAGTTCCAAGCCGAGTGACATGCCACCAAGTAAAAGTATTTTCCCTCATGAAAAACTACAAATACTTACTGAAAAAGTTTATACTATTTCCATGCAGTATGAAGTGTGACACATGGACACCATCAATGCACTAACCATGGATAATTAAAGATTCTAAGTCAGCCCTTCACTCCAGAGATGCTTAAAACTCTTTAACCACTTTATTTCCCCCACTAGGGATATCCAACTTGGTCACTGCACCCCCATCTACATACATAACATATATCATCATAATGACATTATCAACATTAACAACACCTCACCTTAATGTCACTATCAACTTCAACACCATCTCATCTGGATGTCATTATGAACATCAACATCATCCCATCACAATGTCATTCTCAACATCAACATCATCTCATCCCAATGGCACTATCAACATCAACACCATCTCATCTGAATGTCATTATGAACATCAGCATCATCCCATCTCAATGTCATTCTCAACATCAACATCATCTCATCCCAATAGCACTATCAACATCATCTCATCTCAATGACATTATCAACGATAACAACATCATCTCATATCAATATTATTATCAATAACAACATCATCTCATATTAATATTATCATAAACACCAACATCGTCTCATATCAATTATTATCATCAATAACAACATCATCAGTAATCACATTCCACACATACATATATATAAATTTCATGTCTAAGATTCACACTCCCCAGGTCTTCAGACAATATAAGTCTAATAAAACGGTAATGTCATTTTATTAATAACAAATGTATCGCATCCCATTAGTCGAAAACATTGTGTTTCTTGAAAACCAGCATGCACAACATTGGGTTCCCTAACCCCAATTACGGTATCAATGAATTATAATAAACTCCCTTCACCTATGGATATCCCTTTGTCAGCTCCTCTCTATGTCGCTCAGATGCCTCTAACATTCACGTTTGTCATTTCAAATGTAGAGTTATGTATAGCAAATTGAAGACAATTTAGTGTAGATTTCAAAAACAAGGTTAATATTAACATTCGAGGTCGAATACCCCTATCAAATTAAAATTGGCTAAGAGGTGTTTTGGGGTCTACTTCAAAGAGATGTTATTTTGAAATTCCGATCACCCCAATGTGATCGGGGTTCAGTGAAGATCACTAATACAACATCAATTTTATAAATAGGTAAATTTTACAATGTCTCATTTTCAAAGGAAGTGAAAAAACATCTGATTACAGTACCCAAAACCCAAGAGATACTAAGAGAAACTCATGCTAACTAGGAGACATGCATAGAAGTCAAGGTTACCTTAGAGAAACTACAAAAGAAAGGATTGAGAGCTTGTTTCTCTACCGAATCGTTGAGGTGGATTCTAAGGATTCCGCTTTGATTAAAATGTTCCTCTACATGCGGCAAGCAACGATGGCTTGTGGTGGCCATCGGTGGTCGTGGGTGGTGGAGAAGGTTTGGGAGGGCATTTGGAGAGAAAAAGAGTGAAACATCGTGTTTTTCATGCTGAAGAACGTATTTATAATTTACAGATCTCGCTAAGCAAAATTTAAATTTTGGCATTGAACGCAACATTTCGCGCTGAGCACAATTTCTTTACTGGTTGGAATTGTGCTTAGTACGCTAATCTCGCTGAGCAAATTTTCTCCTCGGGTTGGAATTTTGCTTAGTGAGCTTGTCTCGCTAAGCGAGATGTCTAAAAGTGTTATTTTGCAAATCCCATCGTTCAAATTTGAAGGCGATCTAACAGTTAACGAGTCCATGATCGTAGTTTTACCGGAACATATTTGGGTAAAACTTGAAATCTCACAATTTCAACATAGGTTAATCAAACTCCACAAAACCTAACATTCACATCAAGCAGTCGCACATAGCTAATTCACACAACACCTCAACTCATCCAAATCAATCAAATAATCAAATATCACAAGAAATACATCAAACATTGATTTTTAGTTTGCAAAATTTTTAGTCGTTATAGTTCTCTCTCTCAATCCAAAAATGTTGTGATCTCTAATATGGGTGTGTGGGAAGGGTCAACTTGGAAGTGGGTATTTTCATGGAAAAGGAAGTGTATGGCATGAGAAGAATCATTGTTGCATAAACTCACAATGGCAATTCAGCCTGTTGTGCCTATTATGAGACAAATTGATGAAGGGAGGTGGAAAACGAGTCCTTTGAATAGGTATTCTATAAAACATGCCTATTTAGGGGACTGTCGCTACTGACAAGAGTGGTCTCTTTAAAAATCTCTAGTGTGTTAAAGTACCTTTAAAGGTGAGGGTCTTCTCTTGGTGAGATTATTATAGCAGAATTCAGACAGGGGATCAACTTTGGAAAATGAAGATTATATCGGATGAAGATAAGCTAGCATGCCCATTCTACAAAGGGTTGGGATGGTGATTTGGATGGCGATGATCTGGTCTCTGTGGCTACACTAGAACATGGTCATTTTTAGAAATGAGGAACCATGCATAGAGAAGGTGTTTGATGGTGTTAAATTCAAATCTTGGAGTTAGATCAAGGCAAAATACCCAAGAGCTTCATTCTTTTTTATTAATGGCATGCAAAACCTATCATTTGTTTAAAGTAACTTGGGTAGCTCTGTTAGGATTGGGCTGATGGGTATCCCTTGATGGGTATCCCTAACCTATTTCGAATGTCTTATTTTTTGTATTTTTCCATGCTTTCTTCTACTATTTTCTTTTATGTATCTCTATTGAGTTGTTTAGATCACTTCTTATGAGTTCTTTTCAGCTTTTTCTTTAATAAAATTCATCTTTGCCTTCTAAAAAAAACAAAGTAGACATAATGGTGGTATTGAACAACACTTTGTATATATAGTTTCCAAATCAATTTTAAAGGCCTACTAAATAAGAGAGTCACTGATTTTTATTGGTTCAAATTTGAGTCGATGATGTGGACACAATTCGATAACACTTTTGACATGAAAGTACGTTAGGACTAGTGACTAAGCTAGTCTAGTTTTCATTTGAACTGGTCAAACTGTTCGATTTGATTTGAGTTTTAAAATTCTATCTTAATTACAATTAATTTAGAACTAATACCAAAATCAAAATCAAAGTGTAGAGGGGAGGAGACTAATTCTTCAATTGTTATTGTTAGTCTCAAATCCATATTTTAAAATGGTATTAGAGATTATGCTAGATTCATTAAAACAGACCACCAAACATGTTATTCATGCATCAAACCCAAAAGTGTTGCCGTGAGGGGGTGTGTGTTGAGATATTTTTGGCAAGCAGACTAAAATGCACAAATAGTGCAATGGATAAGTCCAAGTATCATTTCCTAAGAGACTTGCATAATATTGGGCAATGTTCATCTAATTACTGTCTAAGCTAACAAATGTCACAAGAAAGCAATAAAGACATGAACTTTGGTTGGTTTTCTGAAAGTTAAGAATATATCTAATGTTGGACAAAACTTAAAAATATGATTTTGTGGTTTTATAACATAAAAAAAGCTACGAAAGAGGTTAAAACAAAATGTAGAAATGTTGAAGGGGTTAGATCACCAAATCTTTACTTTCTTCTTGCATAAATGTGCCATACATATTCCATTTGCATTCTCATGTTAAAATCAACCAATAAAAGTGTTCTAAATCTTAATTCTTTAGGTAAAAAGAGTCTTAGATACCTTCCCTAAGCCATGATTGATCAACAACTTAACGAATATCAACAAACTCAGCTCCATTCCCAGACACTGAACCTATTGAGTATATTACTTTAGATCTAGACAATAAAAGTGTTTTCCAATAGCATTCATGTCAAACATCATGCCATGGTTGCAATCCACAACAAGCATTAATTAAAGAAGCAAAATACTAACATGGAATACAAAGAAGCATAATATATATTAAACCATATCAAAAGATATAAGAGAATGCATAAATGGTTACATTTATCCCTTAAATTGAAGAAATTAGCTACCCATTGAGTAGCATCAAAATACATGGAAGGAGGAAGAAGATGGAAGAAAAAGCTCATAGGGAGAAACGAGGAGCTCCTCTACTCCAAAGAACTATCCAAATCCATGTCCTACTGCAGAATGATTTAGAATATCTTCACAAATGAAGGTCAACCCTTTATATAGTCGAGCAAATCAATTTCTATCTTTAAGTGACGCTTGGCTTAGCCATAGATTCTGGCTTAGCCATCTGGATACTTCAACAATTTTTTGCCTCAAATGATCCTTTGAAGCTTCAATACTTCAATTTCCAACTCCATAATATGTTCTTCATCTTTATTCTTTTTTTTTTCTACAGACAATGGGGCAAATTACTACAATTAACCAAGAAACTAAACTACTGAAATAAAACTTAGACTTAATTGCAAAAAGAGTCCCCCTATTTTTCCCATTTCACTAAATTCGTCCCCCTATATTTTAATTCACTATTAGAGTCCTCCTATTTTTCCAAATTCACTATTTGAGTCCTAGAGGAAAATTTGAACATTGCCTGCCATATGTCCGCATATAATTGGTTGTTTAAGAGGTATTTCCAATTTACCCTCATCAGTAATTAGGTAATTAAAAATTATCTCAAAAACAACAACAACTCCTTGTCGCCGTTTAGACCAGGCATAGAGGTGGTGGTGCGCATTTTGACAACCGTAATCTCCCTTACATTGCTCCTCTTCCTCTACATCAAACATTGCAACAGCAGCATCACAGATGGTAGAGGTGAAAACTCGGCTCCGTGGACAGTGGCGTCGTTTTCCAAAAGGAAAAACTCTGGAATTGACCGGTCCGTGGTGGAATTGTTATCGGTCTTCAGATTTAGAGCGCTGCGAGGGCAAAAGGAAGGACTCGATTGCGTAGTCAACATTTTATGCTAATAGTCAATGTTCAATTTTTTCTCTAGGGCTCAGATAGTGAATTTGGAAAAATAGGGGGACCGATTTAGTGAAATGGAAAAAATAGGGGAACTCTTTTTGCAATTAAGCCTAAAACTTAACTACTAACAAAATCAAAGCAAATTGAGTTAGAACATCCCTCTACACTAGCACGTATCAGTGTATTGGAAAAAATCAAGTCTTACATTTGGTTTCTTCGAGGTGCTTTGCCATAAAAGTTATGTTCGTCAATCCTCAATAGCTACTAGTCTCCCTCATGCAATGGCAGGTTGTTGTTCATGATTTATCTTATCTAGGCATAAGAAACACTAAGAATAGTTACTTATACTATCAAGATAAGCCTTTTCCAACTTTTAATAGTTTTGGGATTTTGCCCTTCTATGATTATAAGTATTATTTCATTCATGTCAATGTAGTTTAAAAAATTGACTTTTGAACATATGTTGAAAGGAATGGTTTTGCCAGTGATTACAATTTTACCTTATAACTAGAATGAAATTTTTTATATTCTTATTATCAAGTTGGTTCAATTAAATGATGACAAAAGAATGTTTTAAATAATAAATAATCCTTATTAAAAATATGTTATAGAGTTCTAAATGAATGTTTATATGTCATTAATTATATGATTATAGAAATTCATAGGAAGAATAAAAGTTTTATGAGCATTTCCCCCCTTAAACGTTTATAGGTGTTTATTGAGTCCACAAGAACCAATAATACTAGTCATAAAAAAATAATACTAAATTTATTAAAGATCTGGGAAATATTAAAATTAATCTTTTTCACATTAAATATGGGATAGAAAAAAATGAAAATAATAAATGTCAAAGTTAATATAATAAAGAACAAGAGAGAAAAAAATGTAAAATAATTAAACTTTTAATACTATATTGAAAGAATTAGTCCCTTCACATTAAACAAATCAAGAGTAAAACGCTTACAAAAGTAAAAAAACAAAAAGGATGTGAAAGGATGCTAGTGGTCAAAGAATTCACTCTTCATTTTTTTTTTGAGTTTTCAACCCTTAGCTACAAACCTTTCATACCAAAATAGTATCATTTCAAAGAAAAGAAATAAATGTGTATGTTTCGTGTAATCAATGAATTTATTTATTAAGTGTATTTTTTAAGACATTTTAATTATTTTCATTTAATGCATTTAAAGTATTTAAATCATCGCATGAATGAAAATGTCCTCAAATCAATAAATTTATTTATTTTTCTTTAGTTGACCAAGAATTTTGATTAATGAGACAATTTTTATTGATTTTAGGACATTTTTATTAATGCAACGATTTAAATACTTTAAATGCATTAAATGAAAATAATTAAAATGTCTTATAAAATACACATAATCAATGAACTTATTGATTACACAAAACATACACATTTATTTCTTTTATATGAAATGATATTCTTTTGGTTTGAAAAGTTTGCAGCCAAGGGCCGAAAACTCAAATAAATAAATAAATAAGAGTGGATCCTTTGACCACTACATCCTTTCACATCGGTTTTGTTCTTGACTTCCGTAAGTGTTTTAATCTTGATTGACTTAATGTGAAGAGATTCTTTCAATTTAGTATTAAAGGTTTAATTATCTTACATTTTGTCTGTCTCATTCTTTATTATATTAACTTTGATATTTATTACTTTCTATAATAAATGTAGTATTAAGTTTTTTTTATGACTAGTATTAATGGTTTTTGTGGGCTCAAAACACATAAAAGGTTAAGAGAAAACGTGCAAATTTTTTATATTTTTTCTATGAATTTCTATAATCATATAATTAATGACACATAGATGTTCATTTAGAACTCTATAACATGTTTTTAATAGGGATTATTTATTATTGAAACATGCTTATGTCATCATTTAATTGAAGAACTTGATGATAAAAATATAAAAAACTTCATTCTAGTTATATGATAAAACTGCAATCACTAACAAAAGCTTACAAACATATGAACTAAAATTGTAATGATTTGTTAAAAAAAACTATTGAAGTCAAATAACAAAATGTCTATAATAAACCATATAAACGTGGAAATCACAATCTAGAGCATAATGGTATCCAAAATTGCTAAGTGGAGAACCACAAAACTGTTGGAACAAAGAAGCTCTTCACACACACTCACACTATGCACTCACTCACTCTATGTTAGAAAATAAGAGAAGATGAAAGAATTGATTGAGAAAATAGAAGGAACTTAGAATTCTGAATAAAACTTCTGCACTCTCATGTTTCTCATTCATGATCACTATTATTTTTATACACACTGCATATGTAACTACAATATCCTTCATAGCTGTCAAACTAACTAACTCCTAACTAACTAACTGAATTACAACATACATCAACATCCCTTCTTAATTCAGATTTGTCAAGGATGTCACTCCTAACTTGTCTATCAATTCCTTGAACTTGATAGACTTCAATGGCTTAGTTAGTATGTCTGCAACTTGATCTTCAGACCTGCAAAACTCCAATTCAAGCTTCTCCTTACTCACTTGATCACGCAGGAAATGAAACTTGGTTTCAATATGTTTACTTTTGCCATGTGCCACAGGATGCTTAGCTAAATCAATAGCTGATTTGTTATCCATCAACAACCTCATAGGACTGCAATTTCTCAAGTTCAGTTCTTCCATTAAAGCTTCCGACCATAGAGCTTGACAGGCTGCCATAGCAGTAGCAATATATTCTGCTTCACATGTTAACAAAGTAACTACACTCTGCTTCTTTGAGCACCAAGAGATTGGTGATGTTCCAAATTTGAAAACATACCCAGCAGTGCTTTTCCTATCATCCTTATCACCACACCAATCTGAATCACTATAACCAAACACTTCTCCTTCTATATTCTTTTGACTATAAGGGTATAAAATGCCAAGATCCAATGTTCCTTTCACATACCTCAGAATCCTCTTTGCTGCCAAGAAGTGAGGTGTCTTTGGTTTCTCCATAAACCTGCTTATCAACCCAACACAATAGGCAATATCAGGTCTGGTGTTACATAGGTACCTCAATGAGCCTACAATTTGCTTGTACAAGATAGAATCAACTTCTTTCTCATTCCCATCTATTTGCAGCTTAATTTCAGTTTCTGTTGGTGTGATAACAGAATTGCACTCCATCATATTGAACCTTTTTAAGATGTCTTCTGCATACTTCTTTTGATGCATAAAAATCCCTTGACTGGTAGAAACAAATTCAATACCCAGGAAGTATGATAGTTCACCAAAATCAGACATCTCAAATTCATCCATTATTCTTCCTTTGAACACTCTTATATCTTCTTTACTACTGCCAGTCACTAGCAAATCATCTACATAGAGACATATTATCAAAAACTCACCAGAATTTGTGTTTCTGACATAGACTCCATGCTCAGTAGTGCACTTGGTGAAATTCTACTGGATTAGGAAGCTATCAATTTTCATATTCCAGGCTTTAGGAGCCTGCTTGAGGCCATATGGTGCCTTATTCAACTTGTAGACTTTATCCTCTTGTCCTACAACTACATAACCAGGTGGTTGAGTTATGTAGACTTCTTCTTCAAGTGGCCCATTCAAAAATGCTGACTTCACATCCAATTGATATAGAGACCAATTTCTGTTGCAAGCAGCTGCCACAATGAGCCTAACAGTTTCAAGTCTTGCAACTGGAGCGAAAACCTCATTGTAATCCAAGCCATGTTTTTGCAGAAATCCCCTTGCTACTAATCTTGCCTTATACTTGGACACATCTCCATTAGGCTTTACTTTAATCTTATAGACCCACTTCACATCAATTGGTCTTTTTCCTTGAGGTAAATGGACTAACTCCCAAGTCTGATTCTTCTCAATTGATCTCAATTCTTCTTCCATAGCTGCTCTCCAATGTGAACTTTGTGAGGCTTCATCATGACTCATTGGTTCTGATTCAGCAAGTAGAGCAAAGTGCACAAAATCCCCTTCTGCAGTGATTGCTATATCAGGATACAATTCATAATCTCTAAGTATTTGTGGTACTTGTCTCTCTCTTTGTGACCTTCTGAGTTGCTCTCCACATGATGGTACATCCTCTTCACTTTGTTTGTCTTCAAGGTTCACAATCACCTTTCTTTCACCATTGTCTACAACATTTATTTCCTAATTCCAACCCTTTGTTTCATCTATCAAGACATCTCTGCTAATCACAACCTTCCTCATTCTAGGATCATACAGCTTGTAGGCACCAGTTGGATGATATTCAATGAGTATCATTGGTTCAGCCTTGTCATCAAGTTTCTTTCTGTTCTGCTTAGGCACATGCTTAAAACACAGTGAACCAAATATTCTGAAATGACTCACTAGGCTTCTTTTCTGACCATGCTTCTTCAGGTGTGTATCCCTGCAATCTCTTAGTGGGACACCTGTTCAGAATATACACAGCAGTAGAAGTTGCCTCTCCCTAGAAATAATGAGACATTCCCTTCCCTTTCATCATGCTCCTGGCCATGTTCAAAATGGTTCTGTTTCTTCTCTCAGCAACACCATTATGCTGAGGTGTATAAGGAGATGTCACTTCATGAATTATCCCCTCTTCATCACAAAATACTTGAAATTCATGTGAGTTATACTCACCATCTCCATCTGTTCTAAGCACTTTGATCACTTTATCACTTTGCTTTTCACTCAACAACTTAAACTTCTTAAAAATGTTAAACACTTCACTTTTCTGCTTAATGAGATAAATCCACATTTTTCTAGTAAATTCATCAATGAATGACACAAAGTAATTGTTACCTCCTAGGGATTTCACTTCAAAAGTACCACACACATCAGAATAGATCACTTCAAGCTTTTTTTTGGATCTGATTGGAATTTCTAACTTGAAAGAATTCCTTGGTTGCTTTGACACACAACACTCAACACACAATTGTTTTGGTATCTCAATTTGGGGAAGACCATGAACCATTTTCTTACTTTTCAATTCACTTAAACTCTTGAAGTTTAGATGACCAAACCTGTGATGCCACATCCAGCTTTCATCACTTATAGAAGCAGCCAAACAATGAAATTTTGCAATATGAATTCCAATCTTGAATGTTCTATTTCTTGACAAAGGAGCCTTTAGAATCAACCTCCTATTGCTATCAAATATCTTCATTTGACTGTCCTCCATCTGCATTGAGTAGCCATTTTCTAGCAATTGTCCCAAACTCAGCAAATTATTCTTCATATTGGAAACATACAACACATCATTGATAAATGAGTGTTGTCCATCCTTCCTCTGAATCATCACTTTTCCAATGTCTTCTGCAGTTACAGAGCTGTTATCTGCAAACTTGATCTTGCTCTTCACCTTATCATCAATGTTTACAAACCACTCTCTATGTCCAGTCATGTGATTGGAACAGCCTGTGTCAAGATACCACAGATTAACATTGTCTTCTTCTGAGTTTGTTGTTGCCATTAGTAACACTTTATCAGAGTCAGAATCCTCATCTTGTGCCAATTGAGCCTCATCTGCATTTCTTGGAACCCTTTTATTTATGCATTCATATGCAAAATGTCCCCATTTCTGACAGTTATAACACTGAATCCCTTTCTTGTTGAATTTCTTCTTACCCACTTAGTGATTCCCTCCACCTTTCTTGTCTGTTTCTTCATTCTGGTTATGATTTCCAAAATTGCTGGAGCCCTCACTTGACCCCTTCCACTTATTGTTCTTCCACTTTTCCATTCCCTTCTTATTCTTGCCACCATCATAGTTGTTCCCTTTGGTTGTTTGGGCTTGCATAGCTTGCTCAGCTGATCTTTGTGAATTTCTTTCATTGAGCCTATCTCTTGAGCTTCAAGAATTCCTTGTAGTTCTTCAAGATTCTGGCCTTGCTCAATTGCCACCACTATATGATCAAATCTTGGTGTCAAGGTTCTTAATACCTTGTCAATGATCCCTAAGTCTGATTGCTTGTCACCATAAGCATTCATTTGATTTGTAATTGCCAAGATTCGAGAAAAGAACTCACCAATGCTTTCTTGATCACTCATTTGTAGAAGTTCATACTGTCTTCTCAAGGTCTGCAATTTCACCTTTTTGAGTTTGCTATCCCCTGCATAGGATTTCTCTAGAGTATCCCATGCCTTCTTTGCAATATCAGAAGATCTAATTTTCTGAAAATTATCTGCATCTACACTTTGATGAATAATGAACAACGCCTTTGCATCTCTTTTCATCAAATCACGGTGAGCCACCTTCTGTGCATCAGTTGGGTTCCTATCAAGTTCTTGAACCCCTTCTTGCACCACTTCTGTCACATCTTCAAATCGAAAGATTACCTTCATCTGAGCACACCAATCATCATAGTTCTTGCCTTTGAGAACAGGCATGGATGTTGGAAAATTTCCATTCGAGGAAACCATCTCAATTTCAGTATCCAAGGATCTTGAACTTCTGCTCTGGATACCAGTTGTTGGAACAAAGAAGCTCTTCACACACACTCACACTATGCACTCACTCACTTTATGTTAGAGAATAAGAGAAGATGAAAGAATTGATTGAGAAAATAGAAGGAACTTAGAATTCTAAATAAAACTTCTGCACTCTCATGTTTCTCATTCATGATCACTATTATTTTTATACACACTGTATATGTAACTACAACATCCTTCATAGCTGTCAAACTGAATTACAACATACATCAACAAAAACGAGGACAAAAGGAAGAAGGGTAAATATAGTTTGAGTTCAAGCCATTCAGCATCCAATGAATATAGCTGAAGCAATAAGAGTAACATAAACCATGTATACAGAAAGTGGCTGTTAAACTTGGACCCCAGTCTTTCCTAAAAAATGTTGGCCTGTATATCTCCAGAATCCACATACTAATGTTCAATCATTTACCCATCTCAATAAGTGAATATCCGGGAGAGAAGCAGTCTAGTGGTTTCTGTTGAACAAGGGAACAACACGCCCCCCTCCCCCCCCATCCCACTGTGTGAAATGTAAAAACATTGCAATATGGGACAAATAGAAATCGTCACCTGGATACCATAAAGTGGAGTGCTCTGGAAAAAAACAATAATATGAAAAATACCACACGAAATAAATTTGGAACGTTGTGCCCCAAGATTGACGCAACAATCACGTTGAATGCAGTCGCAACCACGGCGGTCTCCTCCACATGCGTAGTGAAGAGTTTGGGCTTTGCGACAGTGCATGCGAACACAGGGAAGACAGCGAGAGAAAACACAACTCCCCCTAAGATGAGGAAACACATTGAACCCGATCGACCTTGTCCGCACTGGGAATGGGAGTGAGGCTGACGGCAGCTATGTCGACGTTAATGCTTTGCAGACGCTCTGACATATGGAGTGGAGAACGAGTACTAGACCCATGAGGAAGAGGAAGAAAGCAGGGTTTGGGGTTTTTTTTTAATTAGTTGAAGGGATTTGATCACAACATCAGTTGAAAAAGCCAAGGGTGAGGAAGAAGGAGTGGCTGTGTGAGATGAAGACGACGAACAACTTTCCAAGGCGATGACACGGGCACAACTATCCATCTTGGTGGGGTTAGTGGTTTGGAATTGAGTTAACTTCGGCATAATGTCATCAAGTTTCTCAGCATGGGAAGTGGGTGCTGTATAACTTGCCATGGGAGAAGAAACTCTCAATGGAAGCACCAAATTTTGTGAACCCTTTCGAGCAAGGGGAAGCACCTCAGAAAATTAAGAAGACCAGAAATAGAAACTAAGATTAATTCATTCTTCTCCTTTCTATCGGTCATTACAGTAGTATATATAACAGCAACAAAAATAGAATCCATAACAGAATGCTATCAATTGCCAAATGCTCTTCTAGAACCTACTGAATTATTTCCTTGGGCCCAGGCCAAAATATTTTAAATGCAACATAAGGAAATATTGACTGGGCTCATGACACTAACACTTACAATTTGTTGTAAAAAGACAGCATGAGCATGAAAAGGAAACCTAAATAGACTGAATAATTTGTAAAAATACTTACCTAAATAGTTAAGCAAGGAACAGTGGCATAACTTTCAGCAATTTGTGACAGCCACTCTGGTTAGTGGAAAGCTCTGATGTAAATACTCCACTGCCTTGTTTACTTGTTCAGCAGATATTTGTATGCGAGGATATTTTCACCTTTAATGACTCCAATCTAACAAGGCACGGCGGTTGAGTTCTGATTGTAACAAGATTTGGTAGATCCTACACAATAAGAGTGAATTGAAGACATTTTAATGGATATAGTAAAATGCAAGATTGAGTATTGGAAAAAGTTTGACAAAAGAATGCAGACATCACATGAGCATTATAAAAATAAAAGGAGGAGGAAACAAACTATTTTAAGTAGCTTACCTTTAGTATTATCTTGAGGGTACTCAAAGAAAGTGGCATTTACATTGGTCAGCAGTTGCAGCCAGCCTATGATATCATCTGCTTATATATCACAACGAGAGGTGTGGATATTTCCTTCTTCAAAAAATGAAAGATTACATGTGGAGAAAAGTTGGCGCGTGGTAACTGAAACTCCAACAATCCTTGATTATGAGAGAACTGAGATTTGGAGTAGAAAGCCCAATTTTGTGCTATGCATTGTCCAGTTTGCTGGTGGTAGCTCGAAAGGTATTGTCTAGTTTCAAATTCAAGAGGTTAGAACTACATATGAAGAGTATTTTTTCATCATTGTGCAAAGAGCATTCATAAAGGACCAAACTATTCAACAACTTACAAGTTGCAAAGGGATCAGCACAGCCATTGTCACTTGCAGTAAAACCGACATTCACTAGCAACAAGGTTTTCAATGTTGGTAACTGCAGAGAGTTTGGAAGTTCCAAAGGAGGGCCAGAATTGTAAAGCTCAAGAAAAGTCAAAGACAGACAAGATAAATGTACTTGTGTCTGAGATTGAAAGTTTATCCAATTCTCAACTCTTTGACATTGTGCAACACAGCATATTTCACGACCCTATTCATGAGTTTGGAGGAAGTTGTACTACTACTGCTGGACTAGAAATTAAGATTAAGCAATGAAATGGACCCATCTCACCTAGACAAAACCTGAGATATAAATTTGTTAAATTTGACAATCTTTCTAAAGTATCCACCATAGAAGGATAGAGTACTGATACATTTTCGAAGGTTCTTCCATTGTTTAGACAAGATACAAGTCTGAACAGCTTATTTTGCATCCATAAATTTCATCATATGAAATAGAACACAGCCAAGCAACTGACTCAACCTATTTCCTCTTCTCTATCTGTCCCACTCATCCTCTGTCTCTTCATCATCAACTTCCCCCTAATTTCTTTTCCTTCTTCCATTGATACCTGACCAAAGACAAATTTGATTTTTAATCAAAATAATCTTAAGCATCTAATGGAAAAATCTTGGGGAAGTGGTAATCCCATCCCTAAAAAA
Source organism: Glycine max (assembly GCF_000004515.6). NCBI lineage: Eukaryota > Viridiplantae > Streptophyta > Magnoliopsida > Fabales > Fabaceae > Glycine > Glycine max. Next base: position 32,139,385 of record NC_038256.2, on the reverse strand, counting down.
CATGTTAAGGTAAAACGTAGAAATAGTTGGCAAAGCAAAGCAACATTTTTCTATTAAAAAAAAAGAAGCAAAGCAACATTTCATAATCCAAAAAAAAGATTGGTGAATAGGAAGGGAGGTTATACAAGTGTGGTTTCATTTGAGGATCATCCTGATTGTCTAGGTAGAGACACCCAAAGAAGGCATTGCTTACCCAAATGTGCTCCCGCGGCGAATAGCGGCTAACCGATCCATGCTCCCACAGTCTCTGCGGCGGAAGGAATGAAGCATAAGAAAAAATAAGGCTTTTTATGGAAAAGTAGGGTTTGGCATTTTCTTTAACAAAACGGTCAAAGCATAAAACATTGAATATAAAATGCATAGTTGTATTAATAATATCAGTTCGGTTCGATTTGGTTAGGTTGTGGAGACACCAACCGAAAATCGATTTGAACCAATCGGTTTAACCAAAAAATAGTCCAACAAAACTAAAACTAATGGTTTGCATGGGTTTTTGGTTGTTTGGATTGATTATTGCTTTTATTTTTAGATAATATTGAATTTGAACAACCCTAGAAAGGTGAGATCAAGTTACTCCAAGAATTAAAAGAAAATGAAAAGTGAGAAAGAAGAGTAACGCTTTTAAAGTTAATATTGGAGTAACTTGTTCATGAGTCGCTTGTAATCCAGTCATGAATTATTGCTCATTTATTGGTTTGGAATGTTAAGAAGTGATCTCAACGATCACTTTGATCTCTTCAGCTTGGAAGGGTTTTCTCATACTTGTGCAATCTTAATTTCCATAAGTAAATCAAATACATAGCATTTTGTTTTTTTATAGTTTTAAAGTTATTGAGCTGCACACTTTTTCTTCTTCCTACTTTGAGCTAATTTTTGAATTTTGTCCAAGGACATGCAAAAGGGTGTGTGGGTATTTGATAATTAGTGTAATTAACACATTAATTACCTCATGAATGGTTGTGTAAGTGATATTTAAGTCATTTTAGCATTTTTTTTGTGTGTGTATAGCTACTTCTGCAATGATCTCTCTATTTTTGTGTTGCTAATCATGACAAATTTCTTCCAGGTTTGATTCATGAACTTTTCAGATGGCATTACTTATAGTTAGTTTTAACTAGCTATTCTTCGTCCCAGAGTACATGTCTTGAATTTTTTTTTGGTTCTTACTTTTTTTGGGGGAGATAATACAGGATGGAGTCGTTTTGTTGAATTTACAATAGTTGTGGCCAATAAAGATGCGAATAAATAAAAATATTCTGGTCTGTTGGTAAATAATTGGCTAATTTATTTTTCTTTTCCAGCCTCGCATTTCCATAAATTACCGCGTAACAAACCCAATAAACATTTCTTTGGCTAAATTATTCATAAATTGGGAATATTTTGCTGGCAACATATATAAACAATAATTCTCCAAAGTTGTTTTCTAGATGTTCCATTTTTGTAGCATGCCTGCTATTCATGGGATTCAATGATGCTATATGCATGTGGTTGGTGAGACTTTGGATTTTCCTTTTTAACTAGATAATCCTTTCTTGTCACTGTGTGCATCACAGAAACAGAACAATCGGAAAGAGAAGGATAAAGATAGAGAGGAGAGACCTACTGTGGTTGTACATGACAAGCAGCAAGACATTGCTGCTAATGAGAAAAAGGATTCTAAGATGGAGGAAGTTCAAATTCTTGATGAAAATCATGATTCCCTGGAAGTTGTTTCTTATTCATAGGATTCTGTGGATGGGATCACTAAGGTGATTCAGCTTGATTCTGAGGACAGAGATGTGAGTCCTGTAAATTGGGACACATGCATCAGAAGTTCATCCTCCAACTGTGTCGTAGCAATGCTATAGGTAGTATTTCATCTGTACGAAAAGGAATGGCTGAGAAAAGGAGCAGTTCGGTAATGGACGACAGTCCTTCAGCATGTTCCACTGATTAATTACCATCAATTGTAATGAATGGCAACTACAAGGGGAACTCTTCTTTACAAAGTCCAGAAATCATATAGCAGGTAATTATGTAACATGGTGTTTCTTGCAGGTGGATGAATATCAATTATTTTTCTGGTGTGTTAATTTGATTTGGCATTGCTTATCCGTAGAGGTTAGAGAAAAGTAAAAGCATCATGTAATGCAAGCAGTTGGACAACTGAAATGGATAGTCAAATATCCGATTCTGCTGCAGATGTTGTTGATGTAACAAGTCCGAAAGTGGCAAGTTAGGCAAATCTCAGCCTGATGGTGTTGTTCTCTGCTTGCAGAATAGTCTGATAACATATCCTCAAAATGGGGGTGTTATTTCCAAAAGCACATCCTTTCACAATGTGCTGTCATAGTAAATGCGTCCCATTCTTGTCTATCATTCTTCCTTTCTTAAGTTTTCTTTTCTAAGTGCTTCTTTATCATGATAGCTTACCTATGTTTTTAATCCTGGGTATATACTTGACTTTTGTGTTTGATCCCTGCTAATTTTTTTCCTTCGAATCAGATCCTTGATATATGAAAAATTTTATTTTACATTTGTTAGTTAAGTGATGATGTGTCCATTAAAGACCTGATAACATAATTTGTGGTGGCTCAAAAACTATTAGTATTTGCGCACAAAATTAAATTTAAATTGTCTAGTGGTTAAAAACCACAAGAATCAATTAAAATAAAAACTAACAATTTTTTTTTAAAAAAGTAAAAACCTTCAAATTAACCCAAAAAATTAATATTTTTTTAAAATTACTAAAAAAAATTCAACAAAACCCCCAAATGAGGAAGTCATTGTTTTTCTTGGGGTGCGCCTCTTTGTGAAGTTTCTAGCAACAACGTTGCGTCGCAAAGAGCTTAGGGTAAGTTTGGGACCTTTCCACTTAATCTGGAGCATGAAACCTTTCTCTGCGGATGCACGCACCAGATCGCAGCCTTGGAGAGTTAGGGTCTTCATGATGAGCTTCACCTTGTACTTCTTCTAGACGAGAGGGGGCCATGGCCTCCGCCGCATCATCTTCACTACCATCAAAACAGTGTCATGTCGTTGGTCGGCATTTAAAGGAAAAGAGAGAGAAGAAAGAGAGATAGAGGTTTTTGGAGAGAAAACGGAAATGAAATGAAAGTGGGATACAAATATAGGGGGAGGGAAGGATTCGGGTGCTCTCTATGCTCTAAGGATGTGGTTCATGACTTCCATAGCGAGGGCCAGAACTTCACCAACATCGCCGATGACCAGAACTTCACCATAGCAAGGGCCATGGCAAGAGCTTCACCGGCTACGGCACCAATGCCACCGGTGGCTCCGACAAGTTCAAAACTATTCTAGCAACTCCAACGTCCCCGACATGCAATTTGCTACCTACTCCGATAGCACAGATGGGAGAACACAATCATTGAGATGAACATTCCCAAACGATCCCGAACTCACTAGATCTCTAGCTTTTGCTTTGAATTTTTGGGGTTTTGTTAGGGTTATAGAAATTAGGATTTTGTAGATCTAATTAATTAAAAAAATGGGGAGATTGAAGGGATTATGTAACATCCCAATTTTTCGTAAATAAATTTAAAAAGCTTTTTAGTAATAAATAAATAAATATAGAGCAAATAATAGGCTGAGTACCTAGGTATAAATAGTTATGTTAAGTCAGCTGCCTCCTTTTGGTCTCATTTTCGTTTTTCCCCTTCTCCTCTCAAAACCCTTTCTTTTTCCCGCAGCCCACCAAACCAGTCTCAGAAAAACGACGATCTCGAACCCGTTCACCGTTGGATCGTCGTCAAATTTGAGTATCATGTTCGCAACACAATTCCGAGCATTCTCACCGTTGGGAATTTCGATATCATGTCTGAACTGAGAGAAAAACCCTTCGCATTGTAGCCTTTTTCTTTCCCGCAGAAACCCAGAGCTGTCTTGGTAAAACTACGATCCCGGTTTCGTTAACCGTTGGATTATTGTGAAATTTGGATATGTTGTTCGAAATTCAATTACGCACGCTTCCACCGTTGGGATTTGCGAGATAATATTCGTGGAGGGAGAAAAAGGAATCGTATGAAGACAGTACAAGTGGAGGTTTCAATCTCTTCTCCGTCTCTCTGACGTTTGGGAATTCTATCGGGGCAGTCGGATGAATAATTGAAAGAATTTCCGGGAACCGCTAGAGATGTTGCTATCGCTGGCTGAAGACACGTGAGCCCGCTTAGAGGTAAGGGATGAGTTATTCACAGTTGGGGATTAGTGAGAACATGTGTAGGGATCCGTAGAGAATTAAATTGGGGTTTTATTTTGAGATGTTTATTAAATTGCAATTTTTCCTTTATGATTATAAATAAAATATTAATGTCCTAATGAAAATTTCTTGGTAAATTGTGTTCTTGATATTTGTATATTTCGACCTATGATTTTGATATAATTGTGTAATATTATTTAAGGGGTTTTAGTCCTAATGTTGTGATAGTCTTTTATATAAATTGTTATATTGAGGATATGAAATGATGATTCAAATTGTGAGTATGTGATGAATTGTAGAAGAACATGTTGTTGTGAGATTATAATATTGTTATTGAGATTGAGTATAAGTGTAAAGTTCAACATGTGTTAATTTGTGAGATACGTGTAAATATGTGATGGTGAATCGTGATACTATGAGATGTGAAATTGTGAATGAGTTCTAGTTGTGGATAAGTGTGTAATTAACACTTGATGTGAAATTACTTGTGTAGTAAGCTATGAATTGTACAATAACCCGACCAGCGTTATCTTGAGAAAAGCGTTGATGCGCAGTGTTAAAGAGAAAATGTAGGTTTCCTATTTAGGAACCAGTGTTAAATCGTAGCGCAATTATGTTGAACGTGTTTAAAACACGAGTGTAAGGTCGTGGGTATTGTATAATTCATGAGTAGTGTCTGCATGTAAAAAAAAAATTATTTTAGGGGTTGGACCTGAATCAGGAGGGAGAGGCCCTGACGTACTCTTCGGAGTGTAGGCCTTGGGGGTCACCGGGTTTGAGTGCTCCTTTAAGCCTATGTTGATCCCATAAGGTTGGAGCATTCTCGCAAAACATCGTGACCCTGACTGGTCTCCCTATGATCTTACTTAGTGAGAGTGACCTGACAAACCCATTGTGTGGTGTGTCTTGTTATGTACTCCTAAGCGCCCCAGGGTGGTTTTTCACTGACATGGTACCACATTGCATATAGAATTGAGTCTTAGCATAACTATTGCATATGCCTGCTAATTGATGTGTTATTATATCTTGATCGAAGTGTGGGATTCTTGTGTAATGTGATTGATAATTGAAAAGTGAATTTTGAATGACGAAGTGGTGAAGTTACGTGAGCTATGTTTAAGCAAGTGGTATCTCATTTATATAATATGTATATTTAATTGTCTTGTTTCTCTATTAGCTAGGAATGTGATAACTCACTCTCTGTGTGTTGTTGTGTTTGGATCCTGTGATGATCTTGAACTTGTGTTCGGGGGAGCAGATGAATAGGTGGATGACTATGAAGAACCTCATGCTAGAGGACACGGGAACACCACGCTCTGATAGGATGTGACATTAGGATATAGGTTCTATATTAATTGTATGAGACTTATATGACTTTCTTTGAGTCGAGATGACTTTATTATTTATTTGGACAAGTTTGAATATGATGTAGAAGAAAGTGAATGTGAGCCTTTTACCCATTTGAAAAGTTTGTATTTAAAAATGTTTTAAAAATACTTTTAATTAATATTTGAATTTTTATTCCTTTATTAATATATATGTGAGGGGTAGAGGGTGTCACAGATTAGATAGTGGATTTAGAGGGAGTTAGTTCATGAGAAAACATAGAACAAGTAGAGAAAGATGATGGAGAAGGAGTGGAGGAGACAAATTCATTTTAAATTTGGTTGAGGAGTGTGTTAGTATAGAGCAATAAAAGAAGAGAAAGAAATAAAGGGAAGAAAGAAAAAGACACACAGTTTAACGTGGTTCAGCACACAATGTATGTGCCTACGTCCATGACTACACTAGGAGAACTTTTTATTACTTGCACATAAAAGCTTACAAGGTGTCTCTATATATAACACTAGTGAGACACAAGTTTTTACAAACCAAGCGATGTGGGACTAAGCCCACACAAGTTTTACAGACCAAGCGATGTGGGACAAAGGAACTAAGACCACAAACTCTAACAATTCTCCCACTTGGGGTCTAAGTTCCAAACTCTAGCAGCTCCTTGTAAGCAACGAGTTCATCGACTCTTTACCTAGTGTAGCGCCTTCATCTTCAATTATCCTTGAAGGCCAACTGAGGCAATGCAAAGCCTCAGTTTGTCAGTTGTAACAGCTTTAGTCAACATATCTGCTGGATTCTCTGATCCTAAGATCTTCAATAAAGATAAGTCTCCATCATTTATCAACTCCCTGATAAAATGGTATCTTAATTGAATATGCTTGCATCTAGAATGGAAGACTGGATTCTTAGCAAGACTTATAGCACTTTGACTGTCACTAAACATTGGAGCATCATCTTGTTCTTTCCCCAATTCATTGAGAAAATTCTTTAGCCAAATCATCTCCTTAGCTGCTTCTGAGATAGCTATGTACTCGGCTTCCGTGGTTGAGAGAGCAACTCTATCTTGAAGTTTAGACTTCCAACTCACAGCAGTACCTCCCAAGGTAAAAATGTAGCATGTGGTGCTCTTCTTGGTATCAAAATCTCCTCCCAAGTCTGCATCTGAAAATCCCTGTAAAGTGAGATTGCCTTTTCTGAAGCACAAACACATCTCTGAAGTACCCTTCAAATATCTGAGTATCCACTTTACTCCTTCCCAATGCTCCTTTGCTGGATTTGATAGGAACCTACTGACAACTCTCACTGCATGTGCTATGTCAGGTCTGGTACACACCATAGCATACATCAAACTCCCAACTGCTGATGCATATGGTACTCTTGACATGTAACATTTTTCTTCATCTGTCTGCAAAGATTGCTTCTTTGAAAACTTCAAATGAGATCCCAAAGGGGTATTCCTGGTCTTAGAATCTCCAAGGTAAAACCTGTCAAGCAACTTGTGTATATATTTCTCCTGAGACAGCTTCAAAATTCCTTCTGATCTGTTTCTAAGAATTCTCATACCAAGGATTTGTTTAGCTGGACCAAGATCCTTCATTTCAAAGTTTTCTGCCAACTGCTGCTTCAACTTGTTAATTTCTGCCATACTAGATCCTGCAATCAACATGTCATCAACATACACAACAAGGATAACATAACTATTAGTATATTTTTTAACATAGCAGCAATGGTCCATGTCACATCTTTTGAATCCTGAGTTGCTCATAAACTCATTAAACTTCTTGTACCACTGCCTCGGTGCTTGTTTCAAGCCATACAAACTTTTGTGAAGCTTGCATACAAGATTCTCCTTGCCTGACACTTCAAAACCTTCTGGTTGGGTCATATAGATGTCTTCCTCTAAATCCCCATGCAAGAATGCAGTTTTAACATCTAACTGCTCCAAGTGAAGATTCTCTACAGCTATTATGCTTAGAATAACTCTGATGGTAGTCATCTTTACAACTGGAGAGAAGATCTCTGTGAAATCAATTCCTTGTTTCTGCTGAAACCCTTTCACCACAAGTCTCGCCTTGTATCTTCTTCTACCGTCAGATTCTTCCTTTAGCCTATAGACCCACCTATTCTGTAATGCCTTCTTTCCTTCTGGCAATTTAGTTAAAGACCACGTCTTATTCTTCTGAAGGGATGTCATCTCATCTTTCATCGCTAGCTCCCACTCAATAGTGTCATTCCCCTGTGTAGCCTCATTGAAACATTTTGGCTCACCAGCATCAGTTAACAACAAATAATGCAATGAAGGGGAATACCTATCTGGTGGTACTGAAATTCTGCTAGATTTTCTTGGAGGAGTTGATGGTTCTGGTTCTGACTCAACCTCCACGCCTGTACTATGGTTTCTGTTGGCTACATCACTTTCTGATATTTCTTCAAGTGTTGCTTTCTCAGAAATTTCTGACAGTTTACCTGCACATGTAGATTCTGCAGAAAATTTGTCCTTATAAAATAAGTTCTCATTAAAAGTAACATTTCTACTTCTGATAACTTTCTTGGTTTGGTCATCCCAAAACCTGTAGCCATACATGTCAGATCCATAACCAATAAAATAACACTTCCTTGCCTTCGGATCCAATTTATCTCTACTATTAGAGTCTGTCAGTATATATGAAACACAACCAAAAATTCTCAAATGTGAAAGTTTTACCTCCTTTCCAGACCATACTTCTTCAGGCAACTGATAATTCAAAGGAACTGATGGTCCTCTATTGATGAGATATGCTGCTGTGTTTATTGCTTCTGCCCAGAATGCTTTAGGCAAGCCAGATTGGATCCGCATACACCTTGCTCTCTCATTCAAGGTTCTATTCATCCTTTCTGCAACACCGTTTTGCTCAGGTGTTCCTGGTATTGTCTTGATCATTCTGATCCCATGTTCTGAACAGAAGTCTTTAAACTCCTGACTATCATACTCCCCACCATTGTCAGATTTCAGACTTTTAACCTTTAGACCTGTCTGATTTTCAACTTCTGTTTTCCACCTTTTAAACACAGAAAACACATCAGATTTATTTTTAAGAAAATAAACCCATACCTTTCTGGTAGAGTCGTCGATAAAGGTGACATAATAGCGTGAGTTTCCAACGGATTTCACTGGGGCTGGCCCCCAAACATCTGTGTGCACCAATTCTAGCTTTTCAGCTTTCAAAGTCTTCCCTGCCCTTGAGAAACTGACCTTTTTCTGCTTTCCAAGGATACAATGTTCACAAGCACCAACATCAACATGCTTGAGGCTTGATAGCTTACCCTTTGCCGCCATAAGCTTCATTCTTTTTTCACTCATATGTCCAAGTCTTTGATGCCACATGGTTGAATTATTGACAGCCTCAGTAACTGCTACCATATCCTCATCTGCAATCATGTAAAGAGATCCTCGCTTCTTTCCACGAGCCACAATGAGATTGCCTTTTGTTACCTTCCAAGCTCCATCTCCAAAAGTGGTGTGATGTCCCTCATCATCCAACTGTCCTATAGATATTAAATTTCTCTTTAAGGCAGGAATATGTCTGACATTGTGCAATGTCCATAGGGATCCACTGGAGGTCTTGATGTTGATATCACCTCTTCCGACAATGTCAAGAGATTTTCCATCTGCAAGGTAAACTTTTCCAAATCTTCCAGAAACATAGTTAGACAATAAATCTTTAGAGGGAGTAGTGTGGAACGACGCACCTGAGTCCATGATCCATGAATCAACAGGACTATCCAAACTGCAAATTAATGCATCATCAAGTTCATCAGTTGCTGCATTTGCGGATTCATCATCATCGCGCTTCTTGTTTTTGTGCGACTTGTTCTTCTTTGGTGCCTTGCACTGATTGCTAAAGTGACCTCTCTTGTCACAATTCCAACAAGTAACGTCACTTTGAAATTTTCTCTGACCTTTCCCTCTTGACTTTGATCTGCCTCGACCATTCTGACCCTTTTGGGTAGTCCTTCCCCTGCCTTCAGTATTCAATGCTGAATTGGAAACATGACTGGAAGATTCTCCTGAATCTCTCTTGCGAACATCTTCGCTCAAGATCAAGTCACGGATGTCACTAAGCTTTAATGTGTTCTCCCTTGTAGAACTACTAACTGCAGTAACAGTTGCAGCCCAACTATCCGGTAGTGATGACAATAGAATCAATGCCTTCACCTCATCCTCAAATTTAATCTGCACAGATTCCAATTGGGCAAGAATAGTATTAAACTCATTAATATGATCAGTTACAGAGATACCTTCTCCCATCTTGAGGTTGAACAACCGGCGCATCAAGTATACTTTGTTGGCTGCTGACGGCTTCTCGTACATATCTGATAATGCCTTCATTAAGCCTGCAGTAGTCTTCTCGTTCACGATGTTGAACGCGACGTTCTTGGCTAATGTCAATCTGATCACGCCAAGAGCCTGTCGATCTAGCAAGTTCCATTCTTCTTGCTTCATGTCTTCTGGCTTAACCCCTGATAAGGGCTGATACAGCTTTTTCTGATATAGATAATCCTCTATCTGCATCTTCCAAAAGCTGAAATCTCTGCCATCGAACTTCTCGATCTTCACCTTCCCCTCTTCTAATGCCATTGCTCCCACTGCCTCCTCTAAACTGAGAAGACTCCCACTAATTCCTTTAAACTAAGGAAATCCCGTGGAGTAACCAAAAGCTCTGATACCAGTTGTTAGTATAGAGCAATAAAAGAAGAGAAAGAAATAAAGGGAAGAAAGAAAAAGACACACAGTTTAACGTGGTTCAGCACACAATGTATGTGCCTACGTCCACGGCTACACTAGGAGAACTTTTTATTACTTGCACATAAAAGCTTACAAGGTGTCTCTATATATAACACTAGTGAGACACAAGTTTTTACAAACCAAGCGATGTGGGACTAAGCCCACACAAGTTTTACAGACCAAGCGATGTGGGACAAAGGAACTAAGACCACAAACTCTAACAGAGTGGAGGAGACGACGACAGAGAAAGAGAAAGAGAAAGAAATTTATTTTAAATTTGATTTTGAAACAAATACAGTTGATTAAATTTGATTTTGAAACAAATACAGTTGATTTTTGAGCCGTCACAAATCGCGTTATCAAATAGTTAATAGACATGTCATCACTTAACTGATTATAAGAATCTAAAATAAAACTTTTTAAGGATCAAACACAAAAGTTGAGTATATATAAGGGAGAAAAACATATTTAAGCATTTCTTTTTTTTATCATCAATGACAATCTGGAAGTAGTTTTGTAATTGAGAATAACTTAAGGCATTTATATTGGTCTTAAAAATGAATGACTGAACAACTTCATTTGATCTAATTTGTATGTCATCATCTGGAAATGTGATGAAAAAAATAATGTTTTTGCAAGGCCAAAAACCAATTGGTGATGCATCAATGTATCTCTCTTCTTTAAATTAGTCTGCAAAAGAATTGAAATATTCGTGAGAAAAAAAAGATGTATATGCTTTTCTTCTTTCTTCAAAATATGCATAACATGCTTTCACTTTTAAATCCTTCCAGTCTACTATCATTACTATTAGCAATGTAGTTGTCAAGATTAAAACGACTTTGTAATCACTCTTTTACACTTTCAAGGCTTTCCAATAAACTACATCTTAAGATGTGTTGCATTGTATTTATGTGACAAAAGGACGTGGAGTCTGAACTTTCTTTTTCTTGAAGTGTGAGAGATTATATTTGGAATTGTAGTAAAACTGATTATTAATTTGATGTTTATTTATTTCCGGCAGTTTTTAGAAAAACCACCTCAAATTAACTGTCACGTCATATTTTAATGAAGACACTTGATGCCTGGAATCAAAAACCAAACAGAAAAATAGTTTAGGGACTAAGATCCATCAAATAAAAATTTAGAAACTAAAAATAAAAATTGATAAAAGTTTAAAGACTAAAAACATAATTTGTCCTTATTTTTATATTCAGTTCTCTCAGTAGTGCTGTTATAATTTGAGCCTGATGTCATGGGCTTTTGCTTTCCTATTTGATAGGAAGAGGATGTTCTTTTCACCACAAAAGATTGAGAGCATTGAAGACCAAGTTAATGTAAAAAGAGCTGTTGACGATGAAGGCCTGCCGAAAGAGAACAACATCCTCAAATAGTAGTCCTCCAAGAACTCTATCTGTTCCAATGAGTTAGGAAATTAAACTGTAGGGTTACTGCAGACCTGTATACCTGTTCATGTCGGGAAAACATCTTTTGGTGCCTCACAATTGACTGATAAAGAGGCATCTTCATCTTTAACTTCTGTATCACAAGTAACAATTGGACTTCACCTCCAAGACTAACTAAAAGATCCATGGCACAACTGGCTATGATGTCAAGTCCTTCTAGTGCTCCTTGACCCATTGCTTCTGTTGTCTCCTCTAGTTTCACTCTCTGTGAGTGAAACTGGTCAGTTGGGTCCTGATCCCTCATCCGCTACTCAGTTATGGTTGCTGTTGTGACACATTCAGTTATGTTTGTTTTCAGTTGTAACTAATCTTCTGTTTCTCTTTTGCATAGGATATCTTGTAATCCTCTTGTATGATGTATTATATATAAACTAACATTAACCGGAATGAGTGATACCAAATGCTGAGTCCTGGAGACGTAGGCTTTCCTTAGCTGTATAGATTGTTATTGCTTTGATCTTCTTTATTTTTTGGATACCGTGTTTTGTTGTTCTGTTTTCTTGGAGGTGATCTGCCGTAACAGTTATGTTCCTCACTCCTAGTCCTATAGTCTCACCCCCTTCAATGGCAGGTTGGTGGTTATGATCTATCTTATGTAGGCATCAGAAACATTGAGAAAAATTACTATTGATTACTCAAATATGGCATGTGGTGTCAATGGTTATACTGTATTCATGCCATTAAAAAAAAAAAAGAGTCATGCAAGGCATCAAAACAAGAGATTTAATCCCAACTAGGTTGGCACCAAAGCTCTTAAAATCCTATACAACATGCTCCAATTTTATTCCAAAAAGAGAAAACAGAGTACAAAACAACAAGCAAACGAGGAATTAATTCTCAAACAAAGGTTCAATGAAATCTATAACGGGGTAAACGAGTTCCATCTCTATAGAAAGCCTCCCCAATAAAAGGCGGCACTAAGTGCACGACTAATTCTTGTATCATGACTAACGCACATACTATAATTTCCTTAGTCTAGTTAATCTAAGAATTCTCTCAAAATCACAATTAAAAGATCAACGAAAAGGAGTTATCTAAAATTTAGCTTAAAAAGAGGACAAATCTCATATTGAATAATTTGTAGAAACATATCACATTCAAACAAATCGATATATATAAATATATATCCAGATCCAACATTTAGATATCAAGGCCACAAATCACAACACAGACTGTTGACATGCTATCCAAAATATCAACTAATAGTAATGTTGGTCATATATACTAATCATCAAAGTGTCTCAAAACATCATAGTTACATCATAAGCCTATAAGATAAGATCATCTAAATTTCAAAATAAGGGAATTCTCTTTATATCTATTACTACCCTTATCCTTATAGTTGCATTATACTGGAGTCACAAAAACACTCTCCATCAAACGCAAACAAGGTCTACCAAAAAAATAAACAAATTCCTGAGTAAGTCAAATCCCAGGAAGTCAGCTACTCCACTATTTGTGTATTTGAGAAAAATAAAATGAAATAAGGGATAAGTGACGAAGACTTAGTGAAAGCATAAAATATAAAATAAACTAGAATGAGAGCACAACATAACACGAGTCTTTACCTTCAGGAAGAATTTAAATGACATTAAATAAAAGCAAAATAAATAAAACTTTACTTTTAGAAACTACTGTATACTCCCTTGAAAACTTTTAGAACTACATAAAAACTTGTACTCAAGAATAATAACTTTATAAACAAACTTTCATTTTACTATCTGCAAATAGAGCACATTATCTCTTTGTTGGGGTGAATGATAATTATAGAACTACAACATTTACCTCATAGGCTACATTATCTCTTCGTTGCAGTAAATGGATCTTTAGGAACTATGGATACACACACACACACTCATAGGCTACATTATTTCTTCGTTGTAACAAATGGAAAACATATATATACTATGAGTATTTGACTCATAGGATACATTGTCTTTTTGTTGTAGCGAACGACAATCATTCATAAACTTACAATAAATACAATAAAAATATAATCCAATATCCACTCTTAAATACCTTATAAAAAATCTTAGAATAAATTCATATCAAGCGAAAATAACCATTTTACTTTATTCTCAAGTACTCCTAGAATTTCAAAGATTACAAAAGAATATATTTTGAAGTTTACGTGTTTCTCCTAAAAGAATTTTAAAATGTCGCTAAGTAGATTAGCTACTTACATAAAAAAGAACGTAATCAATGTCTTCTAATGTCGTTGGGAGGATCAACTACTGTATTTTCCACAGGATTTAAACATTTAAAATAAAACGAACAAAAGATTAGGCAAAATTCCCAAATTCAGCATACCTAGGGTTTTGAGAAAACCACAACAATCCCTATTACTTAGTTTTCTAACCCTTCTCACACAACCCATAACTAAACTATACAATAAAATACTTATCTAACACAATGGGTTATAAATTTATCTTAAAGAGATTAAATATAAATTTTAAGAAAATGAGTGGTATTCCCTTTTTATTTCAATCACCTTTTTTTGCTTGAGAGTGACACAAAGATGCAATAAACTTAATTAATTTTTGAACAATGAAGGAAAATGAGTGGAAGGTTGAGAGATGAAAAATTGGGAAGAAGAGGGAGGGTTTGAGAGATGGGAGTGGTTTGAGAGATGAGAGTGGGTTATTGAAAAATAAAAATAGGAGAGGGGGAGGGGATCTCGGGTTTTTAGAAGCAAAGGGGGTTGTTTTACTATTTTATATATAAAAAAGAATTGAAACGATGCATTTCACTAAGCTCCACCAAGAAAAACCAGGAGTAGATAAACTATGGTCAGCTAAACTATCTGCACAGCTATTGCCTTCGCCATAGATGTGAGATGCAACAAAACCCATGGACTGGGTAATGTGGATGATGTTAGACCATCTTGTTCTCAACCTACAAGGGACAAGAGAAGGGGACTTGAAAGCTGAAATCACCAAACTTGATCTCACATTCTAGCCAAAAAGAGTGCTATCCTCAATCAAAAGCTTGTTCAATAGCTGTCATTGCTGCAATGAGCTCAGCATTGAAAGCTGTTGTAACACCAAGATGCAAGAGAAGCATCCCAGAATGCTTCCTCTATAATCTCTGAAGGTGCCTTCTCTGGATGCTACTCCAGGAGACCCTCTCGCTGCTCTGTCTGAATTGCATTTTGTCCAGCCACAAAGGGGTGGAGACCATAAAACTTGCTTAGGCAATGGGGTTTTCCAGGGATGAATATTGATATTAAACTTCTTCAAAATTCCAAATTCAACTATCAGGTTTTTTGTGGTGCCTTTCAATATATTACCTGATAAAGTTATTGCGGATCAAATCCAACTACAAACATGGCTCAAAGGGATATTTCAAGTTTTTTCTCCTACCCAAATTAAAAGATTGAGCAAATTACAGCAACCTCCCATAAGGTTTTATGTAATTACACAACATCCCTAAGCTTTTTAAACCATTATATTCACCTTCCCGATAGAGGATATTAGTGTAAGATTTGAGGGGGTGTCAGGGTAATTTTCAAACATACAAGTGTAATACTTCAAAACTCAAGGGAGGTTAGGGTAGAAAAAACTAGAAGGACGAGATTAAATGAAACTTCAGGGAGTGTTACTGTAATTTAATCTTATTATTATTTTTTTTTTTTATCAAAGATTGAAATGTTGATAACTAGAACCCTCCACTTTGGATTTTGTTGTTGGTTGGTAGAGCAAGGGATTGTCATATCTGGAACTTGGGACCAATAATGGTATTGCAATAATGAAATCATTAAACCAGACTTTAGACATGCATACAACCCTCCACTTATGATATTGATTAAAGATTTTGAAATTATTTGTCATAAATACTGTAATATTTTCATAACAACTAGAATCCTTCACTTATGACATTGATATTTGATATAAATAATAAAAACTTAACCCTGTACTGGACAATTTTGGAGTAAATATGTGAAAGAAAGACAGAGGTAGAGAGAAGAAATAAACAAAGTGAGAGAAATTCATAGATATGATAAATGGTGTAATAAGAGTGATGGAAAGAAAAAAAGGATGAAACTGAGATTGAAGAGAACCTGGACACAATTATAAACCTGTTATTGTTGCTAATAGGTCGGTTTTCCAGTTTGCTGTAACTTTCTGTTGATGTTGGAATGCTATTAACTTTGTCTGAACATGAGTTATCTTTTCAATTCTAATGTCTCACTTCTCTCTGTCATTTCTTTGTGTTTTGGGGATCCAATGATATCCCCATCTTCTTGTTCAAGAAAGTTCTTAGCCGTGGGCAATGAGAGGGGATGAGGGAGAGGTGTATGGTTTCTAAGCCAAATTTATATTAGCATAGAGTGTAATGACACTAAATGCAGAGATAGGAGTTACAGAAGTTGGGAAACACGGTAAAGGCTGATGAGAGGAGAGGTCACTCAAGTGGTAATGAGTTTAGTAACTTATGTAATAAATAGGGTATAATGAGAGATTAGTAACATATGAAACATGAAAATCATTTGTTACAAACTTTATGTTGAAATTGAACACTCAAAAAGGATGACATTGAAGAATTTGAGCTTTCTAAAGATCTGACATGTCAACGTGCTTCTAAGAATTTATATATTATAAATAAATAGAAATACATAATGACTAACGTGAAATTATAAAATGTCAGGGCAAAACTGTACAGGCCATAATTTAAGATAATTTAAGTGTTTGTATGTATTTCAGTATGTCTAAAAAATAAAAGGAACGAGTAACCCTACATAGCTATAAAGGTTTAACAAGTTTCAGTAAAAATTTACCTAAACTCGAGAGTGATTGTTAAATAAATCAAACCGGTGCACTCATGTATCAGATTTATTAATAATGTCAACTTATTCTGGCAACAATTTTGGTAAAAATTTGTTTCTGATGTTTGGAAAACATCGTTACTGTTATTTATTTTGTTATGTTTGTTATTAACTTCTAGAACTCCATTTTGATTAGTGCCCTTCTTGCAAGCCCTTTTAGTTGACACTAAAATTATAAAAGAAAATACATTTCCCTTTCAGCTAATTGATTAATTACAAACAGAAATTCTCAGAGCAGTGTGTGTAGGCCTACTTTATATATGCAACATCAACAAACTAAGCTAAGAAACTGCCATTTTTTCCTTCTCTCTTTATCTCCCAAAAAAAAAACAATTAAAGAATATCTTAGGGTATTTAAAATACAATTCATTTCAATGCTTAATGATGAAAACATAAGCATTGCTTTCTTCAGCCCATATTTTCTCCATTTGGCAACCACTTTGTGTGCTTTCAAATATACAACCCTGCTCCCCCACTTTGTCACAAGGCAAGAATTGTAGAGCAACAATATGCATCATTGCCAATAGTGTATCTCTGTGCTTAAACTTCAACAAGACATTTTGGCTTCACCTTCTCTTTGCTAACTGGAATGTCCTCTTCAAGAAATGATTTGCAGCTCTGTCCTTTCTACTGCACAGCACCCTCAATATTGTGTTTGGATCTGACCTATTCCACCTTCCCGTGGTAGGTGGCATAGGCAACTTTTGCCCATTACCCATGACTCTAATCCCACTTGTTTCACATGTGGCAATGCTGAAATCTTCCATCAACTGTTCAGTATATTGCCCCATCAATGCAATAACACCCTCTACCACTGCAGCCTCTCTCTGGACCAAATTTTCTGCTATTAGTCCCTCCCCACAAGTGCAGAAAAGCCGGTTCAAGCTCTCAAAGTCCTCTTGGATCATCACATGATCAGACCTGTTAAACACCCTTGAGCTTCCACCAGCAAGCAAAACCATGAGGAATGCATCAAAGGATGCCTTCATCACTTCCTTCATTGCAAGTGCTTGAGCTCTATCTGCCACAAGTGTAGTCATCAGTGTGATGTTTTGCTTGAGGATCCTCAATGCTGGCCTAATGCGTGAGTTGGCTACATCACCAACATAGAGGCTGTCATAGAAGACTGAATTGGAGTCAAGGAATATGAGACGGTATGCTGCAACTTCTGAGACATGTTGACATGCTGCTGGGATGGAGGAATTGACTATTTCAAAATAGGGACCACTATGTTTACGGTTTGAAGAAGGGACTACACCAGGGGTGTGAGAGAGTGATTTCTCAAGGGTGTGGATGTGAGAGAGGAGATAGTGTAAGGTGTTGAGACGAACATAGAGGCGCTGGGTGCCACGGCTAGTTGATGGCCTAGGATTATGACCTTCATTTGTGTTATCTAGCTCTGAGATATTAGCACCACAAGGGCTAGCTTTCTTCCACAACTTGATCAACTTTGAGCCACGGTTGCATCTTGTCAAAGGGGGAAGTGAAGGAATATAGCTCTGCTTTGTACCTGAAACAGAACAGAGTTGTAACCATTTTGTATTAGTAAATTTCAATTCTTGCATCAATGTGGTAACTCTTAATCAAAAGCTAAAGAAGCACTAAATTTATAGTAAAGTTCCTGTTGAATTCTGATCTCAAGTTGTGTTAGTATTATCTTAAAACTTTTGATTGGTTGTGTCTATAAGTAGTCAGTACTGAAGTCATGTAAGAATTGCTCAATTCCATGTGCAAGCACAACATCCTAGTTGCACCAAATAAATAGGAATCACCAGTGTAATAGTTTTGCTGTGCTTTATTTATTCTCTAGAGAAAACAACTTTGACTTTTTATGTACTAGCACAGTACTTACCACATGCTGCAACAAACATCATGTAGTCCTGAAAGAGACTTTCCAATCCATCAGCAAGTTCTTGAACTATATCTTCAGTTATTCCTACTGGAATCTGAAAGAATTCTTCTACAGTTGTCTTGGTCAATTTCACCAACTCTGCGGCTGATGGTGCATATGGCTCTGATTTGGACTTTGGATTCCATGTCTGCAGTGAAAGTGAAAGGAAAATAAAAATTCATACTCATTTTTATCAAAAACAACAAATCGATGATCTAATCAAATGTTCTTAATTGTGTCCTTCCTTTTAATCTCTGATGGAAAGACGACAATTGAGCCAAAACTTACTTCAGTTTCTTTTGCTCTTAGCAGACACTCTTTTCCATTGCTCAATGACTCATTTATCCATTTTCTCATGAGATTCAATATGATTGAATCAACTTCATATGGAACCATCTCTCTCATAACTGTTTTGGCATTATCCTCACCCTCACCATAGTCCTCCTCAACCACCATTTGGAGCAAAACCTTTTCTACCTTTTCAGCCCTTTGCAACACCTCAACTGTCTCATGAGTCAGTGAGGTCACATCACCTAAATATTGCCTCAGCGCATGCCCATAGCAGCTGTGCAACATCATTGCTGCAACTGCACCTGGTGCTGGATGCCATTTCTTTAGCATTGGAGTAAAATTCTCTCTTTCCTTCATTGCCAAATCTTCTACCTCCTGAGCTAAATGAAGCAGAAATTCACTGAATTCTCCCTTTATTTCCAATTCACCAGCCTTGGCTTTCACTGCCTCAATTGCCTGCATTCATGAAAAGAAAAAAACACATTATGACTAAATATATACACGAACACTATAGTTTAACACACTAAAGAGTAAAGAGAAGAATTAGGTTTGAAAAACAAACCTTTTCAAATGCATTTTTTATGGTAGATCGAATATAATAGTCAACCCTATCCCCAGATGAGTCCACTATGGTTATATCTCCCTTCTCTCCCCCTTCCCCACTGTCAGATATTACGAGATCTTCACCGAGAATATTTGTGACTGACAACACCACAGGAAGAACATTTTCAATTTGGCCAATATTTCCTCTCTGGAAATGCTCATGATAATCAATCAGTCTCTTCTCAGCCCAACCCTGAATTGAACTCAGCACTGATGTCAAGAGCTTCACATAAAATGATTCCCTTTCCCTCTTAGCATCAATGGCCACCTCACTCAACATGGTATGTGTGGCACATAGAAGATCAGGTTCTATCTGCCCGGTTGCCACATACTGTTGAAACAACACCCAAGTGAAGCACACGTTGTGAATAGGCCTAGTGATCCCCAATACGGACCATGTCTTTTTCATCAGTTCAAGGAGCTCATCAACCTCATCAAGGACTAATGTGTCATCCCTATTGTCAAAAATTGCTTGAAGAAGTGAAGTGTAGAGGTGAATGTTCAAAGGGAATCCATCAGCCCAGTGGCAAACATCGGTGGGGGTACCGTTGGAACTTCTCCACGCCAAGGAAACCACTGAATTGGAAAGGGTTCTCAAGGTGTCAGAGTTTTTGCCAGTGTCTATGATTTTGGACTCACCACTACGTATGATGTCCCTAAGGCGCATGGCGAAGGTGGTGGCTTTTTCTATAGGGACTGAAGGGTGTGTGAGGAGCCCTACTTCAAGGACTCTAAGCTGCCTCTTTTGCCACATATGGTACTCATTGGAATCATTGAACTCTGAAGGTTTTAGGTTCCTCAGAAGTTCTAAGGGGAGAATGATAGTTTCTGCTCTTCTTCCTGCCTGCAATGTTGCAATCATTTTGAAATAGTTAGACTAACGCCAAGTGCTTTACATGTTTATACGTAAAGTTAGCAAACTCTATCTAACAAAAAGTTCAGATGTGTCAACTAGTTTCATTGTTTGCATGTTCTACTTATTACTATTAGCAATGTCTCCGTTTTGTTCCTTGAACCACAAGAAAATAATGCAGTGCAATCTTTTGTTGTAAAGTAAGGTTTTGAATGATGAATATTTACAAGCAGATCAACACGAGAGCAAGTCTCAAACTAGTATAATTTTTAATTAATATGTTCGGCTTCAAATTATTACTCGTTGTTATCAAGTCAAGGAAATGAAAAGAAATCACTCTAATGGAATCCAAAATGGGCAAAAGAGAAGCAACAAAATCAATTAGAGATGTAATCTTCTGCTTTTTCCCCTGCTTCGAGGAAAATAATCAAAATGAACTTGAAGTCATCCAACATATAAAACCTCATAAATGTCACAGTACATCATACATTTAGGAATTAAACACCATTAGAAACGTGATTAAAGTTTTAGCATTAATATAGATCTATTTAAAAGTTAATTGATATATAATTTTATATTATTTTCAATATATTTAAAAAGTGTAATTCAGTTTCACAAATCTAGTCATTTATTTGATTTGAACTTCTGAGTAATAATTTGTTTAATTATCACACACACATATTGATCAGTTATGCTTATATATTACATGTCAATGTCAATAATGAACCCGAAAATACAATAGCACACATCACAAAAATCATAATAATGAGGTTATTAAGAAAACTGATCATTTTGAAGTTCTTGAAGATGTATGTACCTTTCCGGGAAAAGAAAGAGATAGGAAAGAATGTGACAATGGTACGATGGAAATGAAAAAGAAAAACAGAATGTAACGTGAGTACTAAAAATGTAATGTAAAATATCAGGATTAGAAAAATAAATCAAACCATATAATTTATCTATGATTTTTTTGTCTGAAGTAGAATTTATCTGTGATGAAACTGAATTTAATAAACATTTTAAAAAAATCAACAAATACATACTTTTACAGATATCATAAGTCAATGGCCATGTAACCTATCCCTCATGAAACAACCTGATCTAAGAGGATTTTAGATCCCCCAATTAATTGATATACCTCACCTTCAATCTATATGCTTAACTTCCAAAGTCATCAATTAATTTTAACAGAAAATCATAGCCAAAACAATTTCAGAACAAATAACTACTAATTAACAACATATTAATTACGTAAATGCAGTGTACATACTTGGCCAACGAGGGTCCTCATGATGGTTTTCCTTAGGCGGTTATCGTCGTGCTCAGTCACTCTCATCTGCTGCCTCATAATCTCAGCAGAAGTCATCGGCCGCCGTGGCCTCAATGGTGGCCCAGTCTGATGAAAAGGGCTGCTTCCGCCCACTGGCGATGACGGCCCGCGGCTGCCACCCGACACCATTCTCCTTGATGGTGACCTTTTCAACATCTTCAACCCTAGAGCCCGCTTCACCTTACTTGTCGGCGACATCACCACATTGCTTGACTTTGCCTCGTTATTCCATGACGAGAACGAGTGCGCTTGCCGGCTCCCAAATCCTGGGGAAGACCGGCAAGCAGTGAAAAAAATTTCATAAGCACATTCCCTAATGTCATCCTGACTTAGCTTCTCGAGTTTGTCGAAAGGCAAGACTAAGTCACTAGTCTCGTTCTTGCTGACAAACTCGAAGAAACGTGGGTCACGATGATAATGATGACAACGGTGGTGACAGTAATTATAATTGTAATCCTTTCGATGTGCAGTGGAAGGCAAGGGGCCGGAATAGGACTCCCGGCGGGTTTGCTGACCCATAAGGAGAAGATGGATGGTGGGTCAGAAACCAAAACGGTGAATGGTGGCGGCAACCAGCGCAATGACTATATATATATTTTATTAAAAATGGGTGGGGAAAGGGAGTGGTGTATTTGTGTTAAAAGAGGGAATAAGAGAGAGAGCGCATGGATTATAAGGGTATGGTGTTCGTTTACGTTAAGTTAATGACAGCACTTTTCTGCATGGATGGTGCATGAGAGAGAGAAAGATATGAATGATTGTGGGTTTGCCCACGTTGTCATTAGCGAAGAATACGTGAAACAAACAAAAGGTGATCTATCTGCCAAAATAAAAGACTTGTGTGCATTTGAATGCATTTTTCTCGGAAGCATTTTCTTTTTGTCTTTTTTGTTTGTTTTTTTTTCTGAACTTTTTGTTCTTATTTGCATTATTATGTTTTCGTTGTGATACGCAAGAATTAATTAACATAATCAAATTAATATCTTGTTAACCATTGTTAAGGATGGACGGATCTTTATAAGGACAGGGGAGCCACGACCCCCAAATATTTTGAGAAATATTAATATATGTATACAATAATATAGTAAAACTAATTGAAAAGTTACTAGTTGTACATAGAAGAGGTAAAAAGCAAGAATATACACGTTCATTACATAAATTTATGTTTTCGTATGGTTGGATTTTGAGATAGAGGATTGGCTTTATTTTCTGTTACAGTGACATAGTTTACATTATGTAAGACTAGTTACTTCTTATACCCATCCTCTATCTTAATAAAAGCTTTTTTTTCGATTAAAAAAATATATTTTATCTACTATTTTTTTTTGTAAAAAGAGTTTACTTACATGTTCAATTAGATATTTATTGATTTTATTTATTTTAATTTATGATAATTATGAAAATGATTTTTTCATTTTCTACGTAATTGATAAATTTATATTAGGAAATAATTATTTAAGAGTAAAAGAAATGAGTTTTTAAGAGAAACTTGTAAGCAAGATGAACAAAATTATCTTTTACATCACTTGAACCCAAAAATTATCTTGGGTACAGGATTGAAAGGAAATAAGAAGCAATTTTCTATGATCCTATAGTGGCATAGGATGATAAATTAAAAATTATTTAGAGCGTGATCTTGGAAGGTACTTTCAAATTTAGTAATATTCACTAATATTAAATTTATGTATTAAATTTTATTAGCTAGAATTTTTGTCCCTTAAATAAACTTTAGGTTCCAATTTGGTCTGAGTTTAAAAAGTCTTACTTTTATCCCTTATAACATCTCTCTTAGATTAAAATTAATTACTCTCTCAGTTTTTGGCACTTCCAGTGTCAATCTTGGTTGACATGAAATTACTAATATTTTATCACATTTCACCATGTTGATCAATATTGTGTCAAAAGCTACCGGAAGGACAAATTTGATGTATCAAAAAATTTCAAGAGACCCAAGATAAACTTTTTAAGTAGACCAAATTAAAATCTAAAATATAGATAAATAATCAAAATTTCGTTTTAGTCCATCTTATTTTGGCTTCCCCAAAATTTTAGTTGAAATTTCGTCACTACTCTTAGAGTATTGGTTAAATTTTTATAAAAAATATTTATTATCGAAATCATTAGAGAAAAAAAAAGTCATGGACAACAAAATTTTGCCCATCTTAATAAAAAAATTCTCTTGTTAATTTTTTAACCAATATTTTAAAGTCACTTATTAGCATTTGTTATTAAATTAAACATGGCTTTTTCACCTTGTTTCTGTTTTGTGTTTATTTGTATGTGCTGTCATCACCTTCTGGTTTAGTTTTATAGAGAGGCGCTGTAATTAGTTTGAGATAATAGGTGGCACTATCCATTTGACTCATCATATTAGTTGTCGTTGGTGGATGGAAAATGTAGTTTCTTTATTTATTTTTTACGACAGGGTAGTCTTTCTTGAAATAAGATTATTTAAAAATATAATTAAAAGTGTATCCTTTACGATAGAATTTTTTTTATTCCTTGAAGAGAAGTGTAAGATGATGGTCAGATCTAAGGTAAGAAATATTTATGGAGTCAAAATGTACTTACAAATAATCTACATGTATTCACTACCATAGGGAACGAAGTTTACATTAGTTTTAAAAGCCATATTATACATTGGTTTCTAAACCAATGTAATTATGTTAAATGTAGGACACATTCTATGATAATGTATTAAGCCACTTTCATTGATTATTGATAAAATTGATGTAAATATTGTCACTTCCTACATCATGTATGATAATAGTCAATAGAATGTGATTTTCTACATCAACTTTTAAAAAGTTACAAGTATTAATTATTGTCACTTCTAGTTCTATCTCAAGTTTAAAATAACTCGATATTCTTTGTTCTGCCAAATTACTGTTGGCTCTAAATAAATCAAAAGTGTTGGGAAGATTCGACAAATTCTATTCATATAGGGAAGCATAGATGATAGAAGGAGAAGAGAGATATTTTTCAAAATTATTAAGTTTATTGTGAATAATAGAATTTACAATGAAAGGATTCAAAGCATTCTCTAACTCTCTGAACCTAGAATATAAAGTTTCGTATAAAGGAGACAACAATTCATTGTTTAACCGAAAATGATTGCAACATAAAAAATAGAAAATAATTATAATTACAACACAACCTATGTTAATGAACCACCAGACTAGATGTTCCCTTCTATGTGATTGGATGTTCTACCAGATTGTAGAGGAATAAACAATCTATACTGAAGACAAGAGTATTGGACCAGATGACCATTGTCATTCACCCTATCTCTATTGTCCATCATTCAAAAATCAACAATATCCACCTTAGTCCAATAACATTTGTGAATTACAAGTAACTTAGATCATTTCAGCAATATATGTTAAGTAGATCTAGATAGGGCATGAACTTGCTTCTTGAATAGACTTCGTGAACATATTAGCTGGATTCTCCCTTGTATCAACCTTCTAGACTTCAACCCTCTTTATCATAGAATGGATGAAGTGGTATCTGATGTCAATGTCCTTAGTCCTCACATGATGGACTTAACCCTTTGCTAAACAAATTGCATTCGGTATGTCATAGAAAATGATAGCCTTTTCATGTGAAAACCCATGATTGCTAATCAGACCCTTCATCTAGATCCCTTCCTCTACTGCTTCTACCAGAGCCATGTACTCTGCCTTTGTAGTGAATAAAGTTATTGTGGGCTAAAGTGTTGCCTTCCAAGTGTTGGATCAAGTGACCTCGGAATAATTAAGAAGGGGGGGGGGGGTTGAATTAATTATTGATGAACCTTTACTAATTAAAAACTTATCCTTCTTAATTACTAGATTCAATTAGGCTTTTACTATAATGTTAAGAAAGTAAAGAACAAAAATAGAAACTTAACCAAAAGTAAAAGCGATAATTAAAGTGCACAACGGAAAATAAAGAGTGTAGGGAGACAAACACAAGAGTTTTATATTGATTTGGCAACAACCCGTGCCTACATCCAGTCCCCAAACGACCTGCGGTCCTTGAGATTTCTTTTCAACCTTGTAAAATCCTTTACAAGCAAAGATTCACAAGGGATGTACTCTCCCTTTTTCTCTTTGAACAACCTAGTGGATGTACCCTCCACTAGAACTAATCCACAAGAGATGTACTCTCTCTTGTTCTCAGTCACAACAACCTAAGTAGATGTACCCTCTACTTGTACCACAAAGGATGTACCCTCCATTGTGTTAAGACAAAGTTCTCAGGCGGTTAGTCCTTTGAAACTTTGTGAAGGGGGAAACAAAAGAATTCTCAAGCGGTTAGTCCTTTGAAATCTTTTGTTTATGGGAAAGGGAAGAATCAAAAGAATTCTCAGACTGTGTCGTTTTAAATTCTTTGACAAGGGAGAAGGGAGACACAAAAGAATTCAGGTGGTTAGTCCTTCGTTCTTTTGGAAAAGGGAGAAAAGAGACACAAAAAGAATTCAGGCGATTAATCCTTGGCGAATTCTTTTTGGCAAAGGGAGAAGTGAATGAAAAAGATGAATAGCACACTTTTGTTTTCAAGGTTTGGAAAACCAAAAAACTTTAGAAAGCTTTTGGCAAAGGAAGAAGAAGAAGAAATTCAAGAAGATGTTCAAGGAGATTCAAAGGTTGTAAAGGATTGTAATAATTGTTCAAAAGTTATAGAAATGCAAGTCAAGGTCTTGCTTTTATAGACTCTTCAAGTCTGGTCAAGAAAACCATTAGAAGAGTTATAACCTTTAGAAAAACTTGAAAACCATTGGAAGAGTTACATCTTTTGATTTTTATTCAAAACTTATCACTGGTAATCGATTACCAAATCATTGTAATCGATTACACAAAGCATTTTTGTGAAAGGATGTGACTCTTCATAATTGAATTTGAATTTCAACGTTCAAACACACTAGTAATCGATTACCAATATATTGTAATCGATTACACCATTTTGAAATTAATTAGAATGTTGTAAATTCAGTTGAAAGCTTTTGAAAACAAACTTTGCTACTGGTAATCGATTACCAGTTTACTGTAATCGATTACCAGAGAGTAAAAACTCTTTGGTAAAAGCTTTTGTGAAAACTTCATGTGCTACTCAATGTTTTGAAAAACTTTTTAATACTTATCTTGATTGAGTCTTCTCTTGATTCTTGAATCTTGATTCTTGAATCTTGAGTCTTGAATTTTGATCTTGATTATTCTTGATTCTTGATTCTTGAAATCAAATTTCTCTTAATTCTTGAATTGTTCTTGACTCAATCCTGAAATCATTCTCTTGGGAATTTTGTCATCATCTTTGTTATAATCAAAACAACTTGAATCAATCTTGATTCATCATCATGAAGCTTGCTTCTACACCAAGTGACAAGAGAATTGTCAATCATGAATGCATACCTAGTCACAAATCTCTTTGCATCCAAACCCGCAACATGTTAGAATCTGAGTAACCAGTGAGAGCACAAAATGTGTCTCCATAGTAGACAAGTCCAATATCAATTCTATCCTTAAGGTACCTGAGTATATGTTTCACATCCTGTAAATGTTCCTTCTGAGGATTACCCATATATCTACTCACAACACTGACTGCTTATGCTAGGTCCGGTTTGGTGTATACCATAACATACATGAGACTACCTACAACACTTGCATAAGGAACATGGGACATGTATTCCTTCTCTAATTCTAGCTGAGTAGTATTGAGTTCAGATAGAAGAATGGATGTTGTCAAAGGAGTGCATACTAGTTTAGTGGATGCCATCCCAAAACATGTATTCCTTCTGATACAGAAATAAATTTTTCTAGACCTAATCCCTCTTGATCTCTATGCCCAAAATCTTTTCAGTAGCTTTCATGTCCTTCATATCAAATTCACTACTGAGCAGTGACTTCAACTTTTAAGTTACTAACAAATTTTGAGATGCTATGAGTATGTCGTCCATAGAGTGTAGTAGATAGATGTGGGAACCATCCTGCACCTTGCTATGATAAACACATGAGTCACAAGGACTTCTGATGTACCCATAAGAGACAATGACCTCATCAAATATCCTGTACCACTGCCTTGGAGATTGCTTTAGCCCACAAAGAGACCTCTTCAATCTACAAACAATTTTCCTTTCCTTCAACCTCAAAACCTTCAAGTTGTTGCGTCAGAATGTCTTCCTCCAGTCTTCCATAGAGAAAGGTAGTTTTGACATTGAGTTGCTCTAACTCCATGTCCAGAGTTGCCACTAGGGCTACAAAACACGTATGAAGGTGTGTCGGGTAACACCCTGAAATATCACTAATTATACATTGATGTTTAATTGTATTTATCGTGTTATTTTGATTATATGATTGACTTGAATGAGTTTAGTTATGGTATGAATTAGTCATGTTTGATTTGCTTGATGTGGATGTTGAGTTATGTGGAGTTGTATTGATCTAAGTTGAAATTATGAGATTTCAAATTTTACCTAAACCTATTCCAATAAAATCACGATCCTGGATTCGTTAACTGTTAGATCGCCTTCACATTTTGACTGTAGGTCCCTAACGCATCTCGCCACCATTTGACTGTTGGGATTTTCAAAATAACATCATTCAAGAATTGCACTAAGTGCAATTCCAACCCAAGAGGGAATTGCGCTGAGCTAGAATTGTCGCGCTTAGCACAAGAGGAATTGCGCTTAGTGCGAATTGTCGCGCTCAGTGCAAATCCCAACCCAAGAGGTATTGTGCTAAGCACAAAAAGTCGTGCTTAGCGCCAAAAGTGAGCTCCCGCTTAGCGAAACGAGCTCGCTAAGTGAGATTTGCAGATTATAAATACATTTTTCAGCGTGAAAAACACGATTTCACGCCTCTCTCTCTCTCAAAACTTCATCCAAACCATCCTAGAAACTCCTCCTCCACCACCCATGACCACCGGTGGCCACCACGAGCCACCATTGCTTGCCGCTGAACCACCACACCAAGAGGAACATTTTAATCAGAGCAAAATCGTCAGAATCCACCTCAATGATTCAGTGGAGAAAAAATCCCTCAATCCTTTCTTTTGTAGCTTCTCTGAGGTAATCTTGACTTCTAAGCCTTTCTCCTAGTTAGTTTGACCTTCTCTTAGTGGAGAAAAATCCCTCAATCCTTTCTTTTGTAGCTTCTCTGAGGTAATCTTGACTTCTAAGTCTTTCTCCTAGTTAGTTTGACCTTCTCTTAGTGTCTTTTGTGTTTTGGCTACTTTAATAGGGTGTTTTTAGACTTCCTTTGAAAAACCCTTGAAAATGAGACGTTGTAAAAGTTTTCTTTTCATAAAATTGATGTTATTTTCGTGACCTTCGCTGAACCCCAGTCACATTGGGATGATCGGAATTTCAAAATGACGTCTCCTTTTAGTAGGATCTAAAACACCCTTTAGCCTTTTATGTTTTGACAAGGGTAATTGGCTCCGAATGTTGTTATTAACCTTGTTTTTGAAATCTATACTAAATTTCCTTCAATTTGATATATAGAACCTTGCGTTTGGACTGACGAACGTGAACGAGAGAGACTTCTGAGCGACGCAAAGAGGAACTGATGGAGAGCTTACTATAGATGAGGGGAGTTTATTATAATTTATGAATTTTGATACCGTAGTTGGGGTTAGGGAACCTAACTATAGAGATGTATGACTGCCTCTGTTGCATGCTAGTTTTCAAGAAAAACAATGTTTTTGACTAATGGGATGCGATACATCTATTATTGATAAATGACATTATTTTTTTTATTAGACTTGTGTTGTCTAAAGACCTGAGTAGTGTGAATCTCAGGCATGAACTATATATGTATGTATATGCGGAATGTGATTTACTGATGATATTGTTATTGATGATATTAATTGATATGAGGTGACGTTGATGTTTATGATAATGTTGATAGAGAAAGATGTTGTTATTGAAGATGATATTGATAATAATTGATATGAGACTATGTTGGTGTTTATGATAATATTGATATGAGATGATGTTGTTATTGATGATTATGTTGATATGAGATTATGTTTTTATTGATGATTATGTTGATATGAGATGATGTTGTTGTTGTTGATAATGTCATTGAGATGAGATGATGTTGATGTTGAGAATGAGATTGCGATGAGACAATGTTGATGTTGATAATGACATTGAGATGAGATGTTGATGATGTTGAAAATGTCATTATGATGATGTATGTTGTGTATGTACATGGGGGGTGCAATGACCATGTTGGATATCCCTGGTGGGAGAAATAAAGTGGTTAAAGAGTTTTAAGCATCTCTAAAGGGGGATGGCTTAGAATCTTTAATTATCCACGGTCAGTGCATTGATGGTGCCCATGTTTCATACTTCATATTGCATGGAAATAGTATAAACTTTGTCTGTAAGTACTTGTAGTTTCTAATGAGGGGGAATACTTGTACTTGGGGGCATGTCACTCAGCTTGGAACTCTTTTAAGACTCAGGCTGATCACCATGGGGGGGGGGGGGGAGTTGCCTGTGCATGACAAGGTGACCTTAACACTTGCTGCCTAATTTCCTAAGTGAAAGTGTCATGTGGACACACTTAGGCTATTTCCTTGATAAATGGTACCATATTGCATTTTAGAGTTGAGGTCAGGTGCATGCGTTATACTGAGCATGATTGATTGGAATTATGGATGGATGATGACTACTTGTTGATTGTATGTTGGACTAATGGATGTTTGTGTATGCTTATGGTATTTGTTAATGTTTTCTTACTAATTATGTTTATTTGATTTTTTTGTGTTAATTTCTTTTATAATAAACTCACCCTTGCAATTTTTGTACAGTGTGGTTGGTACCTGTGATGATCGCGAACCTTTGTTCGTGGGAGCAGAAGGGTAGCAGTAAGTATGTGAAGTGAGATTCTTTTATGGAGCCGCCAAGCTGACGTGATGATGTTGGGATTATTTTGGGAGAGAGTTGTGTTTTGCTAATCAAATCCTCTGTAGTTGGTTTTATAATTCTTTTTTTTTAATTGAGGATGTAAATCATAGATTTAATTATATGCATAAGCTAATTTACTTTCCATTATGTGGATGATGTGTACTGAGTTACTGTATCTATATAGGTATTCATTTAAGTATTTATGTGTTGTTTGGTGAATGTATATCGTGAAAAATTTACTTTCATTTTTCATAAGCAAATTAACGAAGTTTTCATTTAAAAATTGAAATTTTCGCGGTTTAGAGTGGTGATATCATAGTGACAAGGCGAGTCATTACATGTCGAGCTACTAGAGAGAATATCTTGTTGTAGTCCACTCTTTCCTTCTAACTATAGCCCTTAGCTACAAGAAATGCTTTATAATAGATGATTTCTTCAGTGGACGATCCAGATTTCTTCTTGAAGATCTATTTGCACCCTACTACTCATCTGCCTTCAGGTAGCTCAACTAAATACCAAGTCTAATTCTTCTGAATGGATTCCATCTCTTCTTTCATAGCCATCGTTTGCTCTTCAACTTCAAAATTGGAAATTTCTTCCTAATAAATGGATGGTTCAAAAGAATTGATTTATTCTACTACTTGTAGTGCATAAGATCCTATATTAAAGCCATATCTTTCAGGAGTTTTGATTTTCCTTTGTAACTTTCTAGGTGTTGTGGTTTTAGGTTGCTTTAGATGGTTTTGACTCATCCTGTCAATCCCCTCAACTAGTGTTGAATTCTAATGTTGAAGGTTCATTTGAAGATCCTGATCAGTCTCATCAGGTGCTTCAAACTGCTTCTAATCATTAATATTTTTTATTATGGAGCTCTCAAACTCCACTTGCTTAGTGGCATCCTTAGTCTTGCCTAAATCTTCATCGAATTTAGAATGCAACATAGAGACTTCCTCAAACACTGCATCTCTACTCAAAATGACCTTTCTTTCAGATAGAGATTAGACTCAGAATCCTTTGACTCCATCTTCATAGCCCCTAAAGCACCCCTTCTTGGCTCTGGGATTCAACTTACCTTCACTTACGTGATAGTATGTCAGACATCCAAACACCTTCAACATTGAGTATTCAGCTAGTTTGTTAGATCATACCTCAATACGGGTCTTGAAGTCTATAGCAGTGGACAGTGAGCGATTCATGAGATAGCATGCTATGCTGACCGCCTCAACCCACAAAATCATATTCAAGTTTGAATTAGATAACATGTATTTGGCACTTTTCCAACAAGGTCATGTTTATTCTTTCAACTACTCCATTTTTTTGTGGAGTATAGCATACAATATGTTGTCTTGCTATTCCTTCATCTCTGCAAAATTCATTAAATTCAATAAAACAGAATTCCATGCCATTGTAAGTCTAAGACACTTTATTGTCTTTCCTATCTGATTCTTCATAAGAATCGTCCAATGCTTGAAAAATTTGAAAGCTTCAGATTTTTGCTTCATCATGAATACCTATGTCATCTTGGAGTAATCATTGATGATGGAGAAGAAACACCTTGCCCCTCCCAATGATGGAACACTCGAAGGCTCCCAACAGTCAGAATGGATGTAGTCCAACATGGCCTTTGTTTTGTGCACAACCTTTCAAAACTTTGTCCTATGCTACTTCCCATAGACGCAATGCTCACAAAACTGAAGAGGTTTCACCTTGTGATTTCCATGTAAGCCTCACTTGCCCAGAATATCCAGACATTTTTCACTCAAGTGGCCCAGATGCAAATGCCATAGAGAATTATCAGATGAGCCATTGGACGCATGGCTTCTAGGTTGTGAATCAATAGAGCCAGAGCTTGTCACAGTGGACCCTTGAAAGATGTACAAATTTCCTTGCTTGGTTCCTTATATTACCACAAAATTTCCTTTCCTTCTAATTTGCATAACTCCACCTTCAACCTAGCAAGAAAAACCTTTCGAATCAAGGGTACCCACAAATACAAGATTTTTTAAGTTATGGAATGTGACGAATATCAATTAAGGTTCTAACAACACCATCATGCATTCTAATTTGTATAGAACCTATAATGACAGACTTACAATGAGCATCATTACTCATGAGAGCGTTACTATTAGACCAGCGGCTTCAATAACTTAAGAGGGAGTCAATTAATTTCCCACTAACAAACTTTTAACCCGCTTCTAAATGATAGGCTCAGAATGCAGAAGTAGAAACAACAATCAATTTTATAATGTTCTTTAAACATGAAAGACAAAATTGATTGCAACAAAATAAATGAGATAAGGGAAGAGAGAATGCAAACACAATTTTATACTGGTTTGGCAAATTCCGTGCCTACGACTAGTACTCAAGCAACCCACTTGAGATTTTCCACTCCTTTTGTAAAAATCCGTTTACAAAGTCTGAACCACATAGGGACAACCCATCTCTTGTGTTCAGCATTCCTTACAACTTAAGAGACCATCGGTCCCTTAATCAATCTCATTGAATGAGAAGAAAGAAAGAAGAATTCTTTCTTGAAGAGAAGGATATTACAATTGAAGTCCATGGAAAAACTCTTAATGAATTTGTAAGTGTTTGCCCAAGAGTTTCTTTTGAGAGAGCATTTGGAAATGAAGTTCTCTTGGAATCTCTCTCATTTTCTTTCGAGAGGATAAGATATTTTGGACCAGCAAAACTCTCTCTTTAAAATTCGTTCCCAAGTCACCTATTTAT
Organism: Glycine max; assembly: GCF_000004515.6. Lineage (NCBI taxonomy): Eukaryota > Viridiplantae > Streptophyta > Magnoliopsida > Fabales > Fabaceae > Glycine > Glycine max. The sequence goes on along the minus strand of NC_038256.2, from coordinate 32,106,205 downwards.
AGGCCTTTGATGGCCATTCACAAATCCAATGAAAAGATGTGACTGTTGACAGATTTTCTGAAAACTCTCCACTGGTAATCGATTACATTGTTTGTGTAATCGATTTCACAGTTATAATTTGAAGGGTCATGACTTTTGAATTTGAATTTCAGGAGTTTCGTTGCTGGTAATCGATTATAGACATATAGTAATCAATTATATGTTGAAAATTCAAATTCAAAACCATTTTCAATAGCTCTTTTTCAACCTTCCCTTCTGGTAATCGATTACACTTCCTGGTAATCGATTACCAGAGCCTTGCATGACTTTGAAACCCTTTGTTTTGAGGCAAGGCTTGATCTTTAGTGAATCTTGAAACAAGGCTTTGTTTTTTGAAGCAATCTTGAAGCAAATGCTTATCCTTTGAAGTGGCCTTGTTTGATTCTTCTTTGGCATCATCAAAATCATCATACATTCACATTCTCCCCCTTTTTGATGATGACAATCAAGTGATTTCTTTTCGACATCATCAAAACATGCATGATCCATAGTTACCACCAGACTACTTCTCATATGTCACAAACCAATGTCTGTGTGGATACATATGATAAGGACAACCTGAGCCTAGTACCCATTGTTCAAAATGTTATTGTAGTTGCTCACCAACAACCAGAACCAAATCACTTTTTGATGATGCATCATTCTGAACAAGAGCAACAACAAAATCTTTCTTTGCTTTCTTTGGGCAGTCTCGTATCCAATTACCTGGTTTGTTGTAGTAATTTCAAATGTCCTTAGGACCAGCTTTGCTCTTCTTACCACCTTTGCCTTAGTAGAATTAGTCACCAATAATCCGGACATAGAGGCTTCATCACCATTCCCAGATGCCTTTAGTTGAATCTCTTAAGAATGGACACTATAGTTGACCTCTTCAAGGGTAATGGAGCCTTTGCCTACACTAAGAGAACTCACAAAATTCTCATAGGAGTGAGGAAGAGAGGCTAACAGAATCATTGTTAGATCTTTGTCTTCCATCTTGAAATCAATGTCGCATAACTCCATCAGAATAGAGTTTAGCTCATCAAAATGTTCCTTTAGTGGCGTATCTTTTCTCATTCGGAGGCCAAACAAATGTCATTTCGGAAGTAACTTGTAGTAGATTGATTTTGTCATGAAGAGTTTTTCCAATTTGAGCAAAGCTCAACAACAGTTAGTTCTTTTCATTTGCCATTATAGAAACTTAACAAGGTTGCACAATGCAAAAGGAATAACATTTCAGTACCTCATTTTTATTAAAAAAATGACATATTAGCCCCTAAATAATATTACTTAATGTCATTTAAATCCCTAAATTTAACAACTATGCCAAATTAGTCAATCACAAATAGCTACAACCTAAATCTAGAATTACATTTCCATTTCAGTGGTTTCTAACCACCCTTAAACTAACCAAAGAGAAATCACCACAACATAAAAACAAAAGGAAAAGGGAGTATTTTATAGTCTTCAACTACTTTGGCAAGTCATCAATCCTCTCCCTCAGCTCTTCCATCCACCTTTCTTATATGGGATTCACCTGATAAAAAAAATTACATTTTCCATCCATTTGTGTAGAAAAAGAAGGTAACAACAGGAGAAGAGAAAGAGTCGATGGGCATTGAGAATGAGATATTTGTGTTGCACAATGAGTCTTTGGGGAAGAAGAAGTATCCATTGGGGGAGAAGGATCTTTCCACCCATCAGTGGTTTCATATGACAATTTAGTCCATTCGAGTTAGCAGCACATTCATGAAAAATTTTGCTGTCAAATACGTCCAACAATGCCACATAGGTTTGATTGTTTACATTAATGGAGGAAATAGACAGTGGGACAGATTTGTCGCACTTTTTATAAATTGAGAGACAAAATTTTATTTTTTGATAATTCATGAACCCAACTATCAGTGCTTTAGAAATTCAATGACCAAATTGGGTATTTATTCAAAAAGTAAAGATAGAGCGGACAATGTCTTTAGGTTCACGGGTGAGTGTAAGCCAAAGGTACATGGTGAGTGGAAAGGGTACATTTGGAAGAGAGAAAAAATTTAGAAACAACTAATATTTTATAATTAATGAGTTGATAGGTTTCACTTTTAACTAAGTCGACTATTTTTTTGGCAAAACCTAATAAGAGAAAATAGCATTTCTCGTATAATATTGTATATTTAGTTTGGATAAAATATTTGTTATATTTGAATATTATCATGTTTTATCTTAATATATCTTGAAATGAAATAAAAAATTAGATAATATTAATTAGATAACTGAGTAGAAAAAGGATAAAGAATGATTTAGTTAGCCAAATCTATTGATAGTATATCTCATGTGACTCAATCTTAAATCATATATTTTTGTACTTATATAAGGATAAGCAATTCGCTTCTCCTAGAATTTTATAGATAAGCTCTCTTAGAAAATAGAAAAGTAGTATATAGGATTGAAAAGAAGGAAGAAACCATGAGGATCTTGTTGACCCCGTATATAGAGAAGATGAATAATAAGTGAAGAATGTGAATTGTTATGCTTTAATAGGTGAGTAAAACAACCTTTTCCTAAACTTCTATGTCATAGATTTTTGGAAAATGCGTCTTCTTAAGTTTATAAGTTGTAAATCGATAAATTGATACATTGATCCTTGCGTGAATTAATATATCTCAGTGATGATTTAAAAAATTTAGGTTTTGTAGTATTCTTGTGTGAAATTATTTAAGTGTGATATATTTATACAAACATGTAGCTTTGACTATGTGTGGAGTTTAATTTAATTTTTAAAAAAGGATCTTCCAATGTACAAATCTTCACCGGTTCCATATAAAATGTTGGAATTTATTTGAAAATTTATGAATTAGCGTGTGTGGATTTTGTGTGCAGCTATCATATATATACACTAAAATATATTGATATATGTGTGTTGGATTCATACTTAATTATTAATTGACTTTTATGATATTATAATTTGTGGTATGACCTTATGAACTATTGTCAAATGCATGGAATTAGGAAATTTATTTGGTAATTATCTTGAATGATATTTTGCATTTATGTGAGTTGATTATCACCTTCTAGGAAGGGATGATCGTATACATTTTATTTTGATAATAGGATGATAGATACTTCCATATGGGATAAGGATGAGATTTATAATAAGATATTTTCATCTAGGATGGGGAAGAGATTATGGATGCCTCCGTCCATGATGGGGAAGACAGTGAAACGTCATTGCATGGATATGAGCTCATTGGTCTTTAATGAATATGAGATCCACACTGATTCTAGGAACCAAAGAATTGAGCCTAGTGATTCTAGGAATCATTGAATTGTGTATGTGATATTTGCTTGTTCAATAATTGAATGCACTAAAGTGTTAGTGTTTTGAGTGTCTTTCATTGTGTGAATAGTTTGTTATTGTTTTATAAGTATGTATGTATTATTCTTAGTTCTAAATTCTGGTGGATATGATGGTTGGAATATTTTTTTTATCGTATTGAGAATAACACTATTTGTGAACTCTTTTAGAACTTGTATATTCATTGGGATTATTATCTCATTAAAAGTGATGTTTTTAGAGTTCGAGGAAGAAGTTTTTGAGATGAAGGAGAATTGAAGACTTAGTTCATTATTAGCTAAACTTTATTTTAGTTTTGTTAGTATTTAATTTTAGATGTCCATATTTGATTATAAAGATGCTTATTTATGTAAGGACCTATTCATTTGAATTTATTTATAGTATTAAATATTTCAAATCATTCTAACTTCTAAAGTCTTATGTTGTAGAAGATTTAAAGTATATTTTATTATGACTTGTTATTGTAAGGAAAGGAATTACATTTGTGGTATCAGAGCAGTTTGATCCTAAATAGGAATATGGTATCTAACATCCATATTTTATAAAGGAATTACCTCAATTTTCTAATTAAATACACAAAAAATATTTAAATATTTTTGCAATTACGATACTCAAGCATAATGATGCATCAATGCATAAGAAACTACTTGGAAATATGTAATGGATTTTTTCAAATTAGATAAAAGATAACACCTCTTAGTTAAACAAAAGCTAGTAAGATAAATCATAAATAATAATGATGCCTAAAAATGAAGTCTCTAAAATATCGGCGATGTATTATTTAAGTAAAGTTTTAAGGAAAAACCTTTTGACATGGATAACTTAAGTAATTACAAACCATGATAGAAGTATTAACCAAAGGATTTTTAAAAGGTATCACATCCCAAAACTGTACTAGACTCCCCACGCATGTATACATCATAAAGTAAATCTAGTCATAACAAGGATGAAACCTTACCACTACCCTTTACTGACTACTTCACATCCCAAAAGCTAAGAAGAATCCTTTGATGGATCCTCCTCCATCTTTGTTGACTCCTTCACTTTACTCACAACCTTAGAAAAATCCTTCTCCTCATTGTCATCCCTAGTGTAGTCCTCCATGACAAGTGCCCAATTGATTGAACACCCGAGCAAGAGAAACCTGGTTTGCATAACCAAATCATACAGCGAATAAATGGATAGGGGAATCTCACTACCAAGAGATGGCAGAAAGTACTATTTAACAATAGGCTAGGAAAAGATCCCTTCTACCATCATAGCATGTTATCCATAGAAGTTGTTGTTGTTGAAGGACGAGAAGGTGAAGAAGAAGAAGTCTCTGAATTTGCATATAGCTGAGTATCAGATACCGAGTCAAAACCAATAATAAGTCAAAGTAAAAAGATGGAATGCGTTTCTCCTCTGCCACTGGTGAAAGTCTAAAGTGAACGTCGCCTGCGAGGTGATTTTCCTTGAACCAATGATCATGGTTCCACTAGTCATCCAATGGTCAAATCCACATGTGAAACATCGGTCTACACTCTCGTGCCTTCATCCTCTGAAAAAAAATAGATGTATGGGTGAGTCCTATACTCCCCCATCATGCTACAAGCAAAAGGACCAAAGTCCACAATCACAATACATAATCATGTATCCATTCTTAGTGTTCAACTACACATGTATACTCTCGAGTTCCTATTCTTTTACTACATGCACAGTTCCACTATCTCGGGCATGACCGCTTCATTGATATGCCATCATAGAGGTCTTACATCTTTCATGATGGGGCTCAACTTCTTTCACATTCGATGTCCACAAACGCTTCAACGCTACTCGTATCGTAACAAGATAGGCTCCACATGATATTGCAAAGTCCATCATATAAGCACCGAGTGATGAGTAACTGCTTAAAGTACATGAGTAACTACTTAAAGAAAACCGCAACACTTCCTCTATTGTTTGGCGTGGAAGATTAGTGTAGTAGAGAGAAGGAACTTAATGCACATTCAAGGAGAGGCAAGGATAAAGGATGAAGCAGAACTGCAACACTTCCTCGACTCTTTTTGCACCACAACACTCGATGTAATTACTCTCTAGAAGGTCAAAAACTAAAAAGGTGGTGTTTCCAGTTTCTATCAACCCATTACATACTCCCTTTTGCATTTTTAATTATGAATGATATTCAAAATCGGATTTTTTCCTTGAAATTTGCAGAACCCACATTTTCATATCTTAATCGGGTAAAATCTCATTTAAGCTTTTTATTTTCATCTTTAATTAATTCATTTTCCAAGTTTTTTAGGTTCCTTGTTTACACTTTTCATATGTGGCATTTTTAGTATGTTCTTCAGGTTCAGTGATTCAAAGAAAACAAATTTCCTGATTGGGACGACTATGTGATTGTAACAACTTGTCGTTGTTACATGGAACTATATAAAGAATAAAAAACACAAGTGAAAGACTTTATTTGTATTCATTTAAAACTCTTCAGGTAATTTAATTATGAAACTACTTGTAAAATTTTCGCATTTCAAGGCCAAAAGATTAAACAAATGATACCAAGATTAAACAACATGTGATATGTATACATATACAATTGAACAAATTGTGTATATTATGGAACTCCATCATAACATAAACTTATATAATATCATAGCAACTCAAATCTCCTCAAAACTCACATATAGACATGGAAACTCTATGAATATAAACTTCCTAGACTCTAAGCCGGTCAACACTATACAAGATACTAAAAGAGAAACAATGTCACATCAAGTACACATATTCACGAAGTCTCTGAAGACACGAACATGAAGTTCAAGATCATCATAGTCGCAACCACATTGCCATACACAAGGGTAAACTTACCAAGCATAAGCGTACATAAAACAATTTAAAAACCTCAACAATTAACATTACATAAGCTCTTTCATCTTTTAAATTATGGTATTTGACAATAAATAAAACTAATAACATTCAACTCACATAAAAAAAACTAATAACATTGAACTCTTATGAAGAAAACTAATAACATTAAACTCACATAAACAAGTCATCTCATAATCAACCATCATGAAACATTTCAAGAATCAACATCACACATAAACTATTAAGCATCATCATCACCATGTACACCAATGATAAACACCAACGATGGACTCTACTCCATGGAGATTTACACTACATGAGTAATTAACTCAAGTACATCCCTTAACATAATCACATCTTAACCATTCAGGGAGACTATAAGTAACCCTACAAAGGAAGTGTGATTTTATTGAAAATGAATGAGTGTGGGTAGTGGCTTACTGCAGAAAGGCTTGCAAAGACTTTAACCAATCTAGGAGTTTGCCCACCCATCCATTATATAGGCCCTTTCATCATTAGCCACCACAGACAACCTTCAGCACTAGGTTGAGGGTCTTCTTAGCACCCTCCAACTTATATGCGTACTCACGACAATGACAACTAAACTTGGATTCCTTGAGGTTTAAGATATGACACCTCTATACCCACCATCTCACTCATGGTTGATCTCAAGGATCCAAGTGTCAGCATCAACAACAATCCATCTCATATACACTAAAAAGTGACTAAACCTCTTGAGAAGTATTTCCCAACACTTTGACACACCATTCGAAGTAAAAAGCTACGGGTGGTACTTAAGAAGATATCCCACTAGGCGAGACACTTAAGTTGCTTTAGTGAGATAGAGTTCTAGCGTGGAACTCACCCTCTCAACTATACCATTTTTGAACAACAACAAAATTTTCCCAAAGGATGTAGTCAACCCTTCCAACACATATGAATGGTTACAAGGCAAGATTTTCACCAACTTATTAACATCAATGCATTCACCTCATCAAACAATATTCATATCATTATTAAAGAAATCAACCCAACATAACTTCAGACATTCATCAAGACATAAATATTGTAACAACAATGCAATCACCTCAACATAATATAAACACTTCAAGAATAATGTAATCATCGTATAAATAAGTATATTGTATTTGCATAAACATTTTAAGGTCATTTGAATCATAAAAAAAGAAAGAGTTTCAAGATAATTTTCAAAATGACTAGATTCTGGCCCAGCAAGTCAAAATTACAGCCTAGCCAAAAAATTTAACCGAATGAACCAACAAACATACGACCCAACCAGAACACTTTAGAGACAACATTTTTGAAAATTGAATTCTAGCACAGTGAGCCAAAAGTTGCACCAAGCTAGACTTATGTAGAAATGATTTCAAAAGTGTTTATCCTCTTCCCCCAAAGCTTCCATTTTTTTTAATTTTTTTTCAAAAATCCATTCATCCCACTTAAAACCCAAATGATTTTCCATCAAATCCAACATATAACACACCAAAACATCATTATTCCAAGTATAAATCACATAATCAAAGCATTAATCAAACCAAATTAAAGCTCTTCTTACCTCCATAAACCAAGAAGAAAACATTAAGAGGAAGAAAAGAAAAAATAGAAGGTTTTGGGTCCAAGGTTAGAGTTTTCTTCCACTCCAACGACAAGCCCATCAGAGCAACATCATCCCAAACCAAAAATTGACCATAAATGGAATCAAAAACCCGAAACAAAGTTTATTCATGAGCACTTATGGGTGCTCTATGAGAAAAATGAAAGGGAGGAAGAAGAGGTGCTTACCAATCCATGGCTCAGCCAAACAACATGAAAGAGAGAGGAAAATAGTCTCCTTTGATCATCAACACCAAACCTCAAGCTTTTAGGATTTAGGTTTTTCTTAGAGAGAATAAGAGAAGAGAAAGATAGCCCCTTACAAATGCAAATATGAATTGTGAGGCTATGGGAATGGTTTATAACCCTTCAAATTCTCCTTTTTACACCCAGGCTTTCTTCGAGTATGCCTACCCCCTAACATACCTCAAGGTCTATCTGCTTAGGCCCAAACTTACTAAAACCACTAAACACACGCAAACATAAGCACAACATCACCACGTAAATAATTAATTTACTTCAAGCGTTTAATTTAAATTTAATTACACTAGATAATTAATTAAAATCACTTAATCAAACATTATGAAAAACACAATGTTATAATGATTACCGTTTCTCGATTCAAAGCCTTTTCCTCCTCATTCAACCTTTGCAAGTTTTTCTAATTTTAATTTCATTCCTTTTTTCTCCCTTACCTTAAAATTAAATTAGTTATTTTTAGGGAAATAGTGATTTTTTTTCATTGAGGACGGTAAACCACCCACCAATCTCCACTATCACATAAAGGTAAACCACCTACTGTTCTATATAGACTTTCAATTTTATCTCTTTCCCCAAGTTTTTTGTTAACTGACTCTTTCTTTGAATGAGAAATTTATTCTTTATTTTGTGTTTGCTTCTCCGTAATCTCCCATAGGTTTTGAGTTTGACCCATTGAGGTTTTTAGTTTCTATTCTTTGAATTAATAAACGAATGTTCAGCAAAATTTTAAAACTACTTTTCCAGTTCAATACAAATTTGTAATGAGGTACGTACTGCATTTTGTATTGCATTTCAATTATAGGTACTCTTTTTCTCTCTTTGAAACCTCAATTTATTTATAAAGTTAGTCACTTGAAAATATAAGTTTTTCCTCCAAAATTTGTGTAGACAAAATAATGTTCTATATCAATGTATTTAGTTCTAATTTGCTTGGTGTTTGTTGTGCAGTTGTTTTCCAAATAAATAAAGTAGTGGAGAAGGAACATCATAGCATGAGGAAATGACAAATCAATTCTTCTTGTTAAGGTTATCATAATTAATTTACACCTTTCTCTATCGTTTATCTTTTATGGTAACCACACAATCTTTGAATTAACCAATCCTTCCATAACTGCACCTATTCTAGCATGGTCTTTCACGTTTTGCCTTGACAGAACCAAAACAAAAGAACATTAAGATATGTAGAGTCCTAAATCCTAATGCATACTCAACCCCTCTCTAACATCTTTATTCCCATCTAATTTTTAGGCTTTACGGTCCATGTCAAACACTGTGTTTCATCTTGATGTTAAAGTGAGACATGTTATTTTTTCTTCAATACATGATAATAAAAAGCCATTGTTTTTCTTGTCATATACAGCTGTGAAGGGCCTTTTGTATACACGAAGTTCATGATGAGAACTTCAAGATGTGAAATAAATATGAAACAAAATTGAACTATCAATGTGTATGTATCACAACAATCTTTGGCCATGATGTTAATTAGCTACAGTTTTGAAGGCATGCATTTTTTTCCTCACATTTTTGTTCCATCTTTTTTCTTTTCGCTATCATTTATGTATTCTTGTTGTAATTTTTAACAATGTTTTTGGAACTTTAGTGTATAATTGGCAAGTTTTCTCTCATTACTATAGAATCCCAATGCAATAACTAACAAAAACATAATTGCATCTTTTATTATTTGTTCTTACTGAAATCCGGAACTGTGACACGTCAGGGTGGACGTGGTTGAGTGTGGTCTCAAACTTCACACCTCAGTCTAGAGAGGTACCTTTGACAGAAGAGTGGACCTGCAAAACAAAGGACTTTGGCGCTCAAGTAATAATATGAGTGAGGAAAGTAAAGCAAGTATATGCTTAAGTAAAGCTCGTATGAGCAAGAGAGAGAGAGAGAGGCACATGCTTGTTGCTCGTGTGCTGAGTGTGTGATGGGATTGCTTAGAGGTTTTGATGGAACCTGTATTTATAGTAGTTGAGCATGACTGTCGATCCTTGTTTGTAGGGGTTGTTGTAGCCTTTGTAGATAATTCTCGATTTGTAGATAATAGCTGAGAGCTTATAGATAATGTTAGAGATAAACATTTGCTTATAGATAAAAGGTAGAAGATAATCATTCCTTGTAGATAATGTGTGGCCTTATAGATAATTAATTACTTGTCAATAGATAAGATATTCAAATACATTTGAAAATTAATAGGTTGGAGATAACTTGTTTGTTGGGGAACCCAGCCACTGAGGGCCAAGCATCTACGCTCCTGTAGCAGGGCTAACGTGGAGGGTTAACACGTATCTCAAAGTGCCATGTAGGATGCCACATGTATTTTGTGGGTCCTAGAAAACACATAAGCCCCCCAAGCTTTGAGCTAGCTTGCAGGCAAAAGTGGTTGTCTAGTGCTGAAAGAGTTTGTCCCATCTCGAGGGAGTCTGTTTGATGTCTGGGGTAGTAGTCTTAACAAGTAGAGGGTGACAAGTTTGTCAAGCCCCCAAGTGTGGACGAGTGTTGTTTGGTGTTGGGTGGGGTAACCTCGATGAGTGTGAGAGAATTATAGGTCGATGTGGTCTTTTAAGCCCCTGAGCCTGGACAAGTGTTGTTCTAGCTACGTTTGTCAAGTTGTTTATGATGGACATGTCTTTGGTGTGTAAAGTATGGTAAGCCATCAGATTTGACAACTCTACCCTTTTTTGACCATTGGAGAGTGCATTGAAGATAAAGCGTAACATCTATCTATTGCTGTAGGTGTGTGCGTCGCACACGCAATACTCTTGCATAAGTGTCACTCATGGAGTGGGCACGTACTAGAGTAGAAGTCGTGCGTGAGTGGGGGAGCGTCGTGGTGCAAAATTTTAGGGCACCACTTCAGCTCCCGCCAATTACCGAAGATTCCGCCTTCCCTTTAAATGGAGTAGACATTTGATTTCAGGTCACTGTTCATTGTCTTCTTGCTCTTATGCTTTTTGGCTTTCGATTTCCCTTTCTTCTCCCTTCAATTTCTAAAGGTACTCCCGTCTACCATAATGTCTTCCTTTCTGTCTAATTCTGTCATCGGTCTAGGTGCAAGGACTCTGGGGCTCAATTGAGCAACCCATCATCGATCGAAAGGTCATCTTAATAAGCAGTTCCTTGTCCGAGGATACTTGCCGAGGTGCCTCTGATAGCGAGTCCTCCTCTTAAGAGAGGGTGAGGGTCTCACGTCGAACTAGTGGGGGCACTTCTCGCCTTCACGGAGGGGCGTGGCCTTCCGTTGCTGCCGGGGAGCCTGTCCCGATTACTATGATCCTCCCCTCTTCTGCTTTTGGGGGTGTTAGGAGCGATAATGGTGGTGGAGATGCTAGGGCGTCTCCCCACGTGCAACGTAGCCAAAGCATTGGGTTGTTGTCGTCCACCCTAGCCATTGCTGGCTATGAGTGGGTGATGGATGACTTTTTAAAATATAAGTCCTCTCTGACCTCGGTGGCGAGTGTTGTTGCGCTTCAGCACCAGGCAAAGCAAGCTTAGCCTGAGGACTCCTACAAGTTGATCATTTAGGATTGCGAGAGTGATGACTTCCTGTTCTTGAGGGTCGTGCCTGGTCCTCCGTGTTAGTCGATGAATACAACTAACTTTTGTGTAAGAAATCTGCGAAAATTGTATCTAACTCCTCCCATTTATGGTTATTTTGTAGTGTTGTAATTACTTTTTGTTAAAGATAGGTAATAAATACTTACTACTCCCATTTTTTCTATTTAATAATCATTTCCTCACAATTTCAGGTTAATTAGGCAAGTTTATGAAGTGTTGATTTTGATCTGCTCGCTAAGCCAATCTGCCAGCTTAGCGAGCCATCTGCTGAGCGCAACACTCCTTGGGCTGAGCGCGAGGAAGAATTTGGAAAAAGGATGAGTTGTGCATGTTCGCTGAGCGAGGTTTCATCCCATTAAGCGCACCGCTTGAGTCCGTCCGCTGAGCGAGAAGATGCGCGCTAAGCCGAAATTCACTAATGCATGCTAAGCGAGCTAGAGTTGTGCTAAGCGTGCAAGCACCAACAAGGCCACCTATTTAAGCCTGAAATCAGAAATGGAAATGGATTTTGGGCAATTCTCGAAGCTTTTGCATGTTTAGAGATTTTTAGAGAGAGAAAGGTCCAAATTCTAGAGAGTTTTGAGAGCTTTTGCTGTGCGAAGACTGGTAGAGAACTGAGCAAGAAAAGGAAGTCATCCTGAGAGCATGAGATGAGTCTGTGAGTGATTATGAGGTTCTAGAGGTGGAGGAGACATCCCCACTACTTGCATTTATTCAATCCTTCATTTTTCTCTTCTCTCTGTTGTAAAGGAAGTTTCCCAGTTATAGAGAGCTAAATCCTATGTTGGTTCTTCCTTGTAGGTACTTGATGTAAATACCTATATATCTATTTAATGATGATTTATGTGTTCTCTGTGCTATCAGTACGCCATTTCAGTGTTCTCTTTCCTTGATCACGTAGATGCATGCTTTGTTAGGATCATTCAACAGTGGAAACTGGTTTGATTCTTAGAACTTGATAGGACATGGCTAGTTTATCGTATTATCACGAGGGATCGGGGTACGATAACCTAGTTGTTTGTATGTTTGTCTTAATGCGGTTCTGGTCAAGTTTAGTCCAACAAGAGGAATCTGAGGATGATGCTGGATCAGGATTAGGCTAGACTATCATGAGGAATCGGGGTTTAGCATTTCAGGAGACACCATAGAACACATGAGCATTGTTAAGTAGAGAGTATCCTTATAACATTAGGTACCTAATAGGAAGACCAACATGTTGTCTACTTATCTTTACACATCATTACTCACATGATTTTCCTTTTAATAGTTAGTTTACATACCTGTGTATAGTCCACACATATCTTTTCAGACTAGACACCTATTCACTAAATATAGCTTTACCAAGTAACAAAAGTTCCCCGAGAGTTCGATACTCGGTTCTTACTATTTTATACTACTTATGCGATCAGGTGCACTTGCCGGGTTCGAACAAGTTTTTGGTGTCGTTGCCGGGGAACTTCTTTCTATTTGGAAAGTTAGTTCAGTCCTAGGTGTCTATTCTTTATTCTTTGATTAACTGTGAATATTTGCTTTCAATTCATATTTGTTTTCCTCTTGAACTGGATAACCATTGTTTCTGTCAATGTTTTGTATGTATAGAATCTCCTATAGGTAGCCTAGTTATTCTGAAGAAATACAATCTCCTACCGCTGTATCATGAAGATTGTTATCTCTATTCCACTAATAAATTGTGATTTTGCTGGAGGAGAACATTACCAGGACAGTTGTTATTTCTATTCTATAAATAAATCTGACTGGAGACATGAGTCGACCATGTACAATCATCATGAGAAAGGAAGAGTTCCTGATCTTGAAAGTGTATTGGCAGACTTCATGACATATCAAGCTAGCTCTAAAGGTGATTGCTATTCAACACAATAGCATGGAAATCAATTTGGAAAAGACTATTTTTTTGAAGATCATCAATGGGAATCAGAATGGCATCCTGTTAATGCAATTCAAGGTTACAGTAGATTTAATGCAACAAACATTTAAAAGAACTGAGACTCAGATTGGTAAGTTGGTGGATGACATGACTAAAGTTGTGGTCAAAAGAGAAGAATAGTATGCAGAGATTAAAACACATCAAGAAAGTATTCTTCAAGTTAACAGAATCCATCATCAATTGATCACCAAAGAAGAAAAGGATGAAGTCTCCATTATTCCAGAATATCCCTGCATGGCAACTACTGGATGTGTTGTAGGCAAAGATAAAGGTTGATTGGAACTCAGTGTAGAGGATCAGAAAATCTCCTTTGACCTCTTTGAAGCAATGAAACACCCAGATATGAGTGATGCCTGTTTTGAAGAAGAAGAGGTGGAGCAGGAGATAGCATTATTAGCTTCAACCATGGTACTATAGTTCCCTTTGGAAAAAGAACTTGATTATGTGATAGACTGCCTAGCTTGTGATGAAGAGCTTGATGATCCAAAAGATAACTTTGCTGGTCATGTGGTTTTTGAAGAATTAGAAAAAAATAGACCAACAGAAAAACCCAAAGCAGAATTGAAGACTCTTCCAGCACACTTAAAGTATGTATACTTGGAGGATAATGAGACTAAACCAGTTATAATTAGCAACTCCTTGCAGAAGAAAGAGGAGGATCAACTGGTGCAGATTCTGAAAAGTCGTAAAGCTGCTATTGGTTGGCACATCTCTGACTTAAAAGGAATCAGTCCATCATATTGTATGAACAACATCAATTTGGAAGCTGATTACAAGCCTGTGAGACAACCTCAAAGAAGATTGAATCCTATAATGAAAGAAGAAGTAAGAAAAGAAGTGCTCAAGTTACTAGAGGCAGGGCTCATCTATCCAATTTCGGACAGTTCATGGGTGAGTCCTGTTCAAGTCGTTCCGGAAAAGGGAGGTATGACAGTGGTCAAGAATGATAGAGATGAGTTAATTCCTACAAGAACAGTCACCGGATGGAGAATGTGTATTGATTATAGGAAGCTCAATGAAGCCACAAGGAAAGACCATTACCCGCTTCCCTTCAAAAATCAAATGCTTGAGAGACTTGCAGGGCAATCTTTCTACTGTTTCTTGGACGGGTGCTCGGGCTACAATCAAATTGCAGTAGATCCTCAGGACCAAGAAAAGACAGCTTTCACATGCCCCTTTGATGTATTTGCTTATCGCCGCATGTCGTTAGGTTTATGTAATGCCCCAGCTACTTTCCAGTGATGTATGATGGCAATTTTTGCTGACATGGTAGAGAAATGTATTGAAGTCTTTATGGACGATTTTTCGGTCTTTGGTGCATCTTTTGGAAATTTTCTAGCAAATTTAGAGAAAGTGTTACAATGCTATAAAGAATCTAATTTGGTACTCAATTGGGAGAAATGTCACTTTATGGTTCAAGAAGGTATCGTGCTGGGACACAAGATTTCTAAAAGAGGAATTGAGGTGGATAAACCAAAACTAGATGTTATTGATAAACTTCCACCTCCAGTTAATGTGAAAGGCATACAAAGTTTTTTGGATCATGCTGGATTTTATCGGCGATTCATTAAAGACTTTTCCAAAATTGCTAAACCACTAAGTAATCTGCTGAACAAGGATGTTATGTTTGTGTTTAATGACGAATGTTTAGAAGCCTTTACCACCCTCAAAGCCAAGTTGGTCTCTGCTCCTGTGATCACAACACCAGACTGGGGACAAGAGTTTGAATTGATGTGTGATGCAAGTGATTATGCAGTAGGTGCTGTGCTGGGACAGCGGAAGGGAAGAATGTTTCATATCATCTATTATGCTAGCAATGTTTTGAATAATGCTGAGATTAACTATGTCACCATTGAGAAAGAATTGCTGGAAATCGTTTATGTACTTGAGAAATTTTGATCTTATCTGGTGGGATCAAAGATAGTGATTTACACTGATCACGCAGCAATTAAATATTTGTTGCGCAAAGCTGATTCCAAGCCACAATTGATCAGATGGATACTGCTGCTTCAAGAATTTGATTTAGTCATCGAGGACAAGAAAGGTTCTGAAAATGTGCTAGTAGACCACCTATCCAGATTGGTGAATGAAGAGGTCACTTCAAATGAGGCTGAAATAAAAGATAAATTTCCTGATGAATCTTTGTTTGTGATTGCAGGGAGACCTTGGTTTGCTGATATGGCTAATTTCAAGGCAACAGGTGTCATTCCCAAAGACCTCAATTGGCAACAGAGAAAGAAATTCTTCCATGATGCCCAATATTATATTTGGGATGATCCACACTTGTTCAAAGTAGGTGCAGATAATCTTCTTCGAAGATGTGTGACAAGTGAGGAGGCCAAGGGCATATTGTGGCATTGTCACAATTCACCATGTGGAGGGCATTATGGCGGAGACAAAACAACAGCTAAGGTTTTACAGTCAGGATTTTTCTGGCCAACACTCTTGAAAGATGCCCATCACTAGGTGCTTGATGCCTAGCTTTTTTAGGAAGTCTTCATAAGTCTGAACTTTGAATTGAGTGTCATTGTCGGTGACAATGGCGCATAGGAGGCCATACCTTCAGATAAGGTGTTTCCAGGTGAATTTCTCCACCTTATTAGCCATAATTTCCCGTAGTGGTCTTGCTTCCATCCACTTGGTGAAGTATTCGATGGCAACTAGTAAGTATTTGACTGCTCCTGCGGCCTTTGGCAGTGGTCCAAATATGTCCATTCCCCACATGGTGAAGGGCCAATAGGAGCTTAGACTGTGAAGATTGTCATGAGTAGTGCATGACACGTCTGCAAACTCTTGGCAATGTTTGGACCTCCTGGTAAAGTCGAGGGCATCTACCCTAGGTGGTTGCAAGTAGTAGCCAACTTGCATGACTTTGGTGGCTAGGAAGCGTCCTTCGGTATGGAGACTGCAGATCCCTTTATGAAGTTCTCTCATGACGTAGTCTGCCTATTGGTTGTTTAGGCATTTGAGTAGGGAAGGGTGTTGTCAACCCTCTTTTGAATAGCTCTCCATTAAGGATGATGTAGTAGCTGGCCTTCTGTTTGAGGCATCGGGCTTCGTCCTTGTTTGGTGGCAGGACCCCCTGGATTAGGAAGTTATTGTAGGGAATTATCCAGTTTGGTTCCTCCTCTTCTCTGGCCATAATTTCCTCAACATCTATGGTGGAAGTTTGGAGCGTCTCCTAGATTATGGTCTTGAGGTGTCCAACCTTCTTAGTGCTAGCCAGCTTGGAGAACAAGTCTGCTCTAGTATTGCTTTCCCTAGGGATGTAGTAAATTTCAAAACATTCAAAATTGTCGATGAGAGACTTCGCTATGTGACAGTACTGTTTCCTTGGTCTAGTATGTGTTGGCAACCTGTCCTTGGACAAGCTGTGAGTATGTGTAGCAAGTCCGCTTGTGTATTGCTTTCCCAGGGGATGTAGTACATTTTGAAACATTCGAAATTGTCAATGAGAGACTTCGTTATATGATAGTACTTGAGTAGTACTATTTCCTTGGTCTGGTATGTGTTGGCAACCTGACCTTGGACAAGCTGCGAGTTTGTGTAGCATCGTAGCCTCTTGGCTTTGATTTCTCTTACTAGCTTCAGACATGCAATGAGCGCCTCGTACTCTGCCTAGTTGTTTGAGGCTCTGAAGTTGAGCTTGAGGACTTGCTCTAGAGTAATATTGTCAGGGCCTTCGAGGATAATCCCTACCTTGCTTCCTTTTATGTTGGACGCACCGTCAACGTAAAGGGTCCACCAGTCCGGGGTGGTTATGTCGTTTCCAACGAATTCTGCTAGAAAGTTAGCCATGAATTGTGTCTTCATGGGGCTGTGTGGTTCGTACTGAATGTCAAACTCTAAAAGTTTGACAGACCAGACTACCATCCTTCCTGCAAGTTCAGGCTTTCTCAAAACCTACTTGATGGGGTAGGTCATCTTGACTACCACTTGATGACTCTCGAAGAATGGCCTAAGTCGTCGGACCGAGGTGATGAAAGCTAGTGCCACCTTTTCGATCATTTGTAGCGCTTCTCGACATCATGGAGCATGCGGCTGGTGAAATAGATAAGGAGTTAGTGCTTCCCTTCCTCTTGTACGAAGGTTGAACTAACGACTTCATCAACTACTGAGAGATACAAAAGTAGGGGTGCTCCTAGGCTGGTTCGACTCAAAACTAGCAGTGTGGCTATGGTTTTCTTGAAAGCTAGGAAGGCTTGTTCTCAAGACTTGTCCCATAGGAAAGGCTCAGTTTTCTTGAGCAGTTTGTAAAATGGCTTCCCCTTTTCGATGAGCTTTGGGAGGAACTTAGATAGGGATGCAAGCCTACTGTTGAGCTTTTGAACTTCTTGGATGTTGATTGGGTTGCACATCTCCAGTATGCCAGTTTATTTGTCGGGGTCGACTTCAATCCGCCGGTGAGTGATCATGAAGCTGAGGAACTTGCCTCTGCCTACCCCAAAAGTACATTTTTCAAGGTTAAGGCACATGTCATATTTGCGAAGTTCCTTGAAGACTTCTTCCAGGTCTGCCACATGCCAAGGTATGCTTTGAGACTTGACGACCATGTCATCCACATATACCTCAACATTTTGTCTGATCTGTTGTTTGAAGACTCGATCCATTAGTCATTGGTATGTCGCGCCAGCATATTTTAGGCCGAAAGTTGGCATCTTCAGTGATAAATGTTGTATTCTCCTCGTCTACAGGATGCATCCTGATCTGGTTATATCTAGAATTGCATCCAAGAAGCTTAACATCTAGAACTCAGATGTTCCATCGACTAGCCTGTTGATGCTGGGCAGAGGGTATGCATCTTTGGGGTACGCCCTGTTCATATTAGTGTAGTCGGTGCACATTCGCCATTTATCGTTGGCCTTTTTGACAATGACGATGTTGGTAAGCCAAGTAGATAACCTAACTTCTCTGATGAAGTTTTCCTTGAGGAGCTTGTCGACTTCTTCTTTGACAGATTTACATCGTTCTTCACCCATCTTTCTTTTCTTCTGTGATATTGGTTTGCCTTGGGGGCATATAACAAGTTTGTGGCAGGTTAAATAAATCTGGTGAAGTCCCCGGCATGTTAGATGGATATCAGGCAAATAAATCTGCATTTCTGCATAGTAGGTTGGCAATCCACCAGTGTTCTTGACTGGTGAAGTCCCTACAGAGCTGCATGCACTGCCCGGGTTTAGGTCCGAGTTGTAGCTGGACAAGCTCTTTGATGGGTTTTGGGCCTCTGTTGAAGGTTTCGTCTTGTGGATCTATGTCAACTTCACTGCCCTGGATGGCTTGGTAGACGGTCAGGGCTTGGATTTGAGGCCCTTCATCCATGGTCATGACTTGAGTGCCTTCAGCTGTTATGGGATAAGGCATGGCCGGCTCCCGAATGGGAGGATATGGTGCTACCTTCAGGCTCTCTGCATAGCACTGTTGTGCTTGCTTTTGGTCAGCCTTAACGGTTACAATCTCCACTGTAAATTTAGGGAATTTCATTTTCAAATTAGGCATGGAGACTATGGCTCTGAGCTCGTTAAGTGTCTTTCTGTCGATTAAGGCAAAGTATGATATGACTGTGTAAACCAGTAGATATCTGATGGTGAAGTTCATAGAGAACTTGCCCTAACTAAAGGTGGTCATCAAGTCCACGTAGCCTCTAGCTCAATTCTCTCGACTACAAAGCCGGGGAGTGGACCAACGTGAGGGTGGACAGTGTCAGCTGAGACCTTAAGTCTTTGGAAGGTTTTCCAGTACAAGATATCAATGGAACTGCCTTGGTCAATGTGGACCCTGGACACTATGAAGTTCACTATGATGATGAAGACTACCATGGGGTTGTCTTGGTTGACGAGGTTGATGCCCTTGAAGTCCCTATCCGTGAAGGTGATATGAGGGAGATTTTGCTGTAGGGGTGCGTCGATAAAGTTAATGTCGACGTCCTGGATGGCGTGCAAGTGATGTTTTTAGGACTGGCTGGATTATCCTCCATAGGAAAATCTGCTAGTGATGGTGTTGATTACACCTCTGATGTGAAGGGAAGGTTCTTGTTCTAGTGGAGGTGGTCGCTCACGCTGTTGTGGCTATTGTCTTTATCTGCCTTGATCTTTCGCTTTTCTTCTATCTGCTTCCTAGTTCTTGTTCTATTCTTCTTGATGTCCTCCGGGTCTTGCTCGTGTTTGGTGGTTGTCTAGCCTCTTAACAAATTGGGCTAAGTACCCAACTTGTATGGATTCTTCTATCTTGTCTTTTAGGGCCCAGCAGTCTTCGGTGTTATGACCAATACCACGATGATATCTGGAGTATTTTATTGCGTCTGACCCCTGTCGCAACCTACCCTTAGGCGAGAGTGTGACGCGAGACTCAAGGGTGCATCTTCTAACAAAGGAAATGCGCGGGAGTCGCCACCAACGTTTATTCGAGAAAAACATTAGAAAAAACAAAAGGGTGTCTACGAATTTTAAGAATAAAGGTTCGGGAGTTGTTTACGTGCGAGGAAGGTATTAGCACCCCACGCGTCCGTCACAAGGGATGGTGGCCTTTAATCAAGTGTGCAAAATCATGACTTCAATATTTATTTATTTTTCCTTTTTTTTGTGTTTTTTTATCTTTTGGGATCGACAAGAGCATGGCCCTTGCTCCTACGTATCCTCAAGTGCGAAGAGGAACTCAGACCTACGTAGTTCTTAAAAAGCGATAAAGTTACACATAGAGTTGATTTTAAACTTTTGAAAGGTTCATTTTAACCAACAAAAGTAAAAGATACCGTTAAGGCGTTGGACCTTGAACGAATTCAAGCGATTTTTGTGGATAAAAGCTTGGTTGTGTGTTGATTTTAACTTTGGTTTCACTTATTTATTTTCAAACTCATTAAAAGATGACTTACGAAGTAAATGACCGGTGGAAACTTATTTTACAATGATAGAATGAGATTACGGTGCAAACGATCGGTTGAAACTTTATTTTACAATGAGAAAGTGAGATTACGGTACAAACGATTGGTTGAAGCTTTATTTTACAATGATAAAGTGAGATTATGGCACAAATGATCGATCGAAATTTGCTTTACACAAAGAAATGAGATCACTGATGGTAGAAGAATGAAGATGAAGATGTGAAAAGCAAGAGGGGAACCCTAAGGGTGCATAGAGCGAATTCAAAACTTCAAAATAAAAACTAATCGGTTGACGAACAAAGAACGATGTAGGAATCGGTCACGGATGCAATTTAAAAGCGCCTCGGCCTTGTTTTTTCTTCTTCTTTCTCCTTCTTCTCCTTAAGTTCACTAAATCTTTCAATGTTTGAAAGTCTGAACCCATTCCTTCATCCCCCTAATGCTTATTTATAGGAAATGAGGGGAGGAGGTTGAACAGCAGCTCGCCTAGGCGAGCTGGTTACTTCACCCCTAAGTCTTCTAGGGGCCCAGTGAGACAGAGGCTAGCCTGGGTGAGCCAGGGGTCTGAAAAAGCCTCTAAATGACCCTTTTGCCCCCTCCTTTTGGGTATTTTTCGTATTCTTTTCTGAAACATCGAAAAACCTTTCGGATTGCACAACAACTGGTGGTAAGCAACTCAATTCGGCTGGCAAGAAACAAAATGTTAGCAAATGATCGTCCCTAAACGAAATTAGGGTCTGACAACCCCAGCCTGGGAGGTTTTCATCTAGGGTAGCCAGATAGGTACCTCCAGATTGAATGCTTCCTCGATAATTGTGGTGCGATTGGCCATTAGGGGTGTGTAATGCTTGTACATGGGCCCTTTGGAAAGAGGCTGCCGTTTGTCTATAGCTTGTGCCTCTTATCTGACTTGGGCAAGTCGGCTTTGGTGTTTGCTTTATTCTTGTCGCACTTTAGTCCGGCTTGGTGGAATTTATTTCGGAATCTAGACATTTCTTCCATCTGGATGTAGCCCTTGCTTTCGCATGGAATACAATGCTACCTCAGGGTTGAGATTTTGGATCTCGATGGATGTGTGCCCAAATCTGTCCATGAATTTTTTAAGGGACTCGTCATTTGCTTGTCACAAACTAGCCAAGGCGGCCACAATAATGTAGTAATACCTGCTGGTGCTGCACTGCACACTGAATTGTTCGATGATGGTGTCGAAGCTATCTATGGGCCTAGGTGGAAGTCCACTGTACCAGGTCAATGATACTCCTTTGAGGGATGTTGGAAAGACACGACATAGAATCACGTTGTCGTTGGTGTAGAGGTTCACATGTGTCGGGAATGCACCCAGATGCTTGTCTGGATTTGTTGTCTCATCATACCGCTCGAGATTGAGTGGTTTCCACCCCAAGGGTATGTTAGCCTCCATAATGTTGTCAACAAAATGATGCTGGCGGACGGCCTGGCCTACTAGATGTTGCATGGCAAAGAGATTTAAGTCATACATAGTGTTGCCTGTGCGTTGGGGGTGTGATTCCCCTTAGGTGCATACATACAAGGTGTGGGCGGATTGTTCATCGCCTTGGGGACGTCTGACATGAGCCTCTAGTTGGTCATGATCAGCCTTTAACTTTCTCAGCTCCTCCTCGTGGTGTTGCTCCATCTTTGCAATGCGGTTTTGGAGTTGTTGTAGAGTATCTGCGTTTGTCATAACTACCGAATGAGGATGGGAATTTGTGAGGGGATCTCGCATTCGAGGCCAGATCGAGAACTAACCATGTATGGATGTGAGAGAATTGATGAGAGGCAACGAGGTATGTTTTATCGCGGCCCCATGGTGGACGCCAAATGTTCTTACCCAAATCCAAAATTGTGACACCTCAGGGCGGACATGGTTGAGTGGGGTCCCGAACTTCACACATCGGCTTGGATCGATACCTTTGACAGGAGGGGGGATCTACAAAACAAAGAACTCTGATGCTCAAGTAAGAATATGAGTGAGAAAAGTAAAGCAAGTATATGCTTAAGTAAAGTTCGTATGAGCAAAAGAGAGAGGCACTGTGTTAAGTGTTGTATTTATAGTAGTTGAGCGTGACTGTCGGTCCTTGTTTGTAAGGGCTATTGTAGCCTTTACAGATAATTTATCAAATACATTTGAACATTAATAGGTTAGAGAAATAGTTTGTTTGTTAGGGAGGGAGCCCGACTGCTAAGGATCGAGCGTCTGCGCTCTTATAATAGGACTTGCGTGGTATCCTACATGGCACATGTCTCAAAGTGTCATATAAAATACCACATGTATTTTATAGATCTTGAACAATACATTATTAATTTTTTACGTTTCTTTTTACATTTTGTTCTAGTGTATGTAGACATTGTATACCTACTAGTTCATGTTGTTGTGTGATGTACGGGTAAAGTATTAAAAGAATAATATTATTATTAGTTTTTAAAAACTTGAAAAAGATAAAAAAAATCTTTTATAAAACATAATAGGACATGACAACATAAATCAAGTTTAGCTTTCTATTCTAAGATATGATTTAATTGAAAAAGTTGAAAAAATTCCTAAACTCGTATTTATTTTAATCACAAGAAAAAAATATTTGAAAATAATTTAAGCTGAAAGTTAAAAGAAAATTCAGTATAAGGAGACTCAATAAGCTCTTAATTTGACTTATATCAGATATTTACATGATATAAAATTATATTACATATACATAAATCAAGTTATCGTATGTAAATATTTTCCTTCAGATATACAAATTTAAAGATAAAAAATAAGTTAATATCGTCACTTGAATTTTTATCAAAATTTTTAATTTTAAGTTGAAGTAAAAAATATACTGTCATTATAGAAACATAAAACAAATATATAAAGTTGATGTTTATCTTTCCTTATTAAATTGCTTTAGACTATACTCTCTTGTTGATACTGCAAACTCACTGATAAGATATTTACATAATTTCATATTTTAATATGCTAAATTATCTTTTATAAAAAAAAATATTTAACGGTATATTTATTATTTTACTGTTTTTGGAAAAAAATAATACATTATTTATAAACTTCATATATACTATAAATGACTAATTTTATTTCAGTTTATAAATATTTAATACATGCCTCTTTATTTTTGTTAACTTATGTATTTATTTTATAATATTAAAAATTTTAAAATATTAATAAATAATTTTAAAAAAATATTAATAGAATATTTATTTTTTATTATAAAATTAAAAATTTTAAAATATTTCTAATACTTTCAAAATACAACACTCAATTAACAAAGTGGTTATAATGTGCATAATGTGCAGTATTTTAAAATTTTAAAAATAATTTAAATTCAATTACTTAATAACATTAAATTTGATCTTCTCTGCGTAAATTAAATTTTGACTCCGAATAACTTTAGTATTTTTTTTAATGCATTGTTATAATATTTTAATAGAAATTTTTATATCTACATTTTCAATTTAAATATATTTTAAAACTAATTTAGATATTGTATTTTAATTTTTTAAGTAAATAGATAATTTCTATTGATAAATACTTGAAAATAAATTATAAATATTTTAACAAAACATTTAAATTTTATGTAAAAGTATTTAAAATTATAAATACGCGATCATAGTTTATTTTATTTATATATATATATATATATATATATATATATATATATATATATATATATATATATATATATGATATTTAGATTACAATTTTTTTTTGTGTGTCAGACGTTGGATAATGAGTGTAGAAGTTTTGTTTAAATTAAAAATGAACTACTAAATAAAATTATTTTGATAAAATATTAAATCAATTTGGAAGTAAAAGTCGATTATCTCAGCGTGAGACAAACTAATAAAAGAGAAAATAATGAATACTACTTAGCATTGGATGAAAAGGTTTTAGTAATAACAAAATACTCAAAGAATAAAATTAAACATCATTGTGTGATAAAATATCATAATAATTCAAGATCTATTTAAGTTAAAATTATTAATTAGATTATTTGGTTTTATAATTGAATGTCATTTGCTCCAAGGGATTCAAGTTAATTATATTTACATTCCCAATGTACCATATATATTAATATGACTATTAATTCTCAGAAATTGAAGTAATCATATTTGATAGTTTTTAGAATTTAATATTAATTTATAAATATTAAAATTTTCATTGCAATACTTTTTTTGCTGTGTTTTGCAATACTTGTTATTTATAAATAATTTCTTAAAACATGATTCATATATTAAATAGTTTTATATTATTGTTAGTTTGTTACATAAAAAAATATTAATCCGTCTCTGGAAAAAAATTCACCTAAAAAATAAGTTTGATAGTCTGAAAATATATTTAAATTTGAAATTCAAATATTAAATCTACGTACATAGTAAATAGTAGCTATTAAAAAATCATTAATTCTCAAAACTCACCTACCGAAAATAATTATTTTAGTTTTTTTATAAATATAAAATAAAAAAATTAACACTATTAAAAGCAAAAGTTTCCAATTCTTTCTATACCTTGTTTTGAGTATAAATTAGAAAGATACAAAGATTATATAAATTTTTTCTGTGAAATTTTTTGAAAAATAAGGAATCAATATTTAAATAATGAAATAAAATATAAAAGATAGAAAATGTGAAATATTTTTAAAAATCATTTTAAATTTTAAATCTTTAAAATTTCAAGAAATCATTTATAATAGATTCTAAATAATTAAATTTTCAAACAAATTATTCTTGTTGGTTGTGATTTTACATCTTAAATACAAGAAAATTGAAAATTTTCTCACAACTAATGAATAACCATTTTTATTTCTTAGTAGATTTCAATTAACCACCACACCTTGTCTTTTGCTCTTTTTTATTATCTTTTTAGTCCTTAATTAAACTTTTTAAAGTTTATGTTTTTAGTCCTTAAACTTATTTATCTATTTTTAGTCTTTTAACTTTTATTACATTCTTATTTTTGCTCTCTTGACTTTTTTGTTCTTATAGGCCCTTAAAAGGATTAAAAGTAAGAATGAAAAAGAAAAGTTAAAGGATTAAAAGTAAGACTGAAAAAAAAAGAGACTAAAAATAGATTTTAAAAACTTAAGGACTAAAAAAAATTTAAAAGCTTAAGGAGTAAAAAAAGTTAAGAGACTAAAAATAGACTTTAAAAACTTAAGGACTAAAAAAAATTAAAAGCTTAAGGAGTAAAAAAATAATTTATCCTTTTTTTTCTTCTTATTACGTTATCTTTTTCTATTCTTGTAACTTATCACTACCAATGAATAAGGCTATTGTTTGTTTTTTCAGTCTATCTGAGTTAAAATTTTAAAAATTAAGAAAAATAGAAAAATTTATGTTTTCCTTTTTTTAATTATTAAAAATATTTATTAAAAATTTTAAATATAATTAATCAACGATATCTTCAATTTCTCCATATTTTCCCCATTTTTAATACAATTATTTTTGTTATGCTTCTTTATTAAAAGGAGTGTATTTTATATGAGATCAGAATAAACTTATAAAATAAATGAGAAGTTATTTCCATTGAGATTTTTAAATACAAAAATAAATCTTAAAAAATTATACAATAAAATTAAAATGAAATTTATTCTAGTTGAAGTTAGATCAAACTTATATGATAAATAGTATTAACTATTGCAGTTGAGATTCTCAAGTTTAAAAAGAAAAAAATATTAAAAATTTATTTATAAGTATAATCAATTGAGAAAGTCAGGCAAACATGTAACAACTGTTTAAATTTATTATTTTTTATTCATTGATATGTTTTTTATAGTTAGCTAAAAACAATGTCCAATTACAAATGTTTTTTTAATTGCAAGGAATAAAAATGTTTGAGATATAATTATTATTGGGTTTCTCAATGAAGGTAGTTTGAAGGATGGCAAAACCATTGATATATTAAATGTTCCAAGAAGTAAAAAAAAAATATTTATAGATAAAATTATTTTTTTATGGAATAGATAAACATATATTAAAAAATATTAATGTAAAATTGAAACTAATATACATGTTATTATCAATACATAATAATAAAAAATGTTATATAGCTCAATAAAAAATCCAAACACGGCCACAAAACTAATTGATTATCAAGAAGTGAGCGAAAAAAACAAAAGTAGTCACATTTAAAATTAAACTAAAATTCTTTCAAAAAAAATAAACTAAAATATTTTAGAACGTGTTACGCTTAATATGTATTTAGAAATAAAATATTAAACTTAAACTAATAAATATGTCAATTAAAACGTGGTATATTAATTTTAGCGCAAAAAAAAAATTGCGCACATAAACATGAATTTAGAAAACATCTTAAACAAAAAATAATATGTAGATCAAAATATATATAAAAGAGAAACTGTTATTGTAATGTATTTCGTACGTCACATTGTAATTGTCATTCTAGGTATTTTAGACATTTCAAGAAAAATCATTAAATAGATAAATATAATAATAGTTTTATAAAATTAATTTTATTATCATTATTTTTATTTATTTTTGTAGCTCATATTATTAATATGATAAGGGGCATTAGTAAAAAAAAATATTAATATTATATTGAAAAATTAAAATGTCAATTATTTTGAAATAATTTTTTATTTTTATACAACTATTCGTTTGATATTGAGGAAGTATAAATTTTACCACAATAAATATGATAGCAAAATAGGAATGAAAGTACATGTAGGTTAATTTGTCCTTATTATAAAGAAAATAATCCCATTTGATATCATATTTCTTTTGAATATTTTTACCCTCAACTATTATAAATTATTATTATATTTTATTTTAACTTTTAATAACAGTTATATCTTTCAAAATAAATTACATCCAACTACATATATAAATAACTTTTAAACCGAGGCACAAAGTACCTTTTTTTTTACTAATATTAATAATAATCTATACTATCAATAGAGAGAATAAAATATTTTGGTATATGCATTTCTTTTTCCATATTATTCCAAAAACTACCCTTTCAATTCTTTTTTTATCACCATAATTATTCTTTTCAACTAATCCATGTCACTCACATCCTACAAACTATCTAATTTTATTTTTGAAAGGATTATATTTTAAAAGACACTTAGTGTCTTTTCTCTCTTATTAATAATCTATAACTATTAATTAACAATGAGAATTATCTCATTTGGTCTACAAATTTTTAGACTATTTTACCCTCCATCAATTTATTTATTTTTTAACAATTACCCCACTACTTTTTAGTCAGTTACTTTTATTTTTTTAAAACTTCTAAATCTTTCTTTTTTATTTAAAATATATAGAGAGGAGAGCCTCTTTTCCCCTAATAATAATAATAATAATAATAGATTTCAATATCAATAACTGAAAAAATTCATTCCAGATATTTAATTCAAAATTCATATTAAAAAAATTTAATTGTGTTTTCTGATCCCACTCATTCCAGATTTGGCTCCCATCATTCCTTCTTGCATCCGCCGGTGGGAGCACATTTGGCTGCGCGACGTCTTCTTTCTTTGGGTGAGTTTTTTCCTGTCCGAGCACATTCAGTATCAATGGATGATGAAGGAAGAGAAAGAAAAGCGATGAAGACACAGATGACAAATATAAGAGAGAGGGACAGGTTGAGTGAGTTATCTGATTGTGTTCTGCTCCATATATTGAATTTTATGGAAACAATATATGCTGTTCGGACTTGTATCTTGTCTAAACGTAACAAATATGTATCTCAGGTTCTGTCTAGTCGGGATGGTTACGTTTCACTGCTTAAACTTCATTTCTGGAGCCTCTGTTCAACTCAATATGAAACCCTAAGTAGCGCCCTGAGATATGCTGCGTTATACAATGTCCAGCAGTTGACAATCGACATAACTTCCAAATCCAAATTTATAAACAAATCCAATTGTTTTGACCCTCTCATTTTTTCATGTCCGTCTTTGACGATTCTCAAGCTTGACAAATCATTTGGTGGCTCTCATTTGGAACTCCCAACATCTCTCCAGTTACCAGTGCTGAAAGCCTTGTTTCTGGCAAATGTCGGTTTTACTGCAACTGATAATGGCTGCACTGAGCCCTTTTCAACCTGCAACATGTTGAATACTTTGGTCCTTAGAAAATGTTCTTTGCACAAGGACGCAGAAGTACTCTTCATATCTAATTCTAACCTTTCCACTTTGGAATTGGACACCTTTCAACACAAAATTGTGGTCTCTATTCCAAATCTTAGTTCTCTCACAATCACCAATTATTTAGGTTTCAGACATCAACCACTCTCCTCCACACGTAATCTTTCATGTCTCGAAGAAGAACTTATTTGTTAGAATTAATGTCTCATCTAAGAGGCATGTGACTTATGTAGGAATTAATAAATAATTAATAATTAGGGACTAAATTATAATTAGATTAAATAAGAGAAGTGTCTAAAGGTAACTGCTTGATGGGAATAGTAGTTATAAGAGGGGTTAATACCCACTAATGTGAAACAAGGTCTCCTCCTGACAGAAAAATGTTCTTTCTAATTTTTAGTCATCACAAACGTAGAGAGAAAAAAGAATAGTCAAGGGAGTGGAATCTTGTTTCTCTTCTCTTCCAAGAAATTAAAATATACTGGAGAGAAGTCTCACCATAAAAAAAAGTAGCATTGTTTATCTATTATTTGTGAGAATCATAGGTTTCAAAATCTTGTTAATTTCCTATAATTGTTAATCTAAGAAACCCTTAAATTTTACATGTGGTATCAGAACATGTGAAATGGTAAGATTCTCCATTAACGATGTTTCTTCTCAGATTTTATGAACCCTAATTATAAAATTTAAGATTTTTACTTTCAATTGTATGTATTTTTTTATCGGCATGTCTTTCAGTGGTAATTATGTTTTCGAGTACAAGTATATATGGTGTCAATATTTTATTATTATTGAATTTTATTTTTTGAAACGAGAGATTTGTACGAGGAAGTGACTTCTGTGTTAGGCTTCGAATTTGTGCCTTTTATTGGGACCAAAGATGGCAATTACGTATTATAATAATAAGAATATGGAAATTATGTTTCACCCTTGGAGAAAGATTCCATATTTTTATTTTTTTTTGTGATATCTTGGAATGAAATGCCAAAGTCATTCTTTTGCCGCCGGCATATAGGTTTCAAGTTCCTCATAGAGCGAAAGGAATTCTTTGGAATTGCTATTTGCAACCCACTTTTGTTATTCTCAATCCCACGTATTTTTTTTTCAATATTATTATTAAACCTGATTAAAGGATGGAAAGTTTATGTCCTACAATTAAATTAACGTAAATGCTTTAAAATTGTCGGTAGCCGTAAATATGCATGTTATATATTTGTTTGAATGTATGATATTTGTTTGGCTTCAAATGAAATTAATAAAATGGCTATGAATTGTTAATAGCAATAAGTATGTGCAGACCATATATTTGGTTGAAATTAAGTGTACGATGGATTTGTTAGTCGCCAAAGTGGTCAAATCTATAAGGTTATTTAATTCCAAAATAATGATTATTTCAATTATTCATAGAATAATGGATGCTAAATTATATGATTATTAGTTTATGGATGATTAAATTCATTGTTATAAGGCATTTATGGATCGCCTAAAGGTTGATTAGTTGCTCTTATAATTAATGAATATAATTGTAGGCGATTTGTATGTATCATTAGTTTTATTTATATACCCAAAGGAAATAGGTATTACTAATTGGTGCAAATTTAATTGTCAAATAATGTTAAGAATTTTATTAGCATCATCATGTTTGTATGTTGTGTGTGGTGTATCACCAAAAGGAGAGCATCAATCTACATTGACCATTATCTGAATGAATCATGTGTTTTATGTCTCAAAATACTTGTGTAAATTTTATTATGAAGAAAAAGTCCATTATAAAGCTTGCGAAAGATCAAATAAACTCAGCCTAATGTTCATGAGAATGACTGTTACAAACAATATTAAGACAGCTCTTCTAAGACCGATAATGCTAAAAAGTTTATGGGATTAGTGGAAGAACACTCTCAAATAGCTGATAAGTCTCTTGTTGGGACATTAATGAGTACATTGACCACCATGAAGTTTGATGGTTCACGTATTATACATGTCATTGAGATGACAAACATTGCAGCAAGACTTAAGACCTTGGGAATGATTGTGAATGAGAACTTCCTTGTTCATTTTATTCTAAACTCATTAACGTTTGAGTATGGCCCGTTCCAAATGAGCTATAATACCATGAAAGATAAATGGAATGTGCATGAATTGCACAATGTGTTAGTTCAGGAAGAAACGAGGCTTAAGAATCAAGGAAGTCACTCGGTTCATTATGTAAGCCACCAAGGGAATCAAGGAGTTGAAAAGAAATTTATAAAGAAGCATGGTAAAGGAAAACACCCATTAAAGATCAATGACGACTCTTTGCTAATCCATAAAAAGGTATCAAAGGGCAATAATTGCCAATTTTGTGGGAAATCTGGACATTTCTAGAAGGATTGTCCAAAGCGTAAGTCTTGGTTCAAAAAGAAAGTTTCTAATAATACATGGCGGATTGATTCTGAATGTATGACTCATGTTTCTAATACTATGCAGGGATTCCTTACAATCCAAACCATAAGCCCAAATGAGAAGTTTGTCTTCATGAGAAATAGAGTGAAAGCTTCAGTAGAAGTAGTCGGGACTTATCGTTTAAAACTCGACACTGGACATCATTTAGATTTAATGGAAACTTTTATGTACCTAGTTTATCTAGGAATTTAATTTCATTATCTAAACTTGATGTTAATGGATACTCTTTTAATTTAGTTTCATTGGTACTGGTGTTCTTTGTGATGGTTTATATAAATTGAAATTAGATGGTTTGTATGCTAAAATCATTTCAACTTTGCATCATAGTGTTGACACTAAATGTAGTTTAGTGAATGAATGATCTGCTTTCTTGTCACATAAACATTTAGGTCACATTTCTAGAGAAAGGATGGAAAGATTAATAAAGAATGAAATTCTTCCTAATCTAGATTTTACGGACCTAAATATTTGTGAAGATTGTATTAAGGGAAAACAAACAAAACATACCAAGAAAGGAGCTACAAGAAACACTCAGCTTCTTAAAATTGTGCATACTGATATTTGTGGACCTTTTGATGTTAATTTTATCAGAAAGGTGTAATAGAACTTTAATGGATATGGTTAGGAGTATGTTAAGTAATTCAACTTTACCCGTATCTTTGTGGATGTATGCCTTGAAAACCGTCATGTATTTGTTGAATAGGGTTCCTAATAAGGCAGTTCCAAAGACACCTTTTGAACTATGGACGAATATGACACCTAGTATAAGGCACCTACATGTTTGGCGTTTCCAGGCAAAAATAAGGATTTATAATTCACAAGAAAGAAAATTGGATGAAAGAACAATCAGTGGATATTTCATTGGTTATCTAGAAAAGTCAAAGGGGTATATGTTTTATTGTCCTAATCATGGCATGTGAATGTCGAAACTAGAAATGCAAGGTTCATTAAAAATGGTGAAATCAGTGGGAGTATAGTTCCACGAGATTTGAAAATTAAAGAAGTTAGAGTGCAAGTCCCTTTAGCTTGTGCCTCTAATAGTAAGGTGATTGCTCCTTTAGTTGTAGTTCCACACAATAATGAAGAAGAGCAACACAATAATAAGCCCATGATACATAATGAACCTATTATGGAAGAATCACAAGAAGTAGCATTAAGGAGGTCTCAAAGAGAAAGGAGACCAGCTATTTCGAATGATTTTGTGGTATACCTACATGAAACATAAACAGACTTAAGCATTAATAATAATGATCCAATTTCATTTTCACAAGTTGTAAGATGTGATAATTCTGAGAAGTGGTTAAATGCCATGAAATAATAGATAAATTCCATGGAACATAATGGTGTTTGGGACCTTGTAGAATTACCAAAGGGTTGTAAGTGGGTCTTCAAGACTTAACGTGACTCTCATGGCAACCTTGAATGTTACAAGGTTATACTTGTTGCTAAGGGATTTATTCAGAAAGATGACATTGATTATAAAGAGACATTTTCACCGATCTCACGAAAGGATTCTTTCAAGATTATCATGGCATTAGTAGCTCATTATGACTTGGAGCTACATCAGATGGATGTGAAAACTATCTTTTTTAATGGAAATTTAGAGGATAATGTTTATATGGACCAACCAATGGGGTTCTCAGTTTAAGGAAAGGAACACATGGTTTGCAAATTAAAGAAATCAATATACAATCTTAAGCAAGTTTCCCGCCAATGGTATTTGAAGTTTAATGATACCATTGTTTCTTTTGGATTTAAGGAAAATACTATTGATCGGTGTATATATTTGAAGGTCAGTGGGGTTAAGGTTATTTTTCTAATTCTATATGTTGATGATATCTTGCTTGCAACTAATGATCTTGGTCTTCTTCATGTGACTAAGAAGTTTCTCTCTAGCAACTTTGAAATGCAAGGTATGGGTGAGACAAGCTATGTGATAAAGATAAAAATATTCTGTAATAGATCACAGGGATTGTTAGGCTTATCTCAAAAAGCATACACCAATAAAGTACTAGAGAGATTCAGGATGGAAAAGTGTTCAGCATCACCCGTTCCAATTTAAAAAGAAGATAAATTTAGTCTCGCACAATGTCTTAGAAATGATCTGAAACGAAAACAAATGGAAGCAATTCTGTATGAATCAATTGTTGTTGCGTCTACCATGGAAGTTGAATTTGTAGCATGTTTTGAGGCTATAATTCAAGCTAATTGGTGTGAAACTTTATTTTAGGGCTTGGAATTGTCAACAGTATTGTTAGGCCGCTGAAAATGTATTGTGATAACTCCACAACAGTATTTTTCTCTAAGAACAACAAGTACTCTAAGGGTGCTAAGCATATGGAATTGAAGTACTTTGTCGTGAAAGAAGAAGTTCAGAAACAAAGAGTGTCAATAGAACATATTAGCACAAACCTTATGATAGTTGATCCTTTGACAAAGGGATTACCGCCCAAGACATTTATAGAACATGTTGAAAATATGGGCATTATTGATTATTGATGATCATTAAGTTTAATTTACCTTATGTATTTACTAATACTCTAAGCTCATTTATGATATGTTTCTGATTACCTATTCTTTATGTTTGCGCAGGATTATTTGTATTAAAGTAATGTTAACAGGTTTTGTCTTAAATAAAGACATTATGTTGGACGGATTATGTACTCCTAACTAATGGTCATATTAAGGAGAAGACTAATTTGTAGTACATGCAAAGGACTATGTCGATTAAGTGATGTACAACCGTCATGATTCAAATTGGTTTATATTCTTAATCATGAAATTATGATGTAGCCAATGTATAGAATGGTTTAGTCATTTTAATGCGCATTATGTTAGTTTAATCTATTCATTTATTTAGTCCATAATGTTTAGTAATGCCACATGAGTTAAGTGAGAGAATGTTAGAATTAATGTCTCATGTGAGAGGCATGTGGCTTATGTAGAGACTAATAAATAATTAATAATTAGGAACTAAATTGTAATTGGGTTAAATAAGAGAAATTTCTAAAGGTAACTTCTACTCATGAGAGTGATGGTTATAAAAGGGGTTAATACCCACTAATGTGAAACAATGTCTCCTCCTTACAGAAAAGTGTTCTTTCTAATCTCTAGCCATCACAAACGTAGAGAGATAGAAAAAATAATTAAGGGAGTGAAATCTTATTTCTCTCCTCTTTCAAGAAATCAAAGTACAACGGAGAGAAGCCTCGTTATAAAGAAAGGTACACATTGTATATCTATTATTTGTGAGAATAATAGGTTTCAAGATCTTGTAGGTTTCCTATAATTGTTAATCTAAAAAATCCTTAAACTTTACATTATTTACATCACTCCTAATATATCTTACCAGGTCTTCATAGGCTGGCTGCAACTCTTCACTAATGTAAAGATATTGACACATTCGTATAATACACTGAGATTACTGAAAGTAAGTTACTTTAGTTTGTTTTCTCCTATTTTTATTTTTTATTTTTTTTCGTAATGCTCATGTGATGTCTGCATTCTTATGCCAAAATGTTTTGGCTATACTGAATCCTGTGTTTCACTAAATCAATTAAAATATGTCTTCAATTTACTTCAATTGTATAGGATCTCTCAAATAATGCTACAATGAGAACTCAACCTCCGTGCTTTGTTAGATTGGAATCATTGAAAATATTAAAGTATTTACACGTAGTGATATCTGATGAAGAATTCAACAGGGTAACGAAGTACTTACTTGAGAATTCTCCAATGACCAGAGCTTCTCTCATAAATGCCTGAAAGTTGTATCACTATCCCTTGCTTAACTATTTAGGTAAATGTTTTATTCAATTTTTACTTCATTTGATGTTTCCCTTTCTTGCTGATGCTCCCTTCTTACAACAAATTATAGGGTTTTTTCTTATTTGGCTTTGATAGATGAATTATTCTTTAAGTAACCGTCACCGTGGGGAATATGTTTGAAACATAAAAAAAAAAAAAAAAAAAAAAATCGTTAGAGGTGGTTTGTAAATTCATGCTTAAACAGATGGAGATTGCTATATTGTGATTGCCTTGTTTATATTGCTTGTTGTAAATTTGGTATTTTATTTGGCCTTGACACGTGAAAATTTTAAATTTCAGAAACTATCAACGTGGGAAACAGCATCACAATAATCTGATATTAAAGAACATTATTAGCAGAGGAAAACAGGATCAAATAATAACATGATCGAATGGTATTATTTGCGTAGGTAAAACAGAAGAGGAAACAGCATGGGAAAAATAAGAGTTTGAATATGAATGGAAATAAAGGTTGGCTGGTTGAGCACGGTAAATTAAAAAAAAAACTAAAAACAGTAAACAATGATATAAAAAAATGACAGAGAGCATATCACATAGCAAATAGCAATTAACAAAGGAATGGGACAAAGTCTGTGTTGAACAGAGTATAATTATGGGTCAAGAAGAACTGGGTACATACTAGTGGGTTTTCTAATTCAGGAGAGTTTCAATGAATATAACTTTGGAAGGGAGACTAGGTACTTAACAAATCCAAAACAGAGATAAGATTCAACAATTTCAAAGGAAATTAAAACATATTCTCAAAGGACATGAATTTGGAATCTGAATTTGAGGAAAAACTCACGAGTCTAGTAATAAATTCCTATTCAATTGACAACTAATGAAAAATATTTATTCAACTCAAAACAAACTATAATGTTTATACAGACTATTTTTCTCACATTTTTCATCTTTATTACCATTTTTTCTCTCTTTTGTTTTATTCCAATGAATGACTCGCATCGTTGTTTTGCATTTGTAAGTAATAAATTTATTGTTTATGAAATATTTATGTAAATTTCATAGGTTAGGTGTGTTTGAAGGTAAAGGAACATTGGGAACGTTGAAGTTGAAGTGAAGGATGCACAATGGCATAGATAGAACTGAGGACAAGTATAGGATCAACGATAAATGACTTTATTTTGCTTCACATAATGAAATCTATGAACACGAAACATGTTGTTCAGACTTTTATGTCTTTTCTAGTAGATGGAAGGATTTTGAAAAATATTTCATTAAACTCATACTTTGCATATGCAAGGGTAAGGCTGTGTACAATGATCATCCTCATACCTTCTCATAGCAAGGAGCCTCCGGCGCTCGGTATGTTAATTTTTTAATCTCAGAATTTCTTAGGCTTTATCAAACTCGCCCATTTCAGCAAATATGTATCTTTTGAGCTATCTCATTGAGATGGATTCATTTCCCTGCATAATCCTGATTTTCTTTTTTTGGTATACAATCATATGTCTTCATGCATCTATCCCGATCCCCACCACTAGGCCAACCCTAGGTGGTTTTGCATAATCTTGATTTGAGGCCATAAAATTAGCTTCGAATACGAACTCTCAGATTAGGTCATGGAATATGCTGTCACATAATTACCTGCAGTTGAAAATTGATGTTAATTTAAATTTAGAACAAGGTTTTATAGTTTCACCCTTTCATTTTTTCCTGTTAATCTATAACATTTCTTAAGTTTCCAATATGTACCTTGTAGTTCCAAATTTCTTGCAGTTGCCAACATTGAAATGTTTGCATCTCACTCTTATTGAAACGGACAGTGTTGAGCCCTTTTCAACATGTTACATGCTGAATACTTTGGTTCTTGATTCTTTAGGTGGTTTCATACTTTGGTTCTTGACAATTGCAATTTACATCATGATTCAAAATTCCTCTACATATCTAATTCCAATATTTCCAGTTTGACCACAGGGAGTACCTTTCTAAGAAGTAACACAAAATTGTGCTTTCTATTCCAAATCTTATATCTCTTACTGTGATGGATGATCCTATTAACCAGCACTTAGCATGCAATCTTTCTTTTCTTAACAAGTAAATATTTTCGTTGAAGCCTATTTCCATACAGATTATGAGAAGAGAAATATGACCTTAATTAATTTGCTGACAGTGGTTGCTAAAAGCAATGATAGTAACTTTTAGTACCCTTAAGATTCTAAATGAGATTTGCTTTAGTTTGTTTTCTCCATTTTAGTTTTCATATTGCTCATATGATGTCCCTTATGTCCTACTTATTGCCAATAGATAACCCTGCCTTTCAGATTATCCTTCTAAATATGTCTCTAATTCACTCTCATTTAGTATTTGAGTTCAGAAATGATAGATATTTTAAGGCTTGCTCAAGAAATGTGTATTGCTATTCTTAGATGAAAATATTACAATCCCATATTCTATTTGCCAAATTATCAAAATGCATTTATAATTAACAAGAGGTGGCTTATAGTAACGTGTGAACGAAACACACATATATAACATTTCCGTTTGATTTAATCGCCCAATTGATACATGATGGAGTGTGTCAGGTGTTATGGTTGGGTGCTGCTCACACATGTGTTTCCATTATTCTTTCTGCACACACGTTATTTTTTTTTTTTTTTCTATGCAATTTGGTGTACTGAAATGGTTTACTTTTTAGTCTTAATTTACATTTCCGAATGAAACAAGGGATTCTTTTCATTGGGGAACAGGTCTTTTTCTTTTCTTTCCTTTTCTCCCTTTAGGTAAACGAATTCAATCATATATGTGAAATTTAAAACAAAAATAAAGTTTATTAAATAAATATTCATTTATTTATTCGCACTAACTATAAATTATATAATGAAATTATATAAAGTTTCATTTTCACCAATTTTACTATCACATTTTTTAATTTTTGTGCACTTCACCATATGTTGGTAACAAATTAAAATGATGTTTCACAAAAATTGATAACAAAATGTTTTCATTTTTTTTTTATTAAACTTTTTTCTGTAACACGTAAGACGTGCAATTAAGTTATTAATTTAATAGATAATGAGGAAAAAAAACTTAGGATGGTAAAATTAAGAAAAATAAACTTAAATGATAAAATTTGTGAAATTATGCTAATTAGACAGTTAAGTCATTAATTTAACAAATGCATTTAGTAATAGTTAGCAATATTTATGCACACATCCTATCCTAAATAGAAATTAGAAATGCTTTAGTAAATACAGAGGTGAGATCAAAATAGAAAAAAAAAATCAAATAAGAAAGCCTTCCAAGGCATGACAAATTTCCCCATTTAGCCAAAACAAATCAAATTTCTTCAACTAGCAACTTTTAAAATTTATTTATCTAACTAGTCATTTTTACTGTTCATGGTATGAATTCGGTACTGGTAAATCCGAATTCACACCCCCTCCTTCCTTTATTTTGTTTTTTTAACAGGGTAAGAAATTGGTTTTGGAGAACCCGAAATCTGATCCTCTTTCTCTTTTTTTTGTAAGTGAAATATTTAATTACTAAAATTAATAAAAATTTCAATAATATATTAAATTATTTTATTTGAAAACTTTTTAAATAATAAAATTTATTAAAAAAATTAAAATTAGTAAAAAAAAATATTTATTTTGTTGTAATTAAATATATAAAAAAAATTAAATAATAGAAATACAATTTTCTTTCCTTTTGTAAATTATTTTAATGTAAAGTTTGTTTTAAATTTTTTTATAATTGAGATATAATATTAATAATTATTAATATACGAAAATATGTTATTTCAATGATATAATTAATTATTATTATAATTTTTAAATATTGATATATAATATAACTAAATTATAAGAATAATTATTGATAATATTTACTTTTATTTTTTTAATGAATTGCAATTTTAATTGAAGTTAAATAGTAATCAATTTGATAAATAAAAATAAACATAGGCAAAATCATAATCTAATAACCAAGACAGATGAAATTTTGAAGTAAATTTTTCTTTTCTAGTTTTTGAGAACTTTTTTCTTGTTTGACATTGTTCATTGAGCATGAAAGTTGTACTATCGGCTTCATTGATATGAAAACATTGGGAACGAAACATTATTGAAATCAAAATACTTGATACACATAATCATAAAGGTGTCAAAAGTTGCTTTCATGGAATGAAACTTTGAAGTAAAAGAGATATTTTTGTTGCAAATGTGTCCATAACAACTACATCCTTTTTCCTAGTTTTTAGGATTACAATTTTAAATTTACATTTCAAATATTAGGAGTTTATGATTCTGTTTTTAAATTTAAAATTATGTTGTTATGAATACAAATAAGGGATGTATCAATTATGTTGTGTGCTCTTTATATAAAGCTGCCTCAATAAAATAATAAATACTTCTCTACGTATTATGAGATTGAACAAACACACACCAGAATCAATTCATAGGGTTCATCCATTCCAATTTCGCTTGCACTATTCGATGGCAAACATTACCACCTCTAGGTTGTTAGAATGGAAGCTTATCTTAATGCTTGTGATCTATGGGAAGCCATTAATGAAGACTTGTACAAAGTTCCAACCCTACTGGATAATGCAACAGTTGCTCAAATAAAAAATCACAAAGAGAGGAAACAGAGAAAGTCAAAGGCAAAAATAGTCTTGTTTGAAGCAGTATCATCCACTATGTTAATCAAAATAATGAAGCTGAAAACACCAGATAAAATTTCAGAATTTTTGAAGCAAGCGTACGATGGAAATAAAAAGGTGAAAGTGATACAAATGCTAAACTTAGTCTGAGAATTTGAGATGTAGAGAATGAAGGAATAAAAAACAATTAAGTAATACTTTGACAAATTTCTTGACGTAGTCAACAATGTAAGACTCCTTGATACTGATTTTTCAGATGATAAAATTGTTCAAAATATTCTAGTCACAATGCCTAAAAAATTTGAAGCCATAATTGCATCTTTGGAGAACTCAAGGGATTTGTTGAGCATTACTCTAGCATAATTGGTGAATGCACTACAAGCACAAGAACAAAGAAGTCTTATGAGGAAAGAAGGATATCCAAAGGGAGTTTTCCAAGCCAAGAACTAAAAAGATAAACACAACCAAAACAGTAACACACATGTTTTTCCGCCTTGTCCCTATTGCAAAAAAATAACCATCCACACAACAAGCGTTTCTGGAGGCCAAAAACAAAATGCCATAAGTGTGCTCAACTGGGACATGTAGATCGAATCTACAAGTCTAAACCAGAGGATGCAAAGGTGATAGCAAAGGAACAAGAAGATGAGCAACTCTTTGTTGCAACATGCTTTGCTACAAGCAACACTTCCAGTTATTCATGATTAGTAGACAACAACTACACAAACCATATGACCAACAATTAGAAGCTCTTCAAGGAGCTTGACAAAACCATCATTTTCAAAGTAAAAATTGGAAATGGTGATTTCATCTTAGTCAAGGGAAATGGGACCATTGCTACTGAAAGCATGACAGGTTTGAAATATATCTTTGATGTATTATATGTTCTTGAGATTAATCAAAATTTATTAAGTGTTTCTCAATTACTGGAGAAAGGCTATAAGGTGTCTTTTGAACACAAAATTTGTGTGATTAAAGATGCAAACAACTTATAAGTGTTCAAAGTTCATATGAGAGGAAAGAGTTTTTCCTTAGATATGATGAAGGAGGAGCAAGAAGATAACAAAGATGACAATGCCAGCAAGAAATAGCCAAGGAAGAAGTCGTATGAGAAAAACCTTAAAAACCAGAAGGCTTGAGAAAATAAGCCAACAAAGATGTGACGGTGGTCCCAATTGAGAAAGATGATGGCAAAAATTACAAGCAAGACAAAAGAAGAAAAGCAAGAGCCAAATTTGATTTTTTTTTTTTTTGAAAATTAAAGGAGTCTACAACTATTAAGGCAAGGAGAAGATTTGTTGCAAATGTGTCCATAATAGTTGCAACCTCTTCCCTACTTTTTTGGAGTTTAATTTTAAATTTACATTTCAAATATTTGGAAATATTTGGAGTTTATGATTTTGTTTTTAAATTTCAAATTATGTTGTTATATAATAGATACTTCTCTGCTCATTATTTTTCTTCCTCTCAAAACCCCTAAAAAACAACAATTTTATAGTTTTGGGACATTTTCTTTATGCAATTTTAATTAAGCCAATTGGAGTCATGAAAGTTGTATTGTCAGCTTCATTGGCATGAAAACTATGAGAATGAAGCATTATTGGATCCAAAATACCTGATACACATAACCATATAGGCGTCAAAAGATTAACTCATGGAATAAAGTTTGAAGTAAAGGTGATTCTCTTCTAGTTTTTGGACACTTTTTTCATGCGATTTTAGGCTGATTGGAGTCATGAAAGTTGTATTGTTGGCTTCATTGACATGAAAACTATGGGAATGAAGATGAAGTAAGGAGATTTTTTTCTAACTTTTGGGCATGTTTTTTTATTCGATTTTATGTCGATTGCAATCATGAAAGTTGTATTGTGGGTTTCATTGACACGAAAACTATGGGTATGAAGCATTATTAGAACCAAAATACTTGATACACATAACCATCTAAGCACCAACAGTTGCACTCGTGGAATGAAATTTGAAGTAAAGTTGATGTTTTCTAATTTTTGGACACTTTTTATTTGATTTCAGGTCGATTGGAGTTGTCAAAGTTTTGTTATCAGCTTCACTGACATGGAAACTATGAGAATAAAGCATTATTGGAACCAAAATACCTAATACACATAAC
This sequence comes from Glycine max, assembly GCF_000004515.6. Lineage (NCBI taxonomy): Eukaryota > Viridiplantae > Streptophyta > Magnoliopsida > Fabales > Fabaceae > Glycine > Glycine max. The sequence goes on along the minus strand of NC_038256.2, from coordinate 32,064,624 downwards.
CATATAAGCGGCAAAAGTCGTCCTCATGGATGAAATTTTGAAATTAAAGTGAAATTTTCTAGTTTTTGGACACTTTCTTGTTGGACAAGTGGCCTCAATAACTTAAGAGGGGGTGAATTAATGTCTCACTAACAAACTTTTAACCCCCTTCTAAATGATAGGCTCAAAATGCAAAAGAAGAAGTAGCAATCAATTTAATAATATTCTTTAAACATGCAAGACAAAAATTGATTGCAATAAAATAAATGAGATAAGGTAAGAGAGAAATGCAAACTCGATTTATACTGATTCGGCCACTTCCCGTGCCTACGTCCTCAAGCAACCCACTTGAGATTTTCCACTCTCTTTGTAAAACTCCTTTTACAAAGTCTGAAACACACAAGGACAACCCTTCCCTTGTGTTCAGGAATCCTTACAACTTAAGAGACCCTCGGTCCCTTAATCAATCTCTTTGAATAAGAAGAAAAAGAAGAATTCTTTCTTTAAGAGAAGGATATTACAATTGAAGTTCCTGGATGAACTCTTAATAGATTTGCAAGTGTTTGCCCAAGAGTTATTGAGAGAGCATTTGACAATGAAGTTCTCTTGGAATATCTCTTTCTTGCTTTTTGAAGTCAAACACACACATATATATAGGCCCTTCGTGCCTTTTCAAAATGGTTTGAAGAGATGTGTCATTTTAAAAAGCTTTTTTTTTTAATTTCTTCACTGGTAATCGATTACAAGTTTCTAGTAATCAATTACACAGTTATATTTTGAAGGGCCATGACTTTTGAATTTGAATTTCAAGATTTTTGTTGCTGGTAATCAATTACACACGTCTGGTAATTGATTACAGGTTCAAATTTCAAATTCAAAACCCTTTTAAACAACTATTTTTCAAACTTGTCTTCTGGTAATCGATTACACTGCCTGGTAATCGATTACCAGAGCCTTGCATGTCTTGGAAACACTTTTTTTTAGGAAATACTTGATCTTTTGTGAATCTTGAAACAAGGCTGTGTTTGTTGAAGCAATCTTGTATTAATCTTGAAGCATTGCTTATCCTTTGAAGCAACCTTGTTTGATTCTTCTTTGGCATCATCAAAATCATGTATACATACATTCACATTTTCTCCCTTTTTGATGATGACACTCATTATCAAGAAAATTCTTTTTGACATCATCAAAACCTGCATGATTTACATTCTCCCCCTTTTTGATGATGACAACCACCTATAGGTTAGGAGCAACAACAGAAAATATCTATTTGTATATAGTTTACTCCTCCTTGGTTTTGCAATGATTGCTTATATGAGACAGTTGAAGATTTCATATATAAAAAGTTGTCTCATAAAGAATAGATAATTTCCCTTACTCTTTTATCTTTTATCTGTCTCTCCCCCTTTGTCAACATCAAAAACAAATCATGAGCAGAGAGGAGAAAACCACTTGTTGCAATGTATGAGAGTCAAGTGATACCAAAAGAAATTAAAACAAACTATTTTGCACCCACAAAAATACATATCTACTATAAAACAATCAAAATATATAATAAAGAAAAATCATCAAAAGTAATCAATAATCAACATAACCTTCAAACACAATCATAAAAAACAATCATAATAACTCTCAAAGACAATCATCTTAGACAATAAAAAACAATCATAAAAAAAATCATTAAAGACAATCAAAACTCAATCAAGAACAATCATAAAAAACAATCATCAAAGACAATCAAAACTCAATCAAGAACAATCATCAAAGACAATCAACATAACTCTTAAACACAATCATCATAGACAAAAATAATCAAAAGTAATCAATCAAAGACAAGTGACATTTTGGTATCATTTGATACCACTCGTTAGGCTTGTTGATCAAGTGGTCTTTGTTTGTTGTCTCCATAAATCACATATTCACTATTTTTGGGAGAAATATGAATAAAATTTGATGCATCTCCCACCATGTGTTTGGAGCAACCGCTATTAGTGTCTCAACTTCGCTTCAAGGAGTCCATCATTCATATAATCATATTGATTTTGGTACCCAAATTTTCTTGGGTCCTTGTATGTTAGTTTTTGAGTAAGGATCCTTTTGGAACTCATACCATTCTTCCAATGCTACTATCATTGTTTCTAATATAACATTTTGATGCACTATGATCTTTCTTTCTTATCACCATAAAAGAAGTAGAACTAGTAACAAGACTAAATTTGGCAATAATAATTTTTAAATCTTCAAATTTCAATTTCAAATTTTAAATTTCAAATTTCAAATTTTAAATTTTAAATTTCAAATTTCAAATTTTAAATTTTAAATTTTAAATTTCAAATTTCAAATTCAAACTTCCAACTTGCAACTTCCACTTCCAATTTCAACTTCAAACTTCCAATTTCAAATTTCAACTTCCAACTTCCAATTTCCACTCCCAACTTCCAACTTCCAATTTCAAATTTGAAAAGTTTAATAGATTCTTTATGCAAGTCATTGAATGGATCTTTAAGTTCATCAAAAGAAATAAATAAGTCATAGTTAGAAGACATTACCTCTTATCCGCTTTCATAGTCTTTCGCCATGAGACCCAAATTTATGATTTTATTTTTTGAATCACTTGAAGAATTTATGTCATTATCTTCCCAAGTGATGTATGCTTTCTTTTCTTTTCTTTTTTTCTTTTAAATTCCTCTTGTCGGATTTTTCCATTCTTCTTTTAAAGACAGGACAATCGAATCTCATGTGCCCAAGTTGATCGCATTCATAGCATTTTGGGGCTAAGGAGGAATCTTCTTCTTTCTTCTTTGGATCGATGTTTAATTCCCTTTTATTTCTTTTGTTTCTCAAAAATTTATTGAACCTCTTCACAAAGAATTTGAAATCATCATCTTCTTCTATTTCAGTCAAGTCCTCTTTGTCACTTTCTTCTTGAATAGAAGATGATGAGGCTCTGAGTGGTATTCCTTATCTCTTTATACCATTCTCTTCATGTTGATAGAGTCTCATAAGTTTCATTTCATGTTCTTGAAGTTTTCCAAAGAGAGTGGCAAGAGACATATTAGTGAGATCTCTTGATTCTGCAATTGCTGTTACTTTTGGTTGTCATTGCCTGCTTAAACATCTCAACACTTTGTTAATGAGATCTTCATTAGGAAATATTTTTCCCAATGATGCAAGATGATTAACTATATGAGTAAATCTCTTCTGCATATCTTCTATGATCTCATATTGATACATTCTAAACAGTTCATATTCATGTGGGAGAGTGTTTATTCTAGATCTCTTGATATCAGTTGTGCCTTCATGGGTTACTTGTAATGTATCCCACATTTATTTTGCATTTTTACAATTTGAGACTCTAAAATATTCATCCATGCCTAAAGTAGAAGTGATTATATTTTTGGCCTTTAAATTGTATTGAACCTTTCTCCTTTCATCATCATTCCATTATTCTCTTGGTTTTTCTATAGTTGCATTTCCCACAACCTTTGTAGGAATAAAGGGACCAACTTCAATGGCTTCCCATATATTTAAATCTATGGCTTCAATAAAGATCTGCATTCGGGTTTTCCAATAGTGATAACCCTCTCCATTGAACATAAGAGACCTATTAATATAATTTCCCTCAGGAAATGGAAAATTGGATGAGGCCATATCTATTCTTGAAGTTTTTAAACTTTAAACAAGAATCCTGCTTTGATACCACTTGTTGGACAAGTGGCCTCAATAACTTAAGAGGGGGTGAATTAATTTCCCACAAATAAACTTTTAACCCCCTTCTAAATGATAGGCTCAGAATGCAAAAGAAGAAGCAGCAATCAATTTAATAATGTTCTTTAAACATGCAAGACAAAATTGATTGCAATAAAATAAATGAGATAAGGTAAGAGAAAAATGCAAACTCAATTTATACTGGTTCGGCCACTTCCCGTGCTTATGTCCAGTCCCTAAGCAACCCGCTTGAGATTTTCCACTCTCTTTGTAAAACTCCTTTTACAAAGTCTAAAACACACAGGGACAACCCTTCCCTTGTGTTCAGGAATCCTTACAACTTAAGAGACCCTCGGTCCCTTAATCAATCTCTTTGAATAAGAAGAAAAAGAAGAATTCTCTCTTTAAGAGAAGGATATTACAATTGAAGTTCTTGGATGAACTCTTAATAGATTTACAAGTGTTTGCCCAAGAGTTGTTGAGCGAGCATTTGACAATGAAGTTCTCTTGGAATATCTCTCTCTTGTTTTTTGAAGTCAAACACACACATATATATAGGCCCTTCGTGCCTTTTCAAAATGGTTTGAAGAGATGTGTCTTTTCAAAAATCTTTTTCTGAATTTCTTCATTGGTAATCGATTACAAGTTTCTGGTAATCGATTACATAGTTATATTTTGAAGGGTCATGACTTTTGAATTTGAATTTCAAGAGTTTCGTTGCTGGTAATCGATTACACACATCTGGTAATCGATTACAGGTTTAAATTTCAAATTCAAAACTCTTTTAAACAACTATTTTTCAAACTTATCTTTTGGTAATCGATTACACTACCCGGTAATCGATTACCAGAGCCTTGCATGTCTTGGAAACACTTTGTTTTGAGGCAAGACTTGATCTTTAGTGAATCTTGAAACAAGGCTTTGTTTGTTGAAGCAATCTTGTATTAATCTTGAAGCATTGCTTATCCTTTGAAGCAACCTTGTTTGATTCTTCTTTAACATCATCAAAACTAGGTATACATACATTCACATTTTTTTATGCAATTTTAGGCGGATTGCAGTCATGAAAGTTGTATTCTCGGCTTTATTGACATGAAAACTATGAGAATGAAACATTATTGGAACAAAAAAAAAACAAATACACATAACCACATAGACACCAAAAGTTGCACTCATGGAATGAATTTTGAAGTAAATGTGATTTTTTTCTAGCTTTTGGGCACTTTTTCATGTGACTTTTAGCCGATTAGAGTCTTGCAAGTTTTATTTCTTGCTTCATTGCCATGAAAACTATGGAAATCGAGCAATATTGGAACCAATATACCTAATACACATAACCATATAGGTGTTAAAAGTTGCACTCATGAAATGAAATTTGGTAGTTTTTTCTAGAAATAGTTCAAATAGATGTTATCAAATTTTTATTATGAATTTTTCATGACGAAAAATTACAAATCTCTCCATAAGTAAATTAGAAAAACATGAAAAATACTGACAACATTTTCTTAAATACAATACTTGTGAAAAATAAAAGCAAAATACATAATTAATCCCCAAAGTCAGATCCAATGCCACAAAGTCTAGGTTTTCTCATATGGTGCAAATTATGTTGGGGTTGTTGCTTTTTTGTTCTTGTGGTCGTGTTTCATGTTGTCCATTGTCAGCAAGTTCATGTGATTGATCAAAATCCTGAATGATATTTAAACTAAATGATGGCAGAGTAAAACTCACATGCTCCTTATTCAATGACAAACTGACACCATCATTATGGGATACAATGGGTTTGAACCAAAGTACATAGTTTGCATATATGCAACAGTTGACTCTAGGGTTCCCAGATTTGCACCAAAAAGATTATTGTAGAATTTTGTAGGAGTAGATGCAAAGAATTATGGATCAATGTCAACGCTTGCATATGGTTGTTATTTGGACATAGACAATGCAAATGATTGACGAAGTGGCCCTTCATATCAAAATTGGTCACAATGTCTATATCAAAGGTACTCTATTATGGAGGTGCATCATTCCTTCGTGCACTCTATTGTTGATGATGTTGTTCTTTGAGATCTTCATTCAACATGTTGTTTGGACTATTATTGTTAGGTTGTAGAATTAAGTTCCTTGGTTGTATCGAATTAATATGGTACCATTCAAGGTATTCAGGGGTGTGATGTGGAAGTCCCTACATAGGTTGCCCTACCAAGACTCTTTCTTGTCTTTCATTCCAAAACTTGATCCACTTTAACATGTTTTTTCCCTCAATTCTTGTCAATGTATCCTTGCATGTCCACCTTGTGTAATTTACTTAAATTTTTGTTTTTGCAGTTTCAATACATCCTGGCATAATCCAAATTGAAGCTTTACCCGGTCTGTTTGTTGTCAAACAACCACTGCATAATGAACCAATGCAATGCATGCAGTCCATATGTATGAATTGTTAAATGGTTGAGGTGACATTATTTGAACATAAGAAAGGTATGGCATCCAGCGAAACTATAATATTAAATAAAATTAGTACACTATATGAAACTTCATTAAGTACTATTATATGAGTTCATAAATGATTCACATAAATTATACCTAGTCATGACTCATGTTATCAATTCTTGTTCTCAAACCAATAACATTAGCATGAGGAGTCTAACATCTCATTTTTCGTAAACTAATTTAAAAAGTATTTTTATTTGTAAATAAATAGGTTTTTAGAAAAATGATGAGGTTTTTATAATTAAATAAATAAGGAAAAATAAGTGTATTAAAATGATGGTTTGAGAGAAAATAAAAAGGGTATTTTATTTATTCTTTTGATAGGAAAGAAAATAGAGTTTCTTTTTATAAAATAATAAAAATAAATAAATAGAGTAATAATAGGCTATGAGTATCCTATCTATAAATAGAGGTATCTTAGGTTAGTTTTAAGACTAACGATACTCTCTATGCCTCCTCTTTCTCTTAATTTCGTTTTCCCTTCTCCTCCTCTCAAAACCCTCTCTTTTTCTCGCATATCACCTAACCTATTTCAAAAAAATGACAATCTCAGACTCATTCATCGCTGGATCATTGTGAAATTTGAGTACCTAGTTTGGAACTCATTTCTGAAAATTCTCACCATTGGGAATTACGAAATCATGTCGGAGTTGAGAGAAATACACTTTGCATCGTAGTTTTTTCTTTCCCGTAGAAACCCAAAATGGTTCCAGTAAAACTACAATCCTAGAAGCGTTAACCGTTGGATTGTTGTGAAATTTGGATATGTAGTTCACGATTCATTTCTACACATCTTCACCGTTGGGATTTAGAAAATAACATCTGTGGAGGGAGAAATACTCATCGCACGTAGACAATGGAATGAAGGCTTCAATCTTTTCTCCTCCTCTCTAACGTTTGGAAACCCTATCAGAGCAATCAGAGGAAAAACTTGAGGAATTTCAGGAAACCGCTAGATATTCCACTATTGTTGTCACAATACACACGTGAGCCCGCTTAGAGGTAAGGGATGAGTTATTCACAATTTGGGAGTAGTGAGAACATGTGTAGGAATCCTTAGAGTATCAATTGGAATGAATTTTGGGATGTTTATGTAAATTTTGATTCTATCCTTATAATTATAACTGTGAGTTATATATGTTTGACGAACCAATTGATGTCCCAATGAGAAATTGCTGTGAAATTGATGTGTTCTTGTATTGAGTGTGAACTCTTAAAAAAATTAAGTTTTTTTTACTCACGTGAATTATACTCTAAATAATATTCTTTAATGACTTATTTTATACAAATTATTATCTTATTCTAATTTTCCCATGATGATGATCAACATGTTATGTGTATATATATATTGTAATACTCAAATAATAAATTAAAGAAAGTTGTAAGGTTAAGGCCTAGTAATTTCTTTTGATGTAATCTTAAATTAATTGTTATAGAAACTCTTTTGATTAAAAATAATGTAGTTTGATTTTATATATATATATATATATATATATATATATATATATATATATATATATAAGTGTATGTGTGTGTGTGTGTTGTGCCATGCAAATATTATTATTGTGTGATGTGTATATGAGTTATGAGGCGTGATAAATTATTATAATGAGATTATAATATTGTTATGGAGATTGAGTAGTGCAAAGTGGAATGTGTCAATTTGCGAGATACATATAAACATGAGATGGTTGATTGTGACATAATGAGATGGGAAATTGTGAGCATGAGTTTTAGTTGTAAGTGTGTGGTTAACATCAGATGTGGCATTACTTGCGATGTGAGCTGTGAAATATACAATAACCCGACCAGTGTTTATCTTGAGAAAAATGTTGATGCGTAGTGTTAAAGGGAAAATGTAGGTCTCCTATTTAGGAACCAGTGTTAAATTGTAGCGCTATGTGTTAAACGTGTTTGAAACATGAGTGTAAGGTTGTGGGTATTGTATAATTCATGAGCAGTGTCTATAAATTGAATATGTGATAAATTATGGGATAACATATTGCTTTGAGATTATAATATTATTATTGAGATTGAGTATAAGTGCAAAGTTGAACATTTGTTAATTTGTGAGATACATGTAAACATGTGATGGTGGATTGTGACGTTATGAGATGTGAAATTGTGAACATGAGTTTTAGTTGTGAATAAGTGTGTGATTAACACTTGATATGACATTACTTGTGTTGTGAGCTGTGAATTATACAATAACCCGACCAGTGTTTATCTTGAGAAAAGTGTTTATGTACAGTGTTAAAGGGAAAGTGTAGGTTTCCTATTTAGGAACCAGTATTAAATTGTAGCGCAATATGTTGAACGTGTTTGAAACACGAGTGTGAGGTCATGGGTATTGTATAATTCATGAGCAGTGTCTACATGCAAAAATTATTTTAGGGGTTGGACCTGAATCAGGAGGGAGAGGCCCTGACAGACTCTTCGGAGTGTAGGCCTTGGGGGTAAATACATCCTGTTTGTGTGTTCCTTTAAGTCTGTACCGATCCCACATGGTTGGAGTATTCTCACAAAATAGTGTGACCCTGACTGGTCTCCCTATGATTTTACTTAGTGAGAGTAACCTGTCATACCCATTTGTGATGTGTCTTGTTATGTACTCCTAAGCGCCCCAGGATGGCTTTTCATTGACATGGTACCACATTGCATATAGGCTTGAGTTTTAGCATAACTATTGCATAACGCTTGCTAATTGTTTATTATGAAATTGATGTGTTATTATGTCTTGATCGGGGTGTGTGATTCATGTGTAATGTGATTAATGATTGAAAAATGAATTTTAAATGACAAAGTGGTGGAATTACGAGTTATGTTGAAGTAAGTTGTATCTCATTTATATGATATCTAGTTGTCTTGTTTCTCTATTAGTTAGGAATGTGATAACTCACTCCCCGTGTGTTGTTTGTGTTTGGATCCTGTGATGATCTTGAACTTTGTATTCGTGGGAGCAGATGATTAGGTGGATGACTATGAAGAACCTCATGCTAGAGGACATGAGAACACAATGTTTTGATAGAATGTGACATTGGGGTATAGGTTTCTATATTAATTGCATAAAATCTTGGACAACCTTATTTTGAGCCAAGATAATTTATTATTTATTTGGACAAATTTTATTATGATGTTAGAAAAGTGAATGCGAGCCTTTTACCCTTTTGAAAGGCTTGCATTTAAATGTGTTTTAAAAACTTTTAATTAATTCTAATTTCTTATTCCTTTTATTATTAGTATATATATGTGAGGGGTAGAGGGCGTCACAAGGAGTTCCATAAAAATGCAACCCATCCCCACTCCATCTAAATACTAGTGGATACATTGGTTGTCTTTTGGGTTGTGGTGCAACGAATTGAATATGATACGATCCCAAAGATTGTAACAATGATGATGCAATCCTACCCCGCAAGGTCATTGGATAGAGATCCAAGGGAAGGCCCTAGGGTTCTCATGAGCCTTAGGGTAGATTTTGAGCCCATGGACTAAGTATGAGCCCTCTTGTCTTTGTAGATATTAGAATAGGTTTTTTCTTCGTTTGGACCTTGTATTTTGACCATTCTAGTAGTATAGGGTTTTAGCCTTGTATTTCGAGGCATTTTGAGTAGTCTTTGTAGTAGGGATTTTTTTTGTATTTTCATGTATTTTGTCATGGGGGTGAGCTTAGCTATTATAGAGGGTGTGTAGCTAAGCTCTAGCTTCTCATCTCAAGGAGGTGAACTTAGCTATTAGAGAGGTATGTGTAGCTAAGCTCTAGCTTCTTTAGGAATCTTCTTAAGGAAGCTTCTCAAGGAGGTGAGCTTAGTTATGAGAAGAAGCTTCTCAAGGAAGTTTTCTCAAGAAAGCTTCTCAAGGAAGCTACCTAGTCTATAAATAGAAGCATGTGTAACACTTGTTGTAACTTTGATGAATGAGAGTCTTGTGAGACACAACTCAAAGTTCAACTTCTCTCCCTTTTTCTTCCTTTAATTTCGTGCTCCCCCCTCTCTCTTTCTCTCCCTTTTTCTTTTCCTCCATTGAAGCATCCTCTCCAAGCTTCTTATCCAAGGCTCATCTTGGTGGTGAAGCTCCTTCTTTCATGGCTTATTCCCTAGTGGATGGCGCCTCCTCTCACCTCTTCTCCTTTGTCTTCCGCTGCATCTCCATGGTGGAAAATCACCATTAAAGGACCTCATTGAAGCTCAAAGATCCAGCCTCCATAGAAGTCCCACAAGCAAGCTTCCATCAAGTGGTAATCTGAGCACAAGAGCTTCAAGTAGGTGCTCCTTAAACCTCCATTAATTTTTTGCTTTACCTTCTCTTCCATTGTTGTTTCTTCATCTTTCTCCATGTATCTCCTCACATGTCTTATGCTAAATGTTGTTAACATGATTCTTTAGAGTTTCCACCGATTAAACATGCTATAGAAGCTAGATTTGATTTTCTATGGTTCAAATTTCTTATTCTTGTTCTTGAACAATGAATTATGTTGAGTTTAGGTTCCTTTGAGTTTTGTCTTGTTATTTTTTGTGGCTGAAACCTAAACCATAAAATTCTTACAAAAATATTAAAGTAGAAGAAAACCTCAAAAATCTAGAGTGACTTGTTCACCTATTGTAGTTTTGTCATAGAAGTCATGTCTAGTCATGAAACTTGTCACATAAGATTTCTTATGTTGTGCTGAATTTTATTTTCTTGTTTCTTTGTCTAACTCATTTGCTCATGAGTGTATAAAATTCTTTTAGCCTATTATTTGATTTTAGTCAAATCTTTCATGTTAATTAGTCCTTAACATGTTCATGCAAAATTCTTAGAGAGTCTTTGATTGTGAACCTTTTCTTGAACTTTTAAGTTTCCTTATGATTGTGTCTATTGTGAATTTGAGTTTTGGTGATTGAATTGCTGGCTGAAATGTTGATCCTAAGTGAATATTGAACTCCTTAAATTGTGGTAAACAATCCTAATGAGTTCAACATACAGAGGAAGGTTGAAAGTAAGCCCAAGGCAATCAATATACCATGCTTAAAAAAAACAAATCGCTGGTGCTGGCAACTTGGACAAATAAACTTGTAAAAATTACTAAGAATTGGTTACTTCGAATTATGAGCTGAAATTTTTACTGAATTTTCTACACATCTGGAAAAAAATTATACAAAAAGAACCAAGTGGTTTGGATAAAAGGAAAAAAATAATAAAAATCACACAAGTTGGCAGAAAAATCAGTATCCAGGAAAAAAAAAGTGAAAGAGAAGTATGCTTGTTGTTTTGGCTCAAAATTTATTCTATAATTGGTGCTTATGTTATACCAATCTTAGTTCCGAAATTTCAATTGAAAATTACTGTGAAAACAAGTGCCAAAGCTAGAGGTTTGTTGAGTCTTTTTTTTATAGATTTTTTTACTCTACTCTAGAGCCATTCTAAGTTTCTCTTTGAGTCCTAGCTTGCTTCTATGTCCTTTTCATTGCTTTAATTGTTGAATAATCATTGTAAAATTGTCTTGTTAAAACTCCATTTGTTTAGCTTTCATTTCATTTTTTTTTTGTCTTTGTTTATTGCTTGTCTCTTTGTTTCCTTGTTTGTGGGTTGCCATATAGGGAATTGGAAGGAGGATTGGTGCCATCCCTTGAAGAATTTGAGTCAAGAAGAAAGGGGCCAACCACCTTAAGAGCTATTGGACTAAGAAGCATTCCAAATTGAGTTAATCACTAAAGAAAGAACAACCACCAAAATTGAGGACCGTTTTTTAATTTTGTAATTTTCAATTTACTTACCTTCATTGCTTTCAAGTTTTGTAACAAAAAGGCCTTTCATTAGAAGTGTGTTTGGAGCCTCCAATAGGTTACCAGACTTCCATTTGTGAGTAATAATTTAAGACAATTTTTTCCTTAGGATAGTGAGGGTTTTGTTGGGAACCTTGAATGTGGTCATCCAAACACTCTTAGGATTCACCTAGTTTACTTTTCTTGGTTACTTTCATAGCTTATTTCCTTTACCTTCCATTGTCAAACCGCCTAGATAGCTTGCATTTTACCAATTAGTTTTTTACCTTATCTTTCACACCTCTTTTAGTGTTTATTTTGGCTAGTTTCAACCATAGTTTCTTTTACCTTTTGTTTTCAAACCTCCAACAAGAAAGAACCACAACTTAGGAACTAACATGAGTCATCATTCATCTAGTGTTAATGGCGAGGGTACTAGTCATAAAGACCCTTTATCTAGAATCATAGATGAGTTGAGTTCCCTCAAGTTATGGAAAGAAAAACAAGAGAGAAAAGAAAAAGGAAAAAAAGAAGTGGAAGAAATAAGTCAAGATGAAAGAAAGAAAATAAGAGAGGAAGAAAGAAGAAAAATAATGAAAGAAATGAAAAGAGAAAAACATGCCTCCTATAGTAGTCATAACTCTTGCAAGAGCCTAAGTGAAGAACTTCGTGACTATTACGAAGGAAGGCATAGGTCACATCTTAGACCTCACTCCCATAGAAGAGAAAAGTAAAGAAAGCCTCAAGAGGCTAACATTAACCTCCCATACTTCCATAGGAAGGACAATGTAGAGGCTAACTTAGTTTGGGAAATAAGGGTAGAGCAACAACTTAAAAAGAAGTCTACATCAAAATCTTATGGCTCTCACTCTTATCCAAAGAAAGACCAAGGTCAAGGCATCTTAGGGGTGACACCTTCTAAGCCCAAAGATGATAAGGGGAAGACAATAGAAAAGCAAGCCCTTAAGGCTAGTATGCAAGAGAAAACTAGCACTATAAAGTGCTTTAAATGTCTTGGAAGAGGAAACATTACTTCTCAATGCCCCACCACAAAAACCATGACTATGAGGGGCCAAGACATTTATAGTAGCCAAGATAAGGCTACTACTTCACCTTCCTCTAGTGACAGTGAAAAAGCAAAAGGGGAAGAATCTAGTGAAGAAATATACCCCCAAGAAGAAGGACAACCATTAGTGGTTAAAGAGAAGTGTAACGAGGTAAGTGTCTCCTCCAAGTGGTTAGCTAAGAAGGAAACTCATTTTACAATAAAGACAAACATTAAAGAAACTTTCCCTCTTAGACAACCTCCATATTTTCTCTTTTGTAAAAAGACACTTGCTAGCATTGCCATACCTCTTGGGCTTGAGTTTATTCCTCAAGTAAAGAAGTTGTTGGATGAGGTTTTGGTTCGCAAGAGCATAAATCCTTGTGCTTTGTTGGTGTCCAAAATAGGTATTATTAGGCACCTAGTCCCTAAAATAGGTGGTATGATGAATGTTTTGAGTGGTGCAACCCTCTTTTGTAAAATTACTCGTGCACCTAACATCTTCATGGTGTGTGTACATAGGGATCCGTTAGGTAGGTTTGTTCTTATTTTTAGTTTCAATACAAACTTAGGTACTCATATGGGACACCTTAGGTTTGTCATACTTTTTGGTAGGAATAATCAATATGAAAATACAGAAAAAGGTATGTTTTATTGCGTTACTTTTCTTAATTTTTCAAATAGTGATCAAGGGGTTCCCATGAACCCTAAGAGAATAAAGGTCATTCCTGAGTAGCCCACTCCACCAAGTATAAGAAAAATTTGGGGCTTCCATGACTTAACAAACTTTTACAAAAGATTTGTCCCATATTTTTCTATACTTGTAGCACCACTCATTGAGTTGGTGAGAAACCATGTTCCTTCATGGGAAGATGCCCAGGAAATGGGTTTTCAGACCTTACCTTACTTCAACATACCAAACACCACTAATACATATGTTTTTGTTCTTTTTACAAGTGTTGAGGGAAGGAGCCCAGAGTATGAAGAACCTCAAGATTTGAGGTCAAATCCTTTCCAAGGTGGAGGGAATGATGCAATCCTACCTTGCAAGGGCATTGGATAGAAGACTCCAAGTAGATTAGGCCAGAGATCCAAGGGATGGCCCTAGGGTTCTCATGAGCCTTAGGGTAGATTTTGAGTCCATGGGCTAAGTATGAGCCCGCTTATCTTTGTAAATATTAGAATAGGTTTTTCCTTCGTTTGGGCCTTGTATTTTGGCCATTCTAGTGGTATAGGGTTTTAGCCTTGTATTTCGAGGTATTTTGAGTAGTCTTTGTAGTAGGAATTTTTTTTTTATTTTCATGTATTTTGTCATGGGGTTGAGCTTAGCTATTATAGGGGGTGTGTAGCTAAGCTCTAACTTCTCATCTCAAGGAGGTGAGCTTAGCTATTAGAGAGGTATATGTAGCTAAGCTCTAGCTTCTTTAGGAATCTTCTTAAGGAAGCTTCTCAAGGAGGTGAGCTTAGTTATGAGAGGGGTGTGTGTATCTAAGCTCTAGCTTCTCAAGGAAGTTTTCTCAAAGAAGTTTCTCAAGGAAGTTTTCTCAAGAAAGATTCTCAAGGAAGCTACCTAGTCTATAAATAGAAGCATGTGTAACACTTGTTGTAACTTTGATGAATGAGAGTCTTGTGAGACACAACTCAAAGTTCAACTTCTCTCCCTTTTTCTTCCTTCATTTTCGTGCTCCCCCCTCTCTCTTTCTCTCCCTCTTTCTTTTCCTCCATTGAAGCATCCTCTCCAAGCTTCTTATCCAAGGCTCATCTTGGTGGTGAAGCTCCTTCTTCCATGGCTTATTCCCCAGTGGATGGCTCCTCCTCTCACCTCTTCTCCTTTGTCTTCCGCTGCATCTCCATGGTGGAAAATCACCATTAAAGGACCTCATTAAAGCTCAAAGATCCAGCCTCCATAGAAGCCCTACAAGCAAGCTTCCATCAAATGATGTATTGCCACCCATGGTTATCAAACACTCAAGTTAACTTACTAACTATTACAAGTTTATGAGTCCACTTACCCTCTATGAGTTGACTCATGTGTAAACTCTCTTTTTAGTAGACTCTGGGTAGAGTCGATAAACTTTAAGTAAACTGGATAAGCTCTCAAGTTTAATACCGAGTCAATGAGTCAGCAAGTTAAAAAAATTATACCAAAACATAAGTCATTTTGGGTTATTTTCTGTCTGTTTAGTATTTAACATACTTTCATTTAGTGTGTTGTTCCCGAATCTAAAAAATTTCACCTCTAATAACATCAAACCATCAATAGGAATGATCTACCACTACTATAACATTTGTAAGTCATTATCTAGTAGTAATGCATTACTAGACTTGGTTATTTAAGTATTGTGGAATTTATGATTTACTATATTGCTTTATTATATTGTTGAAATGTTTAATTGGTATGTTATTTATAGATATTTTGTTATTATTTTTATATGAAATGAACTATTACGAGTCTACAAGTTGAGTCCGCGAGTCAAGTCTATGAAACTCTCACGAGTCTACGTAAACTCTGTTTGATAACATTGCACCCACCCATGCATTTAGCATCCACTTCTGTCTACTATATACATTAGGCCAACTTTGTTACCTATTTTATCAAGCACTAATACCCCCCCCCCCCCCTCAATCAACCCTAGAATTTATGCTCTGCAATGAGCTTCTAATTGTTGTTGTGTTGGTTATTGTGGCAAAGTTGGCATATTTTCGCACAACCATTTTAGTTTGATCATCGACCTTACTATTGTTTCATGTTTTGGTAGAACAACAACTAGATAAGTATGACACATGTCTTTCCAGTCAAAATAAGTTAATCCAGTCATTGGTTTTCCATCCACACGAATTCCCAGTTAAAGGGTCATGTCTTCAAACATTATTGTACATTCTTCCACTGGAAGATGGAAAGTGTGTATTTCACGTCTCCCTTCTTTCAACAGGCTCAATATTAAAATGGTGATCAATCTTGAAGTGTATGAGTTCTGTTACTTGAGCAAAGCCAACTTCCTCTAACAATGGTTCTATTAGAGGATTCAACACAGGCATTGAGTGACAACATGAAACAATGACATTTTATGCATTGCCCTATTAATGAAAGCATTAAACCATAATTGTTAGCAACAATATTACGAGGACCAAATGATATAAATATACATAATGAAAATGAAATTTTTTTAATAGACCATGTTATACATATGTGCATATTTGTGTTTGTGTTGTTTCCATAGCAACATTGAAGACACCATTTTTTCTTTAACACAACAAACACAAACTGATTGAAATGGATAAATGTTTTACTTAGTGGAGAAATTATATGTGTGTGCCTCAGATTATGTGTATTTATACTTGTGTTACAACTTACATTACTCTGAGTCATTATAGTTTTTTGCATGCAGATTGATGTGATCCAACTTGTTCAATCTATCAGTGAAATTTGAGTTGTTGCTTATTTTTTTTAGTCAAAATGACCAACACATTGTAGTATAAGCTCATGTTATAACAATAACTGTGTTGCATACAATGTAATGTACAACATTAAAAAATTTAGTGCAATCCTATCTATTGCATTATTTTCACTTAGCATATGTTATTTCATTGAATGATTGACCTCTACATAGAACTAGTTCGTGTTTTTGACAACCCATCAATATGGTTATTGTTTTTGCATCAAGAATCATTAACATTTTTGTCTTTCTATGGTAGAAAAATGAGCGATTAGGATTGAACTGATGTGATCTAACACGTTCAATCTATCGATGCAATCCTTGTTGTTGTTTATTTTTAGGCCAAATCGACTACGTACTACTATTTAATCACGGGGGAACGGTAACGATGTACCAATCGATGCAATTTACACCATCAATCCTATCTATTGCATTCTTTTCACGCAAGACCTAGTATTTTTATTTAATGTCCTACCTCTTCCAATAAATGCTTCTCATTTCTGAAAACTATCACATGAAGTCTCACATCCAATAGTCAATTCAATAAGCGATTTCCAAATCATGAGCTCATCAAATTCATTTGCAATCATCTACTACATGGTGACGTTAGACAAACTAAGCATGGATAGGCTTAACTATGTTTTTGGTCCCTAAAAAATACCCAAATATTGTTATTGGTCCTTAAAAAAAATTTCTTCGTGGTTGCTGCCTACAATTTATTTTTATTTTTTTGTCTTTGCTCCCTACCATTAGTTTCCGTGAAATGGTTGCTAACATGCCCATTAAAGGAACATGTCACCTGCCCACATGTATGTTGATGTAAAATGCATCAAGTTTTTCAACTTTTTTAAATCAATTATAGTTATGACCGATGTAGAAAACATTATTATTCTACATTGTTTATAATATAACTGATGTAAAAATTCCTTTCGTCACCCATATTCCTCCTGATATAAAGTAATAACATTTTCTACATCAGTTATAAATATAAATTATTTAAAAATAGAACAATATTGTTTTTAACAAGTGGACATGTGAGGTGTTTGCTATAGACATATGGCGTGTCCGCTGCGAACACATAAACAACCATTTGATGGAACCTAATATCAAGGAATAGAGACAAAAAAAATTAAATTGTAGGGAGCAACCACAAAGGAAAAATATTTCTAGGAGTAATTGCAAAATTTGAGTATTTTTTAGGGATCAAAAACATATCTAAGTCTAATGGATATTACTAATGTATCATCACTTGATGATTTAAAGCAAGCCATTCATCATAAGCTTCAACTTGTTGAGGACAAAACTGTAAGCAAAATCCATTTTCGATGCCCAATTCAATTTGTTGGTGGATGTTCTCATTATATGTCATATAAACTTCAATATGATAATGATATGATGTCATTGTTTGACACACTTAGACAACACCCAATCTTGACCTCAATTGAGTTGTATGCTACTATAGAGGATACTAATACACGGTCTTAGAGGTTCTTTGGCGGTCTAACACAATATCTTGACAAAAGTATGAACCTGGGTGAAGTTGAAAATTGTTACATCACCAACGACAAGACAATGTACCATTAAATTAGTTTAGCGTAGCTTGATTAGCACTTGTATATGTGTTTTTGTTTTTTTAATTTTAATTGGGTGTGTTCCTTTTTCGTGTGTGTAATTGTGCTTAATGTAGATTTGTAGCCTCTAAAAAATAGCCCTCATATGCAATAAAATTCTTGATTTTGTTGTTTAATTTTTGTCCGAAACAATAACCCTTATTACCTAAGGGTGAGCAGAAAATCTTGAACCATACGAATTCGCCCAACCTGAAGTGCAAATGGATAAACAGACGGCTACGATCGAATACTCAGGTTATTGTGGGTTAAAAATTTCATCGATTTCAATTTTAGTGGTCAGTTGTGGTTTTGAAAAGTGGAAACTGTCGGTAACCGAACCAACCGAAGAACAATTAGATACTCCAATTTACGTTAATAGTTTGGGAGATAAATTCGTTGGTCAATTGGTTCTTCCATAGAAAATGATATTAATACTCTTACCTGATCTATGCACAACATATGTTTGATTGATTGATGTCATTTAGGAAAACATAAATAATTTCTTGGGACAAGTGATTGAATCACTCACTTTTTATTTAGAAATAAAACATTTTGTTTTTCAAAACCAGTTTCATTATTTTATTGTTGTTAAATATTCATATATTTTATGATCAAAATAATTCACGTCATTTCTTTTCTTTATAAAAATCTTTAAATACATTATGAGTTTAAGAAAATAATAAAAGTCTCTCATCTGTGAAAAAACTTATGTATATATTTCTTTTGATCAAATATCACATTTATATAATTTATATAAAATATTTATTAAATTAAAAGTATGACTATTTAAAATTAATTGTTACTAATTTTGTTATAAGAAGTAATATAGGTGTTTTTTTAAAAGAGATTCTATACATTTTTTTTTAATATTAGTATTCAATAAGCCCTGTAACTAAATTCAAATTCTGAGAAGTCACTTAACAAGTTCACAAAGACCTACTAGCTATTAGAAGTCTAGAATGCATTTTTTTTTCTTTTAATTTTCCCTCTTTCTTCCTTTTCACTTTTCTAAATTTTATTTTAATGCCTGAGTCATCATAGAATAAACTGGTGCTTTGAAATCATTATATAGAAATTCACCACCACTTTTAACACAACCTTTCACCTTTCTAAATCATTTAAGATCTTTCCTGGCTTCTTTTTGGGTGTTCCTCATAACCCAATTTTGCATGTGGTTTTGGCTCCCTTGAACTGTGTTTGAAGAATCTAGAACCTTGTGGGCTGACAATCTCTTTAACAATTGTCCACAAAACTGTCTCTTTTTTCATCTTTTCACCAACAAGCTAAGCCACCATCTCCGTCCGATCTTCCCTTTATTGAAATGACCATGTGTTTCTTCTTCTCATTTCACCAACTATTTCTTTTTCTCTGTCCTTCTGTGGTTAGAAAAAGTGACATTTTTTATTTCCATATCCGAGTGAACCTGCCCATAACCCGACTCACCCATCACTCACCTAATTTGAAAGCTTATCTGGTTGGAGATGGGCCACATAAGTACTTTTGCTCACCCGAACGTGTCTTACGTCGAAATACGTGTCATGATGTTCATCAACTTAAGCTATGATTTCAATGGTCATAACTTTGGGCATGCCTTGTGAATAATGCATGAAATTATTCCATAGCCTTGACATTGTTAAGCCTTGAGTCAAAATCATGTGTGCCTAGTGAATAATGCATCACTTACATTGTATGTAGCCTTGGTTGGGGTGTGTTATTTTATAGTGGATTGTGCCACATTGAAATTTGTCCCGTGATGCTAGCCAGCTTAGGTTATGTTTGTAATGATCATAGCTTCACGCATGCCTAATGAACATATTGTTAAATTTAAAGTCTATGTAGATGTGATGACACTGGCACACGTGGCTTACCAAAAGTTAACCTTAATGATGTTTTACTTTTTAACATTAAACATTTAGAAGAGAGACAATATGAAATACTTATTTAAGTCATGGAATGTGTCTTTGTAACATGCCACAAATTCCAAGTGTGATACAACAATCTTTTCACAATACATACACTTCTTATACATCACATTCTTCTTAAACACCACAGTATGCTCAAAATCATTCAAACCAATCGATACCATGGCTAATCCACCACAAGTTGTTTTCTACTATGATCTACTACAATGGAGAGGTTAGACAATCATATGAGGAAGTCATGTTCGATTGTAGAAGTCAATTATGGTTAAGAATGAGACGAGGCGTGACAATAGATGCCTTGTATCATAAAATATACCGCAAAATTAAACTCAGTCCAACACAACAAATTGAGGAAGTTACCTACAGATACCCATTGATAGTTGGTAATGGAAAATAAGGTACACACAAATAAGACTACAACAAGACACTAACATAGAAAACATGTTTATTGTTTTTTACCATCATCAATGTCTCTCTAGGTTTGAGTTATTTGTTAGATATGGCAATGCTAGTCACCCCACCCAAATTGTTGAACCAACAAATTATGATACTTATCAACTAGGATACATTTTCAACCAAACTTAATCTAAACAATATAACCAGGCCACCAACATTGGCTTATCCTACTATATTCCATCTAAATCTTATCAACCTCGACTTGATTACAACAACACTCAGGTCCAACAACATGATTGGGATGTTGACATTACATCATACACGCAATTGTTAGTTGCCCCTTCATACACACAATTGTTCCCATCAACATCAATTTATGATCATGAACCACCTTCTCCCCATGTGTCCAGTGAGAACCCCAATTGTGATAAAGAGCACCCCATGCCAGAGGATTTTCCAATTCCTAAACAATCTCAACGACATTACGCAAAGGCTGGTGCATTAGACAAAAATGTTGGTCCTTTTAATAAGGATGAAGAAGAAATCATGTTAAACCATGATGACAACAACGAGGACAACAACAACGTGTAGCCTATTGATCAACCAACACCAATATAACTTTCTTACGATGTCACAACACACATGTGTAACATAGTCAACACTGAACATTGGCAAGATCTAGAATATGGGCACTTGCTAGACCGACCAAAAAAACCCAACCACGTCTCTGGAGAAATCTTTGAAGGAATGAGCTTTTCCACAAAAATTGAACCCACAATCATAGTAAATCCATATTGTGTAAAGAATTATGTTTCTTTACTCTGTGAATAGGTATAATTCTAAAAGATGGAATCTGGATTACAAAGACCAAAAGTGCAAATGGAGGTAAATCATTTTAGCATTTTTTTTCACTTTTTTCATAACTTAAGTTATGTAAAATACTAATTTGAATAGTTCTACAGGTTAAAAGCATCAACGGGGGCACAGACTCAAAAACAATGGGATATCAAATTACTTAAGGAGCCCCCAAACTTGTGTGTTGATAAGGATTACACAAGATCACAACAAGTTGAGGCACGACGTCATTGGAACAAGCATCCTTTTGATGGTTAAAGAAGATTCAACAATGTTGATATCAACCTTGATTGCACACATAAAACGACTTCACAAATTCACTTCTTCCTAGAGTTAGGTGTGGCTCGCAAAACAATGGGTAATTGAACAAGCATATGGTAACTAGGAGCAATCCTACACCAACCTACCAAAATTGTTGCTAGTGTTGCAAACATTTTTTTCTTGGCACCATTGTTTAGTACAGAAGGTGCCTGCAAAAGATGAAGAAGGAAAGTTACTTCCTAGTTGTGAAACGTACAAGCATCTTTTTGAAATTTCAAGGCTTGCATTGATTGGTTTGAATATTGAAGCCGCTAGTATTGCTCGATGGTACTTAGCTTTACAGGAAGTAAAAACACACGTTGTTAGTGGCAGTGGCATAATATGGGGAGAACAATGTAATGCCAATAGACTTTGCCCTTGTTGAGGGTGAGACTGGGCCTCCATGGTATTTTTATTCAAGAAAACCTAAAAAGGCATGTAGCGATGAAAGAAAACTTGTGTCTGATCTCAAACAGGCACCAATCAATATTAAGTGTGTATCTACAAGAAGCTAGTGGATGGACAAAAAATAACTTTGTGCATGTGTTCTATATTCGGCACATAACACAAAATTTCATGAGGAAATTCCAAAACTCAGTTCTAAAAACGGACGTTATTGGCATGGGTATGCACAAAAACTAAACAACTTACTATTTTTACAACATTGTTTTATACCGACTAACATTTTTAATGTGTTTTGTTGAACACTTCCTAGGCTATGTCATGACTACGCCAAAGTTTGCTTCTTACTACAATAATCTCAAAGTTTAACATCCCAAAGCGACGAACTGGTTTGGTGAAATCCCTAAAGATAAATGGACAACTGCATTTTCCTCAATGCGACATTGGGGGCACATGACTACAAATCTAGTGGAATGCATGAACAATATGCAAAAAAAGTAAGGACTCTTCCTATTTTTTCGGTGGTCAACACGACATATGAAATGCAACAAATACTCTATCACAAGGAGGAAGCAAGCAATGGCAATGATGACTGGTGGTAAATACTTGATAGACACTGCTACCAAGTTCATTTTTGATGAAGAAGCTAAGGCTAACTTGTACCATGTGCTTGAGTTTGATCAACAAAATACATTTTTCTTAGTGGAAGAATCCTTTCATCCTTCGGAGTGGCTTTTGCCAAAAAAAAAATACGATGTAGACCTTGCAAAACAATGTTTGGTTGTGGTAAATTTCAAAATCTTCACATGTCATGTTCACATGCGATTGTTGTGTGTAAGTATGTGCACATCAGTTATAGGCAGTTAATTGATAAAGTTTACATGCTTAATTATGTATCCCACATGTACAGTGGATCATTTGGGAAAATGAAACACCCAAGTTACTGGCTAAAATATAAAGACCTACCAATGCGCCACAATCTTGAAATGCAAAGGAACAAAAAAGGTCATCCAAATTCAATTTGTATTCATACTAGGATAGACCAA
The DNA here is from genome assembly GCF_000004515.6 of Glycine max. Lineage (NCBI taxonomy): Eukaryota > Viridiplantae > Streptophyta > Magnoliopsida > Fabales > Fabaceae > Glycine > Glycine max. Next base: position 32,041,696 of record NC_038256.2, on the reverse strand, counting down.
AGAGATCCGGGACAAGAAAAGCATTGTTCAATGTGTATAACCCCCACTCATTCAAAGAACAAGTGTCCACATCGTCCCAGATCAAGTCAACCTCAATGGCATACCTATTCCAGTTGTATTGTCTCATTATATTTGTTAAATATTATTTTATGAATATTGTTAAACTTGAATTCTCTCTCTAGCTATACATTAATGTTTTTTTGTATTTTTATGAATTTATTAACTAAAAGAATGGGCAAATAAATTCATCAAATAACAAACTCGAACACATTGTTGTTAAACAACACATGTAACATTACAAATTCTACAAATTATTTTATTATGAAAAATTCAATATATAAAATGTTAATAAAACATCTCCACCTATTACATGTCATTAGGATAAATTTTAATTTCCATTACTATTAAAATATTTTTTTAAATGACATTATAACATTTATTCTTTAAAAATATTTCAATATATTAATAATTAAATACAACAAATTAAATTTTTCATAGATATTTTTTGAACATATTAAAAATTAACAATGCTATGTATTATTATTGAATTTAAATAAATAAAAATATTTTGTTAACATATTTAAAATTATTAAAGAATATGTGGCATTATTTGATTAAAAAAAACAAAGTCGGAATTATTTTAAAATACCTTTTTCAAAATGTATTTTAATAATAATAAATATCTTAATAAAAAGATGTAGCATTATTTTATTATTAACTAAATAATAAAATACTTTACTTCAAAAACTAAATAGATATTTAAAAATGAAAATAAGAAATTAAATATAAAACAAATTAATTTAACAAATTTAAATTAATTATATTTTTAATTTAAAGAAATATAAATTAATTTTACTTTTTTAATTCAACCAAAATACATTAGTTAAAAAAGAAAAAAGAAAAAGAAAACAGAGTCAGAATTTGAGTTTTGCCGACCAAAGTTTTGCAAAACAAAATTTCCATAGGGGGAGGCGTGAATTCTGGACCCGCATTCACACCATGAACAGTAAATATTGCTAGTTTGATAAATAATTTCCAAAAATAGCTACTTGGGGAAATTTGTTTTGTATTTTGCCTAAATGGGTATAAAAATCTCCGAGGCACATACTTTGTTATGACTAATTAATTACTACAAAATTAGTCTAATGAAGGAAATGTGGTAGACTGGTAGGACATACATTTTGCAGTTTAGATCTCATACATAGAGCACTTCTATGTGCTTGTCCCTACTCTTGCATGATTAAGAAACTCATGCGCCCACCGCATCTCTCAGTATCATTGCGTGCCCAACGTTATCATTTTCGAAACTCAAATGGAACTAAACGGCTTTTAAATTTGTCACAAGCCATATCATATATATTACACTCTCTGTCACTGTCACTTTGTGACAATGCTAGCAACTGAGTTAAATTTTTTCAATTCGGAAGGATAAAATGTATTATAAATTCTCGTTTTTTGGTCAAAATTAATTTTAGTTATTACTATTTTAAAAACAATAATTTCGATCCTTGTATTTTTTATAATTGATAAATTGTGTTCCTCTATATGAAACTTAAGATAAATGAGAGACATACGGTAAGGGTTGGGTACCCCTTGTACCCTTTTTCATCGTTCTTAATATTGTTTTGCTGATAAAAAAAATGAAACTTATGATAAATGAGAGACAAATTTTACCAATTATGTAACATACGTGGACTAAATTATCATTTTTAAAGCATAAAGACTGAAGAGTGAAGACCAATTTTAACCCAAATTTAAGAAACCTAATAAAACACATTTTATCCTATTAAAAATCACGGCATGTTAGTAATACTTTTAAGAAAAAAAAATACAAGACTTTTTAATCCTTAACCAATATCTAACACTTTTAAATCCTTAACCAATTATGGAATAGCATGAGGAATCAGATATTGAAGCATTCGACGACGAAGATGTATTTGATGATAGTGATAATGATTGCAGTGAAAAAGACAATAAAGTGTTTGAAGCATGTAATCAGAACACAAGACACAGAGTTGCTTGCTTGAGCTGCATTCCTTGGTGGCAGACAAAAGAAGTGGACAAAACAGAAGCATGTGCATGCATTCTGTAATGAGCCCTGTAGAGAACCTGACTCAGTGGAAAGAAATCAAAGCAAAAGCTACATTAAGTAATAAGCACACGAGGAGGGAGAAATGTTCAGCCAGAGCAAAAGAAAGGCAGGCCCTTGGTCTCAGAAACAAGCTTAAATTTCTCACCTTTCACTTTCAGGTCAGAATCAAATGTACATAACTCCAACCCTCTACTGCCATAAATTGAAGTTTATGCTAGTCTTTCAAATTGGCTAGTTTCTTCAAATCCAAATGCTCTATGACTACAGTTTGTTGCTAATGATCAGGCATGACAGAGAATAAAAGATCTAGAAAAATTAATTCCATTGACTTGATAGATCAGATTTTACTTGGTGGGGAATCACACAGTTAAGTGCAATACAATATTAACACACCCTATCTGTGGACATCAATTATAGAAGAGAATGCATCAAATTTTATTCTTCTGTTGTTTATTCCTTCAGCAAGTTGGTATGAACCAGTTGGGACGACTGAATTGTATTTGTGTGTAATTCTTATCATGTGTTTTGCTGTTAATAGTTATGTTGTAATAAAATGAAGTGAGGTTCTGTCTTTGTTTATGTATTCATGTTAGCACCTAACATATCCAACATAGGTATTTACTCTACAACAACAACAACAACGCCTTATCCCACTAGGTGGGGTCGGCTACATGGATCAACTTCCGCCATAATGTTCTATCAAGTACCATACTTCTATCCAAACCATTAATTTCGAGATCCTTTTTTATAACCTCTCTTATAGTCTTTTTGGGTCTTCCTCTGCCTCGAATTGTTTGTCTTCTCTCCATCTGGTCTACTCTCCTCACTACAGAGTCTACCGGTCTTCTCTCTACATGCCCAAACCACCTAAGTCTATTTTCCACCATCTTCTCTACAATAGGCGCTACTCCAACCCTCTCTCTAATAGCTTCGTTTCTAATTTTATCCTGTCGAGTCTTACCACACATCCACCGCAACATCCTCATCTCCGCTACACCGACTCTATTCTCATGTTGGCTCTTGACCGCCCAACATTCTGTTCCGTACAAAATCGCCGGTCTTACCGCAGTCCGATAAAACTTTCCCTTTAGCTTGATCGGTACCTTTGCATCACATAACACCCCCGATGCTTTTCTCCATTTCATCCATCCTGCTTGAATGCGATGATTCACATCCCCTTCAATTTCCCCATCATCCTGTATTACAGACCCAAGATATTTAAACCGTGTGACTTGAGGGGTAATATGGTCTCCTATTTTCACCTCTGAGTTAGAAACCCTCATTCTTTTGTTGAACTTACATTCCATATACTCCGATTTGCTTCTGCTTAGGCGAAAGCCATGTGTTTCTAGAGCTCGTCTCCAAGTTTCCAACCTCTCATTCAATTCCTCCCTCGACTCTCCAAGGAGGACTATGTCATCTGCAAAAAGCATGCATCTCGGCGCTATCTCTTGGATTTGTTCCGTGAGGACATCCAGAATTAAGGTAAAAAGGTAGGGGCTAAGGGTTGACCCTTGATGTAAACCAATTGTGATGGGAAAATCGTCTGACTCTCCACCCTGTGTCCTAACACTAGTCGATACCCTATCATACATATCTTGGATAGCTCGAATATATGCAACCCTAACCCCTTTCTTCTCTAGAGCTTTCCACAAAATCTCTCTAGGCACTCTATCATACGCTTTCTCCAAGTCAATAAAAATTAAGTGCAAGTCTTGTTGGGCCATGCGATATTGCTCCATCACCCGCCGTAATAAATAAATCGCTTCCATGGTCGACCTTCCCGGCATGAAACCAAATTGATTCTCAGTAACTTGAGTCTCCTTTCTTAATCTCCGTTCGATCACTCTTTCCCATAATTTCATGGTATGACTCATGAGCTTGATTCCCCTATAATTTGCACAATTTTGTATATCCCCCTTGTTCTTATAGATTGGCACTAACGTGCTTCTCCTCCATTCCTCCGGCATGCGTTTTGACCTCATAATTTCGTTAAAGAGTTTGGTGAGCCACTCAAGACCTCTATCTCCAAGAGTTTTCCACACTTCAATAGGTATGTTGTCTGGCCCCACCGCCTTACCATTACTCATTCTTTTCAACGCTTCCTTTACTTCCTGTTTCTGAATCCGACGATAGTACTTATAGTTCCGGTCCTCTTCTCTTGTGTCTAGACTGCTAGAGTCATATCCATATCCATCATTAAATAAGTTGTGGAAATACGCCTTCCACCTTTCCTTGATATCTTTTTCATGCACTAAGACTTTGCCTTCTTCATCCTTAACACACTTTACTTGATCCAAATCTCTAGTCTTCCTCTCTCTACCCTTAGCAAGCCTATATATAGATCTTTCTCCGTCCCTGGTTCCTAGAGCTTGGTATAGTCCGTCAAAAGCTTGGGCTCTTGCCTCACTCACCGCCTTCTTGGTTTCATTTCTAGCTATCTTATACTTATCCCAAGTTTCAGAATTTCTACACCTAGACCACTCCTTGAAACACTCCTTTTTTACTCTAACTTTGCTCTGAACATTTTCATTCCACCACCACGATTCTTTACCCCTAGGTCCAAAACCTCTAGATTCACCCAACATCTCTTTAGCCACTTTAATAATCTCTTGGGACATCTTGTTCCACATATCATTTGCACTTCCTTGTGATTGTCCACACCAACCCTCCCATATCTTTTGTTGGAAGATTCCTTGTTTCTCACCCTTCAAGTGCCACCATTTGATCCTTGGTGCTACCAGAGGACTTCTTCTCTTTGCCCTATCTCTAATTCTTACATCCATAACCAAAACTCTATGTTGGGTAGTCAAGCTCTCTCCTGGAATAACTTTACAGTTCAAGCAATACTTCCTATCAGACTTCCTGATAAGGAAGAAATCTATCTGAGAACATGTCCCTCCACTTTTGTAAGTGATAAGATGTTCCTCTCTTTTCTTAAACCATGTATTGGCTATAGAAAGATCCAAAGCCTCCGAAAACTCCAAGATGGATTTACCCTCCCCATTCATCTCCCCTAGGCCAAAACCCCCATGCACCCCCTCAAAACCTCTAGCCCCGCTACCTACATGTCCATTGAGATCCCCTCCTAGGAAAACTTTCTCTCCTTGGGGTATATCCTGAAGTACCCCTTCTAGATCCTCCCAAAATTTTACCTTAAAGTGTTCTGCTAACCCAACCTGAGGTGCGTACCCACTAATAACATTAAAGGTGTCCTGTCCCACTACCAATTTTAAGACTATGATACGATCTCCTACTCTTCTTACATCCACGACATCCTTCTTCCACTCCTTGTCCACAATAATCCCTACCCCATTTCTTGATCTGATTTTTCCCGTATACCACAGCTTAAATCCCGAGTTGTCTAATTCTTTCGCTTTTTCACCTGTCCACTTAGTTTCTTGTAGGCACATAAAATTGATCTTCCTCCTCACCATAACATCCACTATTTCCATAGATTTTCCAGTAAGTGTGCCTATATTCCATGTACCAAAGCGAATCCTCCTGTCATGAACTAGCTTCTTTACCCACACCCGTTCACGAAAATGTGGGAACCCTTGCTTACTTTTCACTACATCCGGGCGGCGATGCAGCGGCTCTTGCTCTTTTGACACTGTACTCGAGCCATACAGCGCGTTGCTTCCGGGCAACGACCTAGCATTCACATTATTACGTAATTGATCCATGTCATAGAGATTCGACAAAGTTTAACGTTGGCTGTCGAAAGCCTAACACAAGGACTGAAATTTACTCTAAAAATTGAAATTTACTTACATTAGGAAAGCAAGTTAAAAGTGGAATAAATTAGTCTAAAAATCTTAATTTTTAAAGACTTGATCTATCTCATGAGAACTTCTCATCTAATAGTTGGATTGATAAATTCAACTTCTATAAAAGGTTATTGTCAAGTCAAGCACATAGTGGAGTAAGTAGATTCCGAATAGGATAAACTCCTGTTTGGACAATCTGTACAACATAAGTTGATATGAAGAGTAGATTAACATAAAAAGTAGAACTGAATATAAACGTTTATTCAACAGCAAAGATGCAAGCATTACACAAGGACTGCTTCTGCAAAATTATTTGAGAATGAATACCCAAATCATGAAAACTTGTTCCATATATTGAGGAACCAAGAAAACAAAAGGAAATATTTAATAGTTGTGTCTCCCTCTTTAATTTAGAAAGATGATGATCAAAGCAATTGAGAGCACAGCTTTTACAGTATCAGTAGATGTGGCTAAGCATGAAAGCTATCACCACTCTCGAAATCATATCGCTATCATCTGTATTTTGATCTACATCCAAGAACCCACCCAAAAGTCCATCTATGAAATCATCTCAAAACCCAGTAAGTGAACTGGATCCATGGCTTGGTAGACATGAGAAGCCGCTTGTCTTGGTTTATTGGACTGTTCGTCCCACCTCAAAAACACAACACAGATCAAACTTGCCAAGTTGTCGTGTTTTGGTCATAATCAGGGTTGGCAAGTCACAACAATGCCCCCTGATCCAGCAGAGTTTGAGACAATTATCAAGATGGTTTCTACATTATTGTACAGATGCAAGAATCTGAATCCTCATCTTCTGAATCACTGACATCACTGCAGACACAATGTGAGACCAAATGGGAAATAATTCTTGTATATCTCAATAAATAACACACATAAAACTGATTGTCATACTCAATTACATTTTGTTACATTGAAGTTGTATTGCAAATGCATTTAACTTTTATCCCAAACACACAAAAAAATAAAAAATAAGAGACAATGACCAATAAATCCTTCCTCAATACAGCACAGGTTAAGAATCCAGCCAAGGATTTAAGGCATTTTCAACTTCTTCATGAATTGAGCAAGCAGAATGAAATTCCACCTCGGAACTCACCAGAATAAGTCCCTAATTCTCTGCATTTTTTCCAGTATGTGTCAAAGTAAAACACCTTTTTAAATGCACTCTTCCTCACTAAAACCAACTAGCCTGCATTTTTGCTTCTTATTCTCCTTATTATCCCATCATTCTTATTCCTAACTTGTACAAAAGGAAACACATCTTAAATCTAATCTAGTATTTCACTCCATTCTACCTTTTACATTCAATAACGACAAAGATAATAAAAATGAAACAGAAAGGAAAGCAAGGAAAATGATTGCACAGGTACAAGAGAAGCCTTACTCCTGTGATTTCAGTGGCACCCCTTTTATTCTATATTTGATGAAATTCATAGTAGTTAACTAAAACATATAATGGGTTTCATGTTTTTCAAAATGTGCCATTAATGCAAATGCAAATGCTCTAGACTCAACAATCATAATAAATTATGTTTAGGTAGTGAAAACTCTTCTGCAAAAGAAATTGTGATGCATAACATAGGTGGGAAGTTAGTAAAGATTTTAGCCACTGGAAAAATCATAATATAGTGTTCCATGGCCACTGGAAAAATTTTACCCATTCACACTTGTCCGTCAGACAGACTTCAAATATTTAAGGAGACACACTGATAGCAGGAACACTCAGCACATTGTATTCCTCCAATATTTCTCATATTAACCTAATCATTGCCAGCAACTTACATTGACATTTTCCCTGTAGTACAATCAAAAGCCTCACTAATTATCAAAGATTAAAAGTTTAGCAAACTGGAATTTTGTTCCTTGAAAAATTGTGTGCGTATTGATTTGTCCCTCCAAAGATCACCTACATCAGTTAACAACAACAACAATGGCTTCGCAAGTGTTAATGCTCGGGTGATCAGAAGATTAAGAGGCCTCCACTTGTTTTTTTGGTTAAGATCAAACACTTGGAGAGATCAGGAATATGATTTGGAAAGACAAGATGGTCTCTGGCAAATCAAATTCTGTGCAAATCCTAAAATCTGTGGGATTATAATTCAAGAATCACATAGCTAGTAATTTACAAGTCTGCACAAAGTCTTAATCTATAAAAATGAATCTTTTCTAATTTGAACTTAAATTTAATGTTCTTTAATCTTTTTCACTTTGCTATAAATGCTAAGAAGCAGAAGATAAGTGTTCACAGTTTTTAAATACGGTCATGACAAAAGAAACTTGCTAGTCAATAGGTGAGGGTTGCCCTTAATGGAGGACAAAATATACAGAACTTAAATGAGGATTAGTTAGTAAATGAAGGTGATACAAAATGAAACACCTGAAGTGCCCTACAAATTCCAATCCTATTAGGTAAGAAAACACCATCCAAAAGTACCATTTACAGATTATCACTATGAGACTCATAATAGATTACCTGCAGTAAGGCCTAAGTAAAACCAGCAGTAGAAAGTAGTTGGATTTCAAACATATTAGGTCAAACCAAACTAAGATCTGATATAAAATCTAAGCCATGACATGGTACATAGGCCAACCTTTAAGAGAGTAGTAGTTCTAAAGATCCAAACACAACATAAGCCCATGAATTATTTTTCTTTTTTGATAAAAAAATGCAGTAAAAATCAAGTTAAAACAAGACTTTAAAATTTTTGGAATAGAAAAAGTTAATTAAAAGAAGATAAACCCATTAATTAAGTTGAAATTTACTTGTTCTTTTCCTTTATGGGATAGAAAAGAGAATAAAACAAAAAGGTCACAAGTTCCAATTTCATATGTTGGAAATTTTCAGCATTGGGAGAAGTTTCAAAAGTCAAACAACAAAACAGTGAAATGAGAAGGGGAGAGAAAAAAGGATCAAAATTGTCTAAATTAAGAGGAATGTACTGGTTCAAAGAACCTCTAAAGAAACAACAAAACCATACATCCACTAATTATCAACGCACAAATATTCTGTGATATTATCAGCATTAAACATAATCAGCTTCTAATTCCTAATCCAACTTGACCTTCTGACAAAGACTTCAAAGCTTAATTACCTTAAGTTGATCCAAATACTCCTAAAATAAAATATAGGTAATATCAAACAACTGAATGAAATGATGATCAACGTAAACACATCCGCATGATCAAATCAAGGGTAATGAACGTGAAAATGACAGACACCTAAGTTTCCACGGACTTTATTAACTCATTCCAGAAGACTTGCTTATTTAGTGCAAAAAATACCATCTTACCATCACAAACCACTATATTTACAGACATGTCATCACTACCCTACACAACATAAATTTAGCAAAAATTCACAACATTCCTCAAATTAGGAAAAACAAAAACATGTCAACCTCTTCTTTCCTTTTCCTACAGCAACACAACTGAAGTAGCCAACTAGTGCATAATAAGTATTCCAATTCTAACCAAGAGAACATTCAAATCATAAAACTGCAAAAAAGTTACCATGAAAAGAAAACAAATCAAGACAAAAACAGAACAATTCAAATAGCCAACCCAAATTCACCAAGATTTACCATATCGAAAAAACAAAAAAGGGTACCTTGGCTCATATTCCAACACCTCAGCAAGCTTGTTTCCATTCCTATCATTCCACTGCACTTTCCGGCGAGTCTTTTCACAGTTTCTGGACATGCCACCTCTCCGAGGAGGCAACAAAGAATTGGAATCACTATCATCTTCTCCGTTTACATGATCTTCAACCTTTTCACAAACCAAAGAAGAAGCCACCACAGGTTTATGTTTATCCATGAGGCAACCATTAACATCCTCGGAATCCATATCCACCAACAACCACACACACACACTCACACAAACAAACACAGAAAATAAATATTTCAACCCAGAAAAGATTTAGAACAATTTAAAGATTTGGAAGAGACCCATTTGACCCAGTTGACTAAAAAACATTTTCCAACTTCAAAATCTGAAAAAAGATCAAAACTTTGGATGGGAAGAACAAGTCTAAGAAAGGTCAACGTTTTCTCCACGACGGTGATATGGAGAGATCAGTGGAAACAAACATTGAGAAGGGGAAAAAAATTAAAGTGGGAAGAAAATCAAGAAATTGTGAGAAGAGAATCTCAGTGTAAAGAATGGAAATTTATTTTCTCGAGAAAATGAGGGAAAGTTTTTCTCGTTACGAAATGACAACCCATCATCGGGTTTTATTTATGTATTTATTTATTAGTAAAATGGGAAGAAAAATCCCAACACGTAAGAGCTTGAGAAAATAAACATGTTGCACACTGCTTTTGCATAATATTTGTGTAAATGTAACAGTAACATTCTCCGCTGACAAACCTGAAACGTTAAATGGTATCAGCTGCTAAATACCAAAATAAAATGTTAGTTAAAATTAATAGATTTCACAACATTAGATTTTCTTAAAACTAAAATTGAAAACCCAATATCAACTGCTAAATACAAAAATAAAAAGAGTTTTTAATAAAATTAGTTAAAATATTAACTAAAAGCCAAAAAATTAATTAAAAGTTGAAAATTAATTGCTAGTTACCTAGTCTTTAAATACAAGAATATGTTTTTAAATTTGTTTATCATTTTTATAAGATTTTTTTAAGTTGTCTCTTCTATTAATTTTCTTTATCAAAATACCATTGATTATTTTATATCATGTTTTAAAACCTAGATTGACCCATTTGATTACGAATAGGAGGGAAATTAATCATGGGAACGGTTGTGTAGTTGACATGGGATTCAATTTAGTTGGATCGATTGGATTAAAATTTAATTATTTAAAAAAATATAAAATTTAATAAAAAAACAAAATATAATGCACTCAACAATTAAATCAAGAATCTAAAATTTATTTAATGTATCAATTTACCACCAAATTTTTATTACTTCACTTTAATTATTTATCTTTTAAAATGTTTATTTTAGTCCTTAAGAATTAAATTAATCTTTTGGTTAATGAAAAAAATATTAATGATTAAAATTGCTACAAAATATAAAGTTTTTTTCCTCTTCTTCATAACCTCATCCAACAAATTCTCAAGCTGGCAAATGATGTTCTCAACACCAAATTTGAGCACCCCAAAACACACTAACACTCTCCTCGGCAAAATTCCTGCATGGGGTTACTTTTAGAAACATTTTCCCGAAATGGGTCTGTTTCTAAAGTAATCCCTGCATGGTGCTCTTTTTTACGTAGAGCCCATGCAAATCGCAGGAGGGAATGGCGCTTTCCCTGTGAATGCGACAGCTGGCCATGGTGTCGCCATTAACGATGGCGTTTTGCTGGAGCTTGGACTCGCCAGTCAAACTGGCGAGTTGATGTTAGGGCACTGTTTGCCCAGCCTACGCGTGCAGCAGGAAGTTGCAGAGAGGGACAGGCTTTTGCAGATGAAAGCGCCAGTGCCACTAGCGATTTGGGCTGCAGTTGGGAGTAGCCAGTGGCACTGGCGATTTGAGGTTGATGTAGCCATTCCCAATGGCGATTTCAGCCCTTTATAAACCCCTGGTCCATCTATTTGATGTGCGTTTCTTGAAAATACTGAGAGCTCATATGTTTATGAAGGTGCACATCCATATTTTATGTGCGTTTTTTAAAAAATAGTGAGTTTCAAATTGTTTATTATCCTATCAAGTTCAATCCGAAAAACGTTGTTGAAGGCAGGTATAAAAGTTCAAATGTGTATTGAATGAATGTTATTTTTATAGTTAGTTATTTTATAGTTATTTTATAATTATATTAAGTTGGTGTTGGTATTTATGTTGTATTAGTGTCTTAAAAATTTATGAGTGTTCTTTGAACTGTGTTGATGTTGGTGTTTTTTTAAGATGAAGCGATAGTATTTTTTTAATTAGATTAGGTTCATTTGTTGGTGTGTTAAAAATTTATATGCGTTGAAGTTGAAAGTATTATTTATTTTAATATAAGTGTAGTAATAATTTTTTAATTACCTATTTTCATTTTGAAGTTATTATTGTGAAGATTAATTATTTATATGTCCGCCTATTTGAGATATTGTACAAATGATTGATGCTATTGATATTTAGACACTTATAAATTACGGACACCATAACAATATGTTTAAATTTTTGTTATATTTTTTTCCGTCAAATCATTTAACGAAAGACACCATAATAAGTTATTTGACGATGCTTTGTTGTTTCTCGTATCATATTCATTTGAATATATTTGTAGTAATTTTGTAATTACCTATTTTCATTTTGAAGTTATTATTGTTAAGATTAATTATCTATATTATTAACTTCGTTCATGAATTTTTTTATTTTGTCTTTAAAATCACTATGTTGAAATTATTCATTTTTTTTAAGTGTGTCCCATGAAATTTATTTCAAGTTAATTAAATTATTTTAAAAGACAAATTGAATGTGAAATTCCAATAAAGGGACCTTTTGTGATTAGATTTTATTAGTTTGAAATGATTCATTTTTTTTAAGTGTGTCCCATAAAATTTATTTCAAGTTAATTAAATTATTTTAATAGACAAATTTAATGTGAAATTCCAATAAAGGGACCTTTTGTGATTAGATTTTATTAGTTTGAAATTATTCATTTTTTTTTAAATGTGTCCCAAGAAATTTATTTCAAGTTAATTAAATAATTTTAAAAGACAAATTTAATGTGAAATTCCAATAAAGAGAGCTTTTGTGATTAGATTTTATTAGTTTGGATTTAAGTGTGTCCCATTTTATAATTTTTATGACGTGTTAAAATATTGTTTTTGTATGTACACGATGAATTCGGTTATAACAGTGCTGTATTTCAATGGAAGAGTATATGAAGATAATGATGGTGTAATATTTGAAGGCAGTAAAAAAGCGATACAGATTAAACGTGGAATTAGTTTCAATGCTTTGAAGAAAAAAATTGGAGATAAGGTAAAGTTACAAAATAATGAAATTATTTCTGCTATCAGTTGTAGATTTTTAGTGTCAGGAAAATATATTGCCTTGCAAATTTGTGATGACGAAGACGTCGAGACGATGCTGGAAAGTTTTAAACAACAACAAGAAATGTCAGTTCTAGAATTGTACATAGAAAAGGATGTGGCTGGAGGTTCAATGTTTCATTCTGCAAATTCCCTTACATCATGTGGAAATTATGTATCTAACGATGACACATAACCGCCAACAAATATGAGCAATTTAAATCTTGACGAAGATGATGATCATGATGATGATGATTATCTTGAGTCTAACTCATACGTTGAAGAGTCTTTAGACGAAGATGATAGTGTTGACGGTATATCTGATACAGACGATGAAGTCACCGACATTCCTCAACCAGTAAGAATTGTTCACCCAGCAGAAGGTATAATTTGCTGAATTAAAAAATTAGACAATACATTTATTATTTGATGTCTATTGAATTTAATGCTAAATAAGCATTATTTGAATTTGAATGCTTTGAACTGTTAGGTGCACAACGAATTGAAAATCCATTTTGGAATAATGCTTTACATTATAACAATATCAACTGGAGTTATCCTGATGAGGAGGACATTTGTGGTTTGGAGATGCCGTCGACCTTTAATGTTGGCCAAGAATTATATGTTGGCATGGAATTTGATAGTAAAGATGCGGTCAAGAATGCACTCAAACAATATGTTATGAAGGTGCATCAAAGTTTCAAAGTTGTTGAAAGCAAATCGAACAAGTATGTGGTTTGTTGCTTGAATAAAAATGCAGAGTGTCCTTGCCCTTTCTATATGAGGGCAATTTTATCCAAAAAAACAGATACGTGGAAAGTCACACAATGGGGTGGACCACACACATGTCTGAATATGACCATGACACAAGATCACGAGAAACTTGATTCAGATTTAATTGTCACTTGTGTAGTAGGTACGTATTTTATGTTCATATTATGTTCATTTTTTGTTAATTGTCATTTAAATTTTGTTATGTTATTGACAGGCATGGTCAGAGAAGATCCATCAATAAAAATTTCGTTGATTCGAGAGAGGATTAATAGTGAATTTGCGTACAAGGTGTCGTACAAAAAAGCGTGGTTGGCGAAACAGAAAGCCATTGCAATTGAATATGGCGATTGGGATGAGTCTTATGCGAAACTTTCGTCGTGGCTAACACACATGCAAAATCATTCTCCTGGATCATATTTTCAAGTACTACATGACGATTTTATCGTTGGGAATACGGTTAGTCGCGAACACCGTCAGTTTCATAGAGTTTTTTGGACTTTTGGCCAATGTAAAGAGGCTTTCAAGTACTGTAAGCCAATCATACAAGTTGACGACACACATTTGTACGGCAAATACCGTGGGACCCTCTTAATGGCCACATCACAAGATGGAAATGGTGGTGTCCTTCCTCTAGCATTCGCGGTGGTTGAAGGTGAGACGTTGACAGCGTGGTCATGGTTTTTGGCACACTTGCGTGAATACGTCACAGATAAAAATGGTATTTGTCTGATATCTGATCGACACGCGAGTATAAAGTCCGCTGTCGCTAACGAAGCACTTGGTTGGCAACCTCCCCACGGTTATCATGTCTACTGCGTGCGTCACATAGCAAGCAACTTCAATCGGAAATTCAATAATGCAAAACAAAAAGAAATGTTGAAGAAATTGGGTAAGATTTCATATTTGATGGTCCCGTTTATTTACCTTTCATATATACTTATCCACGTTATTCATAACTAATTTTATGCAGCCTACACTCCTTGCAAGCACATTTTTGATCAAAATTTAGAAAAATTTCGTGAACTGAGTCCAGCCATAGCCACATGGATTGATCGAATTTCAAAGGAAAAATGGACGATGGCTTATGATAGAGAAGGACGTCGATATGGCCACATGACAACCAACCTCTCAGAATGTATCAATAAGGTTTTGAAGGATTGTCGCAACATTCCCATAACAGCATTGGTTAAATCAACGTACAGTAGGTGTCGAAAGTACTTTGTTGAGCGGGGCCGCCAAGCGCAAAGACAGTTAAATGAAGGGCAAGTATATTGTTCAAAGCTTGTTAAAGAACTTAGAAAAAATCAAGAACAAGCTTGTTCGCACATTGTTCGCGTGTATGACATCCACTCCACAAGGTTTGAAGTAGAGGAGACCTTCAATCCTATTACGCAACGTGGCGGACAAAAATGGGCAGTTAACTTGAATGGTCATTATTGTCAATGCGGAAGGTATTCTGCGCTTCACTATCCATGTTCACATATTATTGCAGCTTGTGGTTACGTGAGCCTGAACTACTACCAATATATAGATGTTGTTTATACAAATGAGCACATCTTAAAAGCTTACTCCCCACAATGGTGGCCTCTTGGGAATGAAGCGGCTATTCCTCCTTCTAATGACGCATGGACACTTATCCCTGACCCAACTACAATTCGTGCGAAAGGTCGGCCAAAATCAACAAGGATAAGGAATGAGATGGATTGGGTCGAACCATCTGACCACCGAAAAAAATGCAGTAGATGTGGAGCCGAAGGGCATAACAGGCGTCGCTGTCCAATGCAATCTGAGCGTGGGAGTTGTTCAAATCATTGATTTATGTATGTTAGTCGAGTGACTTGTATTTGTTTAAGTTGTCTTCAATGAATTGAATTTCTGGGGTTGAATCAGTTTGTGGAGTTCTATGAATTCATTAGTTAAAAACATTACTTATTTTTGTTTGTGTACATTAACTATTTGTGGGGTTCCATGAATTAATTAGTTAAAACCCTAACCCAAACACCTAAACCCTAACCCCAAGTCCTAGGAAACATCCCTAATCCCTAAACCTAACCCTAATACATAAACCATAACCCTAAACCCTTACTCTAATCCATAACACCTAAACCATCAAACCTAACCCTAACCCCTTACCCTAATCCATAACACCTAAACCATCAAACCTAACCCTAACCCCTTACCCTAATCCATAACACCTAAACCATCAAACCTAACCCTAACCCCTTACCCTAATCCATAACACCTAAACCATCAAACCTAACCCTAACCCCTTACACTAATCCATAAAACCTAAACCATCAAACCTAACCCTAACCCCTTACACTAATCCATAAAACCTAAACCATCAAACCTAACCCTAACCCCTTACCCTATTCCATAAAACCTAAACCTAACCCCTTACCCTAAACCCTAAACCAACTCAACCCTAAACCCTTAAACCCCAAATGTCTAACCCTAACCCAAACCCTAAACCCTAACCCCTTAAACCCCAAACCTCTAACATCTAACTCTAACCTCTAACTCTAACCCTAACACCTAATCCAAACCCTAAACCCTTAAACCCCAAACCTCTAACTCTAACCCTAACACCTAATCCAAACCCTAAACCCTTAAACCCCTAACCTATAACCCCTAACCCTAACCCCTAATCCAAACCCTAAACCCTTAAACCCCAAACCTCTATCATCTAACTCTAACCTCTAACTCTAACCCTAACACCTAATCCAAACCCTAAATCCTTAAACCCCTAACCTATAACCCTTAACCCTAAACCCTTAAACCCCAAACCTCTATCATCTAACTCTAACCCTAACCCAAACCCAACCAACTCAACCCTAAACCCTTAAACCCCAAAAGTCTAACCCTAAACCCAAACACTAACCCCTAATCCAAACCCTAAACCCTTAAACCCCTACCCTATAACCCCTAACCCTAACCCCTAATCCAAACCCTAAACCCTTAAACCCCAAACCTCTAACATCTAACCCAAACCCTAAACCCTTAAACCCCTAACCCTAACCCTAAACCCTTAAACCCCAAACCTCTAACTCTAACCCTAACACCTAATCCAAACCCTAAACCCTTAAACCCCAAACCTCTAACTCTAACCCTAACACCTAATCCAAACCCTAAACCCTTAAACCCCTAACCTATAACCCCTAACCCTAACCCCTAATCCAAACCCTAAACCCTTAAACCCCAAACCTCTATCATCTAACTCTAACACTAACACCTAATCCAAACCCTAAACCCTTAAACCCCTAACCTATAACCCTTAACCCTAACCCCTAATCCAAACCCTAAACCCTTAAACCCCAAACCTCTATCATCTAACTCTAACCCTAACCCAAACCCAACCAACTCAACCCTAAACCCTTAAACCCCAAAAGTCTAACCCTAAACCCAAACCCTAACCCCTAATCATAACCCTAAACCCTTAAACCCCTAACCCTAACCCCTAATCCAAACCCTAAACCCTTAAACCCCAAACCTCTAACATCTAACCATAACCCTAAACCAAACCCAACCAACTTAACCCTAAACCCTAAACCTAAACCATAAACACTAAACCCTAAACCCTATCCCTCAAACCCCAAACCTCTAACCCTAAACCCTAACCCAACCAACTCAACCATATCCCTTAAACCCCAAACATCTAGCCCTAACCCTAACCCCTAATCGAAACCATAAACCCTTAAACCCCTAACCTCTAACCTTAACCCTAACACAAACCCAACCAACTCAACCCTAAACCCTTAAACCCGACACCTCTAACCCTAACCCAAACCCAAATCGAAACACCTACACCCTATCCCTTAAACCCCTAATGCATAAAACCAAACCCTAACCCATTGCCATAATCCCTAACACCTAACCCTAAACCCTTACCATAATCCATAAACCCTATCCCTCAACCCTAACACCTAACCATAAACCCTTACCCTAATCCCTGAAACCTAACCCTACACCTTTACCATAATCCATGAAACCTAACCCTAAACCCTTGCCCTAATCCATAAACTTAAACCCTAGCAGCTAACCATAATACATAAAGCCTAACCCTAACCCCACAACCTAACCATAATGCATAAACCCTAACCCTAACCCCTTGCCATAATCCCTAAACCTTAACCTTTACCATAATCCATAAACCCTAACCCTAAAACATATCCATCAACCCTAAACCCTAAACTTAGTTTATTATTATACTTTGATGCGCCACATAAACTCTATACATTAGTAAGGCATAATAAATCAGATGCGATAGATTAATTGTCAAAATCAAATGTCTTACAAACAACAACAAAATTACACAGATACATCAAAATCAATCATTATGGTGTCCGTGATGTCGTGAGGATGTGCCACATGGTCGATCCCATCTTCGCGCTTGACGATCAGGATTTCTTCTTCCGCCGCGTTGTCTCCCCGCTTCTGCTTGCTCAGCCTCTGCAGAAAACTCCTGACGCAAATCAACACCTAATAAGTCGCCCATATCAGGTATTGCTCCGGGTACATTCCATTGCGGAGCAAATGGGGCGTTAGGTGTTGCCATGGAGGCATCGTGCTGTTGTGAAGGAGTCATAGTGGGCCATGAAAAATGAGCTTGTGTTTCCGCAACACCACCGAACGAATGTGAGGTCTCAGAAGTATCAGTATCATGACCTACAAAAGGATACTGATACATCTGTGAAGGATATTCGGAAAATGTTGCTGGCGTGTAATACATTCCATGACCACGCTCCATCATTTGTTGGGAATATTGTTCGGCTTCAACAGGCTCCCTTCGTCTGCCTATGCCCCGAGTTTCAACACTTGACTGAAGAATGTGAAACTCTGGGGCTGGGAATTCACGCTCTGATGCTGGACCATGTGACACTGGCTCAGTGATTCTCTCTTGCTCTTCAGATATAATCGCTAACTTATCCACGTAAGGCACGAGATCATCAACCGTCCACGTGTTCCTCCCTTGTGGTGACACCATATATTGTAAAGTCTCCACAACTTCACCCTGCAATTAGTAGCGTCAACAAATTATTGCTCATGCTTAAGAAATTAATTAGAAGTTAAACATTGAGAAACAGATAAATACCAATGCAGCTGTGTTTGCATTGTTTGGGTCGACAAACATCTTTGTTTTACGCCTATACCACACCATGTAGTCCGAGTTATAACCCAGTAGGCCCTCCTGCCGAGGATAAACGTCGACCCTAAACTCTGCTCGGTTGTTCCACTGACCAATGATTGGGGCCAACAGGTGGAACCAATTCTCATCTTGTTTGCCTTTGAGCGTTATGCCATGGAGATTCTACGGTTGCGAAGGACACCCGGGAATGGGTTGTTGCAATCCAAATTGTCGTAAAACTCTATCGGGTTGGTGCCACTCAACAACATGGAAACAAATCAGTGGCACCACCGCAAACCAGGCTACACTTCCAACCACACAAATTGGAGGCAACGCTCCCATCACAGTTGCTGTGTATGGCTCCCAGACAAACTGCATATAACAACACACTTGTCAATTTTCAGTCAAGTGGCTAGATATTAAAATTTCATTTAACCATTACATTACGATGTTCTTACCTCATGTCGTTTCATCAGATCCAATTTGCGACGGAAAATTCTAAGATCATCATTGCCAATATGCTGATTTCCACGTCGCAGCCACCTACAATAAAAAAGAAATCATCATTGTCAACACATTCCATCAATAAATATTTTTAATTCAAATCTAATTTTTTAAACGACAAACCTGTGTCCGAGTGGTTTATTTTCTATGACGGGAGGCGTCCTCTTTGGAGCTAAAGTTGTACATCGTTCCCATGCCCACATTTGGATTAAGATGCACATACCTCCGATTGATTTAACTTTGTAATCGGTGGCGCTGCACATCTCTCTATATAAATACACAAGCACGGCAGGTCCCCACGCATACGTGCTGCACTGTTCAAAGTCACGTAAAAATTGTAGGTACCTTAAGGAAACTCTGCTACTACTTTTGTTAACAAAGAGGACACCTCCTATGAATCGAAGGATCCACGCACGGGTAAACCTTTGTAATTGTTCAACGTTACCCTCATCAATATTTATGTGAGAAAAATGGTGAGCCAGCCAACTTAATTTGACGACACTGCCTTCAAGTTCGCCTTCCTGTGGTCGGACTCCTAATAATTCTTCACATAAGTCGGCCCAATCAAGATTTGTTGAACCAATTAGTGGTGTCCCATCAATACGAAGACCTAATAAGACTGACACATCTTGGAGAGTAATGGTAGCCTCTCCGCATCTCAGGTGAAACGTGTGGGTTTCAGGTCTCCATCTTTCAATGAACGCACTAATTAAGGCTGCATTTATCTTTAGGTATCCCATCTTAATTATCCAATAAAACCCACATTGCCGAAGCAGAGGAACAATTTCCTCTGGTATTTGTTCTTCACCTTGATACGTCGGCACTGCTCGTCTGATGTGTAGTTTTCTGTCTGCTTCTCCATTCCAAACATGTTCTGAAACATGCTTGGGTTGCATCCACAAAACGTCACCCTCAATTGGACCAGACCTCGTTTGTATACTTGATGCGCATGATGACGAAGATGCCATTGATCCTACACAATAAAATATAATACAATTAAATTAATAATAAAAATTACACATAGTCTCCAAATTTCAAATAAATAACAAATATTATAATTATCAATTCTAACTAAAACAAACTTAAGATAAAAAAACTAATAACTTAAGATATAAAAAAATTAATAACACATATTAAATTTATAATTTCTAACTAAAAATAACTTAAGATAAAAAAAAACTAATAACACATATTAAATTATCAAATTAAATTAAATTTATCATTTCTAACTAAAACTAACTTAACATAAAAAAACTAATAACACATATTAATACAACTATAATTATCAAATTAAATTAAATTTATAATTTCTAAGTAAAACTAACTTAAGATAAAAAAGCTAATAACACATATTAATAAAATTATAATTATCAATTCTAACTAAAAATAACTTAAGATAAAAAAAAAACTAATAACACATATTAAATTGTCAAATTAAATTAAATTTATAATTTCTAACTAAAAATAACTTAAGATAAAAAAAAACTAATAACACATATTAAATTATCAAATTAAATTAAATTTATCATTTCTAACTAAAACTAACTTAACATAAAAAACTAATAACACATATTAATAAAACTATAATTATCAAATTAAATTAAATTTATAATTTCTAAGTAAAACTAACTTAAGATAAAAAAGCTAATAACACATATTAATAAAATTATAATTATCAATTCTAACTAAAAATAACTTAAGATAAAAAAAAACTAATAACACATATTAAATTGTCAAATTAAATTAAATTTATAATTTCTAACTAAAAATAACTTAAGATAAAAAAAACTAATAACACATATTAAATTATCAAATTAAATTAAATTTATCATTTCTAACTAAAACTAACTTAACATAAAAAAACTAATAACACATGTTAATAAAACTATAATTATCAAATTAAATTAAATTTATAATTTCTAAGTAAAACTAACTTAAGATAAAAAAGCTAATAACACATATTAATAAAATTATAATTATCAATTCTAACTAAAAATAACTTAAGATAAAAAAAAACTAATAACACATATTAAATTATCAAATTAAATTAAATTTATAATTTCTAACTAAAACTAACTTAAGATAAAAAAAACTAATAACACATATTAATAAAATTATAATTATCAATTCTATCTAAAACTAACTTAAGATAAAAAAAAACTAATAACACATATTAAATTATCATTTCTAACTAAAACTAACTTAACATAAAAAAACTAATAACACATATTAATAAAACTATAATTATGAAATTAAATTAAGTTTATAATTTCTAACTAAAACTAACTTAAGATGAAAAACCTAATAACACATATTAATAAAATTATAACTATCAATTCTAACTAAAACTAACTTAAGATAAAAAAAAACTAATAACACATATTAATAAAATTATAACTATCAATTCTAACTAAAACTAACTTAAGATAAAAAAAAAACTAATAACACATATTAATAAAATTATAACTATCAATTCTAACTAAAACTAACTTAAGATGAAAAACCTAATAACACATATTAATAAAATTATAACTATCAATTCTAACTAAAACTAACTTATAAAAATACTACTAATACGTATTAATAAAACTATAATTATCATCACAATACAAATAAAATAAAAAATTAATTAAACAAACTTACAAAAGAAGAGGTTTGCTCAAATACAAACAGCACAGCAACACTCCTTCGTTCTTCCTCAAACACAGCACCGATCTTCTCTTTTCTTTTCTTTTTCTCGTGTGAAATGGTCTACGAAGAGGGGGATTTAAGCAGCTCAGGCAACGCGAATCGCTGCTGGTGCTGGCGCCTTTGGCCAAGCAAAACGCCATTGAAGATGGCGCTTCCTGCAGCGTTGCAGACTGCAACCTTGGAAACAGCCTCTGCTGCTGCTGCTACTGCCTGCACCCTACGAAATCTGCACCCTCAACTCGCCAGTTTGACTGGCGAGTCCAACCCCTGCAACACGCCATCGTGAATGGCGACACCATGGCCAGCTGTCGCGTTCTCAGGGAAAGCGCCATTCTCTCCTGCGATTTGCATGGGCTCTACGTAAAAAAGAGCACCATGCAGGGATTACTTTAGAAACAAACCCATTTCGGGAAAATGTTTCTAAAAGTAACCCCATGCAGGAATTTTGCCCACTCTCCTCCGCTTCCAACCAGCCCTTCCACAACCACCTTAGCCCTTCTAAATAACGGTTTTAGACGCTTAACCATTGATTCTTCCCCGCTGGCGAAGATAGCTAGGGTTCCGTTCTTTGCGCCACAATTGTCCTTGTATATGGAGGCGTTGATGGAGTGGCAACCTTTGATGCGGCGGCACCTAAGATTTTGGGTGAGGGAGGGCTTCGAGGTTTTCACGTCGATGAGGACACCACCGAGGCGAACGACAAAGAGGGTGCCGGAGAAGGGGTGGAGGAGGACGAAGAGGAAGATGACGTCAGAGTGGGCGGCGATGACATGGGTGTTGAGAAGTGGGCTCCGAGGAGTGGTTGGGCCTTGGAAAAGGTGCGATTGAAGAGGGAATTACTTTGTGCACCCAACTTTTATCTTATACATCCAACATTTTTTCATTTTTTCCAAAATTACCCTGGAAAACTTACAGATTCGTAATCCATAAACTTACGAATTCGTAATCTGCAAGATTACGAATTGGCAATTCGTATGCTCATACGGATTAAAATTACATTTGCAGTAAATATACATTAGAAAGTAATGCACCAAAATTATTTTTCATAAAATTTATTATGTAAATTTACATGTGCATTAAATATAATTAGAAATTTTAATGTTATATATAGCGACATTAATTATTTTAGGACATAATTGGCCTATTAGCTCAGTTTGTTAGAGTATCTTGTTAATAACCTAAAAGTCACAGGTTTGAATCCTGCATGGAAAGCATTTTTTAAAAAAATTATAAAAAAAAAATTGTAATTCGTACGTACATACGGAATCTCCCTTCGTCTCATCTTCTTCCTTCGTTTTCTTGATTCCTTTTCCTTGGTTTGTGCCCGCCACCGTTGTTGGCTGCTTCCATTGTCGGCTTTGAGGACGTCTCCATCGCCATCATGTCATTTGTGCCATCAAGGTAAGCTTTCGTATTCTTCGTTGATGGCGTTAATGGTTGCTTTGTGTTTATTGGATTCCGTATAATACATATGGATTACATAATTCATATGAGTTATATGGATTAAGTAATCCGTATGACTTATACGAATTAAGTAATTCGTATAACTCATATGGATTATATAATTCATATGATTTATACGGATTACTTAATCCGTATAAGTCATACAGATTGTGAAATCCATATGAGTTATACGGATTACCTAATCTATATTTTTTTTAATTATTAATAAATTAATTATATTTTTTTTAATAGTAAAAGTTTTTTTTTTATAAAAAGTATTATTTTGATTTTTGTTTTTAAATAGTTTTTTTGTATGAAATATAAATATATAATTTTCTTTTTTTTTAAATATTTATTGTTTATTTTTTAAATAAAAAATAGTTTATTTGAATTATGTCTTTAAATATTTATTTTTTAATTATAAATATATTAATTTTCCTTTTGTAATTAAATACGTATTGTTTGTTTTTTAAATAAGAATAGTTTATTTTGGATTATGTTTTGAAATAGTTGTTTTTTTAATTGTAAATATATTAATTTTATTTTTGTTTTTAAATACGTATTGTTTGTTTTTTAAATAAAAATAGTTTATTTTGAATTATGTTTTTAAATATTTATTTTTTAAACTGTAAATATATTAATTTTGTTTTTGGTTTTAAATACGTATTGTTTGTTTTTTAAAATAGTTAATATATTTTAATAAAAAAAATACATAATTTTCATTTTTGTTTTGAAAAAGCTATTGTTTTATTTTTAATTATAAATATATTTATGATTATTATATATTTGCTTTTTATGTAAGTAATTAATTATAGTGTTTTTTAAGTTGATTTTCAATAAAAAAAGTTAATTCACTATATAAAATTGATTACAAATAAATTTTGAAAATATATATGTATATATATGTATGTATATAATAATTTTTTCATTTATTAATGATTGTATTGTAACTGATAGAAGTATTGTTTGAATTTTGACATAAATTTGTATGTATGTCCAAATTTACAGATTATGGTTAGAACTAGAGGTTTAGGTCGTGTTTTAGATAGAGTTATAGGAAAAGCCTTGGGGAGAGAAGATAATCATGATTTTGATAAAGTTTCCCAGCGGCGAAGGCCCACAGCATCTGCACATAGGCAATGTGAAGCTATCGCTATTGCTGAGGATGCTCCTCACGTGGCTGACGCAGCTGAAGAGGTCTTCCAACAACTTGAAGAAGTAGTTGTTGATGCCCAAGGTTTTCCAGGCAGGCTACACAACACATTAGTTCTGACTGTCTATGCTGATCATGTTGCAATCATTGTTTGAAATGGAGAGGTATTTATAGTTTTAAATAAATTATATTTCAATAATTATTTGTTAATATTGTTAAAATTGTTTAAATTTTTTTAGGAACGTCCTGAATTGAAGTTATCCTCCCATGGAAGGAAGGTTCAGAAATTCGGGAGGCCTACTGCTGAAATTGAAGGGTTAGTAGCTGCCACAGGATTAAGTCCTTTAATTGCATGTTCATTGGACACTAGCGATCGAGGACTTATATCGGCTTTTGTGGAGAGGTGACATAAGGAAACTAGCAGTAGGAGAGGTCACCATCACTCTCGATGAAGTGGCCTCTTTGCTTCATTTGCCCATCATAGGCACATTCCCCAGCTTCGAGACTCTTCATGTCGACAAAGCAGTGTTGATGTTAGTGGAGTTACTTGAAGTCAGTGGAGATGAAGCCAGAGCTAAGATAGTACAGTGTCATGGGGCATATATACGAATATCATGGCTACGAGAGATTTATCATAGCAAATGTGAGGCCGGACACTGAACTATAGCAGCTCAAGTTTATTTGCTGCATTTGCTAGGTTGCATTCTTTTTGCTAACAAGAGTGCAACACACGTGCATGTAGTGTTCTTGGACGCCTTTTAAGACCTAATTCAGAATGGAAGCTACGCATGGGGAGTTGCAACCCTAGTGCATATGTATGATAATTTGAATGATGCTTGTAAAAGTGGCAGCAGACAACTTGCTAGATATATCACACTATTATAGGTAATTGTCATTGAATGTTATTTAATTTTTTAAATATTTTTTTTGTTCAGATGAAATTTGTGCAGTGTTGGATTTATAAGCAGTTTCCATCTATTGTTGTGGCTTTTACGGATGAAGACTACGATGAAAGGTCACCACGTGCCTATCGTTGGACCTCTACGAAGGCATTACCAACGTCGACATATTGCAAGCATCTAGATCGATTGATAACTACTGATGTATGTTGGATGCCTTACGGTGACAACCATGCAGTTAGAGACTTCGATATGATTTCGTGTTTTTCCATACATATTCGATGGGGTCCCGTTGTTGTTATACACCGACCAGAGAGGGTTGTACGGTAGTTTGGGTATGTTCAGAAGATTCCTCCATATTCTCCGGGTTCAAGATTATGCTTGGAAGATATTGACGACAGATGGATGCATTTCTCTTACTACCTTGCACCAATGGGAAATATTTATGTTGTGCCTGGACAATGTGCACCAGACTACATGGACTGGTTCTACATGATTTCTCATCCATTCTTGAGGCTGACACAACCCGAGGATCCACCCAGACATCCACCTGTCGTGCAAGATGAGACATATGTCTAACCAGATATGCCTCAGTACCCAATGACAATAGTAGCTATAGAGGAAGCACCCGCGCATGCACCTTCTGATGTGGAGCAACCTAGACATGCAGTGGTAACATATATATTAATCTTGCTCTTAATTTCATTTAATTTAAACATGCAATATGGTAATACCTTATTTGTTGTTGTGAATGTCATAGGAGGCTTGTCAAGCAATAGCTGAAAGATTGGAGCGGTTGCTCAATCCAAGGATAATGACTGAAGGCACAAAAACATACGATGTCATGCAAGACTGCCTAAAGATCGCTAGAGGTGTCACTGTGGATTGCAATGCATATGTGTGGTCGTGACGAAAGCAGCGCAAAGATCATGCATGAAGACATTTAAAATTTTTTAGGAAAATTTATAGACTATGTTTATTAGTTTATTTTATTTGACAGCATTTCTCTTTTACAATTTTTATTTGAATTTTTTTATATTACTATTGACAAACGTAAATTATTTAACAACCTCTTATATCAACACACATAAATTAAAACACAAACCTTATTTTCCACATGTTAAAAAAAATTAATAACATTTGTGTTAACCCTAAAGCGTAACACTAAACCTTATTTTCCACACATGAATTTCCAATGAAACGACTATATATTATTGTAGTACATTACAATGTCATAGGTACCTAAATGTTCACTCTTCACTTAAATCAACATAGTCTCAATTCAACATCATCAAATTTCTGTACTATTGCATTCTACTAATATATGGAGTTGGTCACTACTTTGCCTGAGGATGACAATTTCTAGACCATAACAAAGCTAGAGGCGGTAAGGGACAATGGTCTCTTAAATAAACTTGTTACACATGCACAAAAAATTTCAAGTTATGATAAGACAATTAATTTCATAAATTTAAAAATAGGATTACGATGAATCTACATGCTTGCAGAGATAACGATACAATGATAACATTATACCTTTGTTGGATCAAGTGACCTCGGAATAATTAAGAAGGGGGCGGGGGTTGAATTAATTATGAACGTGTCTTGACTAATTAAAAAACTATCCTTCTTAATTTACTAGATTCAAATAGGCTTTTACTACTAAGTTAAGAAAGTAAAGAACAGAAATAAAAACTTAACCAAAAGTAAAAGCGGTAATTAAAAGTACACAGCGGAAATTAAAGAGTGTAGGGAAGAAGACAAACACAAGATTCATACTGGTTCGGCCACAAACCGTGCCTACATCCAGTCCCCAAGCAACCTGCGGTTCTTGAGATTTCTTTCAACCTTGTAAAATCCTTTACAAGCCAAAGATTCACAAGAGATGTACCCTCCCTTGTTCTCTTTGAAAAAAACCAAGTGGATGTACCCTCTACTTGAACTGATCCACAAGAGATGTACCCTCTCTTGTTCTCAGTATAACAATCCCCAAGTAGATGTACCCTCTACTTGTACCACAAAGGATGTACCTTCCAATGTGTTGGGACAAAGAATTCTCAGGCGGTTAGTCCTTTGAATCTTTGTGAGGGGAAACAAAAGATATCTCATGCGGTTAGTCCTTTGAAATCTTTTGCTTAAGGGGAAAGGAAGAATCAAAAGAATTCTCAGGCGGTTAGTCCTTTGAATCTTTTGTAAGGGAGAAGAGAGACACAAAAGAATTCAGGCGGTTAGTCCTTCGTTCTTTTGGCAAAGGGAGAAGAGAATGAAAAAGATGAATAACACAAGTTTTTGAACAAAAAACTTTTCTTGGAAGAGAAAGTGTTGATAAAAAACTCTTAGAAAGATGAAGAGAAATGAATCAGAAAATTCTGTAGAAAGATATTGAAAGATTGATTGAAAGATGCTTGAGAGATGATGTTGAAAAAGATTGAAAGATAGATGATTCAAAGATGATTGATGATGATAATTGATTGTTCTTGAAACTCATGCCATGGTCACATATTTATAATCTCTTGATGACTCAAGTCAAAGCTTGTGACTCTTGGCAATTTCTTTAAAACTAGTCACTTAAAAAGTTGTGACTTTTGAAAAAATCTTCAGAAACAAGTCACTTGATGAATTGTGACTTTTGGAAATGTATTTTTCAAAATCAGTCACTGGTAATTGATTACCATTAAGGTGTAATCGATTACACATCAACAGATATGACTTTTCATTTTGAATTTTGAAAATTAAAACATTTAGAAGCTCTGGTAATCGATTACAAGTATTTTGTAATCGATTACACAAGTTTAAAATACTTTAAAACTGTTTAAACATAAGTTATAACTCTTGAAATTTGAAATCTTAGCGTTTTAAAACACTGGTAATCGATTACTACCTTCTGGTAATCGATTACCAGAGAGTAAAACTCTTTGGTAATGATTTTGTGAAAACTTCTTGTGCTACTCAATATTTTGAAAAACTTTTTTAGTACTTATCTTGATTGAGTCTTCTCTTGATTCTTGAATCTTGAGACTTGAATCTTGATCTTGATTATTCTTGAATCTTAATTCTTGAAACTTGATTCTTGAATCTTTGGATTTTGCTTGACTCTTGATTCTTTGGCATCATCGAAATAACCTTGGAAGACATTGCTTCCATAAGCTTGATGCAATGACATATCCCATGCTGGTTATATCTATCCACTTATCTATAGTAACCTACGTGAACCAGTTATACAAATTACATTTATTTAAATTAAATTTTAAATAAAAAAACAAAACATAAATTACATACCATGGATAATCCATCAACAAGTAGGGACCTCTTTAATTTCTCAAATCTGTCTATGCCACCAAGGAGGTTGATATACTCATCATACTATTTGGCAAATTCTTTAAGCAAATGGCTGTGCACCAATGACCATGAATCTTTACCTATACCTGAAATTCTGATACCAGGGGACAGATGTCGTACAGGATGTCACGACATCACGCTTCAGAACATGCAGTTTATGTGTGTCCGTATGAACAGATTAAACAAGTAAATAACACAAGAGAATTGTTTACCCAGTTCGGTGCAACCTCACCTACATCTGGGGGCTACCAAGCCAGGGAGGAAATCCACTCTCAATAGTGTTAGTTCAAGGTCTAACAACCCCTGTTTACAACCTTCTCACCTAACCACTACCCGTGCGATCTCTACCTAAGACCCAATCTTAGATATGAGAACCTCTGCTCACTCCCTCTCACTCACACTCTCGTGTTTACAATTAATTCAAAGACACATCAGAGATCAACTCTGTACAAAAGAGATCAACTCTACACACTAGAGATCAACTCTAGACACAAGAGATCAACTCTACACACATAGGTCCAACACTTGATGCTAGGGTACCATCAAGGTGGCTCACAAAAGACTCAAGTCCCAAAAACTCACAAACTAACTCTTCAATCCCGGACTTGGTACAGAACTCGTGCAGCCTCCATGATTATATAGCCGTGTACGATTCTGGGCTGCAAGTTCTTGATGCTGGAGGAGATCTATCTTCTTCTGAAAAATCTGCAGTTAAAGAACTAAAAGATAACTTTTGATCTTTTAGTTTGAATCTTTAATCTTTAATCTTTAATCCCTGAACGAACTCTTCTACTTTGAAATTCGAACTTTAATGATCTTTTAATTCGTTCCTAAAGATAGATCTTCTAATCTCTTGCTAACTGCACAATAATCTGTTAAAGATATAACAGATTTATATGTCCAGTATTTTCGGGCCGGATGTCAGGACATCGTGTCCGACATCGTGGATCCTGCAGCTTCACTTCTGCACTTGACTTTTATCTTGCATTGTACAGCAACTCCAGTATTCTCGGGCAGGATGTCAGGACATTGTATCCGACATCGTGGATCCTGCGGCTTCACTTCTGCACTTGACTTTTATCTTGCATTGTACAGCAACTCCAGTATTCTCGGGCAGGATGTCAGGACATTGTATCCGACATCGTGGATCCTGCAACTTCAATTCTTCATTTGCCATTTTATCTTGCCTTGTACATTGTGCAGCCCGTTCTTATTCCTTGACATAACGTTGGACATCATGTGCAGCAACTCCAGCTTTCCTTCATTGTCTAAGTGCTTATGTTTTAACAAAATCTTAGCCAACCTTTTTAAACTCAGTAGTGCTAAGCACTAACAATCTCCCCCTTTGGCAAATTTTGTCTAAAACATACTTAGACACTTCCTGAGCAGGTACGAGCAGTTATGCATGTGGGATCAGCAACTTCCATTTTCAGAGTAATCAAGCACAGCGGAAATTCTTCAAGTTGCTAATCTACAAGTCTTCTCCAGGATGTCAAGACATCTCGCGTGACATCAGCTTTCTGCTTCTGCTCCCCCTGTCTTCATGCTTACTGCTTCATCTTCTATCAGCTACTAGTCTTTTCCAGGATGTCGAGACATCTCATGTGACATCCGCTATCTGCTCCCCCTGTCTTCATGCTCCTACTGCAGCATCTTCTAGTAGCTTACATCAATCATCAGTCATCATCAGCAGCAGCAGTCTCCCCCTCAACGTCATACAGCTCCCCCTCAAAATCATGAATCATGCATACATCGTTTCCTACTGCCATACATCATACATAGTATCCTACTACTCAGAATCATGCATAATAGCAAGCATAATACTATTACTCCCCCTTTTTAGACACAAATTTGGCAAAAGTAGGATGCATGAAATTAATGTGCAAATAGTACAGACCAATAACAATGAATTGTTCAAAGGAACATGCCCCTATATCTAATAAAAGTAAAAACAAAATTAAAGGTCTGATGATCATGGGGTGGCTTCAGAATCATCATCGGATTCTGTCTCTTCTGCTGCATCTTCCTCTTCCTCAGCAGCTTCTTCTTCTTCTTCAGCTGCTTCTCCTTCTTCCTCAGCTGCTTCTTCATCATCAATGCCACTCTCTGAGAGCCTTTTGATCAGCCGTTCTAGCTCCATCTTCTTCTCTGTGGTGGCTTTGATGGTTGCTTCCAGCACCTTGCATGTGTCCTTGAGTTCAGCAATCAGAGCATCCTTGGACACAGCACCTGAAGCAGCAGCTTTCCCTGATGTCGAGACAGATGTCGAGACAATGTCTGGGACATGTGTCCCTTCAAACAGTTTGTAATGCAGGGATAGAGGAGATTCTCTCTTCATCACAGAGTCAGTGTAGTTTAACATATTGGGATGCTGACTCAACATAATGCCACACAATACAGTAGGGAAGGCAATGGGTAATTTGATAGCAAAAGATTCTGAATGCTTAACAGTTTGATCAAAGATATAGTTTCCAAAATTAAATTTGGATTTGGTTCCAACAGCATACAGAAATTTACCCAAACCTGTGGCAACAGTGGAAGTATGATTGGTGGGAACCCAGTTTGCAGCTCCAATCCTGTGCAGAATGGCATACTTCACACTTAGCTTTCCTGCTGAAAGCTTCCCTTTCTTTGGCCAATGCTGGACTCGTTTGGCAGTGATTTCCTTGGCAATTTGATGCTCAGAAACATCAATATCTATCACTCCATCAGTAGGTCTGCCCAGATATTTGTTAATCACAGCAGGGGAGAATTTAACACACTTTCCTCTGACAAACACCTTTTGATACTCATCACTTTTTCTGTTAGATATGTCAGAGGGAATGTTGACAATGAATTCCCTGACTAAGCCTTCATAGCAATCTCCCAACTTGCTGACAGTCTTCAGCAGTCCAGCAGCCTTGATGAGGTCCATGATCTCCTTGCAATCCAAGGCATCTCTTCCCAGTTCTCTCTCAACCGCAAGTCTGCGTTGATACACATATTTCCACTTTTCAACATTGCCAATGGAGTGGAAAGAGATGTTGTCCAATGGTGCATCAGGGACATTTCCAGGCACCTTTTTCCCTGAAGTCTTGGCCTTCTTAGATGTCGAGACATCTAGTTCGACATCCTTATCAGAATCGGATGACGAAATTTCTTTCCTCTTCTTGGAGGGGATAGCAACCTTGCTTCTTCTGGATGTGGCAGGAGTGATTGGAGTACTCTTCTTCTGGGCCATTGTTTTGATTCGTCCAGACCTCTTAATGGGGGTCTTCCCTTTTCTGCTTTGTAACCTTTCTGCAATGCCAGGTGCCAACCTGTTGGCAATGGGTTCTTCATCAGATTCGACTTCTTCTAAGTCAATGAGATCACCTGGAGCAGGTTCTGGTGCCCGTGGTGCAGGAGTCTCCTCTGCGGCTTGATCATCTTCCTCAGTTGATCCCTCTTCACTGGGTGAAGGGAGTGCTTCAGCATTTGGAGCGGAAGATGTTGGAACATCTTTCTTGACATCAGGCACAGAAACATTTGGGTTGGACGATGTTGGGACATCTTCATCAGCTTCAGGAACAGAGGCGTCTTTCACGATGCTACTCACAATGCTGCGTATTTTCTTGTCCATCTCCGTGTCTACTTCCCTAGGACTCGTTGCAGGGCTAGGGTTTTCAGCAATCTTCACTCCCTGTGGTCTTCTGGGAACCAGTTTCTCAGGGACAGAGGCTTGACCAGGAATAATTTGGATGGGTTGGATGTTGAATTCAGGTTGTTCCTGGTGTGGAGATGACGGGACAGATGGTGAACCAGAAGCTGCAGTTTCTTTTGGTGAGGTAGCCATGGAAAAACAGAGCGTTTGGAATGATTTCGTAAATCTCAGAGAATTATTGGAAAATGCTGGTGAAAACACGAATGCCAAGCAGATATAAATTTGAATGAAGAATGTAGAGGGGCGTGTGAGGCAACGGTCGAATTTGCTTTGTGGTGAACGTGCTATTAATGTTAAGTGATTCGTTTGGGCACGTTCAGATTGCTGTAGTTGCTATAATTCTTCTAGCAAACAAATGCCCAGCTTGCCCCTCAGTTTTTCAAACTGATTTGCATCCAAAGCCTTTGTGAAAATATCTGCTATTTGTTCCTCAGTGTCAACATGCTTCAGTGTGATCACTTTATCATCAACAAGATCTCTGATATAGTGATGTCTAATGTCAATGTGCTTGGTTCTGCTGTGTTGAACAGGATTTTTAGAAATATTAATAGCACTCATGTTGTCACAGTACAATGTCATGACATCTTGTTCGACATTGTACTCCTTCAGCATCTGCTTCATCCAAACTAGCTGTGAACAGCTGCTTCCTGCTGCAATATACTCGGCTTCTGCTGTAGATAGGGACACACAGTTCTGCTTCTTGCTGAACCATGAAATAAGGTTGTTTCCCAAATAGAAGCATCCACCAGAAGTGCTTTTTCTGTCATCTGCACTTCCAGCCCAATCAGCATCACAATACCCAACCAGCATTGGATTTGAACAATGACAGTACATAATCCCATAGTCACTAGTGCCATTTACATATTTCAGAATTCTCTTTACTTGAGTCAAGTGACTTATCTTAGGATTGGCTTGATATCTTGCACAAACACCTACTGCATAGGTGATGTCGGGTCTGCTAGCTGTTAAATATAGTAAGCTCCCTATCATGCTTCTGTACAGACTTTGATCAACACTGGTCCCTGCTTCATCTTTTGACAGCTTCAAGTGAGTAGGTGCAGGTGTTCTTTTATGGCTGGCATTCTCCATCCCAAACTTCTTGACAGTGTTCTTTGCATACTTGCTTTGTGAGAGGAATATGGAGTCTTCCATCTGCTTCACTTGGAGTCCCAGAAAATAAGTCAGCTCTCCAACAAGACTCATCTCAAATTCAGATTGCATCTGTTGAACAAAATGTCGAAGCATCTCATTCGACATCCCTCCAAACACAATGTCATCAACATATATCTGTGCAATCATCAAGTTTTCAGCATCTTGCTTGACAAAGAGAGTCTTGTCAATTCCTCCTTGCTGAGTAAGGAACTCTGTTAGCCTTTCATACCAAGCTCTTGGAGCTTGCTTCAATCCATAGAGAGCCTTCTTGAGCTTGTATACATGATCTGGATGAGTTGGATCTGCAAATCCCTTTGGCTGCTCCACATAGACTTCTTCATGCATAGCATTGATCCAGAACTCATCAGTCAGTGCCTCTTTCACATTCTTGGACTCAATTCTGGAGGCAAAGCATGAGTTTGAGACGATCTCAACCTCCCTTGATCTTGTAGTGACCCCTCTGTTTGGATCTCCTATAATCAGCTCCTTGGGGTGCATCTTCTGGATTCTAGTGGAGGATCTCTTGTCAGGTTGGTTGATGTTTGATTCATCTGTAGCAGAATCAGAGTTTTCTGCATTTTCTCCACTTTTAGCTGCATCTGCTACATTGTCTCCCGATGTTCTGACATCTTCTTCGACATCCTTCTTTCTTGCTGGAGACAGATCATCAACAACCACATTGATGGATTCCATCACTGTTCTGGTTCTGGAATTGAATACTCTATATGCTCTGCTGTTTGTAGAGTATCCCAGGAATATTCCTGCATCACTCTTGGGATCCATCTTTCTCCTTTGCTCTCTATCTGCCAAGATGTAACATGGACTTCCAAAGATGTGGAAGTGCTTGACGGATGGCTTCCTCCCTTTCCAGATTTCATACAGGGTGGTTGGAGTCCCTCTTCTCAGTGTGACTCTGTTGTGGATGTAGCATGCTGTGTTCATGGCTTCAGCCCAGAGATTATAGGGAAGTTCTTTGGCATGAAGCATGACCCGAGCAGCCTCTTGCAAGGTCCTGTTTTTCCTCTCAACTATCCCATTCTGTTGTGGTGTAATGGCTGCAGAGAACTCATGAGTGATGCCTTCAGATGTGCAGAATTCAGTGAACCTGCTGTTTTCAAATTCTCTGCCATGGTCACTCCTGATTCTCTTGATGACACAGTCTTTCTCTCTTTGAAGTCTTAGACTCAACTCTTTGAATACTTCAAAGGTTTCTAATTTCTCTCTGATAAAGTTTACCCAGGTAAATCTGGAGAAATCATCCACAACAACATAGGCATACCTCTTTCCTCCAAGGCTTTCAACTTGCATAGGCCCCATCAAATCCATGTGAAGTAGTTCCAGCACCCTGGAAGTGGTCTGATGTTGAAGCTTCTGGTGGGACATCTTGACTTGCTTTCCAATCTGACATTCACCACAGATTCTGCCTTCTTCTATTTTCAGATTGGGAATGCCTCTAACAGCACTTTTGTCAAGGATTTTCTTCATGCCTCTTAAGTGCAGATGTCCAAACCTTTGATGCCATATTCTGACTTCATCTTCTTTGGAGGATAGACATGTGGAGGAGTAGCTGGTTTCTTGGGGTGTCCATAGGTAACAATTGTCCTTTGATCTGCTGCCCTTCATTAGAACTTCACTCTTCTCATTTGTCACCAAGCATTCTGACTTTGTGAAGTTTACATTGAATCCTTCATCACACAGCTGACTGATGCTAATCAAGTTTGCAGTCAGTCCCTTCACCAGCAGTACTTTGTTCAGACTAGGAAGTCCATCATGAACTAGCTTTCCCATTCCAATGATCTTTCCTTTAGAGCCATCTCCAAATGTCACATAACTAGTGGAGCAGGGCTCAATGTTCAGCAGGAATTCTTTGACTCCTGTCATGTGTCTGGAACAGCCGCTATCTAGGTACCAATCTTCCTTAGCTGATGCTCTAAGTGAAGTATGAACAACAAGACTGACAGCCTTGTGTTTTGGAACCCACATCATCTTCTTTCTGCTGTTGCTGCTTTGAGTTCCATGATGTGGATGTAGATGATAGCAAAAGGGCTTTATGTGACCATACTTGCCACAGTAGTGACACCTCCACTTCTTTCTTTTGCTCTTTTTCTGCTGCATTCCATGATGTCGAGACCGATGTTGTGACATCGTGGCTCCAGTCCTGTTTTTGGCAGGAACAAATTCTGTCATGGTTGTTCTGCCAGCAGACTTAGGATTAAATCCAAGTCCTCTCTGGTTTCCAGCATTCTTTCCAAGCAGCAGCACCTCATCAAGTGTATCTGAGCCTTTGTTCAGCATCTTTATTGATTTTGTCATGTTTTCCAGCTTAGAGTTCAGAAAACCGACTTCACCTTTAAGCTCAGAGATCTCCTCTTTATGTGCCTCCTTCTCAGCTTCCAGATCTGCAATGACCTTCTTCAGTTGTGCTTCTTGCTGAAGGATCTTCTCACTTTTGATGCATAGTTTTCTATAGGATGTAGCAAGCTCATCAAAAGTGATTTCACTGTCTGTATCACTTGAATCTTCAGCAGTTTCAAATATCCCAGTGAGTGCATTCACATCTCTGTCAGAATCACTTTCTTGTTCACTCTCTGTATCAGATTGACATACAGAGAGTCCTTTCCTGTGCTTCTTGAGATGAGTGGGACATTCAGCTATGATGTGTCCATAGCCTTCACACCCATGGCATTGAATTCCTTTGCTGTGACTGGGCTTTACATCTGATTTTTTCTGGTATTTACTGCCTTTCCTGATGTCGAAAGGGATGTTCTGGACATGTGGTTTCTGCCTCTTGTCCATTCTGTTTAGCACTTTGTTGAACTGCTTTCCAAGGAGCACAACTGCATTTGTCAGACCTTCATCAGTATTTAGGTCATACTCATCTTCTTCTCCTTCATCATTGGACACGAAAGCCAAATTCTTGCTCTTCTTTTCAGCCCTATCCGAGAGTCCTAGCTCAAAGGTTTGAAGAGAACCAATGAGTTCATCTACTCTCATGTTGCAAATGTCTTGGGCCTCCTCTATTGCAGTGACTTTCATGTCAAATCTCTTAGGCAAGGATCTGAGGATCTTTCTCACCAGCTTTTCATCTGTTATCCTCTCTCCCAAGGCAGTGCAAGCATTGGCAATTTCAAGAATGTTCATGTGGAAGTCATGAATACACTCTTCCTCCTTCATCTTCAGATTTTCGAATTTTGTAGCCAAGAGTTGCAATCTGGAAATCTTCACTTTGGAGGTTCCTTCATGAGTGATTTTCAGGATCTCCCATGCATCTTTGGCCACTGTGCAAGTGTTGATCAGTCTGAAGATGTTCTTGTCAACTCCATTGAATAGTGCATTCAAAGCTTTGGAGTTTCCAAGTGCCAATTCGTCCTCTTCTTTAGTCCAGTCTTCTTCTGGCTTCAATTCATCAGTGGGCTTTCCTTCTGTGTCCAGCATCTTGGGATGTTCCCAGCCTTTGATGACAGCTTTCCAGGTTCTGCTATCCAGTGATTTGAGGAAGGCCACCATTCTTGCTTTCCAGTATTCATAGTTGCTTCCATCAAGAATTGGTGGTCTGTTCACTGGTCCTCCTTCTTTCTCCATGTTCATCAGAATTTATCTCCCCAGATCTCACTCTGTGATTTCGAGTGTTTGCTCTGATACCAATTGAAATTCTGATACCAGGGGACAGATGTCGTACAGGATGTCACGACATCACGCTTCAGAACATGCAGTTTATGTGTGTCCGTATGAACAGATTAAACAAGTAAATAACACAAGAGAATTGTTTACCCAGTTCGGTGCAACCTCACCTACATCTGGGGGCTACCAAGCCAGGGAGGAAATCCACTCTCAATAGTGTTAGTTCAAGGTCTAACAACCCCTGTTTACAACCTTCTCACCTAACCACTACCCGTGCGATCTCTACCTAAGACCCAATCTTAGATATGAGAACCTCTGCTCACTCCCTCTCACTCACACTCTCGTGTTTACAATTAATTCAAAGACACATCAGAGATCAACTCTGTACAAAAGAGATCAACTCTACACACTAGAGATCAACTCTAGACACAAGAGATCAACTCTACACACATAGGTCCAACACTTGATGCTAGGGTACCATCAAGGTGGCTCACAAAAGACTCAAGTCCCAAAAACTCACAAACTAACTCTTCAATCCCGGACTTGGTACAGAACTCGTGCAGCCTCCATGATTATATAGCCGTGTACGATTCTGGGCTGCAAGTTCTTGATGCTGGAGGAGATCTATCTTCTTCTGAAAAATCTGCAGTTAAAGAACTAAAAGATAACTTTTGATCTTTTAGTTTGAATCTTTAATCTTTAATCTTTAATCCCTGAACGAACTCTTCTACTTTGAAATTCGAACTTTAATGATCTTTTAATTCGTTCCTAAAGATAGATCTTCTAATCTCTTGCTAACTGCACAATAATCTGTTAAAGATATAACAGATTTATATGTCCAGTATTTTCGGGCCGGATGTCAGGACATCGTGTCCGACATCGTGGATCCTGCAGCTTCACTTCTGCACTTGACTTTTATCTTGCATTGTACAGCAACTCCAGTATTCTCGGGCAGGATGTCAGGACATTGTATCCGACATCGTGGATCCTGCGGCTTCACTTCTGCACTTGACTTTTATCTTGCATTGTACAGCAACTCCAGTATTCTCGGGCAGGATGTCAGGACATTGTATCCGACATCGTGGATCCTGCAACTTCAATTCTTCATTTGCCATTTTATCTTGCCTTGTACATTGTGCAGCCCGTTCTTATTCCTTGACATAACGTTGGACATCATGTGCAGCAACTCCAGCTTTCCTTCATTGTCTAAGTGCTTATGTTTTAACAAAATCTTAGCCAACCTTTTTAAACTCAGTAGTGCTAAGCACTAACAATACCTAATAAGGCAGCAATTGCACGATATCCACAATTATCGTCAACTTTGACATTGACAATTTTTTCAATGAAATCGTGAATGAACGGATGAAATTGATCCAACATCGACACAGTCATTCTTGGAATTGCCTGGTCAGAAGATGATGCACTATGTTTGACTAAAGAATTACTATTTTGCACAGAATGTAAAGCATCAACATACTCCCAGTAAGATGGATCATACTTTGTTGATCTTTGATGTTTGGTCATCGGTTTCTTTTGAGCACCTTTGGTGTTGACCTTTTCTGGAGGAGGACACATAGAGTTCAGATCAGGGTAGGCAATTTCCCGAAGTTTACTCTTTAGAGTAACTTTGCCACAAACATCGAGCTCTTCAAATCGCTTGGATATGGTTTTCATATCTTCGGTTATGGTCACTTGGGGCTCAGATAACCCTTGGTCTGAAAAACTTAGCCTCCATCAAAACATATGGATTGTCTCAAGTGGTATGGTACCAAGAACATATTTGGATAGCTCACATGCACATGCAAGATCGTGAGTAGTTCTCATGACACATCCACAACGAGAAGGGTTTTTGCCAACATCATGTACATGCTCAAACTCAACAACAATCTGATTTAAAGCATACCTTGATACCTTGCCAAGTAGCCTCTTGTATAAGGTAACTTTAAAAACATCTCCAACCACATGTGTACTTGTCTCAAAGGACGCCTTAATTTCATTGTGTTGCAGCATGATCATGTTGTTCATGGCATCTCAAATACTACATAGGTCTCCAAGGTTATTCTGTAATAGTCTTTTTAAAGCCCAATGAGCAAATTCAACCCTTCATTTGAAATACACAAAAAACAATAAACAAATACAATAATTAAAATCAACTAATTCCTAAACCCTAATAAATAAATCAAAATTTTCATACATGTTTGTTGTTGTGTTTCCTAAGTGCATCACCTTATTTGTCTAGGCTTTAACAAATTTTTCTTTGTGGAGAATTATCCATGTTTGGTTGACATAGTCAACAAACATTGACCATGGTGAATAAGCAATTTCAAACTTCTTAAGGCAATCATCAAATTGATGCTCGAAAGGACAATCAACCAAACTCCCCTAGGCATCCATGACATAACCCCATGCATTTTTTTGATCAATTAGGGATTTAAATTTTTCCTTGATATTCTTGTCGATGTAAAACCTACACAACAAGTTGGTACACTCAGGGAATATAGTTTTCACTACATTCATCAATGTTAGGTCTCTGTCGGTAACAATAACTCTACGGAGGGCATCACATCTTAGAAAAAGATCCCGAAATCATTCTAGAGCCCATACCACATTATTTAGACGTTCTCCCTCCAAATAGACAAAACCAACAGAGAATGTCATCCCCATTAGTGTCACACCAACAAAGTCAAGTAACGGGAGCCTGTACATGTTTGTTTTGTAGGTACTATCTATCAAAAATATCAAATTACAGATATTCCATAACTTCACTACATCAGAATGATACCAGAAGATATCACGTACAACATCTTCATCCTTTAATCTATGCCAATGAATATACTGATCCCATTCAAGAAGCTTCATTAAATGTTGCATTTCAATATCACTGCCTCTTATGGAAGAATGGTATGCACTTCTTGCATTGTATATTTGTTTGATTGTTGTACAACTATTGACATTGTGCTCCTTCAGCGTTAGTAGAATATTTCTTGGTTTCATCATTGACTTTGTCATATTAGTGATAATTGTCTTTTCATTCTTAGTCAATCGACCAGCGTATGGATGTCCAACTAATGACTTTGTCGTTTCATGATTGTGACTTCTACACATTAACTTCACCATCCACCCTTGCCCTCCAACCACTGGTTTCCCAAGAAGCTTAAAGGGACACCCACATTTCCTACTCTTAGTATTTCTTCTTACAAAATCTTTATTCCTAGACATATACTGGTCACTCCTTTCACAATCAATTAACATAAATGAAATCTTTCCTCTCATACAAGTATTTGTGTCTGACCTCATAATCATCGCCACAAATCAAATTTCATAAGCAACAGATCGAGCCTATTGTAAAATATCATCTTGGGTAGCAAACACCTACAATGCAATCCACACAAATTTAGTCTTTAAAGGGAAATTAATTTTATTAATTTAATAATAATAAATCACATTAATACCTGAGAAGTATTGAACGCATTAGAACAATTAACATGTTCTTCATTCACACCAGCTCTGTCTTCATTTTGTTCATTCATATGAACTTCTTTAAATATTATACTGTCATAAAAACACATTCAAAAGTTTGAACATCATAAACAAACAACCCCTAACTGTACTATACAAATACTATTACACAAAACCCTACGTAATTTTTTACTACATACAATATTATAAAATATTAAAATTGATAACCCTATATATTAAAAACCAATAACATCAACTTTTTCTACTTACAATTCATAATCATATAATACATTAAAAAATTTATAACCAAACCATATGTAGTAAAATAAATTATTTTATTCAACTTAATTCTAATGCATAAAATTATGACCACACAAAACAATCAATTTTAGACCACAACAACTCAAATAAATTATCCATAAATTACAAGTGTAAATTATCTTACAATTAATACCATTTACAAATTAATTATCAATCTAAACTTATTTAAAAATATTTAAAACAATAATATGAATTACATTTCAAATAAACAAATAAAAAATAATTTTTTACACACTAATTTAATATTTTTAACAATCATACTAACATATTCATGATTTAAAAAAATTTATAAAATTTAATATTTCTTTTAATTTTAAAAAAAAATTTAAAAATCCGTATAATTCATATGGATTAACTAATCCGTATGAGTTATACAAATTATATAATCCGTATAAGTCATACGGATTAACTAATCCATATGATTTATATGGATTACCTAATCCATATAAATCATACAGATTAGTTAATCTGTATGACTTATACGGATTACATAATCTGTATAGCTCATACGGATTAACTAATCTGTAATTTATAATAAAACTTACGGATTAATCAATCCATTAGTTATATAAAACTTATGAATTGTTTAATCCGTATGTTATGCAAACAAAAAAAAAATAATGCCGACGTATCTTTGATGTATCTTCGTTAACAACCAAAACAACCACCAATGACGTACCTCTGTAATACTTTCATCTCAATCGAAGCGGCACAATGCACCTCTCACAACACTGAAAAACCAAGAGTTAACCAAGAACACAAAGGAAGCAATGCGTTAGTGTAACAAAAGTCACTTTAAAGGAAGAAGAAAGCAATAAGGGAATTTTTGGAATTAAATTTTATTACTAGTGCACAAGTAATGATGCTGATGCACCTAGCCACACCCGATAGGCGAACATGGACTAGCCCATGACGCCGATTCCGATCCAGCCCAGGCACGTGTTAGATGGGCTTATTATGGACTCCGCCACAGCCATTAAGTGGCGGATGATGGAAATGTGGAGTGAGAGGGTAAGGTATTAGATCCAATTTGGGTTAATTGATACGGATTTTGATTTTGATTTGGTGTTCCAACTGAAAATTGATTGTTGGGTGTTGATCGGTTTTATTGGAAAAAGATGATTAACACACTTTAATTAATTAAATAAAAAGTAATTAAAGAAAAAGAATAAGATGATGAATTCTAATAATATTAAGGATAATCTTATAAAAATAATACAAATTGTTAATAAACTTAATCTTACTAATCAAATTAAATAAAATTCTTAAAGGATAGAAATTAAATTATATAAATTATTATATTTAGAAATAGAAGTACTAGTCAAACGCTATTAAAGTATCTTATTAAATTATAAATATTTGATAAAAATTTATTTGTTAAAATAATTGATAAATATAAAATGACAAAAATATTAATAATTGATCTAAATTTTTTATGATATATTTCTCACTTCACATGAAAGAAAATATATATTATGATAAAAATATTATTTTGTTAACATTGGGATTGATTTTAGGCAATTAAAGGAGCATTTAGTATAAGAAAAGTTTATTTATGTCTAAAAAACATAATTTTTGA
This sequence comes from Glycine max, assembly GCF_000004515.6. Lineage (NCBI taxonomy): Eukaryota > Viridiplantae > Streptophyta > Magnoliopsida > Fabales > Fabaceae > Glycine > Glycine max. The sequence continues at coordinate 31,999,082 of NC_038256.2, read as the reverse complement.
TAATGGTGAATCCCAATAAACATCCCTTGAATTAAATTTGGTTGATTGATGATAAGTATTCTTGAAAATATTTATTTAAGTTTTTTATAAATTAAAGAGAAACAGAATATCTTTAAATATTTACTTTAATTATTTACTACATTAGATAATTTAATAAGAATGGCATAATATTAACCAACCCAATTATAGATTAAGGTTGAGAGATGACTAATAGAGTTTCTTAAAGTTAAACTACCGTGGTAAAAATGTATTTTAACTTGAAAAATTAGATTTTTGTTACGAGTATAATTTTGTAGAAAATTTAGCTAAAAAGGAATTAGCAAAAAAGTTCTTTGATGAAAATGTTATATTTTAAAATAGATACTAAATATGAAACATGAAGACCTCCAATTTATGTGAAAATAAAAAAAAGTAAAATAAATTTCTTTCTTAATAAAACACTGTACAATTGAATTTAAGTTTGATAAAAAAAAAACATTTTTTATGTGTAAAGATACTTACATTATCAATCATTTAGAAATAATTTGAATGTGATGAATTTTGAAAAATAAAATCAATCATTTTCTTCTTTTTTTTACCAAAAAAAATCAACCTTTTTCATTTATATATTAATTTGTAGTTAGATGGAATTTTATAAATTATATATTTAAAATATTTAGTTTATGTGATGCACGTGCTAAAATAATAGTTTAAAATATCTAAAAAGAAACACAAACTGAAAAGTGTCTTTGAGGAGAAATCGAGAATTGTTGAAACACATAAAAATTAGAGAAAAAAAATACATAAAATTAATTTTGAAATAAAATCTGGAACAAGGTACTAATATTTAGTCAAGAAATCATCACTTTTAGTTCGACGAGTTTGAATTCCTTGAGCTTGTGATATTCAATTTAATCTCGAGATTTTATAAATTGTACGTATGCAAAAAATATTATTAAGACTTAAGAGATTTAATTTGATATTTACATGTACAATAAAAAATATTAAGCGGATCATAATTGAAAGATTAATTATTATCGTATTCAAAAACAAAAAGAAAAAAATATGCCATGTCCACATGACATGAAATAACCAATCAACACTAATCATATGGTTACATAAACATATGAGAAATATGAGATTAAGAAGAAAAAAAATATGTTTATGGAACTAAATCAAAAAAATATTCCGTGTGGTGAGTTGGAAACTTGGAATGGAAAAAAAAAAATATTCTAAGTGTCTAACACCCAAATTAAAGAAAGGGGTGCGAAAAAAAAAATAAGAAAGAAAAAAGAAAGTGGTGCATTGTTGTTGTCCCTCTCACACCAATAGCCCTTTTCAAGTACAACAAAGTGGGGTTTGAGTTTAACGCTGAGCAATCAGAGAAACCCTTCTGGATTCTTTTGCACACCCGAAAAACGCAATCCACTGAACATGGACACCGATCCTGATTGCATTAAAACAGTAATTTCTGGCCAATATTTGTCATATATATATATATATATATATATATATATATATATATATATATATATATATATTGTTTAAATTAAGTTTTCCTAATATGCAGCACATGGTTTAGTTGTTTTTGTATGTGTCTATTTTTGATTTTTTCTTTTCTTTGGTTAGTTTTTGTTGAAGGGAAAGTGGCACATGATAAAGCATGAAGCAATTTCATTATTGAAAAGTTTTAGTAATGGAATTATTTAATATATTAATGTTTGTTTGTATTTGGAAAAATATACATTTAAATAAAAATTTGTACAGCATGTGACACGTTGATATGTTACTAATATAAGTTGAGCTTAAATTTTTTTCATATTTGATTTGCCAAAGTGACAATCCATCCAAGGTATATAATAAAAGAGAAGACCAATGAAATCCCTAAAATGTCCATGGTTGAGAGCTTGACATGTGGCACTTTTGTTAGATTTTTGGTAATTTTACCCTTCCAGCTTTGGGCTTAGTCTTCTACCACCTGACTTGCTGTGTTGTCTTTGTTTTCTGTTGGTTGCTCCACCACTTCTCTTTCTTCCTCTCATTTGTGTTAATGCTTCCTGTGTCTGGATCGATTCATGCTTTAATTCTTTAATAACTACTAATTTGTTTCCTCTGTTCTCCTTATTTTGCTTCGTCAATTTGCTTTCTTTTTCCTTAATTTTTCCTGTTTTCAGTTCCAGTTGAGTTTGCCAGCTGCTATGGTTTTCCATTTTTATGCACGGTTTGTATCAGTTGATTCCTTCTTCGTTTCTATTTCCTTAGTTCTTCACTTGCTTCTTCTCAAGGTGTGATTCTGTGGCTTTTATGCTTCTTTCCTATATATGGTTTTTTTTCGGCTGTTTGGTGCTTGGCTGAGTTTGCTGGGTTTTTTTTCCGGGTTGTTCTCCTTTGTTTGTGGGTTTCTTTTGCTGCATTCTTGCGTTCATGTTTTGTGGTTCCTTGATTTGTCCTTTTATTTCCTCTGTTTTGTGTTTTATTACATGTGTTTTTGGATTTTTCCTTACTTTGCTTTTCTATTTGAGGCCGTTTCCGTTTGTTTTGCAGTTTTGTTTGGTATGGTGTTCTCTTTGGTTGTGGGGAGTGAAGGTAATACCTTCTCACATAGGCATCAACTTTGGTTTGGCCTTCCTTTTGGTTGTAAAATTTTGGAAAATAAATCCCCTATTTTCTGTCTAACTTTTGAGGCAGTTGACGTTTGGTAGAGGTTCTTTAGCTTAAGTATTTTTTTTTGTGTTTTTTATTGTTGGTGTTTTCTTGAGATTTTTTTCTTTTTCTGAATGCATGGTTGGATTTTTTGTATCATTGTGTTTCAGTCAGTTTCTGCTGGGGTTTGTTTCCGAAAAATTGTGGGTGTGTTTTGATTATAAATTGATACATTGAGGATTGTTTGTTTCTATATTTTTTTGGTGTGATGCTGACACTTGCATGTCTATTATACACTTGTGCCCGCAGATTGACTGATTCCTATGGATGTTTGCTTTTTCTTATGCATGTCTAGTATATACTGTCTTGCAATCTGTAGGATGATTATTGGTTGCACTTCTTAGAGTACTTGAATGAGGCTGAAAATGATGTTGCAACTGGCTTGTTGGCTTGCTTTTGTTTTCTGCCATGTAAATTGTTGGTGAAATGGGTTCTAAGTTATGTGTTTGGTCAAATGCCTAAATGAAGTTTTATTTTGGTAATTATACTGTTGTGTTGCCTTTGTTTTTTGTTGGTTGCTCCATCTGCAAAATTCTGTTTTCCTTATTTTGCTTCCTCGGTTTGCTTTCTTTTTTCTTAATTTTTCCTGTTTTCAATTCCAGTTGAGTTTGCCAGCTGCTATGGTCTTCCATTTTTACGCAGGGTTGAGCCAATGGTTAGGTTGGTAAGATGTTGCCGTCGTGATTCAATTATATTTAATATATATGCATTTATGGTTATTTTGTTTGGTCAGGATAAAAAAAAGTTACAATCAATAATGAAATGTTGTTTTTGTTCCCTTATGATCTTATTTGTTAACTTTTGTGGTTGTTTATGTTGGCATTTGAACAGGATCAAGAAAATTGGAAAATAGGTAACATGTGGTCATGCCTGGTATGTTTTCTAATATCTCTCCATGTCTGGTATGTGTTGGTTGTCACTTAACCAGGTTAGGACAATCAGAAAATAGGTAAGATGTTATTCCATTGCTTAAATATTAGTTCACATTTATGTGTGTTTGGTTATTGACTGTTCTTTTGTGATTTTGCTCCATCTGATGTTAAAAGAGAAGCCCAATAGGATCTCTAAAATGCACATGGCTGAGAGCTTGACATGTGGCACTTTTGCTGTTTTTTTGGTAATTTTACCCCTCCAACTTTGGCCTTAGTCTTCTGCCATCTGGCTTGCTATGTTGAGTTTGTTTTCTGCCATGTGGCACTTTTGCTATGTTGCCTTGGTCTTCTTTCCAGGTGCATTTATTGTTGTGCCCCTCCACTGTGCTACGTTGCCTCACTCTTTTGTTTCTTCTTCAGTTTTTTGGTTTGTATTAGTTGACCGCTTCTTCGTTTCTGTTCCCTCAGTTCTTCACTTGCTTCTTCATTCAGTTCCTCCTCGATTCTTCACTTTGTCTTTGCTTGCTTCCTCCACTCAAGGTGTGCTTCTGTGGCTTTTGTGCTTCTTTCCTATATATGTTTTTTTTTCGCCTGTTTGGTGCTTGGCTGACTTTGCTGGGTTTTTTTCCAGGTTGTTCTCCTTCTTTTTTTGGTTTCTTTTTTTTTTTGGGGAAAAATGTAAATTATATTAAACCCAAAATGATACAATAATAAACGGGACATACCCCGCAGTTAAAGAAAATCAAAAGCCTCCCTAATACAAGAAGACCTATATCAAGATGCTAAAACAAATGCAACAGGTGCGCTTGTCTATACATAAGAAACTTAATCTTGCTAATAACCTCTATTATAGAAAATTGATAATCTTCAAAAATCAGCTTGTTCCTAGACAGCCATATGCAGTAGACTGTAATTGCTATAGCCAGACAATGTAATTTTCCTTGAACACCTGATGTGGATCTGCCCCTAATTAAAGAGTCAGTAATGCGCTGTAAAGAAGTGAAACGCCTACGAAAAGGAGCCAAATCACGAATGTGAGCCCAAACTTGGAAAGATTTCCTGCAAGAAAAGAACAAATGAGCATTTGACTCAGCCTCATTTGAGCATAAAGGGCAGAGGGAACCCTTGTTCAAAAAAGCAACATTGTCAAGAGTAAGCAGCCGGTTCCTTTTAGCAAGCCACAAAATGAAAGACATCTTAGGTGGGATTGCTGGGTTCCATATAACTGAACACCAACTAACAGTAGGCTGGACACCTCTAATGTATTCATAGACTTTGTCAACAAGCAATTGTTCATTGGTGCTCCAAGATTGAATCCTCTTTTTGGCCTCTTCCGTACTTAGCTCTTTAGAGATAATAAAGTCCCTTATTTGAATGATTTTCTTTATCAAAACTGAATCTGATGAAGAAGTATTGTAATTCCACACATCGCTCCCTCTGAAATAGTAATGGTGAACCCATCGAACCCATAGAGAATCTTTCTTACAATGAAAGTCCCACAGGATATGGGAAAGAAGCGCAAGGTTCCAGTCCTTGAGATTAAAAAGGCCTAAACCCCCTTCTTTTTTCGGAGAACAAACTACTGACCAAGCAACCAAGGGATTGTTTTTGCCAACATCCGCTTTGCCCCACAGAAAATTACGGCACGAAGTGTTGATCCGGTCTAGAACAGATTGCGGCAAAGGAAAAATCCCCATCCAGAAATTCACAATTCCTTGAATAACTGCTCTGATCAACTCTAACTTACTTGCATAAGATAAAGACTTCTTGCTCCATCCCTGAATCAGGCCAGTAATCTTGGAAAGCAAGGGAGCATAATGACATACATTTAATCTAGATGATAAAAGTGGAACACCCAAGTATCTAAAAGGGAAGTCACCCAAGCTAAATCCAGTAAGCTGTTGAATATGAGAAAGCTCATGAGGCCTAATACCGACTGAGTATATGGCAGATTTATCAGAGCTGATGGAAAGCCCTGAAACCCTACAGAAGTGCTGAAGCTTGGCAAACATAGTTGACACAGAAGGGATATCTCCTCTAGATAGAAGCATAATATCATCTGCAAAAGCCAAATGAGATAGCTGAATACCTGCACAGTTGGGATGAAATTTAAAATTGGCATCATCCTTGAGGCTGCTCATATCTTTGGAAAAGTACTCCAAACAGAGCACAAACAGATAAGGGGAGAGAGGATCCCCTTATCTAAGATCCCGCTGCCCTTTGAAGTGACCATAAATGGATCCATTGACTGCCACACTAAAGGAAGTGGAAGAAACACATTCCATGATCCAAGTACAGAACTGGGCTGGGAAGCCAATGGACTTAAGCATCCAATCCAAGAATTCCCAGGAAATGGAATCATAAGCTTTATGCAAGTCAATTTTCAGGAGGCATCTCGGAGAGGATCTTTTCCGGGCATATTTGCGCAAAATCTCTTGAACTAGGAAGATGTTGTCCATCATCTTTTTGTTCTTAATGAAAGCAGTTTGAGTTTCCCCAATAATAGTCTCAAGCACTGGGGCTATGCAGTTGGCCAGAATTTTAGATACAATCTTGTATAACAAATTACAGCAAGATATCGGTCTAAAATGGTTAACCTGGGAGGCCTAATCATGCTTAGGAATAAGCGCAATAATAGCACGGTTGAGCTGCTTTAGAATTTTTCCAGTTGTAAAGAATTCATTAACCGCTGCAAAGATATCATCACCAATGATATTCCAAGCCTTCTTGAAGAATAAAACATTGAAACCATCTGGCCCAGGAGCTTTATTGTTATCCATCACAGAAATAACATTCCAAACCTCTTGCTTAGAAGTAGGACAAAGTAAGGCCGCAAAGCAATCGGTGGGAACCTTAGGACCCCTGTTGCAGATCGAAATGGAAGGAGTTTAGGTCAGCTCATGAGCACTAAACAAATTATTTTTGGTTTCTTTTACTGCATGCTTGCTTTCATATTTTGTGCTTTGTTGGTGTGCTTCTTAGATGATCATCACAGTCAAAATCACATTATTGTGTTGTTCTCCAATGCGGAAATTAGGGAAGGTCAGTGTATACTGTCATATAGAGATTGTTGTTTTCCCTGTTTACCCCATGGAGTTGATGCTTTTCTTTCTGATTGATACAGGATCCTACCCATACTTAACTAGCAATTCCTTTAAGTCAATTATGAGATTAACTACCTTTCTGGGGTAAATCTGTTATCTATGTTTTCTATTTGTTAAGTTCAATGGAAACTTGTTATTAACTCAAATCAGAGTGTTGTGCTCACTTCCCCCACTAATAATTTCTGTAACTATCAGCACCATTGATAGGATTGTTGTGGATAACAATTAATTCTATTTTCTATTGCTGCTGCTAAAATATTGCAAACTTTAGAATGGTGCCTGCTTGATTAAATCAGATTAACTTTATGCATGTTTAACACTCCTGATACTTTTAATTCTTAAGTTTAAATATCAGGCATGCATTTCGTTTTATATTTTTCCAGGTTTTGTTGCATGCATTTGGCAAATTTGCTTCTATTTTACTGTTGCATTTTATTTCCAATTCTATTTTTCCATGCTTCTTTGAATATCAGACATGCATTTCCTTTTATATTTTTCCAGGTTTTGTTACATGCATTTGGAAAATTTGCTTCTATTTTACTGTTGCATTTTACTTCCAATTCTATTTTTTCCATGCTTCTTTGTTGTTTTTCCTGTTTATCACATTGCCCTGATGCTTCTATTTCTCATTGGTACAGGATGCTGACCATCATTAGCCAACAATTCTTTTGAGTCAATTATGTTAAAGGATGCATTTCTTTCAGGAGCTCAGTCCCAGAGTGTTTGTTGAGATTAATTGCATTCCTTTGGTAAACCTGCTATTTATGTTTCATTTTTGTTTTGTTCAATGCAGAATCTAACCAAAAGTAATGGCAACTCAACTTTATTAGCTAAAATCACAGTGCTGCTATTTATTGGCTTCCTCCAATCATAGTTTGTGTAACTATTAGCACCATTAATACAATTGTTATGGATGATCGTTGATCCTGTTTTTTACCTGTACTATTGGAATATTTCATCCTTTTGAATGGTGCTTATTTTTAAATTCAGACAAACTTTAGTTGTCTTGAATGTTGCTGATACTTTTAATTGTTATACTTTAAGTAATGTGACGATTTTAAAATCATATATTTATTTGCTCTGACCTAAAAATATTAGATATGGTATGCCTGATATGCATTTCTTTTTATATGTGATTAGATTTCGTGCCATGCTTTACACAAAATTGCTTTTATTTGACACATTAGATTCTAGAAACAATTGCCATAATTCTCTTTGGTGTAGATCTGCTTTGATCTATCTACATACATGCTCTGCATTCATCTCTGCCAAAATTTCAAATTTGTTTATCAAAAAATTACTTTCGATGCCATATGATTTTCATCCAATGGTCATGCATGAGGTCAACTTCCAACAATTATATTTCTGGCTGTGAAAAATTTAGAATGCTATTATCCTCTGCTGTGCATTTTTTTAACCCAAATTCTCAATATCAGCCCAGGTTTATTAAATTAGCAACCAAGTGGCAAACCTCTGTCTACATTGTTTGATCATGATGCTGGCCCAATTGTCAGATCCAGTTGACCCATAGAATGTGTAGCATTAAAAGCATTTATAATATAATTATTTACTATGCACAAATAACCGTTCAGTTGCTTGCACACCTGTGTAGCTTGCCAATGATTCTAATGCCCCTGCAACCTTGACTCTTCAGAAACAGCGATTGAGACTGCACACCTGCCAACCAAATGATCCTGCCATTAATTCAAACTTTGGGAAAATGCAATAATTTAATTCATGCAATTTGCTACTTCAGCTTCTAGTGACATGCCAAAGGACAACTTATATACCAAAGGACGTAGAAGCTTCACAACATTCCTGGATTTTCATGTCTTGGTGTTTTTCCTGAAGTACCATTAACTTCTGACTGTCCCAAAGATGAGCATAACATCACCAGAGCCGCCTAAACAACTTTAATTTTCTTAGCTTTTGTTTTTAGTAAACTGCTTCTCTCCACACCAAATGGTTGTTGTAACTGCAATTATCATGTCTGTGTTATTGCAGATGAGGAATCCCATTATGAGCCAACACTGCATGTTACAATTTATTGCCACATTCCACAACGACAAGGTGATATTCGACTTCTCTTTTACTCACATTGTTTTTTCCCTGATTCTTTTTACCTGATACATAACACTTACCATTACCACATTTTTTGGGCAGAACTATATAAAAATACCAGCATTCTATCATGAACAGTGGGCACCGCACTACCCTGACTTTGTCCGCTTTGACTATGACGGAGCCTCATACCAGATACGACTCAGACAACATTGAGGAAAATTGTTCTTTGCTTATGTCCTCAAACACTTGAGAAAACACTTAGACATCTACGAGTCAGTAACCATCAACTTTATGGCTTGTGAACATAGATGGATTTTCAACCTCCATTTCACTCCTCCGCTAGAACAACAAGCATGCGGCAGACCCCTACTAGCAACTAGAATGCATGTCTGGACTCTTGAACTCACACAGGTCCTGCTTGGTGATCCTAAACCATTGGTAATCTATAATTACTACTTTTACATTATAATCAAATTTTTACCCGAAAAAATTAACTCAGTTAAATTTTTTGTTCAGATGCTTCCACCTCTTGCAGCAATGCATCTTCCTTCTTGCGTTTTCATATGACGATTTTAAGAACGTTCAGCCCTCCATTGCAATGGCATATCCTTCTGATTGGCCCTGGCTTTCATGGCAAGCATGTTGCCCAACCCTGTTTTCTGTCTAACTTTTGAGTCCATTTCGATTTGTTTTGCAGTTTGGTTTGTTGCGGTATTCTCTTTGGTTGCGGGGAGTGAAGGTAGCATTGATTTTTTCAGGTTCTTTTCCTTTGTTTTTCCGTTTCTTTTGCTGCATGCTTGCATTCATCTTTGGTCTTCCTTTTGGTTGTAAATTTTTGGAAAATAAATCCCCTATTTTCTGCAGTTTGATTTGCTGCGTTGTTCTCTTTGGTTGTGGGGAGTGAAGGTAATGTTGTTGTCTTCCTTTTGGTTGTAACTTTTTGGAAATTAAATCTCCTCTTTTCTGTCTAAATTTTTAGCCGGTTGACGTTTGCTTGAGATTCTTTAGCTTAAGTATTTTTTTTTGTTTTTTTCGTGGATGTTTTCCTGAGATTTTTTGCTTTTTGTCAATGCATTGTTGGATTTTTTCTATCATTGTGTTTTAGTTAGTTTGTGCTGGGCTTTGTTTGTGAAAAATTGTGGTTGTATTTTGATTATAAACTGATACATTAACCATTGTTTGTTTCTATATTTTTTTTCATGTCATGGTGATACTTGCATGTCTATTATACAATTGTGTTGCCAGGTTGACTGATTCCTATGCATGTCTATTATATACTGTCTTGCACCCTGTAGGATAATTATTGGTTGTAGTTCTTAGAGTACTTGAATGAGGCTAAAAATTATGTTCGAATGTGTTTTGGCTATTTGTAGAAGCAAAGCTTCCAAGATTATTTTGATGATGCCAAAGATTTTTCAAACAACATTAAAGAAATCAAAAAGATTCAAGTGAAGATTCAAGAGAAGACTCAAGATATGCAAGAACCTCAAGAAAAACATCAAGATAAGTATAAAAAGAATTTTTCAAAGAAAAGATTGCATAGCACAATTTGCCCAAAAGAATTTTTCAAAGAAAAATCTTTTACCAGAGTTTTTAGTTTCTGGTAATCGATTACCATAAGGTCGTAATCGATTACCAGAAGCCCAAAATAGTTTTATAACTATTTTACAAAGTAGTAATCGATTACCATGGGCATGTAATCGATTACCAATGTTTTTGAATGTTGAATTTCAAATCTCAAGAGTCACAACTTGTGACAAAATATTTTCAAAATAGTGTAATCGATTACACAATATTTATAATCAATTACCAGTGGTTTTGAACATTGGATTTCAAACTTCAACACGAAGAGTCATAACCTTTGATAAAATAAACTGTGTAATCGATTACCAGTGACTGATTTTGAAGAAATTGCCAAGAGTCACAACTTTTAAAGTGACTGGTTTTTGAAGAAATTGCCAAGAGTCACAACTTTTTAAAGTGATTGGTTTTGAAGAAAATTTCCAAAAGTCACAACTTTTTAAAGTGACTGGTTTTGAAGAAAATTGCCAAAAAGTCACAACTTTTAACATGGTTTCTTGAAGAGCCATCAAATGGCTATAAATATGTGACCATGACATGAATTTCAAAACTAAATCATTCTCAACATCTTTCTAAGAGTTTTTGTTCAACACTTGCTTTGTTAAGAAAAGTTCATTGGGCAAAAACTTGTGCTATTCTATTTTCTTCCTCTCCTCCATTCTTACAAAAAGCTTTTCAAGAGACCTACTCCTGGTGACTGTTTTCAAGAGAAGGTTTTCTTCGTTGCAAACACTGAACATAAGGGACCAATGTTCCTTGGGTTCATTGCAAGAAGTAGGATTTGCTTCTTGGTTGATCACTGGACACAAAAGACCAATGTCTTTTGGATTAATTGCAAGAAGTGGGTATAACTTCTTGATTGTTATCACTGGACACAAGGGACCAACGTTCCTTGGGGTTCATTGCAAGAAGTGGGAATAACTTCTTGGTTGTAATAATTGGACACAAATGAGGGAAGTCCTTTGTGGTTCATTGCTTGAAAAGGAATTTACAAGGATAGTGGAAATCTCAAGCGGGTTGCTTGGGGACTGGATGTAGGCATGGGTTGTGGTCGAACTAGTATAAATTCGGTTTTGCATTCTCTCTTTCCTTAATCTCTTTTACTTTCTGTTGTGTTTATATTTCTTTAAGTTTACTTCTCCTTATTTGTTATTCGAGTAACTTAAAATTAAAGAAATAATTGAATCTAGGGAATATCTAAGAAAGGGAAATTTTCAATTAGGAATAGTCAACGAAATCTAAATTCAACCCCCCATTCTTAAAATTTCTGAGGCCACTTGTCCAACACTGTTATGTTTCTTTAGTTCTACATTTAATGTTTTCTACTTCTTTCTGATATATTTTTTTCATCTCATGCTGAGAGTTGCATGTCTATTATGCACTTGTGTCCGCAGCTTGCATGATTCTTATCCATGTTTGTTTTTGCTTTGTTGCTCATTGTTACCACATTTCCAATTGCATGTTTTGTTTATGACTGATCAATTAACTTTTTGGTTTGTCGTGGCCATGCTTGGCCATTTTTTGGATCATTTATTGGATGTGTAAGTAAGAAAAGAAGGCCATTGAAATGCCTATTGTAGCCATTGTTGGAATTCTCACATGTTGCCATTTTGCTGTGTTTTTGCCTATTTGACCCGTCCCGTTTTGCCCTTAGTTTTCTTCTAGCTGTCTTGCTCGGTTGCCTTTGTTTTCTGCCATATGTTTTGCTGCCTTGCTGCACCTTCTTTGATTCTCCGACGTGTATTTCTGTTCAAATTTTATCGGTCATGTTGTGGTAGAATTATGGCACGTGCTCCAGATAACATCAAGTCTATTAATGGATCAAAAGAGACACTTAAACTTGTCGTAAGAATTACTGATCTTTGGTTTGTTGGGACTTTCAACAGGTCTGAACAAGCAGAAATGGTCATAACTGATTCTCATGTATGGTTTTCTTTGTCTTTTTGTTTGGTTCATTATTAACCATTCAACCAGTTACTTATATACTTTGTCTATTACAGGGAGATGCAATCTATGTTGTCTGCAAACAAGATCAGCTAAAGTCTTGGAAGACTAATTTGATGGAAAATTGTACTTATGTAATGCATAATTTTAAAGTCATGAAGAATGATGGTCAATTTAGAATCTGTGATCACCAGTATAAATTAGTTTTTACTGACTGTTGTGAGGAAATCTGATTTGGAGGATCTTCCCTTTAAGAAATATAAATTTGCTGATTTCACCAATATCATTGTTGGGCTCTTCCAACCTAAGTTGTTGGTTGGTAAGTTCAGTTGCAATTTGTTCAATAGTTTGTTCACAAAATTATAGCTCTTTTGATGACATTTTTTATTTTATGATTTCTTGAGACATTATTGGCGTCGTGGATGAGGTGGTCTATCGCCATGTGGGATCAAAGAGTACAAGGGTTGTTTTCAAACTCAAGGATTTGAGGTTATATTGTGCAATTGACCTTTTGACAAATTATGTCTTTTATAATTATTATATGCTCTTACTCTCATCATTGTTTGTTTGGTATGGTGTCCAATTGCTATCTGTATTTGATCATTATAAGCTGATGCATTAACCATTGTTTATTTGCCATAGTGGCCAAATCCTGTCTTGCACTCTTTGGGATAGTTATTGCTTGCAGTTCTTAGACTACTTGAATGAGTCTGAAAACGATGTCCCCATCATTATTATATTGACCCATGCGCGAATCAAAGAAGGCCAGGGTACAACATGATGTCAAATTTGTGAATTCTTATGCTTATTAAATAACATCTTATATGTTTTTTTTGTCACAAAAAAATACAGGATCTTATGTGTTGGAAAATAAAACAAAAATGAAAGAAAATAAATATGAAGAAGATGCACAGTCTTGAATTAAATAACAAAATAGCAGTAGCAAATTAAATTTAATTGACAACACATGAATAATGCATTATAACATACAATAAGCACAAGAAAATAAATTAAGGAAAGAAAGATATAACCTGGGTTGAAGCGCGTAAACGCTATACTTAGAGAGAAAACGCCCCCACTACACGGGTAAGAAATTCTGATTATGCTCCTCTCCCAAGATACGACAACCCGTTGGTTCCGATCGTGTGCAGCGAAAGGATCCCCGAACCTTATGAACACCAATGCTCTTGCTCTCACAAAAATTAAGTTTTGTATAGGAAAAGAAAGAGATAAATTTTTGGCAGAAAGAAACCAGAAACCAGAGCTCTCAGTCTGTCATTTCTAGAAAAGAGGAAAGAGATATATATAGGCATTTTGCAACAACAAAATATGACCGTTAGAAATATGACCGTTGGAAAACCAACCTACAGTTGTCACAACAAATATAACAAACTAGTTTGACTCATTAAAACAAAATCTTAAGAGAATCTAAAATAAATATTATTTTATAAAATAGAATTAATATATATTTATAAATTTTAAATTAAAACACAAATATTTACCAACATTATGTACCCTCAGTCAGTAATTCGTTGATGGCCTCCAAATTATTGATCAATGAAGTTGTGTTTGAAATTCAAGAATTCAGGGAGAGGTTTGTTGGTCATGGCCTTGGTCCTGAATTTACAAACTTTCTTAATTACATGTGTGAATTATTTTTTCTAATAGTTTTGGTTTATTCTATGTCTATGGGCTTTCTGATTTAGGCATTCAGGTTCGGTCAGTTTTGACACCTGGTGGCCAGGGGAGTTCGCAAGTTTCAGGTTCAAGCCAATTGTCGTCAAAGGATGCATTTCTTTCAAAAGCTGAAGCAAAGACAATCTCTGAGATTAGCAACATTTCTGAGGTAAAACTGTTAATTCAGTTCAATAGAAAACCTGATGAAAAGTCCTGGTGATCAAAATCTATGAACTGTAATCAAAGTCCTGCTATTTATTCAATGGTTGTACCAGTTAATTTGGAATGTGACGCCTATCTTTTTTTCTAGGAAATTGTTTGTGTTACTACTGGCTCCATTAATAGAATTGTTATGGATAACCATTCATGGTGTTATTCAGCTTGCAGTTACTGCTACAAAAAAACTGATGTTGAGACAACAGCATTCACATGTGCATGTGGCAAACATAATGATCAACCTGTGCTAAGGTTATTCCACTCGTGTTTCATTACTGTCATCTTCATTTATCACTCTTTTTTACACTCTTATGTACATTGGCAGGTATAGACTTGAGGTGATGGTCAACTACAAGGAGGAAAGCACAAAATTTTTGCTCTGGGACTGTGAATGCACTGAGTTGATTGGACCATCAGCTAATGAAGTTAACAAGCTGAAAATTGAAGTACCTAACCAAATTATCATACGATGGTTTTTAACATTTGAATGATGTTTTATTAGTTTACTATCGAATTTGATTACATGTATTAATTATGGGATTTTTTTTTCTTTGGTCAAGGAGGGTGATGTTGATTTAAATGTTTCTCCTCAAGCCCTTGATAAGTTGCTGGGTTATGTCCTTGCATTTAAAGTCAAAGTTCAACCCAAGTTTAACAATGTTGTTGTTCTTAGATACTCAAATGACATAGATTTGATCAATGATGTGGTGGAGATGCTGCCTGATGCTGAGGTAATGTTTTGTAAAGCATGTTGCACCCATTATTGTCATATCTGTTACCCTGAACTTATATCTTATATAGGCAATTTCCAAGGTTCATGGTCCTATTTTTGATTCCGATAATCCTCCGATGATCCTTCCCAACTTGAATCTGTAAGTTGACACTGTGATAGTGTTTTCCAGATTCTGTGTGTGTTGGCAGAATCTTATTTAAAAACTCCATCGCCTCTAATTCCAAATTTAGTTTATTGATCAGTGTAAGTGTTATGCAATAATCTGTGTCTGTCACAGTAGATCATGATTCACTTCTGGGTCTTCCATTGACACCTACAAAACATATTACATCTTATGACTGTGATGATGAACCAAAAGGTTCTCAGATTTCACCGACCCAACTTTCATCTAACAAATTAGCAAGACATGAATAAATTGAATGAATGCAGTTACTTGCATTTTTTTTGCGTTGTATGGATTCTATTATTTGGAAGACGTGCAATTGTTGAAACATTGACGTTCTTTTCCTGTATTGTCCATATTTAACATTTTGTCAGGGTGGACATATCTTATAGATTCCTAATGGTGGAAGCAGGAATTAACTTTTGGTTGTTTAGATATCTTTTGTGTTAGATTGTCCAATTTGAATTATATTTTTTTATCAGTTCCCAACCCGATTACAAAATCATTATTAATAGACTGTGGTTTATTTCAGCATGACCATAACTGATATTAATTAAGAAAATTAAATCAGGACAATGAATTATTACACCCTTTTTCCTTTAAAGAAAATATCTTTTCCGTGATACGGTAGCTTCTTGCTTCCAGTTCTCCATAATCTCTTTCTTAAAACTCTATATATGTGTTAACTTAGCATTGGAACCTGTTGTGCGCTTGCAGTGTGGAGCCAAAAGTTGTTTTCCCAAGCTTAATTTCATGTGTTGATATTATCCAATTTAAATTGTATTCTCAATCATCTGTAAAATCAAATATGATGCACTTCTGGGTCTAACACAAATAGCATTAATCGCTCATTCGAACAATGGCACCTGATACGATAAAACCAGAATAAATATGATACACTTTTTTTTTTTATCATAATGTCAAATTAAGCAAGGGGATTTTTTTTGGAGTTCACCAAAATTCATTCTCCCTACTTCTGCACACAAAAGATCTTTGATATTAGATTTTGTGCAAATGTCAGCAAGCCATGGCTCTACATACAACTATTATCATTCCTGTATCTCCAATTTTTGTAGCTATCAATGTTGAACCATACACTTAGCCCCTCAGCTAGCCATTTCTATTATTTTCAAGATTTGTTTCATTCTTTTTAATTAATTTGTATCTTGGTAAAGTACAACAATTGCCATTAAGAACGTGAAAATTTTCAATATAGAAACAAGTCTGATTCAACAATAAACACAATCTTAATTGCTCAAATTTATGAAAAGTTGTTTTGGTTTGGGATTGCCTTAACCTGTTTGTGCCCTGTTTTGTTCTGCATCGTTCGAAGAAAAAAAAACATACATCAAGCTGAATGATATATGCTATAAATGTGATTACAAAAAATCCACTACATCTTTCATATTAGCTTTCCCATCAGTCTCACCAACCGATGCTTCTACATGCAAGTGTCATCATTCCTATATGCAGATTTTCCCAGCTGTCAATGTTGAACTATAGTTCTTGGCCTTCAGCTGTCCATTTCTCTTATTTTCAGAATGTCTCACATGCATTCCAGATTTAGTTTAGTATTTCTTAGTTGATCTCAATCCCCATTTTCTCATTAATTTATAACTTAACCAAGTCAACAATTGCCATTAACATCACGGAAAAGTACCAATTCAAGGACAAGTTTATTTCAGCAAAAGCCAGAATGAACAGAAAACGTATCATAGATAAAAAACGACAACCTCAGGCTCAGGCCCCTCCACAGCCAATTATGGACTCTACTTCACAATCTAGGAATTATCACAGTAAGAAACTATACGAACCATCTTGCATGTAAAATATATTGCTTTCAATTAATTGATTCCATTTAACTTTGATTTATGTCTATTTATAAGCAATTGAATCTGATTCATCAGAGGATCTAAGTTATGAATCAACACAAGGTACCATGTAAACAAACTCCTTTATTCAACATTTTTTCATCCATGAAATCTAATAACCATATGTAATTGTAATTCTTGAAGGATCCGATTTAAATTTTTCCGCTGGAAATGAAGATTGCCAATCCTCTCCCAATGACTCTGCAATTAACACTGAAGGTGAGAATTATAATTCTGACTCATTGACAACCATATCAGTTGAGATATTTTTTTATCCATCTTATCAATTGTTACCATCATCCTTGCATATGTCATTAAACAATTTCAGGCTATTCTGATCTTGATGACCAACTAATGCAATGTAGACACTGTAATGCAAAAATGTGGTATAATGAAATAATATCAAAACATAAAAATAGTAGAAGCCTGAGGTTCAACTTATGTTGTGGAGACGGCAAAGTTAAACTTCCATTATTACAAAATCCACCCTAATATCTCCATTTCTCTTTGATCATAATTCAGCTGATGGTAGAAATTATCAACAAAACATACACACATATAACATGATGTTTGCATTTACTTTTGCTGGTATTAAGCTAGACAAATCAATTAATCATTCAAGAGGACCTCCTACAATTATAATTCAGGGTCAACCATGTCATCGCATAGGCAGTTTATTACCAATGTCTGGAAAAGAATCCAAATTTGCACAATTATATATCTTTGACACAGATAATGAAGTACAAAATAGAATTAATGTCATCAGGTACTGATTCTTTCATTTCTATAATTATAAAAATCATACATTCATGACAGATTTTCTTTCAATTACATATCAGTTCTAACATTACTTTTTTCAGCTAGCATGATGGAATTCAACCACAAATTGTTTCAAGTTTAGCTGAAATGCTGGATGAACACAATGCACATGCTAAAAGTTTTAGGATGGCTAGAGATAGATTGGCAAATAGTGATGTGGATAATGTCAGATTAAGATTGATATCTACTTGTGAAAAGGATGGTCATACATACAATGTTCCAACTGTTTCAGAAGTTGTTGCACTTATTGTAGGTGATTTTAATCCCAACTCAAGAAGAGATATTATTGTTGAGACTCAAAATGGACAGTTACAAAGAATACATGAATTGCACTCTAGCTATCTAGACCTACAATTCCCTCTGCTTTTCCTTTATGGTGAAGATGGATATAGGCCTAACATACTTCACCATGCAACACCAGACAACAAAAAAAAGAAAGAGAAATCGTCTCACTATGAGAGAATGGTTTGCTTATAGACTTCAATCCAGATCAAATGAAGCTCAAACTTTATTGCATTCTAGAAGACTATTTCAACAATTCATTGTTGAAGCATATACCATAGTTGAATCAGAAATACTTAGCACATCAGGAACAACCAAAAGAAACTCAGAGTTGACAAGTATTGTAGCTTACAAAATTCACTGGATGCTGGGACAAGCCAAGGTTTAAATAAAGACAAGAGAGTAATTCTGCCTTCTACCTTTGTTGGCAGCCCCCGCTACATGGATCAGCTATATTTTGATGGTATGGCGGTATGCAGCCACGTTGGTTTCCCAAATCTTTTTATCACTTTAACATGTAATCCAAATTGGCCAGAAATCCATAGATTACTTGCTCCATTGAATTTGAAACCAGCAGAGAGACCAGACATTATCTCACGAGTTTTCAAGTTGAAATATGAAGAAATGCTTTCAAACCTAACAAAGAATCACCTACTTGGAAAAGCAGTGGCATGTAAGTTGATAGCAACTTTTTCTATTAAACTTAGAATTCAATTTATTATTTTTCACTTTTGCTCATCCTATAACATAATTGTTACATATTTATATGTTATTGTTTTCTAGCTAATACTATAATTTAACAATCACAAATATGCATACAATAGAATTCCAAAAACAAGGACTTCCTCATGTCCATTTATTGTTGTTTTTGCACCCAGACAATAAATATCCAACTTCAGATGAAATTGACCAGATTATATCAGCAGAGATACCTTCAAAGGAAGATGACCCAAAACTCTATAGATTGGTGCAAAATCATATGGTTCATGGCCCATGTGGAATTATACACTTTGAATCTCCATGTATGAAAGAAGGAAAGTGTAGCAAATTTTATCCTAAAATGTTCCAACCTCGCACTCTTTTAGATGCAAATGGTTATCCAGTATATCGTAGGAGAAATGATGGTCGTACAATTTCAAATAATGGTGTTATCATTGATAATAGACACATCGTACCTTATAATCCGAAGTTACTGAAAAAATACCAAACGCATGTCAATATTGAATGGTGTAATCAAAGTACTTCAATCAAATATTTATTCAAGTACATAAATAAAGGGTATGACAGAGTTACTGCTGTTATGCTTTATGATGGCAATGATGAAATCCAGAATGCTACCAACCAGAAAGATGAGATTAAAGAATATATAGACTGCAAGTAGCATTAATTTAACATATGTAATTAATGTGCCCATTATTGTTTTACTAAATTAATGTATATGCCAGATACATTTCTCCTTGTGAAGCTGCTTGGAGAATTTTTGGTTTTCCAATACATGCTAGGAAGCCTGCTGTTGAAAGATTATATTTCCATCTTCCAGGCCAACACTAGACATGGCAATGGGGCGGGGCGGGGACGGGTATTGTCTCCCAAATCCCCGACCCTGACTTTTCAACATGTCCCCAAACCCGTACCCAATACCTGACAGGTTTTAAATTATTATCCCATCCCCGTATCCATCGGGTATCGAGTATCTCCGACCCCAACCCGTACCCGATTCAAATTAAAAAAAAAATTAAAAAAAATTAAAAAATTGATTTTAGAAAAAAAAATTGATTGTTAAATATTTATTTTCAACTACTTATATATCATTAAATTTATTATAGTGTATGTGTCTACAAAATTCGTTAAGAAATGAATATTAAATTATGTAAAAATTCTAAAATAAAATTAACTAGTAATAAATAAAATTAAGACTAACACATTTGTCTAGCGTGATTCCATAATTTTTTAAGGTAAATAAAATACGTTAAATATGAAACAACATAATTCAAATGTTCATTAGTTCAAATTACACCAAATGAGAAATAAATAGAAAATGAAAACAATGTCCATCATCAAAATCACCACTAACTTCTCCAAAGATGTCATCAACATTTTTTCTTCAACGCTCAACCTGGCATTTATAAAATCAAACATCATATTTTAGATGTTTCAAATCTTAAAATCATACATCGCATTAGTAAATAAATATAGTTATTACTTTACAGATCAACAATAATGTCTACTAATCTTGCAAGCATTGAGTGATGCTACTGATCGAAGATCCACCTATATTTTACAAAATTTGAAAAATTAGATATGTATAATGATATTAAAAAAAATTTAGAACAACTAAAAGTGAATATACCTTCATCATCGAATTCAATCTCATCAGTAAAAGTTGATTCTTCAATTGATCTAGAACCTATAAATAATAATTATAAAATAATAAATAACAAGTTATAAGTTTTAAAAATATAAGCAATTCATAAAGTATCACATAAGCATTCAGAATTTTACCTGCATTCTCTGAATTCCATAACCAACTTTTAGAATACATCAAAGCTTCTAGAGTAGTATAATGAAGTCGGCTATGATGAGGAGTTAATATCTGACCTCCAATACTAAATGCCGATTCAAAAGCTACAGTGGAGATCGGAATAGCTAACACATCCCTTGCAATTGCTTGTAGTGTTGGATACATTAGCTCGTTCAATTTCCACCACATTAAGATATCAAAATCTGAATTTCTTGGTAAAACTTCATCCTCTAAGTAATGATCCAACTTCGTTTTCATAGTTGAGGTTCTTGCCCTTTCTTTCTTTCAATGTATCTATCATAATCACACAATTTACTCTTTCCATCACTAACCACATCTAGTGATTCAAAAGAACTAGTAGAATCTGGATGCTTTTTGGCTTGATATTCCGAAATAAAATCATAACACAAGTTTCGGATCCTATTAACTTGTGAAAAATAATCCATGGGATAAATTGATTCAAAGTAAAACTCAAGCAACTCCATTTTGTATCTTGGATCTAAAACAGTAGCAACTCCCATGATCACATGAATAACACTCCAATAAGAATCAAATTTTTGTAACATCTTTTCTGCTATTTTTTGAATCACTTCATTAGGGGAATTGACCCATTCAAATAAAGTCATCTTGATCTCACAAATTTGAGGAAAATAAATGTTGGCAGTTGGATATTTTGTACCAGAAATCATTTTTGTAATATCATTAAATATGGTCAACCTCTTACACACTTCCTTTGCAAATTCCCATTGTGAATCACTTGGAAAGCAAGAGTATTGAGTTTCACACTGCTTTAATCGAGAAACACATCCTTATATGATATTGCAACATCAAGCATCTTGTAAGTTGAATTCCATCTAGTTGGACAATCTAAACTCAACTTTTTGGTGCAAGGGTTCGCAATTGTTTAGCAGTTTCTTGAAATTTTTCCAGCCTTTTAGGTGTTGCAATCCAATATGCTACACTATCTCGAATTTTTTCCACTCCATCCTTCACAACTCCTAAACCTTCTTTTACTATCAAATTTAAGATATGTGCACAACAACGCATGTGAAGAAACACTCCTTCCTTAATTAAAGTGCCTAATTGCAACTTATCCTTAATTTTTTCAATCATGCAATCATTTGT
This sequence comes from Glycine max, assembly GCF_000004515.6. Lineage (NCBI taxonomy): Eukaryota > Viridiplantae > Streptophyta > Magnoliopsida > Fabales > Fabaceae > Glycine > Glycine max. The sequence continues at coordinate 31,977,428 of NC_038256.2, read as the reverse complement.
ACTACAATTATCCAAAGTGATAGCGGACAATTTTGTATCAATGTTCCAATCCAGCAAACACTCAACTAGTGCATTGCAAAGTCTTTCACTTGTGTGAGGTGAAGGAACATAAATGAACCTAGCATATAATATAACAATAAATAACTTAATCACACTATCACAGAAAAAGATCTAACACAATATATCAACACAAAAATATATGAAAAATATCCAACACAATATATCGGGAAGCTATAAAATTAAGGATGTTGCTAATACCTCAAAATGCGACTTTGCAAAGTCCATGAGCTATCAATGTAATGAGCTGTGACAGCCATATACCCTTTCTTTTGGTTGCTTGCAGTCCACATATCCAATGTAATTGCCACCCTTCCTTCATTTGTATCCAACAACTTCGTAACAATTGATTTTTCAAAGTCATAAACATTAAATATCTCTTTCTTTATAGTGTTTCGTGAAGGATATTGAAATTGTGGTTGGAGTGTAGCTAAAAATCTTCTAAACCCAACATGATTCACTATTGAAAGTGGATATTCATGCATGATAATAGCACATGCAAGCTCCTTCCTTGCATTTTCTTCATTATAACCTCCAGCAGTCAATTCTTGTCTACCTCGTGTAACCTTAGGAATAAGAAATGTTTGTACCTTCCCTTTGTCATGTAACCTTTTTTGAATGCATTTCTCCATATAGGCATGCAAATGCTTTGTTCCATTCTTTGATGCTCCCCCGAGAAACTTTTTGTAGTATTTACATTGGGCCTTATCTTGCCCATCAACCGTTATAATCTTATCAAAATGGTTCCACACAATACTTTTGAGCCTCCCTCCAGTTTTTGTTGATGATACACCATGGTCATCCACCTCCATGCTAGGTGGTTGTTGCATAGGTTCATTATTAGGACCTTTAGTTGTACTGGTAGAACTTTCTACTGGAGTTGGTTGGTGTGAAGACAGCGGAATAGGATAGTCTGAAGACTGTGGAGTTAGTTGGTGTGAACTAGGTTCCTCATTTTGCATATTTTATGCCATGGACTTCAACTAGTGCAGAGAATAGTACTTCAAAAAGCAATGATGGGTGACAGCTAGCTTAGAAAGAGGAAGAACAGCAGTAATGATTTTAGAGAACCATGAAACATAGCATGTTAGTGTAAAAATTGGTTTCGAAGTATAACATTTTAGAGAACTGTGAAACAGCAGTAATGATTTTATAATCAAATATAACATTGTAAAAAGTATAATTATGCATCATTTAAAATAAGTAATAATAGTGTAAAAATTGTTTGACGTGTCTGTAAAACCTGACAGCATAGCAGGAGAATGCATACTAGTTTGGTATAAAAAAACGAATAGAATTGGTTTCGAAGTATTATTTTTTTCAAATAAAAAATATTTAAATAAAAATCAGTTTGATTGACTAAATTGTTTTTTAGAAATAATTTGACTAATCCAAATAATTTTATAAAATAGTATATTTTTTCTTGAAATAATTCTTAAAAAAAATTAATTCAATTTAGGTTCAATTATAATTCAATTTAGGTTCAAAGACAAAGACAAAATCCTACGCACTAGCTATGGTTACTGCAGGTATATTTGTGGTTGCTAGTTAGGTAATCCTACGCACTAGCTATGGTTACTGGAATTGAAGGCATACATGCAAGGCCCAAAGACAAAATCATGCAGCAGCTTTTATTAATTAGATTGAGACATCAAGTAGAGATCCAGCCCCTAATTAGGAATTAGGAAACCAACATCCCCAAAACATAGAGTAACTCAATTAACCAGATTGATAAAGACATATATACATAAGCATGATAACTTATAAGTTAGTGAACTGTGAAACATAGCATGTTAGTGAACATAGCAAGTTATGCCAATGTTGTGTCCATATATCTCAAGCCAGTTGACCATTTGCTAGAGAAGAAAGCAACAAAGTAGTAACACATAGAGTTATTTAGAATGAAGGAAAAAAAGAAAAAACAAAAACAGATGGGGTCAATTCGAGGTAGCTGGTACCTTTGGAGAGATGGCACAACTTCTCAAGATTTTATTTTCTATCTATCTTCTCTGTGATTGTTAGAGTCTGATGTTACACAAAAATGCATATATGAATTATAAGGAACAATTTCCACATTCAGCGGCTACTTAAAACCATTTTCCATGATACAACATAAAGCAAGAATAAAATTGCATAAAAGCAGTATAATGATAATCTAAACGAAGAAGGCGAGCGGATCTAGTTTCTGAGTTGGAAGAAGATCTTACCGAGACTTGAAACTATCAATGAGAGAAACGGCCAGCTCTAGGTTACAGCCAAACCTTAATGTGTTTAGGGTTTTGCATTTCTTCATCGGGTTCACTTTTTGGCCCAGCGGAGTGTCTTTTCAATGGACCTTGGGTCGTGCTTTTTTTTGCTGGTATGATGGTCTACCAGACAAACTTATTCCTAGGTGCACATTTTTATTTATGTTATTTTCAAGTGGCAGGGCGGGTCCGGGGTCGGGGTCGGGGCAGATACAATAATCCCATACCCGTACTCTTACCCGACCTTTGGACATCGGGAAAAACCCAAACCCGAACCCATACCCGGTCAACTCGGATATTACCCATCAAAGTCGGGACAGATTCGGGCGGGTACCCACGGGTACGGGTTTTCTTGCCATGTCTAGCTAACACAGTGTTCTTTATGAGAACCATGATGACATTGATGATGTCCTATCCAAGCCAAGCATTTCAGATTCCAAATTTTTAGCTTGGATGAATGCCAACAAATGTTTTTGAGAAGGAAGAACTCTAACTTATTCAGAATTTGTTTCAAAGTTTGTATATAATCAAAGACTAGATCATGGCACCTTAGAAAGAAAGGATACACTATTGGAAGGCTTATATGGGTCCTACCAACGACAGGAGAATTGTTTTATTTGAGGATGATGCTTATTGGATGCAAAGGAGCAACTTCATTTGAGGATATTAGAACTGTTACAAATATTCAATACCCTACATATAGAGAAGCATGCTTTGCCATGGGGTTTTTACAAGATGACAGAGAATTCATTGAAGCAATCAAAGAGGTAAAGGACTAGGGCACAACTAATTATTTGAGGAAATTATTTGTGTTGATGCTTTTAACAGGTGTCATCAATAAACCTAAAGAAGTTTGGAACCAAACTTGGCATTGGCTAGCTAATGACATTGCATATCATTATAGCAAATCAACAATAAATACAGGTTTGTTTTGATTAATTTTTACATGAGATCGCATCAACCATAATCATAATTTGACTGATAACGTCTAATGTGTTAGAATTATATATCGATGATAATCATCTGAGTAATTTGGCATTCCTCGAGATTGAACAACTGTTGCACGTAAACCAAAAATCACTTAAAGACTATCCTTCAATGCCATATCCTGAGGATGTTGATTGCACGTCCTATCTAGGCAATAGCCTAATATTAGCATAACTAAATTACAACAATGATGAGACCAGATCATAATTTTTGCAACTTTTTTCATCCATGACAGGTGCCATACCTTTCGAATTTAAATTTAAATTGTTCTTCTTTTGCATCTAACATAAACTAATACATATTTATAGATGAACAAACATTAATTTATAACCAAATCATTGAAGTCGTCAACAAAAATCAAGGTGGCATGTTTTTCCTATATGGATTTGGAGGTACAGGAAAAACCTTCATATGGAGAACATTGGCAACTTCATTGAGAGCAAACAATCAAATTGTTATTATAGTTGCTTCCAGCGGCATAGCTTCTCTATTGTTGCCAGGTGGCAGGACTGCACATTCAAAATTCAAAATACCTGTACCCATTTTTGAAGACTCACCATGCAACATTCATCAAGGGAGTGAATTGGCTGAATTGCTAAATCAAACAAGCCTAATTATTTGGGATGAAGCACCAATGGGTCATAAATTTTTTTTTGAAGTGTTTGACCAAAGTTTAAGAGATATAATTAAAACTAAACCCAGTTCAAATCAAATATTTGGAGGTAAAGTCATCGTATTTGGTGGAGACTTCCGACAAATATTGTCAGTCATTCCAAGGGGAAGTCGCTCAGACATTGTCAACACAACAATCAATTCCTCTTATTTATGGGATTGTTGTCAGGTCTTAAGACTGACAAAAAACATGCGTTTGCAGAACAATGAACAATCACCAGATGAACAAGAAACTGCCGCATTTGCTAAGTGGATCCTAGACATTGGAGATGAAATTATTGGACATGAAAATTATGGCCATTCCACAATTGAAATCCCTGAGGACCCGTTGATAACTCAATATGATGATCCAATCCATGTCATAGTTAACTCAACATTCCCAGATTTAACACAGGATCACAATGATGCTCAATACTTCAACAACAGGGCAATATTAGCTTCAACCAACGAAACAGTCCGACAGGTCAATGATTATATACTATCATTAATCCAAGGTAATCATAGAATCACTAATCCAATTCATATTACATCTAGCTAAATTAGCCGTGCTTAATTACCAATTTTTAAATATTAATATCTATTTTATGTTTTTGTTGTTTTGGAGTGATCTTCAACTTTACAATTGCCATACTAACTACAAAAATTATCATAGGTGAACACATGGAATACCTAAGTTCTGACTCTATAGACAAATCAGAAACCAATGAAAGTTGTCATTTTCAAACAATAACTACTGAATTCCTTAATTCATTGATGACATCTGGCCTGCCAAATCATTGTATCAAGCTTAAAATAGGAACTCCTATAATGCTTTTAAGGAACTTAGACCAAACTCAAGGCCTGTGTAATGGCACTAGATTAATAATTACAAGACTAGTGAAACATGTAATTGCGGCTGAAATCATTTCTGGCAAAAATTTAGGCCATATGGTTTACATTCCAAGAATGTCCATGTCCCCTTCACAATCACCATGGCCTTTTAAACTTTTAAGAAGACAATTTCCAATCATGTTGTCTTATGCAATGACAATTAACAAATCTCAGGGACAATCACTATCCACAGTTGGACTTTATTTGCCAAAACCAGTTTTTAGCCATGGTCAATTATATGTTGCATTATCAAGGGTCAAAACAAAGAAAGGCTTAACAATTTTTATCTATGATAAAGACCAGAAAAATATGACTTCTACCACCAATGTAGTTTTCAAAGAAGTCTTCAATAATCTAGCAAGGTTAATATAATTTCTACTCTAACACAATTGTTTGTTTTTATTCCTAATAATACTTTATTTAACAATTACTCAAAAACGCTCTGATATGCAGCTAAATACAAGATCATATCAGCCACCGCCAAATGTTCTATTATAAGGTACATAATATCATCTTCTATATTAAAATCTTTCTATTGCAATTTATACTACTGGATTCAATTTATAAATTGCATCTATTTTGCTTGATTTTAAAATTATTATTATTATTATTATTATTATTATTATTATTATTATTATTATCATTATGTCTACTGTACAGAGTATCATTTCAGACAACTCAAGGCAAAAATAGTTAAACTAAGAACACAGTTATTGGAGCCTCGAAAAGTATGATGCTATTTATACTATCTATTATTGGTTTCTACTTCCAGATTTAGTTTCTCTACTGAGCTTTTGTATTAATTTTGTAACAAACAAAGGTTTTGAAGTTTATAGGATTTATATGGAATCATTTTTCATGGGTCATGGAAGCTGCAGCAATTATTATTATTATTATTATTATTATTATTATTATTATTATTATTATTATTATTATTATTATTATTATCATTATCATTATTATTATTATTATTATTATTATTATTATTATTATTATTATACTAAACAAAGAGAACCCTTTTTATTTTTTTCCCAAAAGAAAATCGATCTATTTGTTTGCCCCAGAAATATGCAAATCCATCTTATTCTTGGTTGTATTGTGAGCTTGTGACAGACCTATTCAAGGAAAATGTCTGGAACATCCAAAATTATACCTGCTCTCCACTTTATCAAATGATATTGCACCTTATACTTCAAATAAGGTACTTTTGGCAACAAATTTATTATTATTATGTGTTGCTGATTTAACTTTAGCAACTGTGTTTATTTTTTATTTTATTAATTTACCAACTTATTACATATCCTTTTTAATGTTTATTTTTTCTCTCACACATATACAAACGCCAATGGCCTATTTTCTCAATCTACTTAATTCACTCACACATCATGATGAAGTCAAAAAGTTTGATTAGTTTCGAATTTTAATTGACATTCTAATTCATTATTTATAAATCATTGATTTATGTAGATTAAAATGTCAAAAGAGAAATGCTTATATATATGTAGTTAAACAATCAACTAATTTTGTAAAAAACTTTTGATTATTCATGAAAAAAATTTCTTCTGAAATATATATTTAGAACATGTATAATTGCTTTGCTAAGATCATTAATATTGAATATATGTTCTGCCAAATACATAATTATGATGATTTTTTGTGATAAATTTTTTCCCCTGCATTTTTATAAATATCAATATTGGTTGCAACATTCAGCAACCAAAAAAAACACTTCAACTACCTGCAACACCAGAGATACATTCATGATGATTCAGATCACTATCTACGTCCAATCTTCTGAGCCAGCATTCAATGCTCTACAATTCCCAAATTCATTCATATGCCACCAGCTACACGTTTTCACCAACCACTGCATCAATCCCACAGTTCTTCTCCAAACAGCCTTTCTTCTCCGACCATCCACTCCTCCTTCATTTCCGAAAAAACCAATACTCAAACGACTGCCAGCATGAGTTCAGACTCATCCTCCACTTCAACTGGGACAACCATGAGCTCAGACTCATCATCTGTTTTAAGCAAGGCAAGTCTCAAATTATTTAGAATATATATTAAAATTCTGTTAACTATATTTTACTTTGTTTTGTTAAAATTTTAACTGAGTATGGTACTGTGATGAAACTCACCATCCGGATTCCCAAAGTTGTGCGTTTCTTTTTGCACTACATACTTAGGTTTTCTTTCTCTCCTGTTATTTTGTTCTATACATCAAACCAAAACTTTCTCGTTAGTTAATCTTTTCAATGCATGCACAGATACATTTTGACTGATTGATATTATCAACTTTGAGTTTAGAATTAAACAACAAACAACATATGAATAAGCACTGAAAATTTAGTTTTGTTATCCTTTGACTGCCAGACAACAAATAGGGAATTATTTTTTTTGTCTCTTCTGTTTATTGATATTAATCTGCAATATAGTACTATAAAATTGGTTCTAATTTGCAATATGCCACTGATGGATAGTAACTAGATAGAATATACACCTGCAAGAATCCCCAATATGAAATCCATATTCCATTAGAACTGATATAGACATATATAAATTAATTAGAGTTCCCTTTCCTTTAGCACAAAAATGAATTTAATTTTTATGTTTTTTATCACCAAATAAAAAGGCTATATTGACCAAAGGGAACAAAATTGAGTCCAGACCCAGTTCCTCCTACGTATTCTTTTTGAGGGATTTGTCCTGTTAGGTGTAGCTTATGATTTTGACAATCATGTTGCTTGACTTCCACATTTCAATCTATATTGATTTGTCATCTTAATGAATAATTGCACATTGTAATTCTAGACCAAAACTTTTTACTTGCAGCACAAATCATATGTGATAGAAGTATAACAAAACTTAATATATTGCCTCAACTGAAGTTCCTGCTTCATACCTATAATATGCACAGAGTTTTAGCAAAATCAAAAAATCGCACTATGCAAAAGTTGATACAATACTTCACCACTCTATGAATAACAGGATAGCGGAAATATTGGTTCCACTGAAGTTCCAACTTCACACTACCAGCATAAAAAAAACTACTCTCAAACCAATCACTAACTTAATTTAACCATTAACTGCTCCACCAAGTATTAGTTGCCTACGATGACTTCTGTTAGACAAGAAAATAATTGTTCCTACTCTATTTTATCATATGAAAAAAACAGACATAATGCAGCAAATTTTAAGATTGGTGCCCTGTCCCAAACCAAAACAATCCCAAAACTTTGCCATAGCTTTTCTGTTCTGATTCTTAAACCTGCATTCCAACCCAATGCCACTTCACATCTCAATCTTTAATTGCAGAATACACTTTATAAAACTTGCTAACTTAACCATGACTATCACTCTCAACATTAATTGCAGAATACACTTCATGCCACGATACATTGATTGATTTGATTATGTTGTTGTCATTGTCCACATATTTTTAAATATTCTTTCAGTACCATATTTAATCTTATTTTTTCCATTTTATCTCACTGCAGATTCAATATCCAATTAACAAAAAACCATTAATCATGCAGTTCACAGCACCATTCCACAACGATAGGATAATCTTATATGCCCACTCTTTGCTTTTTTTTGTTCTTTCATTGCTCCAGTTTCATTTTCTTTTGTTACTATGTTTTTTTGCAGAACACCATAGTGGTGCCTTCATTTTACCACCAACAATGGGCACCAGAATACCCTGACTTTGTCCATTTCAGATATGATGGAACAGCATACCAAATCAGACTAAGACAGCATCGATAAAAAATATACTTCGCTGACGGACTAAACCAGTTTAGGAAAGATTTAACAATTTATGAATCTGTCACCATTAACTTCTTGGCATGTGACAACAAATCCATATTCGACCTTCATTTCTCTCCCTCACTAGAGCACCAGACCTGCAGAAGACCATGGCTGATCTCAAGAGAGCATATTTGGACAATTGAAATCACCCAATCAATGCTTGTTGCACCCCAACCACTGGTAACCATCAAAAGTTGTTCTTTGTTCCTTATAGGAATTCCTATTTATGTATAACACTTTTTTTTTCATAGAGAGACTCCCAAATTGTGCCATTACACATGTTAATGCCTGTGGCCAACACATGACGATCCTTAGAAAATTTGGACCTCCACTATGTTCTGCTCCTTAATATTGGAATTGACCACAGATACGTTGTACAACCATGGTATGAATTCCTTGCCGACAGTGATTTCTCTCACGGCGATGAGGTCTCCTTCTATTACAAACGTGATAAAATATGGGAAATTATCATCCGCCGCAAGAAAAACTGAGATGACAGTGACACTGAATAAATTTAGAATGTTAAACTGCTACTTCATGATGATAGTGTTTATCTTTTTTGCTTTTTTAAACAATTTATCTACTATGTAAATATATTATCAATGTTTAATCTATTTTGATTTGCACATTAGTTTTCATTTTATTTCTACTTTTCAAAACAAATAAACATACATGCGAAAAAAATTACAAACGATTTGTGCGTACTTACAGGTTACAAACTAGTATATTAATACAATCCTAGTTCTTTTTCTACTTGATTAACTTTCTTTAGTATCTCTTGTTGCTGTTGAACTTCTTTTATATCTCTATAGATAATAAAGAAAACTCTTATTTCTCTACATCACATCTTGAAGTGTTTTTTTTCCTAAAAAGTTATCTTTTCCTTATTTAATAAATTTAGTTGAACATATATATTGGTATGATAAGTACATAGGTCAGTGTTAAAAAAAATTAATGTATTTCTATCGATGTTACTTTATTTATATATATATATATATATATACCATTAAATGAATTATGTGTGTTTGAAGTACTATATTGAAATGATTAAGCATTATGAAAATTTGTAGTCTTAATTATTTTTTCAATTTTATTAAAGATAATAACTTATTTCTAGACAAAATTATTAAATTAAAACAATTTTTTTGACAGATGTTAATACTTGTTTATTTTTTGGTCTCCTTATTGTATCTTTTTATTTGAAACTGAATCCAAAGTTCTGCCAGAAAGCAAGTAAAGCCTAACAGAAAATTATTTTCACCAAATATCGAACTTGAATATTATTAAAATGATTCAATCTTAACTTCAACACATTAACCATTTGTGTTCAATCACTTCATTATGTAAATAGAGATTTGATTCTTGGTTCATACATATAAAAAAATTATTATGAAAGATCAATCTCTTAGATGGGTCTCAGTATTTCAAGAAATTAGTCTTTGGGGATATCTCGGATTCACCAAACAAAAATGCATATGCAGCCTCAATTGTCTTATTTTTTCTACATTTTGTTAAAACCAAATTACAGCAGTACCACATGAGCTTTAATCAAATTACACATAATTTTACCTCTTTTTTATTTTCCTGACACTAATCCTCTTTTAAATTTGAAAATATTACATTAACATCCTTTTATATGTTTGAAAATATTATATTTATACCCTTCAAACCTTACACTAATACCTCTTACAATGGAGGTGAAAGTAAAGGTTAGAAAAACAGTGAATGCATATGTAATTACACGAAATCTTAGGGGAATGTTGTTGTGATTTGTTCTTTTGTTAAAATGTAAAATATTTTTAGTAATGGCATCCTTATAAACTTTTTTTTGTAGTGATTCCCTACAAACTTTCTTAACTTGGTTTTATTTTGTGCTAGAACAAAAGAAACAAAAATGATATTATCCAGGATCTGATAGCTCAGAATAATTAAGTTATTATTGTAGAAGTATCTAGAAAGAGAATGAAAAACGAGTCTCATCATATTCTATAGAAAGAAAAAAAAGTTTAAAATCACATGTTAACAAAAACTTGAAAGCTGCAGAAAATCTCCCTTCTGATAGCACTAGTGTAGTGTTTGATATGATTTTGGCAAACATAAGATGTATTTTCCGGGTAAGAAATGCATGGTTGTGTCTGCTGAAAATCTCACTGATTGGAAGAAGTTGAAATATCATCACCTGATCTGATTTGTCATTGCTTTTGAAGTTTTGTATACATTTGGTTGGGATCACATTCAGGGAAATAATTAATTTTTTTATATTAACAAAGAAAAAGTTATTCCAACTTATTATTATATAAAGGCTATAATATATTTGTAATCTTTAATATATACTTAACTTTTGTTTTTACTCCTTGATATTTAAAAAAATTTATTTTTTATCCTTTAAGATTTCTTGTTATGATAATGTGACCGTTAACTTTTTAAAAATACAAAATGGATACCGCAAATCGTCTATCGAAATATTTAACAATCACATCATCACTTAATTGACAACAAAGATCTAAAACAAAACTTTCAAAAATTAGGAAACAAACACAAAGAAAAAATTTACCAGAAAACAAATACAAAGAAAAATTTTACCAGAAAATAAACACAAAATTTAGATATATGTTACGAATTGCGAACATATTATATTTTAGCCTGATATAAATCTATCACAGTATAATTACCACGCTCCCATCCAAACCCCCACCAAATCAATGATATTGTTAGCATTTGAAGTTGACAATATAAATATTAAGTAGAACCCCTTTATTTAGCATTTGTGTAGTAATGTTGTATCCTCAGAAAACGAGTACAAATCATGATAATATAGTTGCTTGAGTGGTAACTCTCATTAGGATAATGGCAATGTTTGTCAACGTCATGACAGTGCTGAGAAGCCACTGGAGATTGATCATCCCTTATATGAATTTGGGTCAGTGGAGTATCATATTCAGGTAAAACTCTTAACTTGCTCAAAGCTTGCACAATGTGACCACTCACTTTTTGTTACATATTTATGTATAGCCTAGTTCCTTAAGCAGAATTAACACACACACAGATATATAGCTATTTCCTTCATTTCAAACAAAACATTTCTAGCCAACCAGTATTGCAGACAACTACCTCATGTCTCTTGATAGATTAATCACAGTTTAAAAAGTTCACTCTTGTCATGTGAAAAATAAATTGGTATATGACAAAAAATTTACATGAAAAGAGAGAATGTGCACAGTTGAGGTGCTTATCAAAGCATTATTTTGGTTGTGTGCAAATCTTTAGATTTGTTAAGGATTTTAAATTGAAGTTTTAACAAACATTCTCTGTAAGATTTGATTATTTGTGCTATGTTTACAGTCTCAAGCCTCTAATCCACAAGTAGCCTACTTGTCAATATCAATGTCACCTCTTTGCCATGGAGTCCTACCAAACGAACTTTCTTATTACACCATTGAAATGGTAAAGGGTCTTTGTCCTAATGTTGTGGAGATTGCAGAGCCAGCCAAAGAAGGATATCAGCTTGCTCTGAAGCTTAACCTTAATCAGATTCCTCGAAACAAAGGTTTGTTTTCCTTAACAAACAACTTGCAGCATGGTTGCCACCCTTCCACTCTACTTAATAATAATATAATGTTTGGCTATCTAGTTTTCCTTCTATTTAAGAATTAACTAGTGAATTCAAAGTAAATGTTCCTCACAATTTTTTTCATGAACTGAGCATAACTGATATTTGATACATGTTACATTTGGATTCAAGCCACATACTTCCTTTATATTTAAACATATGTCCAACAAGGAAAGCATAATTTGAATAATTTAGCAGCTACAGGAATCCTAAGAGAATCTAGTCAGCAAAGGGAGAAACAAAACTTCAGAATATCAGCATATGCTACACAAACTAAATACACAGCTTGTGACTTTCTAAATACTCAAGTATGACATAGATTATCAAACTGGAAAGAAGAATTATAATAGTCCAAGGACATTTAAATGATGAAAAAAAATCTAAAGATGTTATCAATATTCAGACAGTCCAGAAAATCAAATATAGTCTAGAAAGAAACTTCTTGGTGTGTAATCTGTGTAAAAGAAATAGAAATAAACACTGTATGCATCTTGTCAGTAAATGGACTAACAGTCTCACATAATCTAACTTGAAATTTTGAACTATCTGATGATGCCAAATTCTTGTTCTAGACTATGATAAGGTCATTATGGAGATTTCAACAATACATTCAGTAATTTTGAGTTCACAGCTAAAAGAAATATTGTGGAACGTGAATTCTGACGATGCACTTCAAGGGATGTACAAACCCATCAAACTACTCTACCATCCCAAAGACCTTTTCGTTCTCATCAGGCAGGTAATTCCTAGGTAATCAAATTTTTTAACCTGACAAGTCAAATGCCATAGAAGAAAAACAAGAAACCAAAGTATAACAAGACCTTCCATATAAAATGAACAAGAACATTGTAATATATGGAATGATATCATATCAACAATATAAGCTATATGTATTTCAACTTTCAAGTAACACCGTCATATACTTAAGAAATTCATAACCTGAATCAAATTATAGTGAGAACCACAATCACTATAAATTTGTGATGCAAGCAAACAAGTCAAGAAGTCAAGAAGAAATCTGACATATTATCTTTCATTAATTATTTCAATTTAGAACAACTTGTTGATTCTCAAAAAATGGCAGTTCAAACAGTCAACAATAACCATTCATGAAACCTCCATTCCTTCTGTATTTATTTTGCTTATAACAAGTCCTTCTAAATTTAGTTATATTTCACAAAAAGAAAAATTCAACAACCTAATAATCAAAGACAACTCATTACCAACTTTCTGGACTGTAAAAGTTATTCACATTTTAATGCTTTTCCATATTGATCAAATAATACATGGTGTATCCAGCCACAAAGAATCATAGCCGTATTCCCAATTCGTTTCAAAGAAAAGTCAGATGTTATCATTGCAACGAATTTCTTTCAGGTTGGTAGTTAAAAACACGCAACCGAGTAATTTGTTTTTCATTGAATGTGCTCTCAACTCATTTATTTACTACCCGTGACAGGAGTTTGTGGATGTGGGAAATTCAGATAAATGAGCCAAGGTACCACCTTGCAACTGGTCAGCCATTCCTCCACCAGAGTTAAGAGGAGAAGCTTTTGAGGATTTGAGTACCAATGGAGGGTTTTTCATTTTCGGTATACTATTGTCCTACAACAATTATCCCACGAACTACTTTCTTACAAGCCATAAACTAATGACACAAACACAATTTTGAACTCTAAATTCAAGCAAAAGGAAATCAACAAAAGAATTGTTGAGTAAAATGGATCCAAGGAATTTGAGACTAACAAATTTTTTTATGTTTAATAGATATCTCTTCTCGCCGTGTTGAAGGCAATAGGCTAGACAAAATTGTCTGGAATGTAGAATCTATTAAATTTTAATGCATATGTTAGCTACCATGTAAAGGTAACATCAATATTATTATTGCTTCCTAAGTTTTACTTTGTAAATCACTTGATTTCTGACGCTTCTGATTGACTTATGTACTACAGAGCACCAAAGGTTTTATTCTAAGAAGGATGAGGAAGCGTTTGGAAAGTTTTGTTGAGGTACCGACGCACCTAAATTGCAACATTAAGTTCATTATCTGAACAAGGACATTTGTAATGGCAGCTTTAAAACTTGAGACATTTGTAAAGGCATTTCCTATGTTAGAAACTATATTGTTTGCATAACAGACAGACATCCATCATAAATAGCTAAATCTAGTTAAATAAATGTTGATCCTTTTGCCTTACAGGTGTCCTGCACCAAACAAACTCAGAAGAAAATGAACAAACCAAACAATATCAAGGTATGCCTTTTGTTAACACATTTTAATATTGAAAATACAACTAACAAATTAAGGAGACAAACTAAACTTGCTTTAGAAATATTCCATAAAGGCTATACTGGTGAACTTTTGTTTATACTAGAAACCGTACTAGTATTATAGTATACACTTGGTATTTATAGATACAAAAAAATGCAATATAAAAGTACAAAATTGAGAAAGGTTTCTGACAGAAAGCCAATTGTTAATTCACAATTTATTTTCAACATGCAGCATGTAGGTACACGAAGAAACTAGTAAGATCAGCAAAATATGTCGTCCTGAAACAAAGATGGAGCACCTTTGGCAAAAAAAATGAAGATGATCCGTTTCCGACTTAAAATTCATTGATTTACACGATTTCGGCAACAATGGTTTAGGTTCCCAAAATTTTCAACAGGATATACAAAAATAGAGTAGAACTTTGTACAAATATTATTTCCTATGTAATATATGGATTTCATAAAGACACTCCAAGAAAATAAATACTTTACTAGCACTATTTTCACATGCTTAACTATAAAATTTATCTGGACTTTCTACTATTCAATTGTAAACAAAAAGGAGGATTTTCATTTATCTAGACATCTACCAAATTTGTAATGTAGTAAGTGTAATGTCAATGTATAGCAATCATAATGAAATTTTATACTGAAATGTTTCACACAAGATGAACATAGACGAGTATAATCCCTTAAAGGGGGGTTCCATCTAAATGTTTGTTTGATTTGGGTATTCAAATAGAGAAGTGTAAGACTGAAAAATGAAATGCTACCAGCCTACAACAGGTTTTGTATCTCTATTTTAATTATTGTGATTGAATCCATTAATTCTCACCACGTACACTTTCTCTACATCTATTGCCTGATATAATTATGTTAGATGAACATAAGAAAACACCGCAACAGCTTAAAAACTCAATTAAAGTTTTAAGAACAAAAGTTTTCATCTAGACTAATTGACAACCAGGTGTTATATAGTTAAAAAAAAGTGCTTCTAAACAATTTGACACAATTATCACTGCACATTTAAAACAAACCTTCCTTCACATCATGAACTAGTAAGTGCAATCACCTATCAAAGTACAAGCACTCAAACTATTAATATGGCTCCCTATCACATACTTTTAGACTTCCATGCAAATTTCAGTCACAACAAGCAGTCTTTAAATGTGTTTTGTTCTCCAACAGAAGACAAAACCAATACATAAATAAGACCTTAACCCAAATGTCATAACTTTCTTTGATTGCAACTGTAATCTGTATACGTATATAGTTTAAAATATCTTGGCAAGAAACATTGCAACAAAGTCAGTTCAACACAACAAACTAAAAAAGGTTAAAACCACAGCCGTGGCAGGTAAAAAAACCAATGATTCACAACGCAAACTGCCTTTTCTGTGATTCTACTAACAACATTCACATTTTCACCCCATCTCCAGATCCGCAAGTGCCAGCATCCGTGAGCTAGCAGATTCCACCTCAACCAACAAAGGCCCCTTGCCTCCCCACACCTCAAACTTTTGTTACCGGCCAACACTCCAAACACCCCAATAGCCAAAACCATCACCCCAATGGCATGCACAATGAACAAAAAATGCATCAAAGCAACACCCCTCAAAATATCCTCATTAAGATCACACTGCACATCAACACTCTCCTTCCCCAAAAAAGTGATCTTTCCACACCCCTTCAACCCAAAAACATCAGTGTACAAAGAAAATCCCACCTGCAACAACCAAGTGCCCTTAAACACCAACCCACAAGACAACAAAAACTCAGCAAAAAACGCTAAAGGTTTAACTGCCAAGTAAATGCAAGCACCAGCACACACCAGAGTCAACCCTCCCAAGAAACCATACACAGAGCCAACAAGACTTGAAACCCTTTTTCTCATCACAAAATACTCAACCAAGACCCCCCCCCCCCCCCCCCCCCGAACGAAACTTTCATAAACCAACGATGTTCCCCCAACGTGTTCACGCACTATGATAGAAAAGGTCAATACCCAGAAGGCCAAAAGCGTCATTGGTTGGTGGAAGAAGGAGAATTTGTAAGTGGGGTAGTGGCCAGAGAAGGAGAAGAAGAGGGAAAACTTGGCAAAGGAGAAGATGGGGTGGGCGATAAGCAGAGCGTAGAGATCAAGGGTCTTCCACTTTGGGTCGGAGAAGTACCAAAGTTTGGAGTGGAAGTGAGAGGGGTTGTGAAGGTAGAGGAATGAGGAAGAGAATAGGCAAAAATGGGTCACCAACGATGCCATCTGTTATGTAGTTAACTAGTTGTGTTCATTTAAAGGTGTTTTTGTGATGGGGTGTGTTTCTTTTTCTTTTGGTTTTCTCTGAATCAACAACACAGGAAATTGCTGCAAATTGGCATCCGATAAAATAGAATTGGTCTTTTGTTTTTATGATTAACAAAGTTGTTATTCTCATCACCCATGTATGTGGATTAAGATTTTAACTGAATTCTCAAAATAACCTTCCTACAAAAAGTATGATTCCATTGTATAATGTATGAGTGGGAATAACAATTTATGATTCTTATAAAAACATGATTTTGTTTTATATTATATAACATAATCACACTTTTGTTGGCTTTTTTTGACAAATAACTTACAGTTTTGGTAAAAGAAAACCATCATATGAATCATAATACAATAAAAATGGTCAAAATGTGCAACAATTGACAAGCTTTGTAGTCAACATTAGAGGACTAAAATCAATACACATAAAATGAACATATAAAACAATAATAGTAATTAATACAAGAGTAATTAACTAAAATGAATTTCTAGTAATGTCTACTACATATTAAGATCATCTAGTTGAATGAAAAGTTAGTGTTGAATTCTTATATGCGTTGTAGGTACGTTCTTTGCCATGAACTAACTTCAGTAGAACATGTTATCCATTATGGTGCAATAAGAGATAAGGGACAATCATCATTTTTAAAAAAAAGCTAAATAATGATTAATAAAAGGATAAAATTAGTGAACAACTTTACATGCTTACAATACTAAATATGGATTTTAAGTAAATTATGTATACTTATACAAAGTAATTTTTATTAACAAGACCAACAACAATAATCTTCTGTTGTGTAACAAATTTCTAAGCAAAAAGAAAGTTAAACTTTAAAGCCTAGATAAGTGGATCGATACAATATCATACCAACTAGCAATCACATAACCCATGTCAGGAATGGTCATCCACTTCTCACTGGGTGCTATTGGGCCACTTCCAACATACAAAGAGGTGATTAATTCAACCAATCTTTCTTTTGTGCCAAAGAGCTCACAATAAAGAGTCTCATATTTGAAGTTCCCGAATCAAGTCTTGACGAATTAGAGCTCAGGATTCCTCATCCATACCTAACAAAGCTATAACTACATGTAACCATAATTTTCATATGGTCTTACATAAATAATTTTGAGGATGAATTGTTGCAACTCATAGAGAAATTCATCCACATAAGGCATCATTTTGTTCTGCTTATTGTCACTAACAACTTTGTGAACCACACTAGGAGTTCTTGAACTCTCTACCACTATGTCCATTGAATTGACTTGCTCCCACATTGAGGTATGTGTTTAGTAGTTTTCACAAACATTGTGCACCCTTCGTTTTTACTTTGAAGGAGGACACATTGAAGTGCTGTCCAAAATTGTAAGTTACGGACATTAGTCGTCATTGTAATTTTTTTGCAAACGTCTACCCTAACAAATAAAATATTTCAATACACATGAATGGAACTCAAGGGTATTGAGCCAAACATATTCCTATATCTAGCAATTTCACGAGCACACAGTTAAACCATTAGTAGTTCTAAGTGTGTAGGCACAAGCAAAATTGTCAATACCAACAGTGGTAGTATGTTTAAACTCATCGAAGATAAGATTTTGTGCTTGTGTTGATACAAAGCCCTATACCTTCTTGTAAATGAGGTCTTAAACATGTGCTCAACTACGTTGATGCTTTTATTAAATGAAAGATTAATCATAGTATGTTGCTTTATAAGCATGTTATTCATTACATCTCAACAACTACACAAATCTCCCATGCTATCACAAAATAACCCCTTCAATCTTGCATGTGTGCCTTCAAACCTATCATGCAAGGAATTGTAATGTAAAAAAATATATAAATAATGAATGTGAAAACAATTAAG
The DNA here is from genome assembly GCF_000004515.6 of Glycine max. Lineage (NCBI taxonomy): Eukaryota > Viridiplantae > Streptophyta > Magnoliopsida > Fabales > Fabaceae > Glycine > Glycine max. The sequence goes on along the minus strand of NC_038256.2, from coordinate 31,958,738 downwards.
CAATTATATGAATGTACCTATTAGTTATTGTATCCCCAAGATGCATCACCCAATCAGTCCATACGGTTACAAATGTGACACCCTCTACCTCATACATATATGTACTAATAATAAAAGAAATAAGAATTCATAATTAATTAAAAGTTTTTAAAACACATTTAAATAAAATCCTTTCAAAAGGGTAAAAGACTCACATTCACTTTTTTCGCATCATAATAAAATTTGTCTAAATAAATAATAAAATCATCTCGGCTTAAACAAGGTCGTTCAGGACTTCATGCAATTAATATAGCAACCTATATCACACTGTCACATCCTATCAGAGCATTTTGTTTTCGTGTCCTCTAGCATGAGCTTCTCCATAGTCATTCACCTAACCGTCTTCTCCCACAAACACAAAGTTCGAGATCATTACAGAATCTAAACACAAATAGCACACGGGGAGTGAGTTATCACATTCCTAACTAATAGAGAGAAATGAGACAACTAGATATACATATCATGTAAATGAGATACAACTTACATAAACATAGCTCACTTAATTCCATCATTTTATCGCGTAGCATCACATCACAACACAACAAGTCTCATTCATTTTCACATCTTTCACGTACTCAAAGATCAAAACACAATATCACTAAATCAATCAATATCAATAAATACACAAGCGTTATGCAGCAGATATACTAAGATTCAAGCCTATATGCAATGTGGTACCATGTCAGTGAAAATCTACCCTGGGACGCTTAGGAGTACATAACAAGTCACACCACACAATGGGTATGTCAGGTCATTCTCACTAAGTAAAATCATAAGGTGACCAGTCAGGATAACTCCGTTTTGCTAGAATGCTCCAAATCATAAGGTGACCAGTCTGAAGAATCCGTTAGGACCTCACCTTCCAGATTTAGGTCCAACTCCTAAAACAATTTTTGCATGCAGACACTGCTCATGAATTATACAATACCCATGACCTCACACTCGTGTTTCAAACATGTTTAATACATTACGCTACAATTTAACACTGGTTTCTAACTAAGAAACCTACACTTTCCCTTTAACATTGTGCATAAACACTTTTCTCAAGGTAAACACTGGTCGGGTTATTGTATAACTCACAACACAAGTACTATCACATCAAGTGTTAAACACACACTTATTCACAACCAAATCTCATGACCACAATTTAACATCTTATAATATCACAATCCACCATCACATGTTCATGTGTATTTCACAAATTAACACATGTCTAACTTTACACTTATACTTGATCTGAACAACAATATTATAACATGAAGTTCTACCCTTGGTACCACATACCACACACACACACACACACACACACATTAATTTCACAGTAATTTCTCATTGGAACATAATTGGTTCATCAAACATATATAATTCACACACACACACATCAATTTCATAGTAATTTCTCATTGGAGCATCAATTGGTTCATCACACACACACACACCAATTTCACAGTAATTTCTCATTGGAGCATCAATTGGTTCATCAAACATATATAATTCATCGTTATAATTGTAAAGATGGAATCAAAATTTGCAGAAACAACCCAAAAAACCAATACCAATTGATACTCTAAGGATCCCTACACATGTTCTCATTACTCCCCAATTGTGAGTGTATTCTGACAGCGATAGCGACATCTTTAACAATTTCCTAAGATTTCTTAAGCTTTTTCTCTGGTTATTCTGATAAGGTTTCCAAATGTTAGAGAGAAGGATAAGAGATTGAAGTCTTCATTCCATTGTCTACGTGCAATGAGTGTTTCTCCCTCCCCAGACATTATTTTGTAAATCCCAACGGTTAAGATATGCGGAAATGAATTGCGAACCTATTTTTTATATTTTTCAACGATCCAACGGTTAACGAGTCCAGGATCATAGTTTTCCACGACAGGTTTTGGGTTTCTGGAGGAAAAGAGAAAGTTATAATAAGAAGGTAGTTTCTCTCATATCCAACATTTTTTCACAAATTCCAACGGTGAGAATGTTCGAAAATTAGTTCCAAACCTGATTCTCAAATTTAACTAAGATCCAACGGTTAACGAGTTTGAGATCGTCATTTTACTGAGACGGGTTTGAGTGTGTGCGAGAAAAAGAGAGAATTTTGGAAAGAGGAGAAGGGACAACGAAAATAAAAGGAAGAGAAACTTCAGAGACTTCTGAAAAATGACCTAGCATGCCCCTATTTATAGTTATGTACTCTTAATCTATTATTTACTCTATTTTTTATTATTTTTATTATTATTTTATAAACAAATACTCTATTTTATTTCCTATCAAATGAATAAATCAAATATCATTTTTATTTTCCTTCAAACTATTATTTTAATAAAGTTATTTCTTCTTATTTATTTAATTACAAAAACCTCATCATTTTTTTTTTCTAAAACTCTATTTATTTTAAATGAAAAACCTTTTTAATTTAATTCACGAAAAATGGGATGTTACAACAAATTTCTTCTTGTGAGGTTTTAACTATGTATCTTATACATATATACTCAAGAAACACAAGATTACGTGAGCACATGTTTGCAAAGCTTTTGAAGCATTACTCATACAATTGTTCATAAAGAGATTGCACCAACACATTCCTAATGTCCATCACATTGTCTCACTCTTCCACCTTTCCCACATGAATCTTGTATTTTGCTCTCACCTTCTTAGCAATATGGGATTGACATAAGAAGCGGTTGAAGAAGGAAAAACACTCTTCAATGCATTCATCAAAGCAAGATCCCTATTAGTGACAATAACTTGAGGTAAAACATCATCTTCCACAAACAATCCTTGCACCTTAGTTAATGCCCATTGAAAATTATGCGTTCTCTCATATTGTAAATAAGCAAATGTAACAAAGAAAGTCATGTGTTGAAGTCACCTCAACGATCTCCAACAACGAAAGACGACGATATTTGTTCATCTTGTAAATACTATCATAAATCAACACTATAGAGAATGAATTCAAAAACTTGATGGAATCTAGATGTGACCACAATATATCTCTAACAACATCTTGAGTGTCCACCCTTCTATACTAGTAAACATATTCATCATGCTCTATAAACTTCATGAAATGTTGCATTTCAATTCTTGGACTCCTTTGTTCTTGAAGATATTTTTGTCATTGATTGTATATGATTTTGATGGTGGTGACTTTTGTCTTATCTTGATCTTTGATTGTCAACAAAATTTGGTCAAACTTCACAATATTTTTGGTCATTAGATGTAACAAAGTTTTTTTTTTCCCTACTTAAACGGTCATCATATTCATGACCCAACAATGTTTCATTGACTTCGTGAAACAACATAAAGTTTCTAACCGATGCCTTTTACAAACCTCCCTTTTAATTCAAACAACACCAAACAATGTTTCTTGCATACTAACTTATTTTTATATTGTTTGCACTTTCTTTCCTTTTCACAAGTCAAGTAGGACAAAGGTCTTCCTTACAATTTCTAACATTTCCATGACAATAAAAATCCAAACTCTTTTTTGATGTCTCAAACCCACTTCAACAAATTATCTTGCTTAACGAAAACCTTAAAGAAAACTTTTTTCCTTTAGTAACAAAACACACACATACAAAAACAATTATATAAAATATATTTTTAAAAAAAGCAGATAAATTTTGTTTTTTTAAAATAAAAAATATATTTTAAGCAAAAATAAATTAGATAAAAATATAAAAAAAAGAAAAAATCAACTTATTTTACTAAAAAAATTCATTTTAATAAAATAAATTTAAAGAAACTTATCCATATGACCTATTATCTAGGTTCTTATAAAATATTAACTTCATTGTCTTGATTATTATAACTAAATCTTAGAATAATATTGTTTTAGACTTAACATAAGATCTTCTTAATATGACGTACTTTTTCTTTTATTATAATAAATGTCTCATCTTTTCCTTCATTTAGCACAAAATGAAGTAATTACTTTACCCTTAACACATGTTAAAAAGTTTATATTCAAATTGAATTTAAATACAATTATAATATTTTAAAGATTTTTTTATTATGTTATCATAAATTCACTTTGAATTTAAATAAATGTCCATTCAATTTTGAAGTGTTTAAGGCAACTACATGTTTATAATTTCAACTTGAAATCTCTTATTAAATCAAAACAATCACATGCTAATTGATCATGTACTTAATGTTTTTTTATATGCACCCCAATACCAATTTATAACCACATAAAAAGAAGTTTTTAAAACAAAAAGTACTAGTAATATATTTTCTAACATACACATTCTCTTTTATTTTATTGATTAAAATATATTGAAAATTATAAAATCAAGAAAAATTATTAAATAAAATATAAAACCTACTTAATTTTGAGATTTCTAATAAATGTTAACCAAGGATGCATTTAAAAGAGTGTGGTTCAAAGTGTGACACTAACATTACGTAATTTTCATCTGCCAAGTGCCAAATGCATGTGTTGAGAGTTGCATGATGGCAACAAATGCATGTGGCTCCAATGAAAATTCCGAAAACAATATTTACAAGATAGCACGTGACAATACTTCCATAAAGATGAGAGAGAGAGTAAAAATAGGCAATATCAAAGAAACGAACTAAAAATTGAGAAATAATAAAAAGACACTCTTCTAAATATTTTTTTTTATTAATAATCAAATTTACTAAAACTTAAAAAATCATATAAAATATATATTTTATTTTTTAAATTTGATTATAATTTTATTATTTTTAATAAATTTTAACTTATAATAAGAACGTGCTAAAAACTACATTACTAATATTTTTTCTTAAACTCTAATAAATCTTAATGTTTCTCTTAAAAATTATGTAAAGAGGTGTTTAAAAGAAACCTTGAAATCGCATGTGCATGTGCGTGCGTGCGTGCAAAATTAATAATTAATAAATTTGATGAATATTTCACACCAAGTAAAAAAACCTTTTAACTCAAATACAAGCTAGCAACACGGCTGTTCATACATCCATAAATATTTTTTTTTTGAAGTTTGGATTTGTGTTTTTAAGATAAATTAACTTCTTTTATTTATAAGTGTAGCTTTCTTGGTCTCTATTGGGCCAAGTCCAATGAAACAAGTGATTGGTCAATTGGATCTTATCTATGTCTAGTAGATTTTTGGTCAACCTCCCTCTAATATTTTATTATATCTAACACTTTTACTAAAAGGAGTGTAATTTTTTTTTCTTACCGAGAATGGGGTAAGTCATAAGTTCATAAGTTACGACTTATGAGTTAGAAGTTATAATATCTATTACGATTTTTTATTTTTTATTTTTTTTCTAATTGAAGTAATAATTTTTGTTACAAATTTAGTTTAATTTTTTTTATTTATGACTTTAGAGTCGTATATTTTTTTTTCAAACTTACGGCTAAAACAAAAAATTAAAAAAAAATAATAAATAAAAAATACAACTTCAAAGTCATAAAAAAACATATATGACTTTGAAGTCGTGAAAAAAAAATCATAACATATCCTACAACTTCTTAGCTAATAATTTAGAATCGACCCCAAATAAAAAAAAACAAAAAAAAATTATTAGTAAAAGTCCCATTATATCCTAATCATATATATCTTATTCAAACTATATCTTATTTTCGAGAATTATGAAAATATAATACAATCTGATCTTATCTAATTTAGAAAATCCTATATAAATTATGTCTCACTCAAAAAAATAACACATAATACATTTTTTATGCTCTAGAATAGAAGATCTTTAACCTTATGACGGAACCATAATCATATCTAATATTTTTTTCCTAACTGTAAATTTGTGCTTTTTCTTTGATCAATTAGTTTTTTTTAAAATTATTATAAACTCTAACTAATTTAAATTTAAAATAAATTGAATCACAAAACCGGATAAATTTTTGGTAACATTTTTTTTGTTAATTAATATACAAGATTCAAATATAAAACTTTAACTAAACTAAATCACAATTTTATCAATTATTTGTATTAATGTTGGAGTGGATCTATGTAATGGGGACTGACTTTGATAGCTTTTTAAATTTTGTTTTCTTCCTTCTTGGGGAACTTCTATTTTAAATCCGAGCGTAAAAGAAAAAGAGGATTTTACAACTCATCAATTGATGCAAGGTAGGTTGGAAAGAGGTATATATCTAAATGAGTTCTAGCTCTTGAACTGACCCAATTCAGTTTATAGGCTAAACATGCTATAAAAATATTTTGGTAAAATTATATTTTTGGTCTCCCAATTTAGTTTCAATTTGGCATTTGGTTCCCCGATAATTTAATTCATGAATTGAGTTCTTTATTTTGTAAAAAAGTGCAATGTTGGTCCCTCAATGTCACAATTGGATGTTGACCGTAAGGCAATGACGTTGACTGTCATATGTCAACGTCTGATAGGTATGTAAAAATAAACATTAGTGTCTCTGACCCTAATTAATTATCTTTAATTTATTTTAAAATTATTTAAAAAAAAACTAAGATGCCACAGTCCCACTTCCTCTCTCTCTCCCTCCTCCCCCAGCCATACCCCAGCCATACGCGTCACCTACCCTGCCAACCAAAAAAAACTCCAGGTGATGTCGTGGCGAAAGCAAATCTAACCTCAAACCTCCCTCTATCACTACCAAATTCTGGCGCCGTCAAAGAAGGTGGCACTGAAGAAGCTCGTCCCGAGGGTTTTCCGTGGAGACGCTCTCGTCGGGAATCTTGTTCAGCTTGAACGCGAAGTTCACCATGAGAACATCGTCCGCGTCGCATCCCAGCGATTCACGAGTCAACTCGGCGATTTTTTGAGGTGTGGAGGCGGTCCATGAGAGAATCGATGCACGCGCGCGAGTGGTGGTGGGAGCCGCCATACCCAACCGCGAGAACGACGAAAATTGTTTCCTCAGAGGGTGGTGCCGCGAGGGCGTACGTGGTGGCGCGGAGCACGTGGACGCGGGCGGAGGACAGGTGGCGCTTGGTGGATAGCGCTGCGGCGACAACACACCCTTTTTCACTGTCATCAATTTTCTTCTTCAATATGAAAAATTAATTAGTACCATATAATTTTATTTCAATTTTGTTTGTTGGGGATGTTGTGATTTCCAGATCTGAAATTGGTCTGATTGAGTGACAATATCGAAAATGTTAAAACTTTGTCTTTGGTTCGTAATTTTCGCAGGCTGTTATATGCCCTTGCTGCTTGTGCATAACAGTAATAGTGGAGTGTGCGTTGGAGTTGGTGAAGGCTCCACTGCATGTTATGGAGTGGTAATAAGAGCGATTGTTGAGATGCAAAATGGGGAATATATTGCAGGTGGAGGGGCGGTGGGGTTGGAGAAGCTGCGGTGGCGATTGATTTACAAGGAACAACAAGTTTTTCAGGAAGGGAAGTTTTTTTGGTTTTTAATAATTTTTTAAATAAATTAAAGATAATTAATTAGGGTTAGGGACACTTAAAAAATATTTATTTTTACGTGCCTATCAGACGTTGACATGTGACAATCAACGTCACTGTCTAATGGTCAACGTTCAATTGTAAAGTCGGGGACCAACATTGCACTTTTTTATAAAATAAAGGACCCAGTTTGTGAATTAAATTATCGAGAGACCAAATGTAAAATTGGAACTAATGTGGGAGACCAAAAATACTATTTTGCCAAATATTTTTTATTTGTTATTTTTTTGCAAGTTAATTTAATGTAATTTACTATCAACTCATGTCGAATAACACCAACCTGTGCCAATTTACACAAAATGGGCTGATGCCTAAAAGTATATAGAAATAAAAAAAGAGAGTGAAATATGCTTATTAACAGCTCAGATACTGATACTCATCAAATATCACATTTCATAATTGACAATCTATTTACAAATCTTAAACATAAATGGTTTTAATGTATAATAGATCCATTTTGGACGGTGAAGAATGAAATGAAAACTTGTAAAATAGTTGACTCCTTCTCTCATGTACATATGACAACCTCAAAATTCTTAGGTTGAAAATGGATACATGTTTCGTCGCTGGCATGTTGCCACCTAATTAAGGTTGGTACGCAATCCAACATCGTCCAACTAAACGCCATCTAATGTTCGCATGAATGTGGCAGCATGCTGGGAATTCAAGAATAAAATGCAATTTTGCTACTAGGTTTTGGTCAAAATTTTGAAGTTCTAGATTCCACATTTTGCTCTGCGCACACCTGTCCCAATTTTGTAACAAATATAATATTCCGATCATGTATTTTTTTTTATTTTCAATAAAAGTTCTTTTGATTTGAAATTTTCTATTCTATGCCATTTAACTTTCATATAAAATCTTTTCTAAGCATTTGTTAACAATTCTCTATAGAACTTAATTGCAATACATTGACACTTAACAATTTTTTTTCACTTCATTCAATTACGTATCTGTCATATAATAAAAAAAATATTTCATAGTAATTACTTTAAAAATTATTTTTAATTAATTGACAGTATAATAATTTTTATACCGATAATGTATTAAAATTAAATTCTACACCCTCATTTTTCTCTTGTAAATACTCATTTGATTGTCAAAATCCCTACATGTATATTATTAGAATTTGGCTCATGCAGACTTGGAGAACATTTCTCCTTTCTGTACTCGTGCCGAACATTTTTTATTTTTTATATTATATAAAAGTTTCAATATAAAATTATAGGCACCAGTAAATTTTTTTAAAAAAAATAGCGATTACCACCTAGTGATTTACTCAATTTATTTATAAATCACATGTTTTGATAAGAACCATTTGTTATTTATCACTTAAAATTTGTGATTGATGGAGGACTAATATAGTTTGGTTAGAGGAAGACCCTATAAAATACGTGTAATCCAGTAGAATTTGAGATTCAGATCTTCTCCAAGTAGCTGGGACCATAATAAAGTTGTAACACTACACACACAAGTCATATTTGAGTTGTGAACTTTATTTATTTATTTATTTTTAATTTTAAGCACATAAAACTAAAAATCCAAGCCACCAATATGTGTGGTTCCAAATGCTTTCTATGTTGTGAATCACACTAGAGTCCAATTCCAAACCACTGGCTCTCCAATTTACACACAAATACCCCTTCTTTCACAAGCATATAAGCCATTAGAACCATCTATCTCAAGCTCCAAGAAGAGCACCTCTAGTTTTATATTCACACAACAAACCACTAAGAAAAGAGAGGATAAACCAATGGCTACTTCACTTTCAGCAACTGGGTGTGTTGGAACTTCCTTCTATGGAAGTTGGGGCACTTCAATTGTTGGGGAGGATTACACCATGCTGGCCAAGTCAGTGCCATCACAAGTTCGTATGGGGAGGGGAAAGCCAGTGAGATTGCAGCCTATGATGAAGAATGTCAATGAAGGGAAAGGTATCTTTGCACCTCTTGTGGTGATCACTCGCAACATCGTTGGCAAGAAGCGTTTCAACCAGCTTAGAGGCAAAGCAATTGCTTTACACTCCCAGGTGAAATTTGATGTTCTTTCTCAATAGTTCTTGCCTTGTTGGTGTTTGTCACTCTTTTGCTTGATTTGAGATTTTTTTTTTGTGGGGTGGTGGAAATTTAAACTTATGACCATGTTTCATGTTGTGCCATTAAATTGGGCTTGTTGTGTTATGTGTGTGGTTTATCTGTTTCAAGATTGGTTAGATTGAAGGATTTGGAATCTGTTGAAAAACAAGTAGAATCTATGAAAGGGAGATTATTTGAAATACACTCACATGTAGAAAGGTTGAAAATGAAAGATTGGAGAACAAATGAATTTGGATCCATTTTTCCCCCAGATTTCCATTCCACCTTAACTTTCCTTTATGTTCATCTGGTTTGAGGCTTGTTAAATATTGCTGGTGTATTTGAAATAAAAATAAAATAAAATTGAAGTCATGGGAAATGGGCTATACCTTATCTAGTCCATATCTTGAATGACCAATTAGAAAGTACTAATATGTTATAAGGGGTCCATAATTACCACTTGTCCCCTCAAATTACCCATTTACCCCAACGAAATGCATTCAAGATTTATTTTTGAGGGAAACGAAAAAGAAATTGAGAATTTTGTTCAACCAATTGTTTCAAGATGTTGTTAGCTATTATTTTGGTATTAGTAGCATGATGTAAGCATGAAATATGTTTTTTGTGCTGAACTTTCACATTTTGAAATGCTAGGTGATCACGGAGTTCTGCAAATCAATAGGAGCAGATGGAAAACAGAGACAAGGGCTGATCAGGTTGGCCAAGAAGAATGGAGAATGGCTTGGTTTTCTTGCATGATAGATTAACATATGTTCCCCCATATTTTGTAATTACCATGTGAGAAAGTATCAAGTTTGAACTTGATGGTTTTCAAATGACAGCAGAATGTAAACTCTAGTTGTGATTTTTCATTCTTAAGTAATGTTCTCTTATTTTGTTTTGATACATGAAATATTATAAACCAGAGATGATCTATATATCAACGGTGATACAATGAACAAAGCAATGTTATTTATACACCAAATTTTTCATAATTTTTTTCCGTAGCCTTTTCTGTGAACCGTTTTACTTGTAACAATTGATCCCATTTCAACTATCATCCTTGGTTCTTCTAAACCCTCACATCATTTTCCCAAATTATGTGATCAGATGCTGTTTACTATGTTGAGATCAACTTTGTTGTTGATGAGATTCAACTACAGCTTTCCTTTCCAACTATTATATGCCCTGATTATGAATACGAGTCATATGATCACACCATTATTTTAATTACCGTCTTTATTACTATTAACTATTCAAACGGTTATATGGTCACCTGTCCTATAAATACGAGTCTCTCAGACTCAATTTTTCACCCTGAGAAAATCTCCTGCCTCACTTGTTTGGGTTTTCCTGTTCCTCAGCACGTTTGAGAAGTTCCTGGAATACCACGAAGACATTGTTCGTGACCTTCAACATCGTTTTCAACAGTTTTCATATATTTACACATCAACACCACAATACTCAAAACTAGTTGAAGCTTGAGTTCATCTTAATTTTAGCTCAGGGTCAAACACTCAACAGAACAATGTAGGTTCAGTCAAAATTATGATTGCACAATCACTCACAAACTCATGCAAACCTTGTGTCGACATATTCAAAATTTAAAACTTTTAGAATTTGACAAAAAAAAAAAACAACAAATGAACTCTGAAGGAAAATTTGACAGACCATTTCAAAAATGAGAAGAGTATGATAGTATCAACACCCAAAGGAGGGGTGAGTGAACAAAAATAAAACTAACCCCTCCATCAAAGTAATAGTATGTTCTAGTACATATGGCACAAGATGAAGATATCAAATACTACAGCCTTGCCAGCACAAGTGAAAGAAGATGCTCCAGCAGTATTTATACGGCGTATCGACCCTTTGGTGCTCCTTTGGTTCTAGAATCATCCTTTAGTATCTAGAGATTTAAGAATCATAGATATTTATGCATTTTAGTAGTAAATCAAAATTTGCGAGCATAAGTTTACATGAAAGTCATATTATCTTGTCCCCAACATCAATGATTTCCTTCCACTTCCCTCCTATACTCATCTGCAAATACAAAATGGAATCAAATGTCATGGTGAGTCATGGATGAGTCAGGAAAATATACATGACTTATGGCAAGGAATGTTGTACTTGCTTAGAATAACACCATTATGATTCTGAAACTTAGAAGATATAAATATGATACATTTACGCATTCAAGATGAAACAGTCACCAAATTATATTAACAGATGTATATTTAAAATGTAAAAAGCTGTTGTTACAAAAAAGAATGTAGAAGGTTGCTTACAAAAGGAAATGTTGGAGTTATGCATAAAATATCAGCATTAGAAACTGACATGCTTATGTAAGAAACCATAGATCCTGGTAAAAGTAGAAAGCTGTATTAGAATTCACATTTATTTGTTTCCAGCACATTTTGAGCCTGTTTGGTTTGAGAAAATGTTTTCTATTTTCATTTCCAGTTTTTATTTTCTAAAAATAGTTTTCATTTTCAAACTTTTAAGATTTAGAAAACTTGATTGGTTTCACTTCCTGTTTTCAGTTTTCAAAAAAAGAAAATATTGAAAATGTGTTTGGTTTAACCATTTTCAACAAAAGTTCATAAAATACTTTTTTACATAAAGTTTACAAACAAATTTTGGATGATATGAATACATTTAGAATAGGGTAATCAGACACTACAAAATAATAATGATCCCATAAGCTTATGATTGTAGCATCTTATCAGACACAAGAGTTAATCAAGTATTGTTGATTCCACCATACTAGAACAGAGACTGGCATGGGACAAAAAGAAAAACATAAGAGAGATGAAATAAGCAGAAACATTTCAAATTCTCAAGAGGTAAACTGCGCCACACACTGTCAAAACATAAAGTAAGAAAGGGAATTAAATCTTGCAAGTGCCATTAATATGCACCAATGAGAAACACTTGTGTTGGCTGCCACATGAGTTACAGGTGCACAAAACCTCAATCCCCATAATCCACAACTGGAGACCGAATCCATAGGGGAATAGTAGCTAGCTAGGAGTAACCATGACCTACTTGAAGAAAAAGCTCTGTTTATTACTTTTTCCTTGGCCAGAGCATACTGTAATTCATGGAGATTACTTTATCCTCATTTATTGAAGCAAGATTTTCCCAGCAAGGTCTACACATGGATAGCTGGTAATAGATGTGGGAGAGGTTGGTGTCTACAATGTCTGAAAAAGGTTCAAGAACAAGAAACCCAGCGGGTGCAGCAGCGGGAAAAGATGGAGGGGAGTTCAAAAAGGGAACCTGGAAAGTGAACATATGGAGGAAGCTTTTTGATGGATAGGGACATTGGAAGGGTATTTTCGATAAGGGGAGGATGCTTGGCTTACCCAGATTTTTGTAACGCTGTTTCCCACTGCGATGGTTTTTTAAAATCACGTCTCAAAGCCAAATAAAAAAAAAGCACGTTTATAACAAGCAATATAAACAAACCAAACACAATAGAGAATGTAGGCAGGAACTTAATCACGATAGAGAATTGACGGTTTCTTTAAAAATGAGAAGAGCATCGGCAATAAAGGTTGAATAATTTGTAAAAATATTTACCTAAATAGTTAAGCAAGAAACATTGTTTCAGCATTTTGTGACAGCAACTCTGATTAGTGGAGAGTTTTGAAGTAAGTACTCCACTGCCCTGTTTACTTCTTCATCAGATATTTCTACTTATGCATCTATTTTCACATTCAATGACTCCAATCTAACAAAGCACGGAGGTTGAATTCTCATTGTAGCAAGATTTGACAGCTCCTGCGCAATTAGAGTGAATTGAAGACATTTTAATTGATTTAGTGAAATGCAGGATTTAGTATAGCCAAAACACTCTTGCATAAGAATGCAGACATGACATGAGCATTACGAAAAAAAATTATACAGGAGAAAACAAACTAAAGTAACTTACTTTCAATAATCTTAGGGTATGATAAGAAAGTGTCAATATATTTACATTAGTGAAGAGTTGCAGTCAGCCTATGAAGACTGAGTAAGATATATCAGTAGTGGTGTGAATTGTTCCTTCTTCAAGACATGAAACTGATGAAAGATTACATGTGGAGGAGAGTGGTTGGTAAATGGTAACTGAAACCAAAATAATTGGTGATTGTGAGAGAACATAGTTTTGAACATAATTGGTGATTACAAGAGCACAATTTTGTGTCGAAAGGCGTCCTTTGTTTCTATTCCTTCATTCATTGATAATGTTGTACCTATGTCTTTTGGTTTGGGGATTCTCCCAAAGCAAGAAGACATTGCGCATCCAAATGTGCTCACTTTTTTATCTTTATCCTTCAATATGTATGGTGGTCCGTGCACGTGCCTATTACTATGTTTTAAAATTTTGAAATTATTATTTCATATTATTTAAGATTTATAAAACATAAAATTAAGATTAATGATTATAAATCATTAATCTAAATAAAAATATTTAACAAAATCAAAAAAGACTTAAATTACTTAACATCTTTTCATTTATTTTATATTTAGATATGAATTTTAACATTTATTTTGATCTATTATTATTATTATTATTATTATTATTATTATTCCCGTTTCTATTTTTCATTATTTTTTTTATTAAACTTATTATATTATTGTAGTCAAATACACAATAAATGGAAAGATATAATAAAATATTTGACAAATTACATGATGTAGAGGACAAATGGACTATTTTATCCAAATTTATCGTAATTATAAAGCTAGTCAGAAAAATACCCTTAATTACATAAATAATTTCATTACCAAATTATCCTTATTTTGAGTGAAAATAAAAGACGTAAATCAAATAGAAAACATTAGTTGAAATAAATTGTGCTAAAATTTTCCTCTAAGACATTTTTATTTTTATTTAATATAAAGATAAAGATTATTTATATTTGAATTTTAACATTTTAAAAATTTTAACATTTACTAATTGGATATTTTTCTCTTAAAATTATTATTTTCAAACAGTGTTTTGGGTATTAATTGAGGGAATCATGTATTTCTTTAAATTCAATGGGTATTATGTACCGAAACAATTGTTATGTACCAAAAAAATTTAATTGGGCATTTTTTTTTAAAAATTTATTTTCAATTTTTTTACTATTTAATTGTTATAAATCATTTCTTGAAAGATAAATTTAAAAAGTTTGTTACAAATGCTTTCCTAAAATTGAGAATTTGAATTATACATAGCTATCAAAAACAATATCAAATATTTATAATAACTTGCACATTTTATTCAATCCATCTAATTAAACCTTTTGACTCTTTGAATTGAGAATAGTGTATGAGTACCGTTTTTTTCGGCTAGTGTATGAATACCTTAAATCTTAATAATTTTGAAACAAACATTTATTTATTTATTTATTATATTTTTATCTAACTAATTTATTAAATATTATCTTTTAGTACGATGATAAAATTTTCATGCATTATATGATAGAGGTGTTCAAATCTAAATCAATAATAAAATATAAATCCATGTAAAAATCACAAATTGATGAAAACTCATTCTTTTGAATATTTTTTTTAATAACTAATGGGTTAATTTAGAACTCAAATAATATTTTTGAAACTAAATCAACTCAAACTGAATAACATATTATACTAATATCAATTTTACTTGATAGATATTGAACATTAAGGTTTGTAATATGTAATTTTTTGTTATTCTATTAATAATAAATATATGTTAAATTAATTTCTCCATCACATCACATCAAATTATTATCTTTCAAATTAATATAAAATCTCTCTCACATAATTTATTCATGCAATACATCACATCAAATTATTTGTTCTAACACCTAATCAATTAAAGATGTGCTTTTACTTTATATTGTTTCATTTGTTTGCTAAATTTTATTTTCAATATTTTTGCTAAAAAAACAAAGTAACAAACTCCTTAAAAGTGAATTTAGGAGTGTATTTAATTAGGATTTCAAAGAATTTTAAAAGATTTTTTTTATAAAAAAATATTAGGTTATTCCATCAAGATAATTAGAATATATTAAGCTCTCCAATAAAATCTGTTGTTATTTAATTAAGATTTTTTAGAACTTAAAAAAAGTCTTGTGGTTTTGAGAAGTATACAAATTTTAATGGATTGAATTTTAGGATGAATTTCAATGAATTTTAACAATTTGACCCAAACCTTTACCATTTTTCAAAACTTTTTTTTTTCCCGATTGCCAAGTTTTCCTTTCTTCCATCACTCGTTAACTAACCACGTATTGAGCTTTGAAAATTTCATTGTTTGACCATAATTAAAGAGAGAGATCAATTGGTGTTAACATGAAAGAATTCAAACCCCTGAATAGCCTTGAGAATTTTTTGAACTGTAAGTAATAAAAGTTGAATCACATGCAGTTGCATCACTGAGAACAATCATAGGGACATTATTGTTGAAAGTGAGAGTTTGCAAGTTTTCTTTCTGAATCTGATAGAAATATTGAATAAGACAAGACACTTACCCTATTTGAAACGATTTTCTACGTTGTTTTTTGGATGAAATTTGTAAATCTAATCCAACTGTTGCACTCCTTGTGTGTTGAGTTTTTGCATTATAAAAAACGCTATATATATAAAAGACATGAAGTTTTTGCATTATAAAAAACGCTATATATAAAAAGATATGAAGCTACTCAATTAGCTATTAAAACTTTGGTTTTACTTTTTTTTTTTATCATTTTCATTGATTTTGAATGTTTTGTAAAATTTTAGAATCATTTAAAATCTTACAAATCTATAAAATTATTTTAAATCTTATAAATTCATGTTATAAATCCATTAAAATTCAAATTACAAAATCTTAATCTTAAAAATCTTTTAATTTTTTTTTAAAAATCATTAGATTCCTAAGTAATCTTTTAAAATTCACATTTTTTCATGTTAAATTAACCTTTAAAATTCTAATTCAATACATCCCCTATGAAACAATACATGAGTTATTTTTGTTAAAATTAATTTTTATCTGATTTTTTTGTATGTAATTTAATTCACCAATGAAAACTTCGTTTAATAATGCAAAAATTTGTCAAATTAAAGTTTATAGCTATACTAGAAAATAAGTACATTTAGTTGTCTTCTAGGTATCTTATTAATGAATTCATATCAAAGTAATATGTTATTTTTCTATTATAGTAAATTGAGTTCCTTGTGAAAAGTTTAGCTGATTTTATATTTTTTAGCCATATAAAAAATTAACAAAATTGTTAATAATTTTTTATACATACAAAAAATTACTCCTTCCACAATTCGCCCGTGCATCACTTGGCTTATTGTTCTAGTTGTATAAATGATCTTCAATAACTAAAATTCAAGTCCTGAATTAGGTAAATAACAAGTCCATAACAAAGATTATTTGAAAATGATTTTGAACTACAGGCAAAACGCCACACACTCATGGGACAATTATTTATATTTTTATAAATTACAAAAAGTGTATGTGCAATTAATTTAAACTAAAGGTTAACATATTTTTTATAAGTAAAATTACCAAAATTTGGATTTAGTACCTATCCGTTTTCCCTTCCTATAAAATTATAATGTACTATTTTTTGGTTTGGCTTGGCGCAAGAGTGGGATGATTCCAAATTAAAATGTAATTTCTGGAGGTTAAAAACTTACACAAATTACAGAAAAATATACAATAATCAAAACACATTTCTTTAAGAATAAAAATAGACATAAATTGCATGAAAATTAAAGAAAAAAAATGCAAATAACTCTTTCCTAACAGGACCGTGCCACCCACCACGATCAAACACCATAACCACTGAAGCTCCTCCAAAAGCTCCAGATCACCTGGACACAATGACTCATGATGTAGCCATTTAAACTAATCAAATTTGTTCTTTACTTCAAAATAAAGCAAGAAAACACATCCATCTCATAAACAACACCCAAATCAATCCATTATAGACGACCCAGAGATTGAACAAAACCTAAAGAAACATCAAATAAACAAAAAATCCAAACCACATGAACTTAAAAAGCTAGCAAAAAGAAGAAAAAAAATCAAATTTCTCACACCCAGTGAAATAAATTGAAATCCAACAACGACTGAATTGAAATCCAGCTACCCAACAACAAAAACCAAAAACGAAGAACACCCCCATTCAAATTGAAGAAAAAACCAAAATTGAAAGGTGAAAATTGAAAACTAAAAGGGAAGAAACAGATCCATGCGAAAGACAAATGGATGGAGGGAAAGAAACAAACCTTGGGAAGGGAAATGGCAAGGGTGATGGAAGTCAAAGAGCATTGTCTAGCGGGCATATTTCAGGCAGGGGTCATAGTAGCTATTGAAGTTGTCTAGGCCCAGCACGCTGTCACCATGCAGGGTGTGGACATGGCAGCCGAAAATTCCATGACAGCAACGACAACCCTTCATCAAGTTGCTCCGACTAAGAGGCTTCTCAGACACGCAGTGCACATAGAAGAAGGAGAAAAGGAAATTCTAGATCTCTCTCTAGGGAAGAGATCGAAGAAGGTTGATGAGTCTGAGGGAGAGAACAAGTTGCATAAGTTGAGATGGTCGAGTTTTGTGAGAGGGTTAGTGAATGATCGAGATACAGGGAAAAAGGAGGTTTGGGATCATATGGAGAGGCACAGGTCAGGTGTCCACTCCTTAAGACGCAAGCATCTTACACTTAGGTTAGATTAGATTATAACTGCACCTATCGTCGAGTAAAAACAAAGCATATTATAGTTTTACAGGAATGAAGAAGAGACCATTTCTTGCAGAGACTAATTTCAAATTATGGTAATTTTATAGGGGCAACAAATATATTTTAATATTTTTAAAATTACATGTTATCATTTCCTAAATTAATCTCTTAAATAATTAATCTGATTCCTAAACTTTACAAAAAGTGATTTTCATCCCTCTTCATGGTGAAAACCTATAATGAGGGACAAAAACCATTTTTTTTTTCTAAAATTCAAAGACCAAATTTATCAAAGTATGGAAACTAGTACAATTTTTAACTATAAATACAAGGACTACAAAGATATTTTATTCTTATTATTTAGTCCTCTTGTTCTTTTTGGAGAAACTAATTTAGAGACATAGTAAAGCTTTGAAAAACTAAATTAGTTATCAAAATTTATAAAGAACCTTTGTAGAACTAAATTAAAGCTTTATTTAAAAAATAATAATTAAAGAAAACACGAACACTCGGCCATCTGTCCCTGTTGGGTTTATATTATTATCTCCCTAACCATTTCTCATCACCATACCATATACTTCGTTTTCATGTATTTCCACATCAACAGAATACTCAACTAGTTGAAGCTTGAGTTCATCTTAATTTTAGCTCAGGGTCATACACTCAACAGAACAATGTAGGTTCAATCACAGTTATGATTGTACAAATAACTCATCAAACTCGTGCTAAACTTGTGTCGACATATTCAAAATTTAAAGCTTTTAGAATGTGACAAAAAAAAAAACTACAAATGAACTCCCAAGAAAAATTTGACAGACCATTTCAAAAATGAGAAGAGTATGATAGTATCAACACCCAAAAGTGGGATGAGTGAACAAAAATAAAACTAACCCATCCACCAAAGTAGTAGTATGCTCTTTAGTACATATGGCACATGATGAAGATATCAAATACTACAGCTTTGCCAGCAGCCCAGCACAAGTGCAAGAAGATGCTCAAGAGGTGTTTATACGGTGTATCGACCCTTTGATGCTCCTTTGGTTCTAGAATCATCCTGCAACACATAGAGATGTAAGAATCATAGATATTTATGCATTACGCTAGTCAATCAAAACTTATGAGCATAAGTTTACATGAAAGTTGTATGTTATCTTGTCGTTAACATCTATGATTTCCTTCCACTTCCTTCCAATGCTCATCTGCAAAATAAATTCCATGACAAAATGGCTCACATCAAATGTCATGCTGAGTTTTGGATGAGTCAAAAAATATATACATGACTTTTGGTAAGGAATATTATTGCACTAATTACAATTCTGGATCCCAACAATATAAATATGATACATTTACACATTCAAGATGAATCAGTGTCCAAATAACATTAACAGATGTAAAAAACTGTAGTTACAAAAAAAATGCAGGAGTTTGTTTACAAAAGGAAGTGTTGGAGTTATGTATATAATATCAGCATTAGAAAACTGACATACTTTAGTACAATGTAAGAAATTATAGATCCTGGTAAAAGTATAAAGCTGTACAAGAATTCTTGGTTGATCATTTTCAATAATTTTTCACTCATATCATGCACACCCTATTTGTTTCTGCCATTTTCGCTCCTCAAATTCACCTATTTCCAATTTAAGAGCATACCTTTTCAAAAGTTACAGACCACGGACCATGGATCAATTCTCTCATCACCAGTGAATACAGACACTGTTTCATTCTTTCTCTTTTCTTTCCATAATACCCTGATCCACTTCTATCAACTGACATAAGAGCTCTTGAATACAGGACTTGTGGGTGGGGAGTGGCACATTTAATGGGAAGTGTAAGGATGGTATCCTGAGTGGAGGCTTTGGAGAGGGTGGCGATGTGCTGGAGTCAGTTCCAAAAGGGACTGGATGCAAGATTGGAAGCAAGATTCTCCCAGCAAACTTCATGCATGGATAGGCTGTGCAATTGCAGGGCAATTTACAACTTTATTTCTACTGAAATGGTGTCAAGGCTCAAGTTACAGGCGACAGAAATCCCTTCAGATTCTGTTGTGGAAGGTGCTGGACATAAAATAAGTTGCAGGCGGATGTGCAAAGGAGTGACATTGAAGGTGCAGGATATTGTAATTCAGCAAAACTTATTTGGTTTCAGGGGAGCAGACATAGCCCTCAGGTGAGAATGGTTGACTGGGCTGGGAGAGATAGCTAATTTCGATGATTTGACATTGAAGTTGAATGGTCAGATGAGAGTGCTCAAGGCAGAACCTGAATTAATAAAAACCTTGGCATCCATCAAGCTCGTTAAGGGAGTATGACAGGATCAAGGACAGGGATTCATTTTTGAGCTCAATCATATTGCTGATCAACCTGCGAGAGAGATTGAAGTGGCAGCAGCATCCATACAGGGTGTTTAAGATAAGAGTCAAGATGTCTTTCAAGCCCTTCAAGTTCAACCTCTAAAATCCATATAGGAGACAAGATCATGTAGTGATGAAACTAAAGGCTCAAATTCCAAATATAAGCAATAGTGCCTTATGGTAAAGGGGATATTTATAGCCAAAATTGTGGCAAGTATGTGTTTGAGACAGGACCACACAAAAGTGTGGAAACCAGAAACCAGAGCAGAGTGTTGATAATTTACATGTGTCTTAGTTTTTTAGTATCAATGATGTGCATTACAAATTCTATTCAGTTTTTACATAGCATCAGCATCGCTTTCTTCAGTGTAGTAGCCATTCACAATTAGCTATGCCACTGTAGCATTTTTGGGGTGACCACTTCATGCCACAGTCTTCCATTAACTACTTTGAGAAAAATACATAAGGATATGAAAAAATATTGTATAGTTGTACTTATCTACATTATTACTTTTCATGCCTTGCAATGGGACTACAATGATAAAATATTCCTATGGAAAAGGAAAGGAAAACAATATGCTTAAGATTCTTCTTTTTATAAGCAAACAATACATTGTGGATTGTAGTAGCAAGACATCAGCAATGAAAGTGTAACAAGTAATTTAAATATTTGATGCATTTCAATGAGTCTATTATCTTCAACTCTTTAGAACTTCTATCCTTAAAAAGAGATCATGTAAGACGGCAAAAGTAATATGGATAGGACAAGTTGATTGATAATTTGAAGATAAGTGAGATTGTAGTGAATCTAATCATAACTTATATTCAATGTTTCAAGGCATTCATTATCTAGATTCTACAATAGGAAATCATATACAGACAAGATAACAGACAACATCACATAAGGTTTCAATTGCAAAGTATCATTTACAAGATAATAACAAACCTGGGCAGCCTCATTTGCCGCTGTCTTTGTCCACAACGAAAGTTTGTCCTGCCACTGGCGCACACTCGCAACAACACCACATATGTCCTCGGCATCCTCAAATTGCTCCCCAATCAAAGCCATCATCTATTGAGAAATACAATAAAAAATAAAAAACAGATCTCTCCCCATATTCTCTAAACACGAAAAGAAAACCAATCGGAGTAAAACAAAAAAACAATTACAGTTTCAAGCCACATGTTATCAAGGTTAGCCTTCCTGCCGCTGTTGCTGGTGACTGACCACTTTCCTCCATTGGCACACTCAGGATCTTCCCATTTAGGCTCAATCCCAGTCTTGAACAAGTGAAAATCCGCATTGATTTGCAACTTGCTGGGCTTGAATACCTGATCATACAAACTATACCAGCATTTCCCACATCAAATTCATTTCTTCCAATAATTTACCAACACCTCATTCTCCAAATAATAATAATAACAATTAAAAAACAAAAAACCATAAATCCCCATGTTAAGCAAAAAAGAAAAAGAAAAAGATTAAGACCCATAAAGAGTTTCTCTCCTAAGATCCATAAAATCAATAATTTTTTCTTAAAACTAAATCAGTGGCATCAATCATTGATACCCATAATAAGATTTGAGATTGCATGCTTAGATTCCCTTTTTCTGAAATTAGAAAAATGAAAATTGTGGAACAGAAAAAAGGAGGAGGAAGAGAAAATTTATACCACCAGAACTCTTCAACGGTGTCGAAGGTGTAGACCTTGCGAAGAGAGGTACCCCAAGCAGCGCCCTGTTTGGGTTTGGATTGGTTGTCGCACCAAAACGTCCATTTTCTCTCCAGTTTGTGCTTCAGCCCTGCCTCCAGCGCGGCTGCCTCCGGCGCCGCCGCAACCACTTCTTCGCTTGTTGCCATTTGTCTTTCTCTCTCAGCAACGCTAATACGAGTGAGATTATGCTTTGAGGGCTTTGTATGTATTTGGACCCAACTTTGGCCCAAAAGCGTAACATATATAAAATAGGTTAAATTCATTCGTGGTTGCTTTATCAAATTTTCAATTACTTCCCTAATTTTTTTTTATTGAGTTTTTCAACTTTTATTTATTTTTAAATTCGATCCTTTCTTTAGTTGTCCTTATAAAAAACTAACCGCTGACGCTAATTCAAGATGCAAACATAGATCTTCTACTGTATATTGTAAGTACAAATAAATAATAAAACATCTCTCTAATAAATCTCTTACAATTTGACTCAATTGTGCTTATATAACAAAGATTGATGAAATAAATAATAAAAAATCTCTCGAATATAACAATATCTGATACAAAGTGTGCGAAAATATTTATTGGAAATTATTTTATTATCCAATGTGATTTGCTAAATCATAAAAAATAGACAAATAATATTAATAATATTATTAAAATGATTAAATTAAACATTATTTGTATTAATAACTAACAATACTATTCTCATTTTTATATATAAGAAACAAATGCTTAATTCATCTAAACAAATAAAATTAGTTAAATTAGTTTGTTTTAATTAATATTATCATAAGTTTAAATTTCATTCCGAAAATATACATATAATTAATTAGTTTAAATAGTGGTTAGATATAATGATATTAATAATTTTTTGAACCAATGAATTTGAATTATATTGTTACTAAATAAATGCATTCACTTTCATAAGAAATGATGTATATTTCATTAATATTTTTCACAATAAATTAAGGCCATTAAAAGAAATTAAAATCAACACATTTGTTAGTGGTCATATGTATTTTGTAATTAGGAAAATAAATGTAGTAATATAAACTTTTTTAATATTTCTAGAATAAATATTAATTATATATATATTTTTAAAAAATGGTTAGCATTTATATCAAAATTGAATTTTTTTTATGAATTTTATCTCATATGAGTTTTGAAAAATATGATTTCATTAATTATTTCTTTTTTCTTGGACATGATTTAATGTCAAGGTTTATATGCTCGGAAGCAAAAGTAACGAAGCAAACCTAATATATGATATTATAAAGTTGTCCTATTTTTTATCAGCGCATCTAAAATTTTAGGTCAATAAAATGAATGAACTTAAATATATTTATCTTATAATTACTCTTACAAGTTACAACTATCAATTTTATAAAAAAAAATATTACTTTTTAGGCTATGGAATTTTAGCCAATAAACTCTGTTGGATACTTTCTTTTCATATATAGATACTATGGAATACTCTATTAACTTCTAGAAGTCTATGACTATAAAAAAAATGATTACCAAAATCGTTTAATCCTAGAATGGTTACCTGGGCAATTCACATATAAAAATATGGATTATTGTAATATAAATAGAATATATGATAGTTTAAAATTTTTATTTTTTATACAATCAAATTAAAAAAAATAAGAAAGATTTGATATCAAATGAAATTTAAAAGTTTTATACATTAAATTTAAATTAAATATAAATATTTAAGAGTCTCTTGACATAAAAAATAATTATAAAATAAAAAAAATACCCAACTAGATTTTCCCTAATATGGATACTCATATGAAGGCTACAACTGTTCACTAATGTAAAGATATTGACACTTGTTTTTATGGTTTATTGTAGGTGTTTTCTTATTTGGCTTTGATAGATGGATTTTTGTTTTTAAGAAATCATCACTGTGGTGAATGTGTCTGAAACATATAACTTATTTATTATTTTGATCTGGTTAGCAAAATCCTTGCTTAAACTCTTTAGGTAGATATGTTTTACAAATTACTCAGTCTTAATCTATGGTAACATATTTTCTATTAGCTAAGACTGGCTGGATTCTTTTTTTATGGATGCGCATGAGGGGGAAGCTTTTGGTCTTTTAAAATCTACGCTGTGGTTTATTTGCTGAATTGGATACCAATATGTTATCTTTGAAACAGATTGCAAGCTACAGGTGGATAACATCAATTAAGCAGAAGAGAATGTTTCTGAATGTGGGGTTATCATTAATCATATTAGATATATTCTTGGAGCTAATAATCTTGGCTTTAAACTTCAATTTGTTAGAAGGCTTGCAAATTAGGTGGCTCAATATTCTTTAGCTAGAATTTCTATCAGTAATCATAGCAGTCAATTTTTCTAATGTGTGCCACAATGTACACTTCTACTAAAGTTGCTTTTAGCGACTATTATTTACCAACAATGAATTAATTGCCAGTATATTATTGTTTAATCTAATGTTTTTCTGGCTAATAAATATTTATCGCCGTTAAAGCCATAAGTCACTAATTTTTCCAGCTCTTCGTTAAGGCACCAAGTCACTAACTCTAGTCACAAAAATAAAGTCACTAACTCAAACTGGCTTATTTCATTACCCTCTGAAATTCAGTTTTCACGATTTAGTTCAAACTTTTTTTTTTTCACTATTCACTGCACCGTGAAAACCCTCTTCACTAATCTTTGACGCCTCAGAAACCCTTTTCACCACCAACCTTGCTTTTCAATCTCCTTCTTTGCCGCCTTCAAATTCCTAAGGCTTTTCTGGTGCGTCGCCATCAGTGGCTCCGACCTCGACACTTGCATCGTTCTAATCCCCATCAGCTTCAAGTCTCCCACATTGCTTGATTTCAACGCGTGGTTTTCAAGAAGGAGAAGATTAACCTCATTGGACACAACGAGGTTTTCAAGTGCTTTCTCTTTTCTCTCAAAGCTTCCTTGCATGTCCTGATTCATGAATGTTAAATTTATTTTTGATCCATCGATCTCACTTTTTATCACTTGCATTCATTTCATTCAACTTTACTTCTTTATTCGCAGTTCCAAATTGCAATCTCGAGTGAACTTCGTGAGTTCTAGGGTTCCCTAATGTCATTGACCAAGCTGAATTAACCATCGAACAAGTAGTCCCGATCCGTTTTCTTTATGTTTCTTTCTTCATTCCTCGATCTAATTGCAAAATTCCAATTGTGCTCGATTCCATTTTGATTTAGTTGTCATGAATTTTAATGTCATTGATCATGGATGTAGATTAAATTATGATTCTTTCAAATCTCATTGTTAATTACTAATCAACTTGTTGTTTAATTGATCAGTATAGCTTAATTTTTTAATACTCAGACCTAATGTTTAGGAACCTTGATTTTTTTTGTGAACCAACGTAGTTCTAGTTATTCTATTCACTCCTTTTGGTGACAGGAGATTCTCCTCTTCTCTGGCGGGAAACCTCAAGGCTAAGCTTCATTAATCATGTGTTTAAATCTAATAGTAGTAAAATCATCATACACATTTACATAGGTATGTACTCTTCCATATCTGTTCTAATTGAATTCATTGCTGTTGTTCCAATAATCTCCCCTGGTTTGGATCCATTCAAAGGTCCCAACAATTCAATTTAAAATCTTTGTGAAATCTTAGGATGTGTTTGGTTTGCATTTTTATTTTCTATTTTTATTTTCTGAAAACTGTTTTCATTTTCAAAAGATTAGAATTCTGAAAACATGTTTGGTTTGACTTCTTGTTTTCTGCTTTCAAGAAATAAAAACACTGAAAATGCGTTTTCAAAAGGAAATGTATTTTTAGATTTGCTTAAAATTGCATTATTTGCCACTGTGTTTTCATTTTACCCAAAATGAGGTTTCTGGTTTCAACTAAAAACGAGATTTTATTGTTTCCCATTTTTGGTTCCTTTGGAAAAATATTTTCATTGAAAATGAAAACAGAAATCCAACCAAACACATTTCCATCACCATTTTCTATTTCCAGTGAAAATGAAAACAAAAAATAACCAAACCAAACACTCCCTTATGCATCCGTTCCCTTTCTAGGAATGAGGAAGAACTATTTATACATTGGACCATGGAGGGACTAATTCTCATTTTTCAAGTGTTACGTCTGCAATTGGAGGCAAGGATGGTGCTATTATTAATCAAGAATTTATTGAGGTATCAATTCCTCCTAATTTGATAGTTGGGGCATCAGATGTAAGTTTCTCCATAAATTTGAATTTACAATTGCTTCATAAATTAATATTATAATACCATAACGCATTAATGTGGAAGTAGTTTACACTTAGTGTAGAAAATTAGTTTTGTTGTATTAAACAAGTTGGTCATGATGACATGCATGATAAATTATACTCTATTGCTATCATTCCCTAAAGTTATAACTTCAGTTGCATAATAGAGAAATCCTTCAATCTGAATTTGATTAATGGATTGCAAGAATTGTTTAGTGAGGAATTGTCATCAAATATTGACCAAGAAGATGCAAAATCAGATTTGTTTGAAGTGCAGAAGCAGAACAATGCCTTCAAACTGGTAGAAAAAATCAAGTGCTTTCTAAAACAAATGCTTCAATTCACGCTGGAAATCGTGAGAATTGGTATGTGGCCCAAAAAAGTGAAGAACAACCTAAGATACTTAAGTTACATTCTTCGATGGTTTGCGAAATTATGCACGTTATTGCAAGTTTAAAGTGCAGGGTGTACTAAGAAATGTTGATTTTAATAATCTTACAAATGTAATTTGCTCTCTAAGCTTTGATTAGAATGCAGATTACTTTGCTTCAGCTGGGATATCTAAGAAAATATTTATATTTTGAGTTTGGTGAACTTTGCAATGACTCTGTTGATATATTATTATGTAGTTGAGATGTTAACTAGATCGAAACTCAGTTGTGTTTGCTGGAATAATGTATTTTTTTATACAATGAAAAGAAATTTACATTGATTTCGACATGATTCTCAAATTTGATAGAGTTGGTGTGTGTGTGCGTGTGCGTGTGCGTGTGCGTGTGTGTGTGTGCGCGCGTGTGTGTGTATAGATAATATGTATGCTTAAGATTAAAGAAAAAAAAAAAAGTATAATGTGTGTGTGCGTGTGTGTGTGTATAGATAATATGTATGCTTAAGATTAAAGAAAAAAAAAATAAGTATAAGACTGTAGTTTTTATGGACACAGCTGGAATTTGGAAAGCCATTTTTAATGGTTATCAGTATTGCCAGTAAACATACATAGTTTTTCCGACAACAAAAGTGGCCTTGCCAGCATTCAGTATTATGGCCGGAAAACTCTTTACAGACCAGGATAAGATGGCCAAAGTCTAATAGCAGTAATTCCTTTCGTATCTGTTTCTTATTGCCAGTAAATGGTATAACAATTTCTAGCCAGTAAAAGCTATTTTTGGTTTAGTTTGTATCTCCAACTTTATTGCAATGGAATACAATTGAATTTGCTGCTATAAAAAAAATAGTTTAATCACTTAAAATTTTGGTTGGTAGCTATATAAGAAATGATTTTTGGCTATTATAAAATAAATAAATAAAACTTTATGCCAATATTTACTTTTTTATTACATAAATATATTTGATATTAATAAATAAATATCAGTAACAAGTAAAAAATAATAGTTGCTAATTGTGGAAAGAACAAATTAATATTTTTTTGTACTAATCTAGGACATCTCTACCAGAGACAAAGTTTGTATGAGTACGGATGGACCACATACGCTATGCACGACAAAAACTTTCCTCTAAGCTTTCAACTTATTTGTATACCTAAAAGTTAAACTTGATACTACTAGTTAAGCCGAAAGAATTTTAAGTAAATTGATACATCAAATATTATTACCCTCTCACATAAGATAATTTAATTTTCTTGAAAAAGAAGAGAAAAAGGTGTACAGACTATGTTGGATGCAAATGTCAATTAATGCTTTGTGTTGGTATTTTGCCAGAGTATATTCCATATGCACATCAAAATAGTGATTAAATTGAAACTCAATGGATGCTGACATACTAGTACGATCAATCAAAATTATTTGGTTAATTAGAAAACTCCTGGTGGCTTAACACCTCTTTTGTATAACAACCACTGCCACAAGATAGATTTGATTTGTTGAATGCAACCCATAACAACCACTGCCACAAGATAGATTTGATTTGTTGAATGCAACCCATAGGTTCTGCAAAGGTACTATTTCTGATAATGGTGTTGTTTCTCATGTTACATATGCACCGGCAACTTGCATGCCAAAACAGATGCTTTAGCCTCTTAACTTTCTTGTCCCTAAAACACTTCCACACTTGATCATAAAGAGTCTGGATATCTTGCAGCAACAGCATCACAACACCTAACCAAGCAAAGATAACATACCACATGTTGGAGGTGAAATTACAATGAAGAAAAAGATGATTGATGTATTCAACAAATTGATTGCAAAAGACGCACTGATTACTATCCGAGTGAAAGCCTCTTTTTGAAAGTTGAAAACGTGTAGGCAAACGGTCAAAGAGAAGTCTCCACAAAAAAATGAGAATCTATGATGGCACATTTGTTGCCCAAAAACTCTAGGAATTTTACGTTTCCATATTTTCCATCGTCTCCCATTTGAGGCATCATTGTCTCCGATTTCTCTATACTACTCACTGACTGTCATTTGGGTGCGCATATAGTTTACTTTTGGAAGCCACAAGGAGTAGCTTCGCTTTAGGTTTGGAGAATCAACTCAATCCCAAGACCAAAGGTATAACCACTATATATTCATGCATTTTTTTGTTTAAATCTTTTATACATTAAAGTTATTAAATATTTACATTAAAGGGGTAAAATCTCACCCAATTTTTTCAAAAATGGAGAGAATCTTTTTCTTCTAGGTTTCCCCTCACTAACCATGTTTTTTACGGGATGGGACTATCACCTCCCCAAGGTTTTGCATTATACAAAAGGGATTGAACATACCTTACATAAAAACCAAGTGCTTCCTCAACAGGCAATGCACCATTAAGGCAATGGAGGGTGCAATAGGTTCCTGGTGACTGACGACACTACTACAAATAGGACATTCTACAACGGTTAAAGAAGCCTTTCTACATCAGTTTTGACGCGTCATTGTAACCGGCGATGTTGAAAGTCCATTGTCTTACTACAACGGTTGAGCGACCGCTGTGGAATTTTGACATTCTACATCGGTTATTAGGACAACCGATGTAGAAGTCTACCCATTCTAAGACGGGTTGATCTTTAGACCCGTCTTAGAATATTGGATTTCTACATCGGTTGTCCTAATAACCGATGTAGAATTGTCAGCATTCTACATCGGGTGTGTCTTGAACCGTTGTAGATTCTTACCCACAATGAAGCATTCAACATCGATTGTCCTAATAACCGATGTAGAATGTTCAGCATTCTACATCGGGTGTGGCCTGAATTGATGTAGAATTATTAATTTTTTTTTTGCTTTTGGATAGCAAGAGTTATGATGACATAAAAATTGGTGGCATAATCATTTCATTAAAAAATATTTCTACAAACTAGTAATTACTAAATTCAATATCATTGGGGGGAAGATTTAGTGGCAGGGGAAACATAGTTAAGAACTGGTAACAAACAAAGACTAATAACAACACCACTTCTTCAGCTTTCACAATTCAAAGCATCACCAAGAACAAAACACACCCATCACACAAAACAGAGACTTCAAAGTTCAAACGTTCAAAGGAAGTCTGAATTAGCAGAATTCAAGACATGCATGATAACCAAGAGACCAAAACAGACCCATTACACAAAATATATACTTTATCACCTTAGACATCAAAAAGTGAGCAAACAAGTTAACAACAGAGAGCAAGTCCATAAAATTAAAATAACTATTTAAATACACAAAATTTACAAGTTTGGTTTGAGTAAAATAAATATTCTGGTGATTCCAAAAATAAATCTAGTCAAATATTCTTAATTGTAATAGGAATTTAAGCCATATAATTTTTATAAAATAAATGTAAAATGTTTTTTTTTAGTTTAGTTAATAAAAAAGTAGAATTTTCCAAAAAGAATTATCTTCACAAAAACAGTATCATCACGTATAAACTAACCTTACAAACTATCAGATATAGAACATTACAAACTAACCTTAGAAAATTACGAAATATTAAGGTTGGAAGGATCACAGGTGATGCATGAGCCAACCTTGCCATTTCTGGGTAACTAACCCAGAATGGAGCTCGAATAATAACCTAAAATACTCATGCCATAAATGAAATCCATTGTAGTGAGCAAAAGGAAAAAAAAACATATGGAGTACTAGTTTGTGATAAGCATTAAGCTGTCCAAAAACAACTCAGACATAATTTTATAAATGGAAATATGTGCACAGTATGGAATGACTATTTTATAAAAAGTGTCTCACAATAAATAACTACTACTATAATACAAAAATGTTATAAGCATCGCTAATACATCACACTTCAGTAGTATTTGGTCCCGTTTTTTTTTCTCTTCTCCTTAAAAAGAGAAGTTGAGTTAAACATGCTTTATGAAAAGAAGTCTTAAAAATATAAAGACCTTATTTTTAAAAAAGAAATTTTAGAAACAAGGAGATTTTTAAAAAGCTCCTTGGAATGACTTTTCTCCCGCTTGTGAGGAGCTTTCCTCACAAAGACTCCACTTCGATTCTGATATGCCTCTTTTTTTGCGTTTCATTCTCTAAAATAGATACTATTCATTCTTTCTCAAACATCGTCATTAATTTTAACCGTTTCAATCTCATCAACACAGTTTCTTTCTTTAAAACAAATACTATTCATTCTTTCTCTTGAACATTTCAAATTATATATATTATATCTCTTTTCATCAACACAGTTTCCAAAGCCTGTGGGTTTGAAAAATTCAAGTATAGTGCAATAAATCCAACTTATAGGACACAAGAGGCATTACTTACCTGCTCACTATGACTAGAGGTCCATGCATCATACTTCTCTCTTTGATAATTAGGAAGGCATTTAGAGGTCCATGCAGCAATCATTCCTGTTGCAGCAAGTGGCCCACAAAGTTTAATACCTCTGGATTTGCATCCCTACATGATCTTGCATAATGAGCTTAATCCATCAAATTACCATATCATAAGAAAAAAGTTAGTACAGAGTAGGATGCCATATCAATCAGACTTCACAGAAATTAGATAATACTTTTACACATTGGATGCATAAGAATGAATTTTAATTACAAATACGTAGAGACCATAAGGAACATGATGTGACATTGCAGCTAATTTATACTAGAAAAAAATAGCAGCTGATATTAGTTATAATTGGCTGCAATTTTCTCCCAACTTCGAATATGAATTATCATTTATTAGCTGATAAATCCTAATTGATATTGTATAGATTTAAATCCTTTTTTAAGTTAAATCATTTGAAAATTGAAATTTCAATTTTCTGCAATTTTGACAATTGAAATTTAAATCCCTGTTAAAGTTAAAACATTTGAAAATTTACCTTTTTAAATAGGTTAGCCTGGCTATGACCTTTCTGGTGTAATCAAGTAGAAGCTTGGATTCCTTGTTCACTTCATCTCTTTTTTCCTCGAGGAAATATCACCCATTGCTACAAGAAAGCTAAACACAGATTCTAGGGTGAGTTCAATATTCAAACTTCAAATATTGATGTAGAAACCAAAGCAAAACAATAATGGTGAAAGCAAACAAAACACACCTACTCGTATCTCTTATATTCAACAAGTTGGCGATTAGCTTTTGTAGAGTTATGTTCTTATCCTTATAAGACTAATATTGTGGCAATTAGCTTTTGTATAGAGTTATGTTCTTATCCTCTCCCCAGGCAATGCTGGAAAGCTAGTAATCCACTACATTGGATAATGTTGCAGGTAAATAGCACATGTCACATGGCAATTCTTCCCAAAATTCAAAAGAAAAAGGTAGAGAAGAATAAGAAAAGGTGTGAAGAAGAACATGACATACCTTAAAGCCATTAAAGCATCCTGTTAACAACTCAGCAGGACCCTTTGCACTCTGTGATAAATTGCCATGCATTTGAATTGCGCTTTGGACATTATGTGTGAGAGACATAAGACCTACGATAAACTTCCTTTCTGCTTTCTGCAAAAACAAGCACATAAACCTCCCAATTAGTCTTGACACATTCACATATAATTAAAAAAAATATACCTTAAAATCCTCACTATACCTTTGACATATGGAGATTCACTGAGGCACCATTTGTCAATGGAATGGTAAGCACTCCATTTAATGGCTCAAGGGCATCAGGAGCATATGACCCACCTATCAAAGATGACTAAGAAAACAATGAAAAAGTCATTTTCACATATAACATGATAGTAAAATAATACAGAAATAGCTACATGTATAATATAAATCAAAACTAACAAAATCACTAATTTCTTTGTCAGTCCAGTCTTCCAGTTGCTCATCCAAAGAAACCACAGAAACATCAGTTTCATCTGCATAAAAAAAAACAACGAAAATGAAAAGCCTCTTACAAAAAATTATGAAATCATTGGTATTGCCTACCACCATTTTCATTATATTCTCTTTCTTTTTGGAAATGAACTTTTCCAAGCCTAACCTGGAAATTCAATGGCAACTTTATCTAAATTTGTACTCCAAAATGAATTTCCGAACATTGGATTATCCTGGACAATTTTTCCATGAGCTGCATTCATAATACATTATTGTTATCTTTTTATGAAAGAGAAAACATAATATAGAAATTGATTATTCTATTTAATACAAGGCCAGAGACCGTTGATTCCATTAACTTCCAGCAAAAACAAAACATCATGAATGATTTCAAGAACCTTGGATGAGCTGGCAGCAAAAAAGGTGGAAGGAGGTGCAAAACCAAGTAACACTGACACAACAACACCAACTTCTTGAAGCAACATTGAAGGTTGCTGCAAAGTGAAATAAACCCAGTGAGATCATTATTATCACACAGTGTATAGAAAATCAAAGCAGTTTTCAGAGTCCTACATCTTCCAAAACAATAACAACTCAAACCATCCAAATGGACGAAAACCATAAGCAAGGGAAAGAGAACATCAGAAAATATGATAGATCTACCTCTAATTAAATCCCAAGCATTACGAATCCAGAAAAACAACGAGCAAAACCACAAGAATAATCCAGTTTCAGAAGCGGAATAAGATACGAAATTCAAAACAAGAATAAAACGAGCAGTGTCTTGGAAATGAAGATCCAAAATGAGAAATGCACGCAGCGTTGCAATGAAGCACCAAAGAGAAAGAAGAGAGGTGAGAGTTACCTGAGGCTTGCTCACGCGCAAGAACAGCAGCTACGAAAAATGGCAGAGCCACGAGTTAGGTTTGTGCGGGTTTTTAAAGTAGGCTCAAATGCGCCAGCGCCATTTTGCGGCACGTGTCCTCCTTCTCGCGCACGAGCCATCGTCGCCTCAAATGCTTCTTTGGCGAAGGAGGTGGCCCAGCCACGGTGGAGAGGCGATGCCAGCGAGGGAGAATAAACAGGAGGAAGGAAAGGAAGAAGGTGTAGACGAAGATGAGTGAGGCTCTGAGGGCTTTAAGAAGCGGAAGCAACTCGACGAAGAGGTTGGTTCAATGTGGAAGAGATTCACGACAGGGTGTTGCATGCACGCGACTAGGGTTCAACAAGAAGCAAGAGGTCTTGAGTGCACGAGACTAGGGTTAGAAAAAGGAAAGGTTCAGTATTGAGGGAGGGTGCGAGACTGCGAAAAGGAGAAGTATGGAGGGCACGTTTATGTTTTCCAAAATTAAGACGATTATTTTATAAAACCTGTTGTAAATTATGTTAGGAATTTTATAATTCCTAATTAATTAATATGGACTACATATTATATTATAACATTTATATTAGTTATTTACATTTAAATGGGTTCAATATAAAGTGATCTATTTAAGTGAGCCCATTAGACTGCCAACAGATAATTGATATGGGCTTAATGAGCAGAAACCAGTTTGGCCCATTAGGGGATAATAAGAACCCTAATAGGTTTAAAACATAAGACATGGTTATGGTCCCCAATATACCAAAAATCAACAAACAGTTTCTCTTCTCCCCATCTGAAGAGAAAATGAAGGTCCCATAAGGAAGAAGGTGATTTGGTTGAGGAAGGCCATTAAACCAATTGTTCGTGACCACTGTTAGATTCCGCTGAGTGTTAATCAAGCTCTATGGATCCAGGTATTCCTTAAAACCTCTTGATAATCTGACGTAATGTGTTTTGGTGCTCATTTGGTATTGTATATGGTTTATTGAAAATTCCCAACAAGTGGTATCAGAGCCACCATTACTATTAGATTATTGAGATTTAATGCTCTATTTGATATGTATTATATCTGGATCATTTTAGTTATATGAACCCTAATTTTATTTTGGGGAGAAACTATTTTGATCAATAAAATTGTAAAACCCCTAAATTCATGTGTTATGGCCATAAAGTTTTTCTCCTCTTTAGAATTAATAAAAGGCCTCCACATTTGATTTACGGGATTGTACAATTTTTTGTTTTGTATGTGTTGCATCTGCTGGCATATTATTCTATTTGGGATAAAGGTTCTATATATCTAGTGTTGGCATTTAGTACGTGACACAATTTCATAAATATATATATTTTTTTGGGCCAACTATTTTTTTTATGAAACGGTGATAAGCTGATAATTTATGTTATTCATGTGGTTGGTATAAATTTGTGATAGTATCGTGATATGTTTGTTTCGGGTGCGTAATTAGTTTACCATGATGTAGTTTTTCAAACATTTACTGCTATCACAATTGGGTGCAAATTTGTGTAAATTTAACCATTACCGATCTTTTCCATTTGATTGTGTGTCCAGTAATTTTAATTAAATTGATTGAACCATTATGTTGCCAAAGTAACCTCTATTGTGTAAATTGATTTAATTAAATTGCATGGATGTTAGTATGGAATTATTTATGCGAATTGTGCTCGGCCCAAAGGAAGACACAATTTGGCCAAATAGTAACATACCTGCGATGATAAATATATGACAATTATTAAGTTTTTTTTCATGAGAATAATAGTCGGTCCAAAGAAAGGCTATTATTTGTCAGAACTAATTGTCAATATTTGATCATTGCATTGAGAGTACCAATTGCAAATTAATTTCTCTGTCCAAAGACTAGAATTAATGTTGTGCTAGGTATCTTGTGATGGATCTGTTATGGGAAATATTTGCATGTCTTGTTATATATATGACTTGCTTGATTATTTGTGAACATGTTATTATTTTGTTCTCTCTTTAGTTAATATTACCAGTGCTGCAAATGTTACTGCCCAAGTGAATTCTATCCCAATGCTGAATGGGACAAATTTTAAGGTCTGGAAGGAAGCCGTAGAAATTGTTCTTGGCTGTATGGATTTGGACTTGGCATTAAGGACGGAACGACCCATTTCCACTCCATAAACCTCTAATGAGGTAAAAATTGAGAAGTGGGATCGGTCCAACCGAATGTGCCTTATGATCATGAAGCGCTGCCTTATGATCATGAAGCGCTCCATTCTAAAGGTGTTTCGGGGCTCTATTTCTGAGGGTCAAAGTGCAAAGAAATTCCTTGAGGAAATTGAGCAATACTTTGCCAAAAATGAAAAGGCGGAGACGAGTAACCTTTTGGCCAAACTCATCTCCATGAAGTATAAAGGCAAAGGAAACATAAGGGAGTACATTATGGAGATGTCCAATCTCGCATCAAAACTTAAGTCACTTAAGTTAGAAGACTAAGGGTGCTGCGGAAGGGACTTCTCAGCAAAAGAAGCAAAATAAGGATGAGGAATTTACCTGTTACTTCTGCAAGAAGTTGGGACACATGAAGAAAGAGTGTCTCAAGTATGCCACATGGCATGTGAAGAAAGGTAAATTTCTTATTCTAGTTTGTTCATAAGTTAATTTGGCATTTGTACCTAAAGATACTTGGTGGGTAGGTTCTGGTGCTACTACTCACATAAGTATGACTATGTAGGGTTGCCTGTGGAGCCGACTACCAAGTGATGATGAAAGATTCATCTTTGTGGGTGATGGCAAGAAGGTTGCAGTGGAACCTATTGGAACTTTTAGATTACATTTAAAAACTAGATTTTATTTGGATTTGTTTAAGACTTTTGTTGTACCGTCTTTTAGATGGAATTTGATTTCTATTTCTAGTTTGGACAAATTTGGATTTTCTTGTTCATTTGGAAATAATAAAGTTAGTCTCTACCAAAATTCAAATATGGTTAGTTCTAGTTCTTTAATTGATAATCTTTACATGTTTGATGTTGTTAGTTCCTATAATGAAATACTGCAAATAAGTTCACATGGTACAAAATGAAAAAAAAAATTGAATGAGAATTCAACCACCTTATGGCATAAGCGTTTGGGCCATATCACTAAACAAAGAATTCAGAGACTTGTGTTGGATGAAATTCTTGACCCTTTGTATTTATCAGACTTTGAGGTCTGTATTGAATGCATAAAGGGCAAACGAACAAACATAAGGAAATTAGGTGCCGAAAGAGTTAAAGACGTCTTGGAACTAGTGCATACAGACATTTATGGTCCTTTTCCTACAACTTCTTGGAAATGCCAAGCATTAAACATTTGCACATTTGGGGTTGTCCAGTTGAGGCACGACCTTATAGGCCATATGAAAGAAAGCTGGACTCAAGAATAATTAGTTGCTATTTTGTTGGTTATGCTGAACGCTCTCGAGGCTATAAATTTTACAATCCCACCTTAAGATCTTTTTTCCAATACGGGAAATGCAAGATTTCTTAAGGAAGTTGAGTTTGGGAAGGAAGAGAACATAAAGAATGTTGTCTTTGAGGAAGAACCTGTTATTTACAGTGATCAAGTCCTCATACCTATTATTGTTCAAGACACAACTCCAATAATAGAAGACAATGTTCAAACTATTGACATTGTTCCAGAACAAGATAACAATGAGGTTCCCCCTCAAATACCTTTAGAGAAACCTCAACAACCTCAAGAAGTGTCATTAAGGAGATCCATTAGAGAGAGGAGAAATGCAATCTCAAATGATTATATTATATTTCTCCAAGAACATAAGGATGGTGTTGATTTAACAGAGGATGATCCAATCAACTTCTGTCAAGCTATGCATAGTTCTAACTCTCAAAATTGGATTGATGTCATGAAGGATGAGATGAAGTCTATGAATGACAATGAATTTTGGAATCTAATCGAATTGCCTGAAGGTGTGAAACCTATTGGTTGTAAATGGATATTTAAAATCAAGAAGGATTCAAAGGGTAATATCGGGAGATATAAGGCTCGTCTAGTTGCTAAAGGCTTTTCTCAGAAGGAAGGCATTGACTATAAAGAAACCTCTTCTCTAGTATCTTTAAAGGATTCTTTTGGTTAAATTGTGTAATTTTAAGAAAATTTGTGTAATTTTAAGACCTCCCATTTATTGTATTAAATTGTCTTGTATTTTTGGTTAAATTGATTGAAACAACATGTTGCCAAAGTAACCTCAATTGCGTAAATTTATTTGATTGAATTTACATGGATGTTGCATGAAATTATTCATGTGAATTGTGCTCGGCCCAAAGGAAGACACAATTTGACAGAATAATTACATGCTTGCAATGGTAAACATGTGGTGATTATAAATAGTGTGATTTTCCATGTGAATAATGAAATGTTCAAAGATAATCATTATTTGACCAAAATAATCATCATATAAGTTTTCCATGTGAGCAATGGAGTGTCCAAAGACAACCTTTGTTTGACAGGACTTATCACCAATGTTTGATCAATGCATTGAGAGTATCGCTTGCAATTAGTCTTTTTCAATCCAAAGATTGAGGATTAATGGTGCACTAGGTATTTTGTTTGGGTCTTGAAATTTGCCATAAAGATTATTTATGCATTTCATGTTTGTTGTTCTCTTCTTTAATTGTTGTTGTTGTTGTTACTATTATGGTTTAAATTACTCATATTATGTGAATCCCAAATCTGCATGTGTAAAATTTGGAGTTTGAAATTATTTTGTGGGAATCCTAAGGTGATATATGAGTAATATTGGCATGTAACACAAGAAGTAGTAAAGCGCATTATGTGTTAATTGAAGAGAACAAGAAACTACCTGTTTTCATATCGAAAGTCTAAAAGTTTAGAGATCATTGGGTATTTTGACTTCGATTATTTCAGAATGTTTTAATAGCAATCACTTCACATAAGGATTCACATTTGACCATGTTGGTGGAGTTAATATTTTGCTATGAGACATTATACTAGAATTTATGATTGCTAAATTATTGTAACTGGCTTGCTTGTTGTCGCCAACATTAAGTAGCCATCAGGTGTTTATTGAAACAATATCTTAGCAGTCTTATTAAGAATTCAACCAAATAAAAGTTTGTTGACATAAGGTATTTGGTTGTTAAATAAAGAATCCAGAAAATATAGATTTGTATAGAACATATAGGAACTCATTCCATGCTAGCTGATCCACTTACTAAAGGTATGACACTAAAGTTTTTTTTATTTCACGAGCACACTGCTCATATGGGTGTAATTCCTGACAGTACCTTAGTTTAGTGGGAGTCTTACTTATGTTCTATATCTTATGGTTTACAAACATATTTGTTATTTGGATTTTCTGCAGAAATAAAGTTGAAGTTTATCATTTCATTATAAGTTTGTTTGTGTGCAATATTTGTATTGTATTTTGGATTGATCTCTATAAAGAATAAAGTTTGGACTAGTTGGAAATAGACATGATTAAGATCACATTGTATGTAATTTTCATGCCGCTTATCCATATTTGATCTATGTCATCGAGTATGAGTAACAGTGGTGATCATTGTGGCTTAGTCAAGCTAAATTATGATGAAAACTGCAGTGGTTTCCTGTTGCTGTATGAGATGGACCAGATTGTATAAAAGGAGTCTAAAAGTAAATAACGTACGGTTGCGCGCCTAAAGAATTTTGTGATATAAATGTCTAAGGTTAATATGAAGCCCAAGTGGGAGATTGTTAGGAATTTTATAATTCCTAATTAATTAATATGGACTACATATTATATTATAACATTTATATTAGTTATTTACATTTAAATGGGTTCAATATAAAGTGATCTATTTAAGTGAGCCCATTAGACTACCAACAGATAATTGATATGGGCTCAATGAGCGGAAACCAGTTTGGCCCATTAGGGGATAATGGGAACCCTAATAGGTTTAAAACATAAGACATGGTTATGGTCCCCAATATACCAAAAATCAATAAACAGTTTCTCTTCTCCCCATCTGAAGAGAAAATGAAGGTCCCATAAGGAAGAAGGTGATTTGGTTGAGGAAGGTCATTAAACCAATTGTTGTGATCACTGTCAGATTCCGTTGAGTGTTAATCAAGCTCTATGGATCCAGGTATTCCTTAAAACCTCTTGATAATCTGACGTAATGTGTTTTGGTGCTCATTTGGTTTTCATTTTGTTTTGGTTCCCAACAAATTAAATTATAAATAACATTCTAAGGTGGTTTTCATTAACCGTCTTAGAATGTGTGTCCTAAAATGTTCTTATCTTCACAATAATTACAAAAATGTCACCACACCACTTTCTAAGGCGGTCCCTAAACAACCGTCGTAGAAATGGTGTCGTAAAATGCTATTTTTGTAGTAGTGCGATGATGCCAAATATGTTTTTTTTTCTGCTTAAATATATTTTTGATTCTTAATAAAAACCGATTTTGCATTTGATCATTAATAATTTTTTTTACGATGAGTGTCTAACAAAAAAACAATTTTTTTGCTCCTTCACACTTATTTTTAGCCCCTAATAAATTAACAAATTTTGTATTTGATCCAAGATAAATATTTCCCGTTTTTTATTAATACATACTAAAACAAAATTTGTCAATTTATTAGTAAACAAATACAAAGTTTTCTTATTTACCAGGCACTAAAACAAAATATCAAGGATTAAAAATAGAGTATTATTTTGTTAAGAACTCAACGCAAAATAAAAAGTTATTAGGAAAGAAAGACAACAATGGGGTATTTATTAAGGACCTGAAACATCTTTAAACCTCTTTTTCAGTTATTGGAAAACACATAGCTTGTGGGAGAAGGAAAGACTTGGTCGAAAAGATGTATCGAGAAAAAAATTTGGGTCGAAAAGATTATTAATTAATTAAATTAAGCGGGTAGTTCTATAACTGCCTCAAAGCATTAAAACTGATGTTGGCTCTTAAACGGGCAGGAAGAATTGAACTTAGGGGCGGTTATTAATAACTGCTGCTATTCAACCACTAGTAAAAGCTGGTTTCTTCTTGTGAGATGCTAAGAATATTTTTTAATGAAAATGAAAATTTGTCTTTGGTAAGATATCAATATGGAAGAAGAAAAAGAAACTAAAGGGATGTTAAGAAAGGAGATGAAGAGACACAGGACAAGTGAACAAGAGAGGGATAGGTTGAGTGAGTTGCCTTGAAACACTCTAAAATTTCTCTTAATTTATTTTTTCTACACGTATAAAATTGTACGGTTAAGATTAGAAAATGAAAATTATGTAATGTGTAATTTAATTATATGACTATGTGATTTAATTTATTCTCTATATAATATTAATTGTATAAGTTTCATGTTAGTCATTTATTTTTAGTGTAAATAATTTATTTAGTTAATTGGCAGAGCGAAATTGCCCAGTGCATTGAGCAACAATATAATTTAACTCTGTTTGAGATTCACTCTAGGTACACATATTCCTAGGGAGATTAGCGCAATAATCAAGACAATTAAGATAAAATTTACTAATTTATGTAAAAACTGAAAATATCAATTATTGTAAAATCTTATCCCTTCAATTTTTGGTAGTTTTGCAAAAACTGAAAACTACCCAATTGAGGCAAGGAGTGTCACGGTTCCATGGGCTGAAACAAGGCCAATCAAGTAGTCATTTTATGACTAATAACATGTGACTAGGTGATAACCTTGAACTAACACCAAATCTTCTCCAACAAGTTCTCTTAACATGTCAAAAAGACTCAAAACTTGGTCATTCATCCTTACTTCTCATGAGCTGGTTGGGAGATCAAGGAAACTCCATTTGCACTTTATTGCAAGCTTTTCCTACATCATCTTAGGTAAATAACTTGCATTCTCCATCTAGACTTGATTTTTCCCTTCATTTTCTTGTTCTATCTTGACTAGTAATTTAAAATTTCCATTTTTGCTGGCTGCAACTCTTCACTAATGTAAAGATATTGAAACTTTATTATGGTACCCTTATTCTAATGCTAAAATTAAGTTACTTTAGTTTGTTTTCTCATCTTTCTATTTTCATAATGCTCATGTGATGTCTACATTCTTATCTCAAGTTTTTTGGCTATGCTTAGTGCTCGATTTTATATTGCATTTCACTAAATCCATTAAAATATGTCTTCTAATTGTGTAGGATCTATGAAATATTCCTTCACTGAGAACTCAACCTCCATGCTTTGTTAGATTGGAATCATTGTAATTTATAATGGATTCATCATCCATAGTGATATCTGATGAAGAAGTAAATAGGGAAATTGAGTACCTACTTCAAAACTCTCCACTAATCAGAGTTATTCTCACTAAATTTATATCATTGGTTCATTCCTAAACTATTTAGGTAAATGTTTTCACATATTACTCAATTTTACTTCATTTTATTTTTCCCTTTCTAGTTTATGTTGTCATTTTACAAAAAATTATATGCTGTTAGATTGTGATTGCCTTGCTCATATGGTTTATTGTAGGTGTTTTCTTATATGAGTTGGATGAATTTTTTTTAAGAAATCATCACCCTGGTGAATGTGTCTGAAATTAACATACAACATTTTTTAGTCAACTAATGTGTGGTCAGTAAAATCCATGCTTAAACTCTTCAGGTGGAGATGTTTTACAAATTATTCAGTTTTCACCTAGTTTTTTATGACCTTCCCGCCTGGCATTCTGTTCCTTCAGATGATAGATTGCTATATTGTGAATCCCTTGTTTATATTGTTTTTTTTTATAAAAAAAATGTGTGCTTTTTTATTGGCTTTGACACATGACATTTGATATTTATAACAAAATAACATTGTTGAAGAACTACATGATGAACATCTGGTTATTATCAAGAAATACATTCTTGGGTGCTGCAAATAAACTGTGATAGTACATGGTTTAAAGAACATTATTAGCAGGATAAAGGTTGACATGTTTAGTATAATTAATAAAAAAAGAATTTGTAAATAACCAGATTTTGTAGATGTGTTTCTAAACATTCCTTTAACATGTTATCTAAGAAAAACAGTTCTTCAAATTCTATGAATTTTTTTAGAATTTTTCTTTAATATCATTCAAGAAAATTTCAGATTGTCTAGTATTTTACCAATTAATAAATCAAGATTCGAGACTTTTCTTAAATGTGAAAGAGATACACTGGGACAAAAAGACTATAGATTTAAAATATAGAAGAGGAATGAATGTTTTTTTTTTTTTTCCATTTTTCATTTTTATTTAATGAACTTAACTTCATCTCATTCATCAACTCTATGATAATAACATTTCTATCAAGCAAAAGCTCCATTACAAGTCATAGAGCTTATAGATAAATCTATATTCTATTCTCTTGTTTTTTTACTTGCCTTGTTTAATTTAGAAAAAAGAATACATAAATCGAATAAGAAATTGAAAGAATGAGACAAAGTCTATGTTGAACAGGGTATAATATATGGGTTAGGGAATAATTGGGTATATACTTGTGGGCTTTTTATTTCAAGAGGGCTTGAATGAATATAACTATGGAAGGGAGACTAGGTACTTGAACAAATCCAAAACAGAGATGTGATTCAACAGTTACAAAGGAAGTCAAAATATATTCATCAAATTGCAATCAAAAAGAAAATTCTAGTTTTTTTAGTGAAACAATTAATACAAATACAAACATAAATTTGGAACACTATATGTAATTGTGTATAAGGTTCTTTATACATAATATTTTTCTCACATTTTTCATCTTTAATACCATTTTCCATTTAATGACTCATCTTATTTTATTCATTTTTAAGCACTAAAGTTATGAAATGTTTCTGTAAATTTCACAAGTTTGGTGTGTTTGATGGAAAAGGAAGGTTAGGGAAGTTGAAGAGAAGGATTATGAACATATGTTGTTCATATATATATATATATATATATATATATATATATATATATATATATATATATATATATATATATAGTGAGAGAGAGCTATCAAACTTAGTTTGATTATTTTACTTGTCCTTGTGGAGGAGGGCAATGTCCAAGTTTGACAAATTTCATGACACTGCATTTAGTGAGAATGTTACCATATATATATTAGCATAAAGAAGTATAATGTGAAAAGTTGGCATGGACAGGCTAAAGGACACAACGTTTTGTCGTCAAACAAATTCAAGAGCATACACAAGCATTTGCATCAAGCTATTGACTACAAATTGAAAAAAAAAGCTAGTACGTATTACTTGCATGGTTATGACAGTTTATCTAAAGTAGATTTGGATCCATTACTATGTGAAAATGATGTAAGCTCCATTGGAGCTTGTAGGCCTAGGATCTTCTTCATCAATGGATTCCTTTGCTTCTTGGAAGATGAATGGCAGCGGAATGGAGAAGGAAGAGAGAGAGGAGACACCACTTCAAGGATAAGATGGGTCTAGAAGAAGCTCACCACCATAGGAGGCCATGGATAAGAGCTTTGGAGGAAGAAGGAGATGAATGAAGGGAGAGGGAGAGAAGAACACAAAATTTTGTGCTCTAAAAGAGCTCTAAAATCTGAAGTTTAATATTCAAATGATCAAAGTTGAAAAAAATGCACACACATGACCTCTATTTATAGCCTAAGTGTCACACAAAATTGGAGGGAAATTTGAATTTCAATTCAAATTTCACTTGAATTTGAAATTGAATTTGTGGAGCCAAACTTTGGAGCCAAAATTTCACTAATTATGATTAGTAAATTTTAGTTATGGTTCAGCCCACTAATCCAAGATCAATTCCAAGATTCTCCACTAAGTGTGCTTAGGTGTCATGAGACATGTAAAGCATGAAGGACATGCACAAAGTGTGACTATATGATGTGGCAATGGGGTGTAGTAAGCAAATGCTCACCTCCCCCTCTAAAATTTAATTGGATTGGGTTTCAACCGGTTCAATTAAATTTATTTCCAACTACACACATCAAATATTCACTTAGTGCATGTGAAATTACAAAACTACCCCTAATACAAAAACTAGTCTAGGTGCCCTAAAATACAAGGGCTGAAGAATCCTATATTTCTAGGGTACCTTACCTATATTATG
Source organism: Glycine max (assembly GCF_000004515.6). NCBI lineage: Eukaryota > Viridiplantae > Streptophyta > Magnoliopsida > Fabales > Fabaceae > Glycine > Glycine max. The sequence goes on along the minus strand of NC_038256.2, from coordinate 31,914,116 downwards.
GAGCCCTAAATACAAGCCCCAAAAATAATGAAACCATAATCTAATAACTACAAAGATAAGCGGGCTCATACTTAGCCCATGAGCCCGAAATCTACCCTAAGACTCATGAGAACCCTAAGGCCTTCTCTTGCATCTCTGGCCCAATCTTCTTGGAGTCTTCTATCCAATGCCCTTGCGGGGTAGGATTGCATCAGAAAATAGAAACATCGTTAAATCGTATGACTACAGGCTTTAGTGTGAGCATTCATATGCTATTAAATTTATTAAATTTTACAAGGAAAATATAATAAAAAATGACTTATATACTAAACAAGAGTTTTTTTAGCGATCATTTTTTAAACAACAGTGGGTTTAGGAGTTTTTCTTCCACAAAAGTGTCTTTAATTTTACTCTTTTTTAATATATGATTTTCAATATCTTTAATTTTAATTTGAAATCAAATATTTTTTTAAAGAAATCATCAATAATTAAAAATAATATTATATGAAAATATAAATTAGTTAATTCAAATATGAAGTTTATTTTATATGTTCCATTACTATACAAATGACCTATTACATAGGTTATTTTTGATATACAACATCGGTTATGAACCGTCATCATAGCGAACGTTGTAGAAAGCCTATGCGTCTTCCACGATGGTTCCTTAGAATGTGTTACATTCTAAGACAGTTTCGTCACGAGAACCATCTTAGAATGTAACACATTCGAAGATGGTCTCGAATGTGATACATTCTAGAACGGTTCTCGCAACGAAACCATCTTAGAATATAACACATTCAAAAATAGTTTTATACAAAACAATCTTAGAATGTGTTGTTTTTTTTTTAAATGACATTTGTTTTAATTGCCACCTATATTACAATCATTCAGACCAATTTGTTTTGATTAATTGTCACCTAATAATTTGTATAAAGGTCTACTATTTTTCTCGTGTAACAAAATAAAGCCATATATATATATATATATATAGACACACACACACTACAACTCTTTGTTAACCCCGATATAGCAATGTGCATATCTACTGGTATATATGACTTAAACTCAATCAAATCTACATCATCAATAATATCACTTTCATCATCAATTATATCACCCCACTGAGATTGCTCAATATGTACCTCACTTAACTCATGCATATTGCCATGGTCTGTATCTTCAATTTGCAAGCTTGGTTGAGTAAGGCCATTAGAAGGATCTTCAGTTGGCATTGTATCAAGATTTCCTCTAGTGCCATCTTCTCTTTTTAACCTAGTACTAGAAGATGATTCCAAATCTCTTGTCTCCACATGAGCAGTAGAGCCCTTTCAATCTAAATTCTCACAAATGGTTCCTTGTGAACAAATCTGATCACCTGGTATCTCAAGTTCGTCACTTACCATGTTATTAGGTTCACATTGTTGAGAATCTATAGTAGGGCCTGCTTGTCAGCTTCTAGCTCCAGTTTCTTCAATAGTATTAACATCAATATCATCCTCGGATGAGGTATCAAATGTGTTACTGGTTGCTTGACTGTTACCAAAATTGTCCTTTGTAAAAACGAAACCTTCCCTATTCAAAAGTTAACATCATTGGCATAAAGCATATACATAAAACAATTTAACATGGAGGAAGGAAAATGCACTAGTAGCTTTAAGCAATAAAGCTAAAGCAACAAATAACAATTAGACTTTCATTTGGTTTATGGGGAAATAATATAGAGAAGGTTGTTTCAACAAATAACAATTTAGATTCATTTGACGTAACATATCTTTCAAAATGATCTTCATGCACTAGTTGCCTTAAACCCTATGTCTGTCATTTTCCAACAAAGTACACACTACCAATATAATATAGTTCACAAAAAGAATCACCATTTCAAATTTACCATCATATTTAGAAGTTATATAACTGCATTAAAATTGTTAAAGATCTTATTGGATTTGATGTAAATAGGGAAGCTTGGAAACTACTGTATAGCTAATTTTTAGGGATTCTTATTCATTGTAATTATTTTATCATTCTTTGATTATAAATAAACCAGTAATCATGTGTCAATGCCATTTGGCAAAGTTGAAACATATTTTCTCGAGCACTCCTTACTTAGCTCATTATTATTACAAGAAGAATGCAATCATGCTTAACTAACCAAATATATGTATTGTAAACCAAGGTACTAGACTATGAGTACACACCTTCTCTAACTAGCTCTTCAAACTGAGCCACGATGTGTTTTCCATAAGTATATTTTTTCAAAGCATCAACATTAAGTGTTATGCGAGAAAGTAATGTTGCTCGTTGATTTTTAGAACAGATCTCAAGAACCTTCTAGATCACATAATTTGCAAATTGGTCTTTCATCATTGTCTACATTGAAATCAAGCATGGTGTATTAAGCAAGAGTACAAACCCCAAAATGCATGGGTCATACCAGTTATAAAATGAACTTATTAATTATAGCACAATTCAAATTACATGTAAAGAGATGAACTTTGTACCATTGTAATAATTTGGAAGACCTCAACAATACTAAATATGGCATAATAATCATAATATATGGAAGCATCAATAATTTTAGCTCATAATTAATATAGAAAAAGGATCTTATAGTAGTTTTAGTGTCTCAATCAACTACAAAATGAAACTTGAAAGACTCTAGATCGATCAAGTAAAACAGCAAAAACAATATCCATTCATGCCCCGCCTCTAAACTTCTAAGTACATTTTTTTCCAGTTTTAAGTAACCATACACATGCCCTCTTAAACAAAGATCCAAAAACAAACAAATATATCTTCATTGTCATGTACAGGTCTAATTCAGAAACGAGTAACCCATTAATTTACATTGTAGCAGCTACACATGCCCTCTTCTTGTGAACCAATATGTCTAGGATTCTCCATATACCTTGGGTATCTTAGAACACATTTTAGATGCAGAAATAAGGAGGCTAAGACTTGACAATGGTGTCATTTTTAAAGTTCACTGGTGTATTTGGTTTGAAAGGAATACCAATGACTTCTTTTCAGTGCTTTTAGTGCTCTGCTCATGGTTGTTGCAAGGAAGTCTATATTATTCATATATGTAGAGAGATTGTACAACTTTGTGTTTTAAAGCTATTTTGTAATGTTGTTTTCTTCTCCCCTTACCCCTCGTTTCTTTTTTCCTTCCCCCAATAGTTGTTTCTTTAACATTGTCTTCATTTCTAATAATATTTTTATCAGAAGAAAAACAAGCAAGCAAAACTCTAATCCAACAGCTTTCCCAGATAATTAGGTTGCAATTTTTCTTCTATGCAAGTTTTAAGGATAAAATTTGCTGTGCATAATTGTCGTAACCTACCTTACGACGGGATGGCGAAAGCAAAATAAATAAGCCAAAATCGTTCGTCTCTAAGGGAGAAAATGAGTGGAGTCACCACCAACGTTTTTTCGAGGAAAATGTCAGAAAACCAAAAAGATGGGTCTTCAAATTTTGAAAATAAGGGTTCGGGAGTTGTTTACTTATGGGGAAGGTATTAGCACCTCACTCGCTCATCACAAGGGATTGCAACCTTTAATCGAGTGTGTGCAACGTGACTTCAGAATTATTTACTTTTCCCTTTTTATATTTTTATTCTTTTGTGGTCAACAAGGGTGTTGCCCTTGCTCCTACGTATCCTCAGGTGTGATGAGGAATTCAGACCTACGTAGTTCTTTAAGTCTGAATGTTTGTGTGTTAAATTGATTTTTATGTATTTGAAAGATTCATTTTAATTGTGAACAAAAATTCGTTTAAGGCGTTGGACCTTGAAATGATCTCAAGTGATATTTGATAAAAAGAAGTTAGTTTTGAGTTGGTTTTATCTTGGTTTTGTTTATTAACTTTGAATCTCTTTAAAGACAACTTTACAACACTAGTGATCGGTTAAGATTGAACTTTACAAAGAAAAATGAGATCGCCGATGATAGATGAAGGAAATGAATATGCACAAAACAACAAGGGGCACCCCTAAGGGTGCATAGATCACATCAAATTCTTAAAAAAAAACAAAACTAACCGACGGTCGCACAAAGAACACCGAACAAGGAACGATGTAGAGATTGATCATAGTCACAATTCGACAGCGTCTCGGCTTTGTTTCCTCTTCTTTCTTCTTCTTCTTCTTTCTTAGTTCTCTTAATTCCCTCCACTTCTGAACCTTGGAACCCTTTAAAACACCCCTAGGACGCCTATTTATAGGCAAATGGTCACTTTGGGGCAGTTGCAGCTGGCCTAGGCAAGCTGAAACTTAGTGCTGAAGCAATGAGCTTGCCCAGGCGAGCTGGTTTCTTCACCATGAAGCTATTTGGTGGCTCAGGTGAGTCAGAGGCTAGCCTGGGTGAGCTAGGGTCCAGGAAAACCAAGGAAAAGACCTTTTTGCCCCCTCTTTTTTTGGTATTTTCCGCATTCTTGATCAAAACACTGAATGATCATCTGTTTCACACTGTAATTGGCATTTAACACCGTAAGTCAACTAGCAAGGATCATAAGATCAATGAACAATAGTCCCTGAACGAAATTAGGGTATGATAATAATAATATATGAACATTTTATTAACTAGTAAATGTGATTAGCCTTGAGAAATTAATACTTACCAATAAATTATCATTTTGTTTGTCATGTCCAACAATCTCCACAATTAACAAATGTTGTGAACTATGGTATCACCATACTCCAAACATTTCTCAACAACATTTAATGCAAATTTATGCTGTGTTAATTGGACGATATGTCCTGACAGCTTGCGAATAATTTGACTCCTTTCATGAGGCTTTCCTCTCTCCAACACATGCTGTAAAGACATAACCAAAGCATCACAACTAAATAAATGAAACAAATTTTAGACATTAAAGATCAATAAGCCATACAAATATCCCATGTGCAAAATAGTAAATGTTAGGCAAGTTAACCCCAGAATTTATGTATATCATTCATAGCATATACATAAAGTTGTTTGAAAAGACATTATCAATATATACATAGACAAAACAAGTATTTATAGGCCAATAACAGTAGAAGAGGACCTTGAACATCCCCTCAACAAATATATATATATATATATATATACACACACACACCACACAAATACACATAATGTGTAAAATTTTATTTCAAGATAGTCCTTGGGAATGAATTGGGTTATTCCCTCCTAAAACTGAACATTTGATTCAGTTTCTATTATGCATCATAACCACCATCCATCGCTAAAAATCAGTATTACAATTATCAGGGAGAGAAAAATAGTAACTAACTTGAGTAACATAATTACCAGACTAGTCCTAAGCAAGAGTAAAAACTGACTCCAAGATTTGATCAACAACAAAATGACATTGAACCTCATCGGAACAATGTTATAGAACTCTCTACAAGAAACATAATCATGGGATTAAATGCGCAATAAAAGAAACATCATTTTCTTAATGGAAAAGGTAAATGCAATAACCTTACCTGTATTACAAAGAAGTAGGAACAAATTAGAAAGACATATAGAAATTTAAAGATAGAAGGATGATCAAATTAGAAAGTAGTAGAAACAAATTGATCTTAATGAGTAAACCACTCCAATCCATATTAGTGTGATAGAAAACTAGAGATTTAGAATGACACAAGGGAAACTCTCTCCTCTCTAACTCTCAGGTATTTGAACTTGAGTGACCTGGTTCTCTCCCCTATCACTGAATACAAGTAGTTTATTTGTTACTAAGAAAATTAGGTCTTGATCCCCTACTTAAACTTTTTACTATTCGTATCCCTTTTAAATTTGGGGAAAATAGTGCTTCTATTGAGAAAAAATCAAATAATATTCAATTTTCCTCTTCTTAAAGTGAAAGGGTCTATGCCAAAAAAGAAGAACAAAGAACATGTTAGTATCATGGTATTAGTCAGCATTGTTTTCGTTTGTGACTACATATACAAAACCCAATTTGCAGTGACAATGAACAATTCTTGTTTTGATGAAGTCTTACCTCATTCCATTTTCTATCAGTTATTTACACGCAAAAAGCCCCGTCAATTCATGTTGAAACTGCTTCATCAATCCCTTGTAGCCATTACTATTGATAATTAAATATAATTTGGGCTGAAGTAAAAAAATTTCTCTTCAAAATATGTAGTTTCCCAACATAGGAAACTACGCAACTTGTATTTGACATGAAAAAAAAATAGACCATAAATAGTCTCATCTTGATCTATTGCAAACAAACTTATTTTGTCATTACAAGGAACTACACCTTGGCTAGAAGATAAGATAAATTTATGAGATAGGCAGACCCATTTTCAGACTGTAATTTGCAAAAAGGCAGACATATAGAAAATGCTTAAGTAGGATCTTCATATATTTAGATCATTAGTAAATCTCAATCAGAGATCCTTTGGTTAAAAATGGTAGAAATAAAGTCATAGTCGTACTGACTAAAATCCATGAACATATCTTCTAATAGCTTTCAAGACAAACAACTGACATGAACATATACCAATGTCTTAATGTTATATGAATAAAAAAAATTACATACATTTTGGATTACACGACAGCCATACATCTGCATACTTAAAGGCACTATCTAACCAAGAAGTCAATTTGCACGTTCCTTTCTCTGCTCAAGGCTTTCATACTCAAAAAACTATGCATAAGAGAAACAAACAAATTGAGCATAACAGATTCCAAACAACCATAAAGTTAGTAAGTGACAATGTACATCACTTAAAAACATACCTTTTGGATTACATAGTTTCAAAATACATCAGTTATTAATTTTTAAGTATGTGGAAGAACCTCTTTGAGCACTAACTCCTTCTCTTTAACATCGCAGCTTTCCAACTTATGCTGTAAAAAACGGCTCTCATGCTAATCAGCGCTGGAGTTGAAAACAATGTCAACTTAATTTCCAAAGCCAAAGTTTGATAAAGTGATAGGTGATGCAATCCTACCCTCCAAGGGCATTGGATAGAAGACTCCAAGTAGATTGGGCCAGAGATCCAAGGGAAGGCCCTAGGGTTCTCATGAGCCTTAGGGTAGGTTTTGAGTCCATGGGCTAAGTATGAGCCCGCTTATCTTTGTAAATATTAGAATAGGTTTTTTCCTTCGTTTAGGCCTTGTATTTTGGCCATTCAAGTATTATAGGGTTTTAGCCTTGTATTTTGAGGCATTTTGAGTAGTCTTTGTAGTAGGGACTTTTTTTTTGTATTTTCATGTATTTTGTCATGGGGGTGAGCTTAGCTATTATAGGGGTGTGTAGCTAAGCTCTAGCTTCTCATCTCAAGGAGGTGAGCTTAGCTATTAGAGAGGTATGTGTAGCTAAGATCTAGCTTCTTTAGGAAGCTTCTTAAGGAAGCTTCTCAAGGAGGTGAGCTTAGTTATGAGAGGGGTGTGTGTAGCTAAGCTCTAGCTTCTCAAGGAAGTTTCTCAAGGAAGTTTTATCAAGAAATCTTCTCAAGGAAGCTACCTAGTCTATAAATAGAAGCATGTGTAACACTTGTTGTAACTTTGATGAATGAGAGTCTTGTGAGAAATACTTCAAAGTTCCACTTCTCTCCCTCTTTTATTCCTTCAATTTCGTGCTCCCCCATCTCTCTTTCTCTCCCTCTTTCTTATTGTTAGTGCTTAGCTCTACGGAGTTTTAAAAGATTGGCTAAGATTTTGTTAAAACATAAGCACTTAGACAATGAAGGAAAGCTGGAGTTGCTGCACATGATGTCCAACGTTATGTCAAGGAATAAGATCGGGCTGCACAATGCACAAGGCAAGATAAAATGTCAAATGAAGAATTGAAGTTGCAGGATCCACGATGTCGGATACAATGTCCTGACATCCTGCCCGAAGATACTGGAGTTGATGCACAATGCATAAGTCAAGATAAAATGTCAAATGAAGCATTGAAGCTGCAGGATCCACGATGTCGGATACGATGTCCTGACATCTTGCCCGATAATACTGGACATATAATTCTGTTATATCTTTAACAGATTATTGTGCAGTTAGCAAGAGATAAGAAGATCTATCTTTAGGAACGAATTAAAAGATAATTAAAGTTCGAATTTCAAAGTAGAAGAGTTCGTTCAGGGATTAAAGATTAAAGATAAAAACTAAAAGATCAAACTGCATCTTTTAGATCTTTAAGTGCAGATTTTCAGGAAGAATGATAGATCTCATCCAGCACAAGAAGTTGCAGCCCAGAAACGCACACTGCTATATAAACATGAAGGCTGCACGAGTTTTCTACCAAGTCCGGGATTGAAGAGTTATTTTGTGAGTTTTGGGACTTGAGTGTTTGTGAGCCACCTTGATGTTACTCTAACATCAAGTGTTGGACCTGAGTGTGTAGAGTTGATCTCTTGTGTGTAGAGTTGATCTCTAGTGTGTAGAGTTGATCTCTTTTGCTCAGAGAGCAATCTCTGGTGTGTATTTGATTTGATTGTAAACACGGGAGAGTGTTTGAGAGGGAGTGAGCGGGGTTTCTCATATCTAAGAGTGGCTCTTAGGTAGAGATCGCACGGGTAGTGGTTAGGTGAGAAGGTTGTAAACAGTGGCTGTTAGACCTTGAACTAACACTATTTTAGTGGATTTCCTCCCTGGCTTGGTAGCCCCCAGATGTAGGTGAGGTTGCACCGAACTGGGTTAACAATTCTCTTGTGTTATTTACTTGTTTAATCTGTTCATACAGTCATATACAAGCTGCATGTTCTGAAGCGCGATGTCGTGACATCTGGTACGACATCTGTCCCCAGTATCAGAATTCCAATTGGTATCAGAGCAGGCACTCGAAATCACTGAGTGAGATCTAGGGAGATAAATTCTGATGAACATGGAGAAAGAAGGAGGACCAGTGAACAGACCACCAATTCTGGATGGGACCAACTATGAATACTGGAAAGCAAGAATGGTGGCCTTCCTCAAATCACTGGATAGCAGAACCTGGAAAGCTGTCATCAAAGGCTGGGAACATCCCAAGATGCTGGACACAGAAGGAAAGCCCACTAATGAATTGAAGCCTGAAGAAGACTGGACAAAAGAAGAGGACGAATTGGCACTTGGAAACTCCAAAGCCTTGAATGCTCTATTCAATGGAGTTGACAAGAATATCTTCAGACTGATCAACACATGTACAGTGGCCAAGGATGCATGGGAGATCCTGAAAACCACTCATGAAGGAACCTCCAAAGTGAAGATGTCCAGATTGCAACTGTTGGCTACAAAATTCGAAAATCTGAAGATGAAGGAGGAAGAATGTATTCATGACTTCCACATGAACATTCTTGAAATTGCCAATGCTTGCACTGCCTTGGGAGAGAGGATGACAGATGAAAAGCTGGTGAGAAAGATCCTCAGATCCTTGCCTAAGAGATTTGACATGAAAGTCACTGCAATAGAGGAGGCCCAAGACATTTGCAACATGAGAGTAGATGAACTCATTGGTTCCCTTCAAACCTTTGAGCTAGGACTCTCGGATAGGGCTGAAAAGAAGAGCAAGAATTTGGCTTTCGTGTCTAATGATGAAGGAGAAGAAGATGAGTATGACCTGGATACTGATGAAGGTCTGACTAATGCAGTTGTGCTCCTTGGAAAGCAGTTCAACAAAGTGCTGAACAGAATGGACAGGAGGCAGAAACCACATGTCCAGAACATCCCTTTCGACATCAGGAAAGGTAGTAAATACCAGAAAAGGTCAGATGAAAAGCCCAGTCACAGCAAAGGAATTCAATGCCATGGGTGTGAAGGCTATGGACACATCATAGCTGAATGTCCCACTCATCTCAAGAAGCAGAGGAAAGGACTTTCTGTATGTCGGTCTGATGATACAGAGAGTGAACAAGAAAGTGATTCTGACAGAGATGTAAATGCACTCACTGGGAGATTTGAATCTGCTGAAGATTCGAGTGATACAGATAGTGAAATCACTTTTGATGAGCTTGCTATATCCTATAGAAAACTATGCATCAAAAGTGAGAAGATCCTTCAGCAAGAAGCACAACTGAAGAAGGTCATTGCAGATCTGGAGGCTGAGAAGGAGGCACATGAAGAGGAGATCTCTGAGCTTAAAGGGGAAGTTGGTTTTCTGAACTCTAAACTGGAAAACATGACAAAATCAATAAAGATGCTGAATAAAGGCTCAGATACGCTTGATGAGGTGCTACAGCTTGGAAAGAATGTTGGAAACCAGAAAGGACTTGGGTTTAATCATAAATCTGCTGGTAGAATAACCATGACAGAATGTGTTCCTGCCAAAAACAGCACTGGAGCCACGATGTCACAACATCGGTCTCGACATCATGGAACGCAGCAGAAAAAGAGTAAAAGAAGTAAAAGAAAGAAGTGGAGGTGTCACTACTGTGGCAAGTATGGTCACATAAAGCCCTTTTGCTATCATCTACATGGCCATCCACATCATGGATCTCAAAGTAGCAGCAGCAGACAGAAGATGATGTGGGTTCCAAAACACAAGATTGTCAGTCTTGTTGTTCATACTTCACTTAGAGCATCAGCTAAGGAAGATTGGTACCTAGATAGCGGCTGTTCCAGACACATGACAGGAGTTAAGGAATTCCTGGTGAACATTGAGCCCTGCTCCACTAGCTATGTGACATTTGGAGATGGCTCTAAAGGAAAGATCACTGGAATGGGAAAGCTAGCTCATGATGGACTTCCTAGTCTGAACAAAGTACTGCTGGTGAAGGGACTGACTGCAAACTTGATCAGCATCAGTCAGCTGTGTGATGAAGGATTCAATGTAAACTTCACAAAGTCAGAATGCTTGGTGACAAATGAGAAGAGTGAAGTTCTAATGAAGGGCAGCAGATCAAAGGACAACTGCTACCTATGGACACCTCAAGAAACCAGTTACTCCTCCACATGTCTATCCTCCAAAGAAGATGAAGTCAGAATATGGCATCAAAGATTTGGACATCTGCACTTAAGAGGCATGAAGAAAATCATTGACAAAGGTGCTGTTAGAGGCATTCCCAATCTGAAAATAGAAGAAGGCAGAATTTGTGGTGAATGTCAGATTGGAAAGCAAGTCAAGATGTCCCACCAGAAGCTTCAACATCAGACCACTTCCAGGGTGCTGGAACTACTTCACATGGACTTGATGGGGCCTATGCAAGTTGAAAGCCTTGGAGGAAAGAGGTATGCCTATGTGGTTGTGGATGATTTCTCCATATTTACCTGGGTCAACTTTATTAGAGAGAAATCAGACACCTTTGAAGTATTTAAGGAGTTGAGTCTAAGACTTCAAAGAGAAAAAGACTGTGTGATCAAGAGAATCAGGAGTGACCATGGCAGAGAGTTTGAAAACAGCAAGTTTACTGAATACTGCACATCTGAAGGCATCACTCATGAGTTCTTTGCAGCCATTACACCACAACAAAATGGCATAGTTGAAAGGAAAAACAGGACTTTGCAAGAGGCTGCTAGGGTCATGCTTCATGCCAAAGATCTACCCTATAATCTCTGGGCTGAAGCCATGAACACAGCATGCTACATCCACAACAGAGTCACACTTAGAAGAGGGACTCCAACCACTCTGTATGAAATCTGGAAAGGGAGGAAGCCAACGGTTAAGCACTTCCACATCTTTGGAAGTCCATGTTACATTTTGGCAGATAGAGAGCAAAGGAGAAAGATGGATCCCAAGAGTGATGCAGGGATATTCCTGGGATACTCTACAAACAGCAGAGCATATAGAGTATTCAACTCCAGAACCAGAACTGTGATGGAATCCATCAATGTGGTTGTTGATGATCTAACTCCAGCAAGAAGGAAGGATGTCGAAGAAGATGTCAGAACATCGGGAGACAATGTAGCAGATACAGCTAAAAGTGCAGAAAATACAGAAAACTCTGATTCTGCTACAGATGAACCAGACATCAACCAACCTGACAAGAGACCCTCCACTAGAATCCAGAAGATGCACCCCAAGGAGCTGATTATAGGAGATCCAAACAGAGGAGTCACTACAAGATCAAGGGAGATTGAGATTGTCTCCAACTCATGTTTTGTCTCCAAAATTGAGCCCAAGAATGTGAAAGTGGCACTGACTGATGAGTTCTGGATCAATGCTATGCAAGAAGAATTGGAGCAATTCAAAAGGAATGAAGTCTGGGAGCTAGTTCCGAGACCCGAGGGAACTAATGTGATTGGCACCAAGTGGATCTTCAAGAACAAAACCAATGAAGAAGGTGTTATAACCAGAAACAAGGCCAGACTTGTTGCTCAAGGCTTCACTCAGATTGAAGGCGTAGACTTTGATGAAACTTTTGCCCCAGTTGCTAGACTTGAGTCCATCAGATTGTTGCTTGGTGTAGCTTGCATCCTCAAATTCAAGCTGTACCAAATGGATGTGAAGAGCGCGTTTCTGAATGGATACCTGAATGAAGAAGCCTATGTGGAGCAGCCAAAGGGATTTGTAGATCCAGCTCATCCAGATCATGTATACAGGCTCAAGAAGGCTCTCTATGGATTGAAGCAAGCTCCAAGAGCTTGGTATGAAAGGCTAACAGAGTTCCTAACTCAGCAAGGGTATAGGAAGGGAGGAATTGACAAGACTCTCTTTGTCAAACAAGATGCTGATAACTTGATGATAGCACAGATATATGTTGATGACATTGTGTTTGGAGGGATGTCGAATGAGATGCTTCGACATTTTGTCCAACAGATGCAATCTGAATTTGAGATGAGTCTTGTTGGAGAGCTGACTTATTTTCTGGGACTCCAAGTGAAGCAGATGGAAGACTCCATATTCCTCTCACAAAGCAAGTATGCAAAGAACATTGTCAAGAAGTTTGGGATGGAGAATGCCAGCCATAAAAGAACACCTGCACCTACTCACTTGAAGCTGTCAAAAGATGAAGCTGGCACCAGTGTTGATCAAAGTCTGTACAGAAGCATGATTGGGAGCTTACTATATTTAACAGCTAGCAGACCCGACATCACCTATGCAGTAGGTGTTTGTGCAAGATATCAAGCCAATCCTAAGATAAGTCACTTGACTCAAGTAAAGAGAATCCTGAAATATGTAAATGGCACCAGTGACTATGGGATTATGTACTGTCATTGTTCAGATTCAATGCTGGTTGGGTATTGTGATGCTGATTGGGCTGGAAGTGCAGATGACAGAAAAAGCACGTCTGGTGGATGCTTCTATCTGGGCAACAATCTTATTTCATGGTTCAGCAAGAAGCAGAACTGTGTGTCTCTATCTACTGCAGAAGCAGAGTATATTGCAGCAGGAAGCAGCTGTTCACAACTAGTTTGGATGAAGCAGATGCTCAAGGAGTACAATGTCGAACAAGATGTCATGACATTATACTGTGACAACTTGAGTGCTATTAATATTTCTAAAAATCCTGTGCAACACAGCAGAACCAAGCACATTGACATTAGACATCACTATATCAGAGAGCTTGTTGATGATAAAGTTATCACACTGGAGCATGTTGACACTGAGGAACAAATAGCAGATATTTTCACAAAGGCATTGGATGCAAAACAGTTTGAAAAACTGAGGGGCAAGTTGGGCATTTGTCTGCTAGAGGAATTGTAGCAACTACTGATATCTGAACGTGCCCAAACGAATCACTTAACATTAATAGCACGTTCACTACTGAACCAAAGCAAATTCGACCGTTGCTTCACACGTCCCTCTACATTCCTCATTCAAACTTATATTTTCGTGTTAATCTCGTTTTCTGCATTCCCCAACAGCTCTCAGAAATTTACGAAATCATTCCAAACGCTCTGTTTTTCCATGGCTACCTCACCAAAAGAAACTTCAGCTCCTGGTTCACCCTCTGCAAGTCCTAGGGAAGTAGACACGGAGATGGACAAGAAGATCCGCAGTATTGTGAGTAACATTCTGAAAAATGCTTCTGTCCCTGATGCTGATGAAGATGTCCCAACATCTTCCACCCCAAATGTTTCTGTGCCTGATGTTGAGAAAGATGTTCCAACATCTTCCGCCCCAAATGCTGAAGTTCTCTCTTCCTCCAGCAAAGAGAGATCAACAGAGGAAGATGATCAAGCCGCAGAGGAGACTCCTGCACCACGGGCACCAGAACCTGCTCCAGGTGACCTCATTGACCTAGAAGAGGTAGAATCTGATGAGGAACCCATTGCCAACAAATTGGCACCTGGCATTGCTGAACGATTACAAAACCGAAAAGGAAAAACCCCCATCAAGAGGTCTGGACGAATCAAAACTATGGCCCAGAAGAAGAGCACTCCAATCACTCCTACCACATCCAGAAGGAGCAAGGTTGCAATCCCCTCCAAGAAGAGGAAAGAAATTTCCTCATCCGATTCTGATGATGATGTCGAACTAGATGTCTCGACATCAAAGAGGGCCAAGAAATCTGGGAGAAAGGTGCCTGGAAATGTTCCTGATGCACCATTGGACAACATCTCTTTCCACTCCATTGGCAATGTTGAAAAGTGGAAATATGTGTATCAACGCAGACTTGCGGTTGAAAGAGAACTGGGAAGAGATGCCTTGGATTGCAAGGAGACCATGGACCTCATCAAGGCAGCAGGACTGATGAAAACTGTCACCAAGTTGGGAGATTGCTATGAAAGTCTAGTCAGGGAATTTATTGTCAACATTCCCTCTGACATAACAAACAGAAAGAGTGATGAGTATCAAAAAGTATTTGTCAGAGGAAAATGTATTAGATTCTCCCCTGCTGTGATCAACAAGTACCTGGGCAGACCTACTGAAGGAATGGTGGATATTGATGTTTCTGAGCATCAGATTGCCAAGGAAATCACTGCCAAACGAGTCCAGCATTGGCCAAAGAAAGGGAAGCTTTCTGCAGGGAAGCTGAGTGTGAAGTATGCAATTCTGCACAGGATTGGAGCTGCAAACTGGGTACCCACCAATCATACTTCCACTGTTGCCACAGGTTTGGGTAAATTTCTGTATGCTGTTGGAACCAAGTCCAAATTTAATTTTGGAAACCATATTTTTGACCAAACTGTTAAGCATTCAGAATCTTTTGCTGTCAAATTACCCATTGCCTTCCCAACTGTATTGTGTGGCATTATGTTGAGTCAACATCCAAATATTTTAAACAACATTGACTCTGTAATGAAGAGAGAATCGGCTCTGTCCCTGCATTATAAACTGTTTGAGGGGACACATGTCCCAGACATTGTCTCGACATCAGGGAAAGCTGCTGCTTCAGGTGCTGTGTCCAAGGATGCCTTGATAGCTGAACTCAAGGACACATGCAAGGTGCTGGAAGCAACCATCAAAGCCACCACAGAGAAGAAGATGGAGCTAGAACGGCTGATCAAAAGGCTCTCAGAAAGTGGCATTGATGATGGTGAAGCAGCCGAGGAAGAAGAAGCAGCTGAGGAAGAAGAAGAAGAAGCCGATGACGAAGATGCAGCAGAGGATACAGAATCCGATGATGATGATTCTGAAGCCACCCCATGATCATCAGACCTTTATATTTTTTGCTTTTTACTAGCTATAGGGGCATGTCCCTTTGAACAATTGATTACTATTGGTCTGTAATATTTGCACCTTAAGTTCATGCATTCTACTTTTGTCAAATTCTGTCTAAAAAGGGGGAGTAATAGTATTATGCTTGCTATTATGCATGATTTTGAGCAGTAGGATACTATGTATGCAATAGTCGTATTATGCATGATTGATACGATGTATGGCAGTAGGATTTTGAGGGGGAGTTGTATGAATATGATCTTGAGGGGGAGACTGCTGCTGCTGAGGATGACTGATGTAAGCTACTAGAAGCTGATAGAAGATGCTGCAGTAAGAGCATGAAGACAGGGGGAGCAGAAAGCTGATGTCACAAGAGATGTCTTGACATCCTGGAAAGACTAGTAGCTGATAGAAGATGCTGCAGCAAGCATGAAGACAGGGGGAGCAGAAGCAGAAAGCTGATGTCACGTGAGATGTCTTGACATCCTGGAAACGATTTGCAACTTACCAATTCCGCTGTGCTTGATTACTCTGATAATGAAAGTTGCTGATCCCACTTGCATAACTGCTCGTACCTGCTCAGGAAGTGTCTAAGTATGTTTTAGACAAAATTTGCCAAAGGGGGAGATTGTTAGTGCTTAGCTCTACGGAGTTTTAAAAGATTGGCTAAGATTTTGTTAAAACATAAGCACTTAGACAATGAAGGAAAGCTGGAGTTGCTGCACATGATGTCCAACGTTATGTCAAGGAATAAGATCGGGCTGCACAATGCACAAGGCAAGATAAAATGTCAAATGAAGAATTGAAGTTGCAGGATCCACGATGTCGGATACAATGTCCTGACATCCTGCCCGAAGATACTGGAGTTGATGCACAATGCATAAGTCAAGATAAAATGTCAAATGAAGCATTGAAGCTGCAGGATCCACGATGTCGGATACGATGTCCTGACATCTTGCCCGATAATACTGGACATATAATTCTGTTATATCTTTAACAGATTATTGTGCAGTTAGCAAGAGATAAGAAGATCTATCTTTAGGAACGAATTAAAAGATAATTAAAGTTCGAATTTCAAAGTAGAAGAGTTCGTTCAGGGATTAAAGATTAAAGATAAAAACTAAAAGATCAAACTGCATCTTTTAGATCTTTAAGTGCAGATTTTCAGGAAGAATGATAGATCTCATCCAGCACAAGAAGTTGCAGCCCAGAAACGCACACTGCTATATAAACATGAAGGCTGCACGAGTTTTCTACCAAGTCCGGGATTGAAGAGTTATTTTGTGAGTTTTGGGACTTGAGTGTTTGTGAGCCACCTTGATGTTACTCTAACATCAAGTGTTGGACCTGAGTGTGTAGAGTTGATCTCTTGTGTGTAGAGTTGATCTCTAGTGTGTAGAGTTGATCTCTTTTGTTCAGAGAGCAATCTCTGGTGTGTATTTGATTTGATTGTAAACACGGGAGAGTGTTTGAGAGGGAGTGAGCGGGGTTTCTCATATCTAAGAGTGGCTCTTAGGTAGAGATCGCACGGGTAGTGGTTAGGTGAGAAGGTTGTAAACAGTGGCTGTTAGACCTTGAACTAACACTATTTTAGTGGATTTCCTCCCTGGCTTGGTAGCCCCCAGATGTAGGTGAGGTTGCACCGAACTGGGTTAACAATTCTCTTGTGTTATTTACTTGTTTAATCTGTTCATACAGTCATATACAAGCTGCATGTTCTGAAGCGCGATGTCGTGACATCTGGTACGACATCTGTCCCCAGTATCAGAATTCCACTTTTCCTCCATTGAAGCATCCTTCCAAGCTTCTTATCCAAGGCTCATCTTGGTGGTGAAGCTCCTTCTTCCATGGCTTATTCCCTAGTGGATGGCGCCTCCTCTCACCTCTTCTCCTTTGTCTTCTGCTGCATCTCCATGGTGGAAAATCACCATTAAAGGACCTCATTGAAGCTCGAAGATCCAGCCTCCATAGAATCCCCACAAGCAAGCTTCCATCAAGTGGTATCAGAGCACAAGAGCTTCAAGTAGGTGCTCCTTAAACTTCCATTAATTTTTGGCTTTACCTTCTATTCCATTGTTGTTTCTTCATTTTTTCTCCATGTATCTCCTTACATGTCTTGTGCTAAATGTTGTTAACATGATTCTTTAGAGTTTCCACCGATTAAACTTGCTATAGAAGCTAGATTTGATTTTCTATGGTTCAAATTTCTTGTTCTTATTCTTGAACCATGAATTGTGTTGAGTTTAGGTTCCTTTGAGTTTTGTCTTGTTATTTTTTTTGTGGCTGAAACCTAAACCATAAAATTCTTACAAAAATATTAAAGTAGAAGAAAACCTCAAAAATCTAGAGTGACTTGTTCACCTATTGTAGTTTTGTCATAGAAGTCATGTCTAGTCATGAAACTTGTCACATAAGATTTCTTATGTTGTGCTGAATTTTATTTTCTTGTTTCTTTGTCTAACTCATTTGTTCATGAGTGTATGAAATTATTTTAGCCTATTATTTGATTTGAGTCAAATATTTCATGTTAATTAGTCCTTAACATGTTCATGCAAAATTCTTAAGAGAGTCTTTGATTGTGAACCTTTTCTTGAACTTTTAGGTTTCCTTATGATTGTGTCTATTGTGAATTTGAGTTTTGGTGATTGAATTGCTAGATGAAATGTTGATCCTAAGTGAATATTGAACTCCTAAAACTATGGTAAACAATACTAGTGAGTTCAACATACATAGGAAGGTTGAAAGTAAGCCCAAGGCAATCAATATACCATGTTTTAAAAAAAAATCGCTGGTGCTGGCAGCTTGGACATACAAACTTGTAAAAATTACTGAGAATTGGTTACTTTGAATTTTGAGCTGAAATTTTTACTGAATTTTCTAGAAATCTGGAAAAAAGTTATAAAAAAGAACCAAGTGATTTGGATAAAAGGAAAAAATACTAAAAATCACACAAGTTGGCAGAAAAATCAGTATCCAGGAAAAAAAAGTGAAAGGGAAGTGTGCTTGTAGTTTTGGCTCAAAATTTATTCTATAATTGGTGCCTATGTTATACCAATCTTAGTTCCGAAATTTCAATTGAAAATTACTGTGAAAACAAGTGCCAAAGCTAGAGGTTTGTTGAGTCTTTTTTTTTTTATAGTTTTTTTACTCTACTCTAGAGCCATTCTAAGTTTCTCTTTGAGTCCTAGCTTGCTTCTATGTCCTTTTTCATTGCTTTAATTGTTGAGTAATCTTTGAAAAATTGTCTTGTTAAAACTCCATTAGTTTATCTTTCATTTCATTTTTTTTTTGGTCTTTGGTTATTGCTTGTCTCTTTGTTTCCTTGTTTGTGGGTTGCCATATAGGGAATTGGAAGGAGGATTGGTGCCATCCCTTGAAGAATTTGAGTCAAGAAGCAAGGGGCCAACCACCTTAAGAGCTATTGGACTAAGAAGCACTCCAAATTGAGTGAATCACAAAAGAGAGAACAACCACCAAAATTGAGGACCGTTTTGTAATTTTTTAATTTGCAATTTACTTACCTTTATTGCTTTCAAGTTTTGTAACAAAAAGACCTTTCATTGGAAGTGTGTTGGGAGCCTCCAATAAGTTACCAAACTTCCATTTGAGTGTAATAATTTTAGGCAATATTTCCTTAGGATAATGAGTGTTTTGTTGGGAACCTTGATGTGGTCATCCAAACACTCTTAGGATTCACTTAGTTTACTTTTCTTGCTTACTTTCATAGCTTATTTCCTTTACCTTCCATTGTCAAACCGCCTAGATAGCTTTCCTTTTACCAATTAGTTGTTTACCTTATCTGTCACACCTCTTTTAGTGTTTATTTTGGCTAGTTTCAACCATAGTTTCTTTTACCTTTTGTTTTCAAACCCCCAACAAGAAAGAACCACAACTTAGGAACCAACATGAGTCATCATTCATCTAGTGTTAATGGCGAGGGTACTAGTCATAAAGACCCTTTATCTAGAATCTTAGATGAGTTGAGTTCCCTCTAGTTATGGAAAGAAAAACAAGAGAGAAAAGAAAAAGGAAAAAAAAGAGTGGAAGAAATAAGTCAAGATGAAAGAAAGAAAATAAGAGAGGAAGAAAGAAGAAAAATAATGAAAGAAATGAAAAGAGAAAAACATGCCTCCTATAGTAGTCATAACTCTTGCAAGAGCCTAAGTGAAGAACTTCGTGACTATTACGAAGGAAGGCATAGGTCACATCTTAGACCTCACTCCCATAGAAGAGAAAAGGAAAGAAAGCCTCAAGAGGCTAACATTAACCTCTCATACTTCCATGGGAAGGACAATGTAGAGGCTAACTTAGATTGGGAAATAAGGGTAGAGCAACAACTTAAAAAGAAGTCTACTTCAAAATTTATGGCTCTCACTCTTATCCAAAGAAAGACCAAGGTCAAGGAATCTTAGGGGTGACACCTTCTAAGCCCAAAGATGATAAGGGGATGGCAATAGAAAAGCAAGCCCCTAAGGCTAGTATGCAAGAGAAAACTAGCTCTATAAAGTGCTTTAAATGTCTTGGAAGAGGACACATTACTTCTCAATGCCCCACCACAAAAACCATGATTATGAGGGGCCAAGACATTTATAGTAGCCAAGATGAGGCTACTACTTCACCTTCCTCTAGTGAAAGTGAAGAAGCAAAAGGGGAAGAATCTAGTGAAGAAATCTACCCCAAGAAGATGGACAACCATTAGTCGTTAAAGAGAAGTGTAAGGAGGTAAGTGTCTCCTCCAAGAGGTTAGCTAAGAAGGAAACTCATTTTACAATAAAGACAAACATTAAAGAAACTTTCCCTCTTAGACAACCTCCACATTTTTTCTTTTGTAAAAAGACACTTGCTAGCATTGTCACACCTCTTGGGCTTGAGTTTATTCCTCAAGTAAAGAAGTTGTTGGATGAGGGTTTGGTTCGCAAGATCTTAAATCCTTGTGCTTTTTTGGTGCCCAAAATAGGTATTATTAGGCACCAAGTCCCTAAAATAGGTGGTATGATGAATGTTTTGAGTGGTGCAACCCTCTTTTGTAAAATCACTCGTACACCTAACATCTTCATGGCGTGTGTACATAGGGACCCATTAGGTAGGTTTGTTCTTATTTTTAGTTTCAATAAAAACTTAGGTACTCATATGGGACACCTTAGGTTTGTCATACTTTTTAGTAGGAATAATCAATATGAAAATACAGAAAAAGGTATGTTTGATTGCGTTACTTTTCTTAATTTTTCAAATAGTGATCAAGGGGTTCCCATGAACCCTAAGAGAATAAAGGTCATTCCTGAGTGGCCCACTCCACCAAGTATAAGAAAAATTTGGGGCTTCCATGACTTAACAAACTTTTACAAAAGATTTATCCCATATTTTTCTATACTTGTAGCACCACTCATTGAGTTGGTGAGAAACCATGTTCCTTCATGGGAAGATGCCCAGGAAATGGGTTGTCAGACCTTACCTTACTTCAACATACCAAACACCACTAATACATATGTTTTTGTTCTTTTAACAGGTGTTGAGGGAAGGAGCCCATAGTATGAAGAACCTCGGGATTTGAGGTCAAATCCTTTCCTAGGTGGAGGGAATGATGCAATCCTACCCCGCAAGGGCATTGGATAGAAGACTCCAAGTAGATTGGGCCAGAGATCCAAGGGAAGGCCCTAGGGTTCTCATGAGCCTTAGGGTAGATTTTGAGCCCATGGGCTAAGTATGAGCCCGCTTATCTTTGTAAATATTAGAATAGGTTTTTTCCTTCGTTTAGGCCTTGTATTTTGGCCATTCAAGTAGTATAGGGTTTTAGCCTTGTATTTCGAGGCATTTTGAGTAGTCTTTGTAGTAGGGACTTTTTTTTTGTATTTTCATGTATTTTGTCATGGGGGTGAGCTTAGCTATTATAGGGGTGTGTAGCTAAGCTCTAGCTTCTCATCTCAAGGAGGTGAGCTTAGCTATTAGAGAGGTATGTGTAGCTAAGCTCTAGCTTCTTTAGGAAGCTTCTTAAGGAAGCTTCTCAAGGAGGTGAGCTTAGTTATGAGAGGGGTGTGTGTAGCTAAGCTCTAGCTTCTCAAGGAAGTTTTCTCAAAGAAGCTTCTCAAGGAAGTTTTCTCAAGAAATCTTCTCAAGGAAGTTACCTAGTCTATAAATAGAAGCATGTGTAACACTTGTTGTAACTTTGATGAATGAGAGTCTTGTGAGACATACTTCAAAGTTTCACTTCTCTCCCTCTTTTATTCCTTCAATTTCGTGCTCCCCCATCTCTCTTTCTCTCCCTCTTTCTTTTCCTCCATTGAAGCATCCTTCCAAGCTTCTTATCCAAGGCTGATCTTGGTGGTGAAGCTCCTTCTTCCATGGCTTATTCCCTAGTGGATGGTGCCTCCTCTCACCTCTTCTCCATGGTGGAAAATCACCATTAAAGGACCTCATTGAAGCTCAAAGATCCAGCCTCCATAGAAGCCCCACAAGCAAGCTTCCATCAATGGGTGAAAAGATCACCAAAGTATTACTTGCCTAAATACAACTATATGAGGAGGCTATATACAAAAATTATATTAAATATATGACAAAAAAGAAAGAAAGTTGACACAACATTACGACAATATACTACTAATAAAAATAAAAATACAAATAAATGAATGTCTTACCTTTATGTCATTGGCCTCATCTACAAATATTAAATGATTTTTCCAATGAAATTCTAGAAATTATTATGATTTAATCAGAAGCGATTAAGGCAATTATGAATGGTACCTTTTTGCATGTGGTTAATGGGTCATCGGGAAAAAATGGAGGGTAACCAAGTATTACTAAAACAAATATATATTACTAGTAAATTAAATGTCAACTAACCATAATTGTTTGTTATCAATATACAATGAAAATGTTTAGTTCAAAACAAAAATATTCCTATGTCATCTAAATTTTTCTAAATTCCATGTTTTTAATCTAGAGAAAATATGTTGTCCATTTGTTGCAAAGTGTTGTCATAGCCTTTCTGTCTAACGGTGTTCCATCACAAAACCACTGCAAAATTGTCAATATCAAATTAGTGACGTACATAAAACATTGGAATTAGACTTTGATACAAAAGTAACAATTAAAACCTGTTACAATAAACATACCTTATTCTATTCATTCTTTAAACCGCCGCTCACTATGCACCCCATCCAATGCATGACACAATATCCACACTCATAGCCTCCGGTTTGAACATGACTCTAAATGCAATATCAAATATATTTACTAAAGCTAGTACTTTGAAAGTAACACACGACAGTAATTCGAGATACCTATTCATGAAATAATGACATACCTTTGGTTCAATCCACCGAGGTATAGCTTGATTTGGCTTTCCTTCCAAAGTAGTGGTTAATATGTTCATTGCACTAGTTTCAAAATAAAATTAACGTATATAATCAAATAATCATTGTGTTTATATGTTACAATTGATATATATTCATTGACTTATAATGTTAAAAATAACATGTTAACTGCAGCCTTGATGTTAACATTAGGCTTCTTACGCAAATAACAAAACCAAACAACAATAGTGTCCCGTGGACATAGAACAACAAGTTGCCAATGTCCCCTGAAGACGAAAAACATTACTTTGGCAATAATAATGCATATAATATCCATATTGTACAACATGAATTTCACTTACTAATCCAGGCAAGCTCCTAAGTAGACTTGTCATTGTGATTCCTTGACCCATGTTTCAATGTAATGTTGACATTCTTCACGTCTGTTCTTTGCGTTGTGTATAAACTGAGGTTCAAGGATACCATTTAGTGATCCATAACCTAAGCTCGTACTCCAATCATTCATAAACCTATTTCAAACATTTGACATAAATATTGTTAATGGTATATTGTAACGAAAATTAATTATCAGTTAATAAATTAAACACCTACTAAACCAAATTTACTTACATCATCCACAACTGTAGTATGGATATGTTCAAACACTTGTCACCTAAAATTATCTCAGTTACATCTCTGTGTGTGATGAAAAAGTCATCTTTGACATTAGGTATCCCAAATTTTGCCCCATCCCATGACAACTCAATTGGCTTTTGGTAAACATCAAACAATTTCTTAACCTATTCTCCCAATGGATCAATTGCAGTCACTGCATTATCCATTTCAACGGATCCAACCGGTTTCGGTAGACTCTTCTATGAATCCTACATGGTTGACAAAAATATCAATTATGCTAATTTTATTTAACAATGTGACTAAAATTAATATTCAGAGGGAAAAGAAAAAACCTCATCAGATGTGTCAGCCAGCCCACGAATGTGCCAACGGTCTACCACACAAACTGAATCTCTAATGTCGGGAAAGGGAACTAAGCGTCACCATGGTAAACTTTGACAACACTCACCCTAACCGCATCATTTGCATAAGGGACATTATGTATGGTGGATAAACTGTCATACACTTTTCCCAATGCCACTAGTTGAGTAGACTGCTCACCAACTATGTACAAACCCATGGTATCCACGTGCACATTATAAGGCTCTTTACCTAATGGATTTGTGTCATCAAGACAACTCCCCTTGGTGCTCACACGTGTAGCTAATACTTGTATATCCGATGGCTCAAGTGGGGTTGAGTGTTGTGATGCAATTTGGGATAACTCTAATTTTATTTCTTTTTTCAACTCTTATTTAATTGTCCCCAAACTGCATTTGTTTTCCTCTTCTACCTTCCTCCTCCGCGCTTCTTGTAGGTTCTTGTTTCTTCTTCTACTTCTTTCCTCCACTCTTCCTTTAGGTTACCGATGATTTCAGCCAATTGTTGTTGAGTGATTGATGCAAAGGAAGTGTTGGAGCCACGTTAGGCCTATCCAAAGTATTGAATGATTGTCACACCTATTCCCGCCACATGTACGCGACTTGGATGCTTTAGTCGGCCAATAGCAATGTTCAATATGTCCACACGACCATGCGGAACAAAGCTACTTTGCATCGTCTGTTCTTCTAAAGAGTCCTATGAACAACACAACATGAATTTACAATCCAACAGAGGTTCTTATTATACAATAAATTAAGTCAAACTGTGAAACATCGAGGTAATTACTCACAATTTTGTTTGATATTTCTTGGGCCGTTGTAGAGGTCATCTAGTCATATCGTTTTGTGCAGGCCATCTTCCACTTGATATGTCTAGAAATGGGGGATGGTGGGTTGACACTTAGGGATGAATTTTTAGTGAACTCAGCTAGGTGTTCTAGTGTCTTCCTTTTCTCGTCTATTATTTTTTTTTCAAGCAGATCATAATCCCCATGAGATAGCAAGTGGAGGCAATCATTGTATTTTTTAATTTTTTGGGCCTTTTTCCATATTCCCTTACAAAAAAAAAACATTTTTTTTTTCAAATTAGTAAATAAAAAAATGATAACAAATTCAATTATAAATACAAAACTACTTAAATAAACCTTCCAATTAGGGGTTTGGTAGATTTTTGCAAATTCTGCCCAAGTTGCTGCATCGATACCATACTTAACAAAAGGATCATCTTTTTGTTGACCCTCATTGTCAGCATAAACATACTTTTTCGTTAGGGAGGACTTAAATTGCCTTCATCTATTAGCGACCGTTGACATCACCTTCTTTTTGGCATTGTCACCTTTAGGGATGTCAAATTTGCCCTCCAAATCTAAATTGTTAAATAACAGTTAGTCAATAATAATATTTTGAAAATAATTAAAGAAAATTGTATACAATTGTCAACTTAAATATGCACTTACCAAAATGTCATCCCATATTAGATTCTTTAAAGGTTTTGGTACAACATTTCAATTGGAGTGGACAATAGGAATTTTTTCTCATGCTACAACCCCCAAATGACTATGAAACTTTTCTTTATGGGGGCCTGATCATCTCCTAGTGGCACGATTGACGTTTACTGTTGGTCATGGCTGATCCAAACTTTGGACAGTCAACCTTCTTAGCCGAGTGGATTGTCTAGTCCTCCTAGATGTAGCCTCCGAAGGAATATCTGAATATGGAGGGGACCTTGGGGGTGTTGTCATGAGTCTGGACAAGTCAAACAAATTGAGTTAGGACATAATCAATTATATAAACAAAATATAAGCATTAACTTGTAAATATTCAAATACATAAATGTATTACAATTATGCGATATATTATATACATTACTTTGTTCATAAGCAGTTACGTAGGAATATTCTCCTACAAACCATCATGATCATTACAATTTGAATGTATATCATCCTCTTGATCTTCACCATTTATGAAAGGCATTTGTTGATAGAAAGTTGACATCTTGCTGACATCGAGTGTTGAACCATCAATATGGTCACCGATAGAAATTGTTCTCCCTGGTAGAACCACTGACCATCTTGAGTCGCATGGATCTTAGACATAAAAAACTTGTCTAGCTTGGACTACCATGATGAATAGGTTGTCGTTGTAACCAACCTTTTGAAGGTCAACCAAAGTAAATCCGATTTTGTCTTGACGTACTTTGATATTTCCATTAACCCACTGACATTTGAACAAAGGCACTATAAATTCACCGTAATCAAGCTCCCAAATATCTTCATTGACTCCATAGTAAGGCATGGATGCTTGAATCATATTATTATCAGAAGCACTACAAAAGTGATCTGAATGTTCGTCAACACTCACCCCACTATTATGCACGCTACTTTTTTCATCTTGTGACTTTCTGTAGAAAGAACAGTGATTGATATCATATCCCTTCCAAGTTGGAACATTGAGATTTGGACCAACAACTAACAATTTTAGTGTCATCGAAGCATTGTCATCTGCGAAGATTGTTTGTCTAAACCAGTTGATGAAAGTTCTATTGTGCTCTTGCAACAACCTCATCTTGTTCATTTTTCGGTGAGTATTTGTGACATGTTTTTTGTGAGCATCTATGTACAGGATCACCTCTGTTGTGTTGTTTAGTACATATAGATGAGCTTGTGACAACTGCCGATGATACATGGTTATAACATTAAATCCTCATGTACCCCTACCTTGAATCGTGGAGTCATGACGACTTTGAGGAACCCCGATTGGTGTAGCAGTATTTATATACTTTGAACAAAATTCAATAGCTTCTCCAACAATGTATCTTTCAACAATGCTTGCTTCTGGTCGATATTGATTCTTTGTATATCCTTTTAACACCTTCATGTATTGCTCAATCGGATACATCCAACGTTAAAAGAAAGGCCCAAAAAAATGAATCTCCCCCACAAGATGAACAATTAAGTGAATCATGATGTCAAAAATGACAGGGGAAAATACATCTCCAATTCACATAGGATGATTGAAGCTTCATTCTCCAAATTATCCAACTGTTGAGGGTCAATAACCTTACTACAGATAGCATTAAAGAAAAAACACTAGCAAATTATGGTAAGCCTAACTTTTTCAGGCAAGATACCACGAACAACCATTGGCAAGAGTTGTTGCATTAACACATGACTCTTGATACAAGGCTCTTGATATTTGAAAAGTATCCTTGTGGGACTTTCAGATTTATAAAACAATGACAAAAACTTTTTTCTCTGTCGTTGACATTGTGTGACATGTCGGGGCAAATACATTCGATCACCTCAAGAAATTGGATGCAGCAGTCTCGTATACCCATGTCAACCAAATCTTGATGATATTTCAAACCATCCTTTGTCTTGCCCTTAATGTTAAGAAGAGTGCCAATCAAACTATTATACACATTTTTCTCAACATGCATAACGTCCAGACAATGTCGTACATGTAGGTCACACCAGTAAGGAAGATCAAAGAATATTGACCTTTTCTTCCAAATGTTCTTCCCAAACGCATCCCTTTTTTATGTCTTACCAAAGATAGTTATGATGTCTTTCGCCCGATCATAAACTTTGTGTCCAACTAAGGGTTTAGGCACACTTTGAATCTTATTTTCTCCATTAGATGCGTTCTTTAATTGCCGATATAAGTGATAAGGTTTCAAAAATCTTCAGTGCCCTGTATATACTATTTTCTTTCCATGTTTCAGTTGGATGTAACTCATCTTTTTCTCACGAATAAGACATGCGTGGGTTCCTTTTACACTATATCTGCTCAAATTCCCATAAGCCAGAAAGTTATTAATGGTGCAAAATATCATTGCACATAACCTGAAGGTTTATTGAACATTCGCATCATACACATCAACCCCGTCTACCCACAATTTCCTTAAGTCTTCAATCAAGGGAGTTAGATAGACATCAATGTCATTTCCTGGCTATCTTGGACCCACTATGATCGTAGACCATATAATGTATTTTTGCTTCATGCACAACCAAGGAGGAAGGTTGTAAATCATTAGCAAAATAGGCCACGAACTATGGCTGGTGTTCAAGTTACCAAAAGGATTCATTCCGTCTAAAGCAAGACCAAGCCTTAGGTTTCTTGGATCCTCTCCAAATTTTGGATACAAGCAATCAATTTTCTTCCATTGTGGATAATCAACGGGATGTCGGCTCAACCCATCAATTATTCTACCATCTGCATGCCACCTAAGGTTTTTGCATTGTATGCACTAGAAAACAATCTCTTAAACCTTGGTATTATTGGCAGATACCAACAAACCTTTGTTGGATGACTATTTTTTGTGGCTGCATTATCACTGCATTCGCCGTCATTCACTTTGTAGTGTGATACCCCACATGTCGGGTAGTTGTGCATTTCTGCAAACTCATTTCTATACAAAATACAATCATTAGGGCATGCATGAATTTTCTGGTACTCTATACCTAAAGGACATAATATCTTCTTTGCCTCATAGTGACTCTTCGGTAACATGTTATCGTTAGGAAGCATATTTTTCAATAACACAAGCAACTCAGTAAAGCTTTTGTCACTCCACCCAAATTTGGCCTTCCAGTTCACCAAAGCTAGAACCGTTGGTTATCGAGTGAAGGTTGTGCATCACAAATACAATGGCTTCTTTGAATCTATTTGTAATTTTTCATAATAAGGTGCATGAGCATGTCAAAAATCCTCTTGGCCAAGATCACATATCATGTCTTCCATACGATCTCTAGTTTGTACATCAACCGCCTTTGTGTGAGAGGTTGTTGACATGAGTGGCAATTCACCATGTCATATCCAATTTGTGTAAGACAGACTAAACCCCTAACATATAAGATGTGATCTAATGTCACTCAAAGACTGAAGTCTCCCATTCACACATTTAACACATGGGCAAAAATATTTTGTAGCTAATATTGGTGCATTTTGTTGCACAAATTGCAAGAAATCTTCAACCCCCTTTTGATAGTCTTTGCTTTTGCGATGTGCTTTAATCCAACTTTGATCCATGTTTTTTGTTCTATGATATCGGCTACATTATCCCATATGCATGATAATCTCACTTTTCTGTAAAAAAAATGTGGTCCTATCCCATTCAGGAACTCCCTTATTTTACGTCATTCATATGTACAAGTTAAGTACCTTATGGAAAATTTGATTAAAATTCAGCAGCATTTCACATTGGTCTCCAAGTACACGAAATGAAAGTGGTGACATGAATTGACCATGTTCAAGTATGCACTCAGAGAACAAAGAAATATGCAGTAAACCTAAATTTAATCAAATATAACACAACATACTTAACCTATAACTATGAATGAAGTGAAAATGAGTGTTCCCAACTTGTCCAAATGGACAATTCAAGATCCAATACAATGATTAATCCAAACTATTCGTATTAATCACTATATTGAATCTTAAACGAGAAGCTAAGGGTCACTCAAGATGCACATAATTTTAACATTAAAGAATTTACATATATGAAAAAAATGTAATATCCACATAAGTGTCATAATGACATTCATACCTGGAAAGATACTTGTAACAATAACTATTAGTGCGGTGATGGCAGCAAAAGTTGTATGAGTTTATGTTTAGTCAAGCAAGAATGACATAAAAGCACCTTAACAACCGCTATGAGTAGGTGAGATGGTAAAGCAGTCATATAAAATTTGTTCAAGCATGTTATTAACAAAAATGAATACAGACTGGAGGAAAGTCAATTATGGCTATTGAATTGAAAACAACAAGTGATACCACACTTTTTTCCCATAATTGATGATATTTATAGTTAAAGACTATTTTCCAACATAAACTGAAATTGTGTAATAGAAATGTCATAAATGATGTAATACAAATGATGATAATGACCGTAGGCATAAAATACAACTGAAAGGATAACAACATCAATTAAAAAAACAAAATCATGTCATATTTTGACATTAATAACATCCAAAAAAAATCCCAAAATCTACAAATTATAGTTTGGACTTGACTAAAATCAAACATTGGTAAATGCTAAACCAAACACACATAAGTGTTTACACTAAGAATTTGCAACTTAGTACAACATATTTTAACCCTAAGAGAGTTCAATATATAAGTCTTTTTGATAGAGAACTAGGAATCTTTAGAGGAAGAGGAAGGAGACTTCAAGATTTATTTTCATGTAGACTCCTCGGCTAATTGATCGTAACCATCTCACATAGGCTCGTCACTGTTAGACGATGGGTTTATTTTTCATGTAGGAGCAAGATATTTATGCTTATTACTTTGGTTCAACCTATAATTTTTGGAGAAACTAGATAAAGAATGACTTATCAACATTCAAAAAAGAACAAAAAGAATACAAGTTGTCATAGATTATCCTACTAAATAAGGCAAAATCCCTTTCTTTGGCTCTCGAGTGACAAAGGTCATAAGGTTGTTCATGCCCTCATGGCCTTGAGGCATGAGAGTTCTCAACTAACTAATCCTAACCATCTCACATAATAATCTATAATCTCTTTACCTTTACATAAATAAAGAGAATATGGAGCTAATATTCATCAATATTTTTTATGTCCCAAAATTTCTACGTGTATCCTTATCCAATTCAAATAATTGTTCAACAACAAATTAAAAATACAAGGTTGTTTAGATATAAATTGGATTTGTAAAAGTTCTTTACCATTATTTGAACTGAAATTCACGCTAAAAACTTGACCCAGTTGCAGTCACATACAAAACTGGCACTTATTGTTGATGTTAGGTCAAAGAGAAAAGATAACAATTAGAAAGTTAGAGATAGAGTCAATGAAAGGATTCGGCAAAAAGAAATATAATGAGCTCTAGCAGAAATCCAAAAGCACATAATGCTACCATGTTTTTGGGTAAATACATCAATAGGCTCATTTTTACAAGACAATGACAGGTATTGAGGAGTTGATCAACAATAATCAAATACATACCTTACCTAAATTTCTAGGTCCTAGTAATCTATAGCTGCTAAGAATCTAGGCCAATTATGTTCTTATAAAATAAGGAAATTCAAGCATGATGCAATATGTAGGTCCATAATGCCATAGATGAAACAATTGGTATCATAGTGAGCTAAGATATTTATGACCTCTTCTAACTAAGATCGGCTTTTCAACCGCAAGAGTCCCTTGGGTGGCGCTAGTGGGGTATTTCTTTTTAATCTACAAAGACAGTAGGGGGGAAAAGTCTAAAAATCAAAGTAACCTAAATAAGCATAGACACAGATGCAAAATATTTATCTATATATATCATACACGCACAAGTGCACACATAGCCCAGGTAACATACATCTTAAAACACTTATAACCCATTGGTTCTATTTTAATCTAATAACCAAAATTGTTCTTTCTTAAAGAATTGAGAAATACTTGAAAGAATTTCTAGTTTCCAGAAGAAGACATTTTCTCATCCATATGTACCATCGGTGAAAAAAAAGGTTGGCTTCTCTCATGTTGTTGTGAGACCATCATGGTTGTCCATTGATTGAAAGGCATAATATTTTGAAAACTTCCCATCCATGTTTGTTTATTGAATACATGAAAAGTTGATGCTGATTTTCTTTAGATCTTGTGATGTTTCAAATTTAGAACTTTGTTGTCAGTTTTGTAATGGCTAAGTTTCCTGTTTTCAAACTTTCATATTACACCTTATACTATTTCTTCTTCAAATAGAATATACTACTTTTGAATCTTGATACTTGTTAACCTTTCAATTTGCATTCCCATAATGTCTAAGTAAATTAATTAGAAAGTGAGCCATTCCAGATTTGATAAAGGGTGTTTCATCATTTACTTAACAAAGTAAAATAGCTACATTGTTTACCAAAACAAAATTAGGGTCATTAGTCATTGTCGAAACCTGCCCTATGGCGGGAGGGCGACGCGAAGGCTCACGGGTGCGTCTTCCAAGAAAGGAAGATGCGCGGAGTCGCCACCAACTTTTATTCAAGGAAAACGTCGAAAAAACCGGAAAGACGTGGTCTACGAACTTTAAGTGTGAAAGATTCAGGAGTTGTATTTACGCACGAGGAAGGTATTAGCACCGCACGCGTCCGTCACAAGGGACGACAGCCTTTAATCGAGTGTGCAAAGATGACTTCAAATTGTTTTATTTTCCCTTTTACGTGTCTTTTTGTGTTTTTATGCTTTTTATATTTTTTATCTTTTTGTGGTCGACAAGGGTGTTTCCCTTGCTCCTACGTATTCCTCAATTGTGATAAGAAAATCAGACCTACGTAGTTCTTTCAAAAGGGGCGAATCAAGCGATTCTTTTTACTTGGAAGGTGGTCATTTAAGGCGTTGGACCTTAAAATGATCCATTTTACTTGGTGAGAAAGCTAAGGCATTGGACCTCTAACCATCTCACGAGGTCGACAAAAGCGGGGCTTTTGCTCCTACGTATCCTCCATCGAAGAGGAAATCAGACCTACGTAGTTCTCGCAAAAGCGGTAAAGTTACATGTTGAGTTTATTCTTTTGAACGATCCATGTTAACTGATAAAAGCAAAGAGGATCGTTTAAGGCGTTGGACCTTAAAACGATTTTTAGTGATTTTTTGCGGACAAAGCTTGATTTTAGCCTTAGTTTCACTTTGGTTATTAGTCAATTGATCCAAGGAAACTTCCAAAGAAAAACGTCCGATTGATTTTTTTATATTATTTTATTCAAAGATATTTTGATTATTTTATTATTATTTTGCCTTTTTTTGGTTTAACCGAGATTACAACGTGAATGATCGGTTAGATTTTGTTTTAACAATGATTAAACGAGATTACAATGCAAATGATCGGTTGAAATTCATTTTATCATTTATTAGGTGAGAAAACGGCTTAAATAAATGGTTAAAGCACGTTAAAAATGGAAGAAAAGAAAACTGAAAGTAAGCGAAATTAAAGTGAAAGTACACAAAACAAGTAGGGAACACTAAGGGTGTATAGAATGAATTGAAAGATTCGATTTCGGGAACTTACCTGTTGAAGACCGAAGAATGACAAAGAACGGTGAAGAACGATGAAGAATGATGAAGAATTTCCACAGAATCGCTTACGGAAGCGTTACGGAAGCACTTCGACTTGATTTTTTCTTCACGCGTGTTTTTTGCCCAAAATAGCCGAAATGCATAGCTAAGGGGTGATGAGTATTTTTTGAAACAGCCACCTCCCTATTTATAGGGAAAAAGATAGGTGTTTGCCGCCCAGAGACTTAATGAAGAAGATTTCTAAGCACACCCAAATTACTAAGTTCACCCCCCATTTCGTATTTTACGGAAGTGTTTCGGATTTGATTTTCATCTTTTTTTCTCTTCCCTTTCACCAATGTTAAGTGAAATATACTTACCCAAGGTTTTCAAAAATTTTACGGAAGCATTACGGAAGCCCCGAAAATCATTTTTAAAAAACGTGGAGAAGCTTGCCACCCAGTTGCTTCCTCCTTAAGCAACCCAACTTCCAAAATGTGGGCCTAGACTCGAAATCCTATTTACACCCCTATCTTGATAAGTTCACCCCCCTTTTTTCGTAATTTATGAAAAAGTTACGGAAGCCTATAGGACTTGATTTTCTTCTTTTTTCTCTTCCTTCTCACTCATATTAAGTGAAATATGCTTATTTAGGGTTATGGGAATTTTACAGAAGCATTACGGGTGTCCCGGAAGCCCATTTTTTAACAAAACAGGGGAGGTGGTTGTCACCTAGCTCGCCCAGGCGAGCACAGCTTGCCTAGGCGAGCTAGGTTGCTTCCACTTTAAGCAAGAAAATGCCCAGAAACCTCTAGAAGGACCCATATTTGAAAATTACTATTTGCACCCCCATTTTACTAAATACACCCCTTTTACCCCCTTTTTTGCTGATTCTTTTTCCGTAACATTACGAAGCTTCACGAATTACGTAACGGTACTTGTTTTCTTTCCGTAATGTCACGAAATTTTACGGATTACGCAACCATCCCCTCTTCGGCTTCTGGAATGCTACGGAACTTTACAGATTATACAATAATGTTTCCTTTCGACTCCTGACATGTCGTGGAACTTCACGGATAGCTTAACAATGGGTGTCAAGTTCCTCAAAGCGGTCGAGCAAAGGTTGTATGACATCAAACAATGGTCCCCGGACGAAATTAGGGTATGACA
The DNA here is from genome assembly GCF_000004515.6 of Glycine max. Lineage (NCBI taxonomy): Eukaryota > Viridiplantae > Streptophyta > Magnoliopsida > Fabales > Fabaceae > Glycine > Glycine max. The sequence continues at coordinate 31,880,227 of NC_038256.2, read as the reverse complement.
GTTGCCCCTCTTTACTTACATTTTATCGGAGATAGGAGGAAAGTAAAGATAAGACACTGATTTCGTCCATCTTAGCCTTTTCTTTAATTAATCTATGAGGATTCCTGAAGGCCATCCTTTGCCCATCATGGGGATTTAATTGATCTTAATCACAATAGTTCCAACCAAAACGATCTGAAATAATTGACTCCCGTCTCTCCTTCTTTTTTCTTTACACAACACAAAACAAACAAAAAAATAACATAATATACACGTATACACATTTTTGGTGAAGGAACCGATTGGGAAAATAACAAAAATTGTATTTTCCCCTCACCGGGGGCTTTGTACTTGATAATGGAGGACGCATGAACTGCGCCAGGCAATCAATTCATGGGACTCCGGACTTGATGATGGAGGATGCACGAACAGCGCTAGGCAATCAATTCGTGGGGCTCTAGACTCAATGGTGGAGGATGCATGAACAGTGCTAGGCAAACAATTCATGGGGCTCCGGACTCGATGGTGGAGGATGCACGAACAGCGCTAAGCAATCAATTCGTGGGGCTCCGGACTCAATGGTGGAGGATGCATGAACGACAATCAATTCATGGGGCTCTGAATAAGATTTGATGATGGAGGATGCATGAACAATGCTAGGCAATTAATTCGTGGGGCTCCGGACTCGATGATGGAGGATGCATGAACGACAATCAATTCATGGGGCTCTGAATAAGATTTGATGGTGGAGGATGCACGAATAGCGCTAGACAATCAATTCGAGGGGTTCCAGACTCGATGGTGGAGGATGCATGAACAGCGCTAGGCAATCAATTCATAGGGCTCCAGACTCAATGGTGGAGGATGCATGAACGACAATCAATTCATGGGGCTCCGAATAAGATGGTGGAGGGTGCACGAACAGCGCTAGACAATCAATTCGTGGGGCTCCAGACTCAATGGTGGAGGATGCATGAACGACAATCAATTCATGGGGCTCCAAATAAGATGGTGGAGGATGCACGAACAGCGCTAGGCAATCAATTCGTGGGGCTCCAGACTCAATGGTGGAGGATGCATGAACGACAATCAATTCATGGGGCTCTGAATAAGATGGTGGAGAGTGCACGAACAACGCTAGGCAATCAATTCGTGGGGCTCCGGACTCAATGGTGGAGGAAGCATGAACGACTATCAATTCATGGGGCTCCGAATAAGATGGTGGAGGGTGCACAAACAGCGCTAGGCAATCAATTCGTGGGACTCCAGACTCAATAGTGGAGGATGCATGAACGACAATCAATTCATGGGGCTCCGAATAAGATTTGATTTTAGGACCGAATGGTCCACCGGGTTCTTTCACCTAAAAGGCGAACATGCTTTAGCAAGGAAAAATAAATCATTCACGAGAGCACCATATTTTAGAGAAACTATATTCTTATGCCAAAATAGTTTTCCTTGTAACCAAAAATGAAGGGTAGGATGTCAACGTTTAACTTTTAAATGAACAAGGAAGGGAAATGTCGGGTCAAACTGAAACTGGGAATAAAACCACTCATAGTGTACAAAATCTCACACAAGTAAGTGTTTTACCCTAATTCCAAACCATAGCTGCACCATGACTTTATTTTGCACATGATTTCCCATCGAACCAAAAGATTACACGCGCGATCACGGATCAATAGGAATTTCTCGAGGGTAGTGTTTTTGGAGAGGAAGCTGGATGTTTCGGTCTTTTCCTCTTTGTTTATGTGGGGCGGGACATCGCCAGTTGGGAGCGACCTTGAATGGCAATCCCAAAGGAAGAACCACTTCAAAATGGGTTTTCCCTTTGCCAGCGGTCATTTAACACGCCGAAAATTTATCCGGTCCAAAGACCTTCTATTCTCTTTCTTGGTTTCCTTTATTGATTGGGAATTATTCTGTTTACCTCTGATCTTTTCCTTTTTACTTTCTTCCGATCTTCGATCGGGAATGCTTCTTTTCTTTTCTTTCTTTTCATTTCTTCCTTTTCATTTCTTTCTCTCCTTTTTCTTTTTTTTTTCGATCTTTGATTGGGAATTCGGGTTTTAGCATTCGTTATTCGCTCTCCCTTGAGGAGATTCGGCTGTCCTCTTCTTCGGGGGGAAGGATGTGGATTCTCTTCATGGGCCAAGGTTCAAGGTAGCTTAAGGTTGTGTCACAACATGGTCCTTTCACCGCGTGTGCCCGATTTTGATATTTGGGGCAAAACAAATTCATGTGTCAGGGTGTCAGTTTTGGGTTAAACTTCCATATTATTTCCACGAGGCGCGCGTAACAATGATGATTTGGAAACAATGCGCAAAATTAGTCATGCATACAGCTAGGTGGGTACTCAAGCATCCAGTTTATGGCATTATGATACTAAGGCTTGGGATTTACTCAAGTAGACCCAACGTTTCCAAATTATGTTCTTTCATTGGTTCAACGAATCCATCCATTCTTATCTTGGTTATTTTGGAAAATAAACTCTTAGCGTCAATTTCTTATTTCCAAAAGATATGTTTGCTCTCTACGAATGATTTGTGCTTCCTTATGACCATAACATGCCGACCTTCGAGGTCTTTCTTTCTCTTTTCTTTTTGTTTCATTTTTTCTTATGCACGTTTGCAAAAAAAAAAAAAAACTATACATCCATCGTTATCTATGAGAAAAATTTCTTCTTTGTACACCTACAATCCTATACATGAAAAAACTTTTTTCTCTATATACACACGCATTGAAAAACTCTTTCTCTCTATACCGACATGGTCTATATAAAATCTCTATTCCTTTTCAAAGATTTCTTTTCCCCTTTTCAATATACACTCGTTGTTTATATAAAAATTTCCTTTATATACACTCATTGCTCATATACAAGAATTTCTTTTCACACATTGTTTATATACAAAAATTTCTTTTCTTTTCTTTATATATAGATATGACATTTTGTTCACAACGTCTCTTTCTTTCTCTATTCTTGGCGTTATTACGACGTTTGTTTGTTTTATTTTTAGGATGACCCTCCTAAACAAAAACTCTACACGGTTCCAGAATTTCAACAAATATTATCGACAATAACGAAATAAGCACTAACGCAACAATCCAAAAAAATGTATGCACAAAACAAATGACAATCGAAAAAAAAACAACAAAAACAAACGTTAGTCCCTCAAGTCATAGAAACAAGATAACATACATAAAAATGAAATGAATACGAATCTGGGGATCCCATGGTCATGTGGCTCCGCATGCCACCGAACTCTTGGGTCATGGTAACAAAAGGTGGGGTGGTCGACAAAATCAGGGCTTTTGCTCATATGTATCCTCAATTTGTGATGAGGAACTCAGACCTACGTTGTTCTTGATAACTGTGAGACTAAAATAGTCTCGGTGTTTTCTTCACTAAAATGCGAACATGCTCTAGTAAAGAGACAAAACTTCCAACTGATCAGAGCAACATATGTTTTTTGGATGAAAAACAATGTGTCTATCGAGGAAGGAGAGTATGCTGATGAAATTTTCTCATAACCATAAATGAGATTTTGGATGTTAGCATTTCGTTTCTAAACGACCATTTAGAGGAAACACTAAGTCCAACAAAAATAGAAGAAAATTACTCAAAGTGTATCAATCTCACACAGGTAAGTGTTTCATCCTAATTCCGAACCATAGATATTTCATGACTTGATTTTGCAAATCACTTCCTATCAAATCAAAGATTACATGCGTGATCATGGATCAATAGGACTTTTTCTTGTGATTTTTCTTTGTGGGAATTTTGGCTTTGAGTGTTCTTGGCCTTTTCCTTTTCTGTTTTTGTTTAGTGTGAGGTGAACAAGTCACCGACACACAGGATTTTGGTTGGCAATCAAAGGGAGAGGGCCACTTTAGGTCGTGGTTTCCTTTATTTTTTTCGTTTACTTGGTGACAATTCTGTATTGTTCAGATATTGTCTGGTCCAAAGACCTTTCTACATGTTTCTTCTGTTTTCTTCCGATCTTTGATCGGGAACTTTCTTTCTTTTTTTTTTGCTTTCTCTCACTCTTTGATTGGGATTTTTTTTTTTTTTTGCTTTCTCCCACTCTTTGATTGGGAATTTTCTTTCTTTTTTTGCTTTCTCCCACTCTTTGATTGGGAATTTACCTTTTTTTTTGTTTTCTTTCGAGTGCAAGGATTGACATTCTCACCCTGGGTCAAGGTTTATGATAAGTTGGGATTTTGGCTCAAGGCTTGTAGAACGGCTAGTCATGATATATGTCAGGGTTTGGCCAGCGGTTCGGGGATAAAGGGGATGTCCCACATTATTTCCGTGATACACATGCAACAATGATGATTAGGAAATTTTATACAAAACTGGTCATGCATGCACCCATGTGGACACTCAAGCATCCAGTTTTTATGGTCATGGACACTAGGGCTCAGGATTCATTTTCCCTATTTTAAGTCAACCCAATGTTTCCAAAATATGCTCCTTTATCAATTCATGCATTCATCCGAATCTATTTTAGGCGTTTGGGAAAATTTTCACAGCATTCACCCTTCAGGTGTGTCACACATTTTCATCCAAAAACTGGTTATGATCAGTGAATTTTTTCATAGAAAAGCTAGAAGTTATCTCTTTTCAAAAGCAAGCTGGCTTTTCAGCCAAAAGATATATTTTTGTTCTTGTTTGTTTTTGTTGTTGTTTTTTCTTTCATGAGGTATTTTGCTACCTAAACATATGTATATTTTTGGGAGGTATTTTTTCTATATACATGCACATCCAACGTATTTTCACTACCTACACACACCTACATATATTTTGTGAGGTATTTTTGCTATATACATGCATATCCAAGGTATCTTGCTACCTAAACATACATATATATTTTGTGAGGTATGACTACCTTTCGAGTTTGTGCTTGTTTTATTTAAATTCCTAGGACCATGAGCAACTAGGTGTGTCCTACTATGACTTGAGAAACAAAAGGTGGTCAAATAACAAGCAGAAATTTAAAAGGTACTAGGTTACCTCCTAGTAGCGCTTCTTTAATGTCTTGAGCTGGACGCCTTATGACTTGTCGGTCACGGACCTAGTATTTTGCTTACCTTTGGCTTTGGACTTGGTCGCATATTAGTCGGTCATGTGTCGTAGGCAACGCTCTAACCTTTTTGTGGATGAGCTGAGGTGAACTCTAGAGGTGGTGGCGGTGCGTCTGTTGCCCGCTGCCAGCCATCTACAGGCTGTTGTGGTGTCTCGCCTTGTGCCTGCCTGGGGGCGCAATACTTCTTGATGAAAGCTCAGTTAGTAGGGGGCCTGATGACCTTGCTGGGGGCGACGGGCACTCAGTAGAATTGACAAAGGCTCGTAATCAGTGCTGGAAACCTCAAGACCCTGTTGGACTTCTTCGGGTCCACTGGGTGTCTTGCGGGCGCGATCCCTGCAAACAATAAATGACATCAGAAATCAGTTGAGCGATGTGCATACTTACCTATGTCATGATGGCATGACCTTGCTGGGGGGACGGGGCACCCTATAGGACTGATAGAGGCCTGCAACCAGAGCTGGAAACTCCAGGGCCCTGTTGGACTTTTCCGGGTCCACTGGGTGTCTTGTGGGCACGATCCCTGCAAATAGTGGATGTCATCAGAAATCAGTTTAGCCACATGCATGCTTACCTATGTCAGAACGGCACAAACCAACTGATACTTCCACAGGGGGAGATCGGCATTGTGGTCGCTGGGCAGAATGTTGCTAAGTGGCAACATCATCTATATCTATGTAAAAGTGGTCATGTTGGTGCACATGATCTGCACTCGTCTCTTTGTAACGGCACGGGTGAAATCTTGCCCCAGTATGCATAGTGGATGTACGATAGCCTCCTCCTCTAGTTGTGCTCGCACAGTTGGCCCTCCTCCAGGATCAAGGGGTGGCCCAGGAACTTAACTGATTAAAGGAAACTACTGGCCCCCGAAACCTGGAGCGCAAGTCTTGGTTAAGCATTAAGGGCAGAGGACCTTAAATTTTCTTAAGGTGCGGATGTGGAGCCCACTGAAAGTGAGGACACGTAGCCCTCTAAAGTCGGGGATGTGTCACCCTTTGAAGGCGAGGGCGTCCAGCCCTCTAAAGGCGAGGGCGTGCAGTCCACTAAAGGAAAAGGTGTGCAGCCCTCTGAAGGCGAAGACATGCAACCCTCAAAAGGTGAAGACGTGTAGTCCTCTGAAGGTGAGGGCATGTAGCCCTCTGAAGGCGAGGACGTGTAGTCCTGTGATGGCGAGGACGTGTAGTCCTCTAAAAGCGAGGGCGTGCAGCCCTCTAAAGGAGAGGGTGTGCAACCCTCTGAAGGCGAGGACATGCAACCCTCTAAAGGTGAGGGCGTGTAGTCCTTTGAAGACAAGGGCGTGTAGCACTCTGAAGGTGAGGGCGTGTAGCCCTCTAAAGGCGAGGGCATGTAGCCCTCTGAAAGTGAGGACGCGTAGTCCTCTGAGGGCGTGCATGTAGCCCTCTGAAGGTGAGGACACGTAGCCCTCTGAAGGTGAAGGCGTGCAGCCCTCTAATGGCGATGACGTGTAGTCCTCTAAAGGCGAGGACGTGTAGTCCTCGGAAGGTGAGGGCGTGCGGCCCTCTGATGGCAAGGACATGCAGTCCTCTGAGGGCGTGCAGCCCTCTGAAGGCATGTAGTCCTCTGAAGGCGAGGATGTGTAGTCCTCTGAAGGCGAGGGTGTGCAGCCCTCTGAAGGTGAGGACGTGCAACCCTCTAAAGGCGAGGACGTGTAGTCCTCGGAAGGTGAGGGTACTAGTACCCAAGGGTCCACCCTTTTGAGAAAGCAAGAGATTGACTCATTGAGAGGGCCGGTCATCCCAAATTCCAAAAGATGGGACATTAGGTGTAGGAAATCTATGCAGTTAACATGATTTTTAGGGAAGCAGATGTATGCAACCTTTGAAATTTGGTAAATGTGGACTTCATATGAAACAATGCAATGCAACGGAAAGTTGTACAATGTTCATGACATTCTTTCCCTATTTTGTGATTTTGATTTTGATTTAATTTTTTTGGAAAACACAGATTGACTGTCCTTTTGAAAGAGGCGATAATTCATGAAACCTTATCCTATCTTTTGCAAATCTCTCTGGGAACTCCCTCAGAGTGTATGTTCTATTTGATTTAGTCACTTGACCATTTTGGAGTGACGACAATGGAGCTTTTTGATGTTTAATCAATTCATTGAAATGCCAGGGTTTGTCCCCCCTTTTTTTTGTTTAAAAACATCGACGGGTGAGAACTTTTGATCTATCCCTAGGTTCACTTGAGGCTCATGCACGATGCCCCTCATTGCCCCAGTGCAGGGCTTTGAGGTACCAATCGTTGTCTTTCGTCATGACCTTGTAGCAGGGAACCTATTGGGTGAGAACTTTTAATCTGCCCCTAGGTTCACTTGAGGTTTATGCATGGTGTCTTTCATTGCCCCAGTGTAGGGCTCTAAGGTATCCATCGTTGTTTTGTTTTCACAACCTTGTAGCAAGGAAGAAAGAAAGAGGCGCTTTGATTCTCGCAAAAGAATTTTTCAAGGACGAGAAATAGTTGAAGGATTTTTCAATTGACGAATTAAGTCAAATGACTCCTATTCTTGATAACTCATTTCTCTCTGAAAAGACAAACTTTCAAGAATGATAAAATGAGCTCACATGAATGCCTATATTTTTACTTGAAAACACAGTCAATCAAATGTTTTTTTTCTTTTATTTTGAAACTTATTTGTTTTGAACTTTACTCGTTGTTTTACGGCACCCCCACCAACGTGCAAGACGAGTAATCTCTGATTGAACGGTCTTGGAAGTCAACACTCAGAAGCGTAGGTCGTTTGAGCAAACAAACCAATGGCTTGCACTCACATTCCGGTGGAAGTTTGAATAAGCAAAGATGTGTTTGTGAGATGATGAGGGACAAAGATGTCAAATTTATCCATTTTATTTAGCATTGTAACTGTGGTTTACAATAATGGCATAAACTTGAAAATCCTGATGAGTCATTAGAGACATCTAACAACAGCTTCCCAAAAATTGCCCCATGTGTGGTGTTCCTTGTCAATGTTAGGATTCATAAGCGATTCTTCTCAAATTTCAACCAGCCTGCATTAATTAGACTTTGCACCTTACGCTTCAAGGCCCTACAATGCTCAATTGAACGCCCCGGGGCTTCTCCATGACAAGTACACGTTGCGTTCGAGTTGTATTCTTGGAGAAATAGAGGTTGATGAACCTTGGCTGGGGTTATGGCTACCATTGAATTATCAAGTAGATATGGGAGCAAGTCAGCATAGGACACCGGAATTGGGGTGAATTCTACAGGCTTTTTTGTTGCAAAATTCATTTCTTGGTTGGTGTTTTGGTTTGTGCTAAAGGTGGTGTTCATCATTAGAAGTGCGGTAGACAGGCTTTGTGGTTGATTTAGGGATGGCCTTTGTGGATAACTGGGTGGTGGGTAAGGAGAAGGTTTGTTATTGGCTGAGTAATGACATTGTTGGGTTGGTGGGAAACTTGGCTGTATAGGAATGACAGTCACAACATGGGTTTCTCCCTCATTCTCACCCTCTTCATTTGCCCTAGTTTTTTTGCATTTATCAAAGCATGATGATTAGATTTGCCTCTTTTTAGACCCACTTCGATCATTTCACCAGCGAAGACCAAATCCGCAAACCTTGAAAGTGTGTAACCCACCATTTTCCATAATAGAACACTAGTAATATGTCTACTATCATTGTTATTATTTCTTTCTTCGTCATTGAGGGAAACACTTGGGTTGCCAGATCCCTCCACCTTTGGGTGTATTCTTTGAAAGATCCATGTCCCTTTTTTGCACATGTTCTATAGTTGTATCCTATCTGAAGCCATTATACTGACACTGCCTAACGAAGGCAACCATTAGGTCCTTCCAAGAATGGACTCGGGAAGGTTCCAAGTTAGTGTACCAGGTAACAGCTACCCCAGCAAGACTTTCTTGGAAGGAATGTATCAGCAATTCCTCATCTTTTGTGTATGCCCCCATCTTCCGACAATACATCTTTAGATGGTTCTTGGGGCAAGTAGTCCCCTTGTACTTGTCAAAGTCCAGCACCTTGAACTTAGGAGGGGTGATGATATTGGGTACTAGGAACAACTCTTCTAGGTTAGCGAAGGCGTAATCTTCACCTCCTTCAATGGCCCTGAGCCTTTCCTCTAGATGATCCAACTTTCCCATTTCTGCCATAGCATGAGGGTTTTTACTTGTTGTGGAATGCAAGAGGTGTAGTTGTGGGTGATACTGAGGGCCCTCCAAAGTGTTTTGCAGGGGTATACCACCAACTGCTTGCCCTTCAATGGCATATCTGAGGCAAGGCTCGAAGTCGGCTAGATTGTGGTGGGGAATTTCATATGTCTCCCCCACGGTTTAAGAGAAATGTGCATGATCAGTTTGGGGTTGTTGGCTCTCAATGGGTATAGGAGTGGAGTTATTGACATTCTCATTGGGAGTGTACGCCACATTGGGTGGCGTATAGTTGGGAGGCAAGCCATATGGCGGGAAGGCGTGCTCGTTTTGTATTTGCATATCATGGGGTCGTCCGTACTTCCCAAATCTTTGCCCACCATATATGAGGTTGGATGATTCATTTGGTTGAGATCAGATGGGGGCATCAGGTTCACCTTAGCAACAGCCCTGGTAGCGGCAACTGCAATCGCATTGGCTTCCATTATCTTCTTCATGCTCATCATGGCCTCCATCATTGTGGCCATTTGCTCTTTCATGGCCTCCATGTCGGCCTTCATCTGCTCTTGCAGCTCCTCTACTTCACCCATTACTCTAGCTCTAGCACGGGTTCGGTAAGGGCGTCGTAAAGCGTGTTCTTTTCTTTTTGATAACAATGATTAAGTTCTTTTTTTTTTCAAGGAAAGAATGCAACAAGCAATGCAACCAATGAAAAGAACGGATGTATGTGAATGATGCACAGTATTGCGAATTTTTATGCAGGACATGGGGTTGAATCAATTTAGATTTTCAACATGGTCCATGACATCTTTGTCAAGGTGAAACTAGAAGTAACAAGGACATCAACAATCCTAAATGTGTTTGGCAGTAGCCGAAGCAGTGATGTAACTCGATCCATCTTTTGCCCCAATTTTTGCAAGATGGTTACTTCCATGCTTCAACTTGACTTGATGAACCTTTTCGTAAAAGCATGAGCTTGGTTCAACTCTATAATCCAAGGAATGGCAATTCTGATCGCCAATACTTCGACAAAATTTCATAGAGAGGAACGACTCAAGAATACGTATGCTATGCATGGAAAATGTAATTATGAAATTGAGATGCCCGAAGAAACATCTTTTCTTAGTTAACCATGCATTAGGTACCATGCTCAATCATTTTGTTTTGTTGTTTTTTAGAAATGGGTTTATGATCCCAACATGGTTGGCTTCATGGTACCTAACACATGTAGTATGAATTTTCACGCCTCCCATTTTTGTTTTCATTTTGCAGAGGAAAATGCAAGAATCATGCATGAGAAAACATGAAAACAAAAGGTATGCAGTTTGTAGAACAAAAAGTATGTTGAATGCATACGCATGATGATGCAATGACTCATGCAAAATATGATGCCGGAATATGATAACAGGCAAATGCAGGAATGATACGTTCATTATGATGCCATGAAGAGATGCTTACGCGATGCATGATATGAATGCATTTACGGACACGAGGGCCCGGAAAATTATCTCTTCTTACTTGCGCATTTGGGGGTGCAGTGCCCCATGTGTGCAGTTTAAGAAGGTGATATGGATCTTTCGGCTTCCCATGACAAAATATGAGACCAACATACAACGTGTGCGTGACGACATGATGTAGACGCACAAAAGCATAACACAGGGATGCACATAGTACGACAATATCCACAAATAATTACAAGCAAAGGCGTACATGACATTTAGGACTACATGCATAGCAGTGTTTAAAACGGCATGCAGCGTGTTTGCTCCGTGCCCCTATTTTAGGGACCTACATGGGAGGAACCAAAAGGCCTTTTAATGATAATTCCCAAGGTGGTCATATCTCTCTTGATGGTCTCTAGAGGTATCATCCCATTCGAAGAACATATTGCGGCAGTAGGGACTACTAGCAACAATATGTTATCAAAGAGAAAAACTCTAGATGAGGGTTCACTGTAATCAAGCAAGTCAGAGACCTAGCATGACCACAGATTCACCTCCACTCCTTATGTTCCCATGGACCCGGGTATAGGGCCCCTTTTCAACTCACCGTGTGTGCAAATAGTGTTGGTGTTTGTGTGCATCAAATGAATAAATATTTACCTCATGCATACATTTTAAAACATACTAAAAACATCAAAAGAGTTTATATATACAAGAACATAAGAAAAAAAAGACAAAGAAAAAGAACAAAAGGGAAGTCATAGTAAGGAAAGCACACTGATTGATTGGCCTAACTCTCTAACAATAGTCCCCAGTGGAGTCACCAACTGTCGCAACCTGCCCTTCGACGGGAAGGCGACGCAAGGGCTCACGGGTGCGTCTTCCAAGAAAGGAAGATGCGTGGAGTCGCCACCAACGTTTATTCGAGGAAAACGTAGGAAAAACCGGAAAGACGTGGTCTACGAACTTTTAGTGTGAAAGATTCGGGAGTTGTATTAACGCACGAGGAAGGTATTAGCACCCCACGCGTCCGTCACAAGGGACGACAGCCTTTAATCGAGTGTGCAAAGATGACTTCAAATTGTTTTATTTTCCCTTTTACATGTCTTTTTGTGTTTTTATGCTTTTTATATTTTTTATCTTTTTGTGGTCGACAAGGGTGTTTCCCTTGCTCCTACGTATTCTTTCAAAAGGGGCGAATCAAGCGATTCTTTTTACTTGGAAGGTGGTCATTTAAGGCATTGGACCTTAAAATGATCCATTTTACTTGGTGAGAAAGCTAAGGTGTTGGACCTCTAACCATCTCACGAGGTCGACAAAAGCGGGGCTTTTGCTCCTACGTATCCTCCATCGAAGAGGAAATCAGACCTACGTAGTTCTCGCAAAAGCGGTAAAGTTACATGTTGATTTTATGCTTTTGAACGGTCCATGTTAACCGATAAAAGCAAAGAGGATCGTTTAAGGCATTGGACCTTAAAACGGTTTTTAGCGATTTTTTGCGGACAAAGCTTGATTTGTGAGTTGATTTTAGCCTTAGTTTCACTTTGGTTATTAGTCAATTGATCCAAGGAAACTTCCAAAGAAAAATGTCTGATTGATTTTTTTTTATTATTTTATTCAAAGATATTTTGGTTTTTTTATTATTATTTGGCCTTTTTTTGGTTTAACCGAGATTACAACGTGAATGATCGGTTAGATTTTATTTTAACAGTGATTAAACGAGATTACAATGCAAATGATCGGTTGAAATTCATTTTATCATTTATTAGGTGAGAAAACGGCTTAAATAAACGGGTAAAGCACGTTAAAAACGGAAGAAAAGAAAACTGAATTTAAGCGAAATTAAAGTGAAAGTACACAAAACAAGTAGGAACCACTAAGGGTGCATAGAATGAATTGAAAGATTCGATTTCGGGAACTTACCGGTTGAAGACCTAAGAACGACGAAGAACGAACGAAGAACGGTGAAGAACGATGAAGAATTTCCACAGAATCGCTTACGGAAGCGTTACGGAAGCACTTCGACTCGATTTTTTCTTCACGAAAATGTGTTTTTTGCCCAAAATAGCCGAAATGCATAGCTAAGGGGTGATGAGTATTTTTTGAAACAGCCCCCCTCCCTATTTATAGGGAAAAAGAGAGGTGCTTGCTGCCCAGAGACTTAATGAAGAAGATTTCTAAGCGCACCCGAATTACTAAGTTCACTCCCCTTTTCGTATTTTACGGAAAAGTTACGAAAGCCTTACAGAAGTGTTTCGGATTTGATTTTCATCTTTTTTTCTCTTCCCTTTCACCAAGGTTTTCAGAAATTTTACGGAAGCATTACGAAAGCCTCAGAAATGATTTTTCAAAAACGTGGAGGAGCTTGCCGCCCAGTTGCTTCCTCCTTAAGCAACCCAACTTCCGAAATGATCCAGAAGGGCCTAGACTCGAAATGCTATTTACACCCCTATCTTGATAAGTTCACCCTCCATTTTTTCGTAATTTATGAAAAAGTTACGGAAGCCTATAGGACATGATTTTCTTCTTTTTCTCATCCTTCTCACCCATATTAAGTGAAATATGCTTATTTAGGGTTATGAGAATTTTACGGAAGCATTACGGGGATCCCAGAAGCCCCGGAAGCCCATTTTTTAACAAAACGGGGGAGGTGGTTGCCACCTAGCTCACCCAGGCAAGCTAGGTTGCTTCCACATTAAGCAAGAAAATGCCCAGAAACCTCTAGAAGGGCCCAGATTTGAAAATTACTATTTGCACCCCCATTTTACTAAATATACCCCCTTCTACCCCTTTTTTGCTGATTCTTTTTCCGTAACGTTACGGAACTTCACGAATTACGTAACGATACTTGTTTTCTTTTTGTAATGTCATGAAAATTTACGGATTACGCAACCATGCTCTCTTCGGCTTCTGGAATGATACGGAACTTTACGGATTGTACAATAATGTTTCCTTTCGACTCCCGACATGTCGCGGAACTTCACGGATAACTTAACGATGAGTGTCAAGTTCCTCGAAGAGGTCGAGCGAAGGTTGTATGACATCAAACAATGGTCCCCGGACGAAATTAGGGTATGACAGTCATTTATTTGCTTTAAAGGACATGGAAATGGATAAAACCATTGGACTTTTTCACCACTATTAAATTTTTTTCCCACTCTTTTCATTGCATGGAGAAAAACCCCTCCTTGAGAGAGTATCAGATGAGTTAAAATATTTCTTTGTTAAACATCTTGCCAATCCCTTATTATTGTCACACTATAATAAATTGAATGGTCTTATGGATGAAAATGAATCAATGGCTATAATTGGAGTAAGTGTTTAACACTAAAATGGGTACTAACCAATATGTGTGTAGAGAGATCATCATGCTAAAATGAGACGTCACTTGTCAGTATCAGGGTTGAAGTACAAGTACATGAAATAAAAAAATCAAGATGCAGTTAAAAAGGATAAACTTACATTAGCAAACAACTTTAGAAAATCATTGAACCTTCTTAAGACTCCATGGACCTTTGTAATCCCTTCCGATGATTGTACACCAACTTGAACCTTGTAGAACAGTCCCTTAATGATGTTAAAAATGAACACACACAAAGAAGCTATTATTCCACAACAAACTATAAATGACGAGAATGTGGAAATATGTAAACAATTAATTCCTAAGTTGCCTCATTTCATGTTTTCTATAAGACAACTTGCTTATTCACTAGCAAATGTCCTAGTTAGAATTTACACCAGTTATAAAATTTAAAACACTTGCATCCCAAATTATAAAAAGGAAAGGAAGTTAGCAATGCAGTATAAGATCATAATAAAAAATTATTGTTGTAGACTTAAATTTCATGTAAGACTTTGAAAATAATGGTGGCAACATTAGACAATTATAATTATTGACAAAGAGAGACAATAGTGCAAGGATGGCAGTGATGTTTGAAAGTCTGCTAAGGAAGTAATGAAAACCCATGACATTAACTTTGCCACAAGGCCTAAAGTCCTAACTATTGATATAATGTCTTACAATTCAACAAATGTAACTTTTGATCCTTAAGGCAATTATTGGAGGCAGTTAAGAAAAATTTGCACGTTGGAGTTTTTAAGCCTAAAACATGTCAACTCATACTAGCCAATTAGAGAAGAAGAGTTGTCGAATCTAGTCAAAGTGATTGATTGACATAAAGGACCTCCTTTAACCTCACTCAACCAGTAGTTTCATCAATTTATACAATTGCTTCAAGGGCTTCCTTTGGCAACAAATGCAAAGACCAAGAAAATATTAAATCAGTGGTTAAAAAAATAGGAAAACTTGCTATAGGTTTTTGTCATTGAAGACTTGCTTCCCTCTGCTACTTGGCTTCAACATGCCACTAGAGTGAAGCCTATGATTCATAGGTTGCATTAACAAGTTTCAAGGAATCTTGGAAAACATTATTAATTTACCAATACAATGAAATCAAAGGGGCCCTAAAAGTTTAACACTCTGTCCTTTATATCTTTGTTCCTTTTTTGAGATGTATGAGGTAAACAAAGATTTACCACATAATTCTAGCAGCATATAGGGTGTCCTTTTCTTTTAAGTATCTGTTTGGACATCATTGCACAATGTTCATGTTATTAATAAAATATTTTTCAGGACATTTAAATTTGGTACAATCAAAGTAAGACCACTTATGAAAAAGAATTAATGGCACTGGTGTAAGCCATCTAGCATTGGTGTCTATATTAACATTTCAAAATTTACAATTTTAACCTATCAGAAAATCTTCAAACACCTATTACAACTGAGAAAAACAACCCAAAATCAGCAAAAGTGGTTGCCTAAGCCACAGGGTTATCATTTTGACATAATCTATTGACCTAGACCTAGACAGCAGAATTGGGGCAATAGATTCTGAAGATATTCATAGTTGTCTGCCAAGCCAATTTTGCTAGCTGCAAAAAATAAAGAGAAGAGAAATGAATGTTGATCCTTGGTTATGTAAAATTATCACTTCATTCTAGGAAAAAACAAATGACAAACCAGACTATTCTTTAGATCATGAAGGCCTATTCTATAAGGGGAGAGTTGTTATAACAACTAACTAACAATAGACATTAGTTCTACTATAGTGGTACCTGAATTTCATTCAAACCCATTAGGGGTCATTCAGGAGCTTATAGGAGCTATAGGAATTTGGAAGCAAATGTATTTTGGCAAAGGATGATGGCTATAGAAACTAAATTTATAGAGGAACACCGTATCTGGTAGCAACACAAGTAACAAACTGAATGTCCATTCTCCAATAGGTCTACGCAAAACTTCACCTATACCAAAGACTATAATGGGATCATGTAGGGACGGATTTTATCACAAGACTACCTGGGGTATGATGCAATCGTACTTGTTTGGGATAGGCTAGCCTAGTGTGTGTGTGGTCACTAAATCTTATAGAAACACCCTTTTTTGGCTCAAATGGTGGCATAGTTGTTTGCTAAGGTGGCCAAAAACACCATTTATTCATTGTTTAACCAATGTCTTAAATATATTGTACAAATTAATAGTAGTACAATTTATGTATTAATTTCATGTCTCTTTAATTATTATTTTTCGTGGAAGAGAGAAAATAAAATTGATGTTAATGATCCTGTCCTTTTCTGATGTTTCGTTATGTGAACTACATAAATAAGGGTTATCAAGTTTATAGCTATGAAAAAGAGTAAATAAAGAGTACTACACGAGTGGGTGATGGACCCGACTCTAAGCACTAGACAATTCGTATAAGTGCAAATCAAATTGATGTAGCTCCATGTGGAGCTTGTAGGCCTTGGATCTTTTTCATCAATGGAGTCCTTTGCTTCTTGAAGATCAATGGCATCGGAATGGAGAAGGAAAAAAGATGATTGGAGATGCCACTTCAAGGAGAAGATGAGTCAAGAACTAGCTCACCACCATAGGAAGCTATGGATAAGAGCTTGAAGGTAGGAGAAAATGAGTGGAGGGAAAAGGAGAAAAGGAGCACGAAATTTTGTGCCTGAATTGAGGTCTGAACATTGAAGTGTAATTCTCAAATGATCAAATTTGAAAAAAATGCACCCGCAAGGCCTCTATTTATAGCCTAAGTGTCACACTAAATTGGAGGGAAATTTGAATTTCTATTCAAATTTCAGTTGAATTTGAATTTGAATTGGTGGAGCCAAATTTGGAGCAAAAATTTCACTAATTATGATTAGTGAATTTTAGCTATGGTTTAGCCCACTAATCCAAGATCAAGTCCAATATTCTCCACCAAGTGTGCTTAGGTGTCATGAGACATGTAAAACATGAAGAACATGCACAAAGTGTGACTATATGATGTGGCAATGGGGTGTAGCAAGCAAATGCTCACCTCCCCCTTAAGATGGTCCAAAATTTAATTGGATTGGGCTTCTCCCAATTCAATTAAATTTATCTCCCAACACACACATCAAATAGTGCACTTAATGCATGTGAAATTACAAAACTATCTTTAATACAAAAACTAGTCTAGGTGCCCTAAAATACAAGGGCTGAAAAATCCTACATTACTAGGGTACCCTTCCTACACTATGGAGCCCTAAATACAAGGCCCAAAAATAATGAAACCTTAATCTAATATGTACAAAGATAAGTGGGCTCATACTTAGCCCATGTGTCCAAAATCTACCCTATGACTCATGAGAATCCTAGGGCCTTCTCTTGCATCTCTGGTCCAATCTTCTTGGAGTCTTCTATCCAATGCCCTTGGGGGGTAGGATTGCATCACAAATACACACTAAGAATTTATCATGAATAATCCATGATCTTTGAAAACCTTTTGCTACTCATTGCAGCTCTCCATGAGTAGCAATTGCTGTTACAGCCACCAAGAATTCTCTTTCACCGAAAATTTTTGGATAATTGAGCCAGTTAGAAAACTTCGTCAAGTCATCATGAACCTCTAAATAAATCAAGATGTTAAAAATTAATAAAATGAAAACTTTTGTTACTTCAAAATATCAACAATTTCTCTACTAAATCCACATTTTGGCTCTTCAGGACTTCCTTTAATGAAAAACATGATGAGAGCGAATTAGCTGCTGCGATAGCTTCTTTAAATTAAGGACTACTATACCTTGGCTGAACTTGACTTTCTTTCCTTTGAATAATTGTTTTTTTGGTAAATCATGATTGGCAAGAGAAGCAGCTTCTCCAAAGTTAATTGATCATATCACTATATATAACAAATTTATTTACTAATTGACATACCAGCATCCTACAATGCATCAATGGTCATGCAGTCGTTTCCCCTATGGCTAATTGTTGAAACAACAATCCAATTGTCTTAAAATTTTCTTCTTTCTTTGAACATAATTTCCTAGCAAGTCAACCATGGGTCTAGACACATTCAAAGAATTGACCACCTTGACCTCTTACTCCAGTATAAGATGGTAAGAGCTTAATTTATCCTTAACACTATAGAAAGCTTGAGGCATTAGCATTTTCCTCAACTTTCTTCCGTTCTACATTATTGTTTAACAAAGAAGTCATTGTTGGCATTGGAATAGGAAAGAGACCATTTCCTTAAACTAGGCCTCACTTACAATAGATTGGACAGTAAAAATAATAAAACAAACCAAAATAGACAGAAGAAACAATTGGAGAAGAAAAGATGGATAAATTCTAAAAATACTTCTTGGATTAGGGATTTGTTGAGTCTGAACTTTGAACTTCATTATTCCTAACATGATTGAAAAGACAAAATTGAAATCCTTCAACTACCATGCTTTTTGTCTATTTAAACAGTATAGGAAGTCCATATTAAACATCATCTAGTTTGTCAATCAAAAAGTCCTCACTTTTATCCTCAGAAGAGAACTTCAATTCAGAATATGCAGCAAAAGGATGTAAACCTCCTAATGTATTCTTCTAATTGGCAAACAACCCAAATATCATCCCTAGCGCGGGGAAGAGGGAAAAGTTAAGTTCATCTTAACTTAAGGTTGGAACCACACTTTCAGGTAAAAGTGTAAAGTCATTGCTACTTTTTTAATTTTAAAATTTTCCTATCTATCAGAAAATAGTTTAAGAAAAAAAATTCTTAACCTCATAATAATCCAAACACACTAAAATATATGGCCTTATCTCTGAAATTCATGTTAGGAGCGTATCTATTTGGTTGATTCTATTATGTTCAGCCACTTGTACCTTGGAGATCTTTCTAGTTTCTAATATTCAATCTCTGTATCCTTTAGAAACACCTTTTTTGGCTCAAATGGTGGCTTAGTTGTTTGCTAAGGAGGTTGTTCAGCTACATGGAGTGACAACCTCCATAGTAGAGATTTGGATCCACGTTTTAAAAACAAGGTCTGATCTAAATTGTTTTGCCTAAGGTACTACTCTTCAAATTGGTCTTGAACTCACTTCCCAATTTCCTTTCAGAGAAAAATAAGGTGGACCATACAGAACCTTGGTGATGCAATCCTTCCTAGGAAAGGACTAGTCACCAGAGCCATAAGCAAGAGACTCTAAGAGGATTGGGCTAGAGCTGCTCATGAGCCCTAGGGTTCTCATGAACTTCAGGGTAGATTTATGAGCCCATGGGCCAAGGTTGGGTCCAATTTTCTTTGTAAATATTAGAATATGTTTTTCTTCTTTTGGGTCTTGTATTTTGGTCATTTTAGGTTTGTAGGGTACCCTACATATTAAAGGAACCTTACCCTACAAGTCAAGGGTACTCTAGTCGTATAGGGTTT
This sequence comes from Glycine max, assembly GCF_000004515.6. Lineage (NCBI taxonomy): Eukaryota > Viridiplantae > Streptophyta > Magnoliopsida > Fabales > Fabaceae > Glycine > Glycine max. The sequence goes on along the minus strand of NC_038256.2, from coordinate 31,860,846 downwards.
TAGCCTTGTATTTCATGGTATTTTGAGTGATATTTGTAGTAGGGAATTCTTTGTATCTTCATGTATTTTGGCATGGGGTGAGCTTAGCTATTAGAGGGATCTGTGTAGCTAAGATTCATCCAGGCTTAGGCCTCCCCATGCCAAATGAATTTCAGTCACCTCCTTACCCAAGAAGCCAAGCCCATTTTGGCATGGGAGTGAGCTTAGCTATTGGAGGGGTGTGAGTCCCTACCACCCCCCCCCCCCCTCGCCCCCTCTAGCTTCTCAAGGAAGCTTCCCATGTGCTAGAGTCACACCTTTCATGCTTGTGGCATCTAAAGGAAATATGCTAAGATGCCTTTGGCATATTCTTGGAATATTCCTTTTAGATTCACATGAAACAAAGATGAAATTCACAAAGTGAATTCCATTTAGTTAGTGACCTAGGCTATAAATAGAAACATATGTAACACTTGTCATAACTTTGATGAATGAGAAACTTGTGAGACACACTTCAAAGTTCGGTCTCTCTCCCTATTCTCCTTCATTCCACGTCACACACACACTCACACTCTCTCTCATTCTCTTCATCCAATGAGGCTTCCTTGCTAAGCTTCTTATCCAAGGAACTCTCTTGGTGGTTAAGCTTCTCCTTCCATGGCTTATTCTCTAGTGAATGGCGTCTCCTCTCACCTCTTCTCATTTATCTGTCGCTACAACTCCATGGCTAAAAATCACCATTGAAGGACCTTATTGAAGCTCAAATATCCAGCCTCCATAGAACCTTCTCAAGCAAGCTTCCATCAACTGGTATCAGAGCACAAAAGCTTCAAGTAAGTGCTCCTTAAACCTCCATTAAGTTTCATTTTTACCTTCTCCTCCATTGTTGTTTCTTCATTTTTCTCCATGTATCTCATCACATGTCTTGTGCTGAATGTTGTTAACATGATTTTTTAGAATTTCCATCGATTAAACTTGCTATAGAAGCTAGATTTGATTTTCTATGGTTCCAATTTCTTGTTCTTGTTCTTCGACCATGAATTGTGTTGATTTTAGGTTCCTTTGATTTTTGTATTGCTATTTTTTGTGGCTGAAACCTAAACCATAAAATTCTTACAAAAACATTAAAGTAGAAAAAAAACCTCGAAAATCTAGAGTGACATGTTCAGCTATTGTATTTTTGTCATAGAAGTCATGTCTAATCATGAAACCTTTCACATAAGATTCCTTATGTTGTGCTTAATTTTATTTTTCTTATTTCTTTGTCTAACTCATTTGTTCATGAGTGTATGAAATTTTTTTAGCCTATTATTTGATTTGAGTCAAATCTTGCATGTTAATTAGTCCTTAACATGTTCATTCATAATTCTTAGAGAGTCTTTGATTGTGAACCTTTTCTTAAACTTTTAGGTTTCCTTATGATTGTATTTATTGTGAATTTGAGTTTCGCTGATTGAATTATTGGCTGAAATTTTGATCCTAAGTGAATATTGAACTCCTAAAACTATGGTAAACAAGCCTAGCGAGTTTAATATACATAGGAAAGTTGGAAGTAAACCTAAGGCAATCAATATACCATGCTTAAAAAAAATTCGAAGTATGAAATCACTGGTACTGATAGCTTGAACATACGAACTTGTAAATATTACTGGGAATTGGTCACTGCGAATTTTGAGCTAAAATGTTTACTAAATTTTGTAGACATTTGGACAAAAATTAGAAAAAAAGAACCAAGTGATTTGGATAAAAGTAAAAAATAAGAAAAATCATACAAGTTGGCAGGAAAATCGGTGTCCAAGAAAAAAATAAAAAAAAGTGAACTTGTTGTTTTGGCTCAAAATTTGTTCTATAATTAGTGTCTATTTTAGACCAATCTTATTTCTGAAATTTCAATTGAAAAGTAGAGTGAAAACAAGTGCCAAAACTAGAGGTTTCTTGAGTCTTTTTTTAGTTTTTTTTACTCTACTCTAGAGCCATTCTAGGTTTCTCTGAGTCCTAGTTAGCTTATATGTGCTTTTCATTGCTTTAATTGATGAGTAATCATTGAAAATTTGTCTTGTTAAAACTCTATTGGTTTATCTTCCATTTCATTAATTTTTTGGTCTTTGTTTATTGCTTGTCTCTTTGTTTCCTTATTTGTGAGTTACCTATAGGGAATTAGAAAGAAGGATTTGTGCCATCATTTGAAGAATTTGAGTAAAGAAGCAAGGGGCTAACCACTTTAAGAGATGTTGGACTAAGAAGCACTCCAAATTGAGTGAAACAACAAAGAGAGAACAACCACCAAACTCGAGGACTTTTTTGGTAATTTCATAATTGGCAATTTACTTGTAATTGGACACTTGTACTTGTGCCTGCATTGCTTTCAAATTTTGTACCAAAAAGATCTTTCATTGAGAGTGTGTTGGGAGCCTCCAATAGGTTACCCTACTCCCATTTGTGTGTAATACTTATAGGCAATTTTCCCTTAAGATACTGAGTGTTTTGTTGTGAACCTTAAATGTGGTCATTCGAACACTCTTAGGATCTGCCTAGTTTACATTTCTTGCACTTTAATTTCTTTCTTACTTTCCTAGTTTATTTTCTTTACTAGTCATGCCTAGTTTATCTTTTAATTGCATAATACTTTTTTCTTGCTTATCATGCTTATCTTGAGTTCTTTTGAACCCTAGCTTTTACCTTTTGCAAACCCCCAACAAGAAAGAACCACAACTTAGGAACCAACATGAGTCATCATTCATCTAGTGTTAATGGTGAGGGTAATAGTCATAAGGACCCTCTATCTAGAATATTAGATGAGTTGAGTTCCCGCAAGTTATGGAAAGAAAAACTAAAAAGAAAAGAAAAAGGAAAAGAGAGAGTAGAAATAAGTCAAGATGAGAGGGAGAAAATAAGGAAAGAAGAAAGAAGAAAAATACTAAAGAGTTAAGAAAAGAAAAACATGCCTCCTATAGTGGTCATGACTCCTGCAAGAGCCTAAGTGCAGAACTTAGTGACTATTATGGAGGAAGGCATAGGTCACATTCTACGCCTCACTCCCATAGGAAAGAAAAGGAAAGAAAGCCTCAATAGGCTAACATTAACCTCCCATACTTCCATGGGAAGGACAATGTAGAGGTTTATTTAGATTGAGAAATGAAGGTTGAGCAACTTTTTGCTTGCCATCATACAAGTGAGGAAAGGAAGGTTCCTTTGGCTACCCTTAGCTTCCAAGGATATACCCTCTATTGGTGGACTTCCCTTGTTAGGGAAAGAAGGATTCATGGGGATCCTCTAGTAGAGTATTGGAATGACTTGAAAAGTGTCCTTAGGAAGAGGCACATCCCCCTCTACTATGAAAGAGAGCTTATGGACAAGCTCCAAAGGCTTAGACAAGAGAGTATGTGTGTTGAAGAGTATAGGCAACAAATGAAACCACTCCTTTTGAGAGCTGGGCTTAGGGAGGAGGAAAGAATAAGTATTGCTAGGTTCCTCAGTGGACTTAATATGGAAGTGAGGGACAAGGATGAGCTTCTTCTATATATGGACCTAGAGGACCTAGTCCAACTTTGTATAAGGGTAGAGCAACAACTTAAAAGGAAGCATACTTCAAAATCTTATGACTCTCACTCTTATCGAAAGAAAGACCAAGGTCAAGGCATCTTAGGGGCTGCACCTTCTAAGCCTAAAGTTGATAAGGGGAAGACAATAGAAAAGCAACCCCCTAAGGCTAGTATGCAAGAGAAGACTAGCTCTATAAAGTGCTTTAATTGTCTCAGAAGATGACAAGTTGCTTTAATGCCCCACTAAGAAAACCATGATTATGAGGGGCCAAGACATTTATAGTTGCCAAGATGAGGCTACTACTTCACCTTCCTCTAGTGAAAGTGAAGAAGCAAAAGGGGAAGAATCAAGTGAAGAAATCTACCCCCAGGAAGAAGGGGACCTTTTAATGGTTAGAAGGCGTCTAGGAGGCCAATCTTGTGACTTGACCCAATCTCATAGAGAATATTTTTCACACAAGGTGTAAATTTTTTTATAACACATGCTAGTCTCTAAGTTGAGCCTTGCTATCACTCCCCATCCAAAGCCTTACAAACTTCAATGGCTCAATGAGCAAGGGGAGATGATAGTCAATCAACAAGTGAAAGCATCCTTCTCCATTGGAACATATAAGGATGAAGTGATTAGTGATGTAGTTCCTATGGAGGCAAGACACGTTCTCTTAGGTAGGCCATGACAATATGCTAAGAAAATCATCTATATGGCCTAACTAATGAGATAACCCTCTCCCACCTTGGAACAAAGTTTGTATTGCATCCTCAAACACCTTTATAGGTGGCCGAAGATAAAGTAACTATGAAAGATAAGAGGGATGAGGAACAAAAACTATAAAAACAAAAGAAAAAGAAGGATAGTAAGGCCTTGTCTTCAAAGGCCAAGGAGAAGGAAAAAGAGGAAAAGGATTCCTCCAAGAAGATTGTTAAGAAGGAAAATCATTTTGCCACAAAAGGTGACATCAAAAGAGCACTCCTTGTTAAACAATCCCATATGAAGAAAGATGTCCATAAGCATTGCACTAGGTGTGTGACTTGTTTACAAGCCAAGTCTAAGGTGATGCCTCATTGGCTATACACACCCTTACCCATCCCATTTGCACCCTGGGTAGACATTAGTATAGACTTTGTCCTTGGGCTTCCTAGAACCCAAAGAGGTGTAGACTCTATCTTTGTGGTGGTGGATAGGTTTAGCAAGATGACACACTTTATACCATGACACAAGGTAGATGATGTTTCTCACATCTCAAAACTCTTCTTTAGGGAAGTTGTGAGACTCTATGGTTTGCCTAGGACCATTGTGTCAGATAGAGATGCTAAGTTCCATAGCCACTTTTGGAAAACCTTATGGGCTAAGCTTGGAACTAAGCTTCTTTTCTCTACCACTTGCCATCCATAAACTGATGAGCAAACAAAGGTAGTGAATAGGTTTGTATCCATCCTTTTAAAGGCTCTTCTGAAAGGCAACCATAAGTCTCGGGATGAGTATCTTCCTCATGTAGAATTTGCCTACCACAGGGGGTTCATAGAACCACCAAGCAATCCCTTTTCGAGGTTGTCTATGGGTTCAATCCTTTAACACCCTTAGACCTAATTCCCCTCCTACTTGATACTTCTTTTATACATAAAAAAAAGGGGAATCTAGGTTAGAGTTTGTAAAGAAGTTGCATGAGAGGGTTAGGAACCAAATAGAGAACCAAAAAAGGTGTATGCAACTAAAGGCAATAGAGGAAGAAATGAGCTAGTTCTTCATGAGGGGGACTGGGTTTGGCTCCATCTTGGGAAGGATAGATTCCCTACTAAGAGGAAATCCAAGCTTAGTCCTAGAGGTGATGGACCTTTTCAGGTCTTGGAGAGGATCAATAACAATGCCTATAGGTTGGACCTCCTAGGAGAGTATAGAGTCAGTACCACTTTTAACATTTGTGATTTAATTGCTTTTTAGGTCTTCTTTGTATTTTCATGTATTTTGGCTTGGGGATGAACTTAGCTATTGGAGGGGTGTGTGTAGCTAAGATTCATCAAGGCTTAGGAGTGAGCTTAATTATTGGATGAACTTAGCTATTTTCATGTATTTTGCCAGATGAATTTCAGCCGCCTCCTTACCCAAGAAGTCAAACCCATTTTGGCATGGGAGTGAGCTTAGCTATTGGAGAGGTTTGAGTCCCCCCTCTCCTTCTCTTCTAGCTTCTCAAGGAAGCTTTCTTCCTTGCTTCCCAAGTGCTAGAGTCACACCTTCCATGCTTGTGGCATCTAAAGGGAATATGCTAAGATGCCTTTGGAATATTCTTGGAATATTCCTTTTAGATTCACATGAAATGAAAATGAAATTCAAAAAGGCAATTCCATTTAGTTAGTGACCTAGGCTATAAATAGAAACATGTGCAACACTTGTCACAACTTTGATGAATGAGAAACTTGTGAGACACACTTCAAAGTTCAGTCTCTCTCCTTATTCTCCTTCATTCCACGCTACTCTCTCTCTCTCATTCTCTTCCTCCATTAAAGCTTCCTCTCTAAGCAACTTATCCAAGACACTTTCTTGGTGGTAAATCTTCTCCTTCCATGGCTTATTCTCTAGTGGGTGGCGCCTCCTCTCACCTTTTCTCCTTTATCTTCCACTGCAACTCCATGGCTAAATATCACCATTGAAGGACCTTATTAAAACTTAAAGATTTAACCTCCATAGAAGCTTCTCAAACAACATTCCATCACTTGGGCTAGTACCAGCTGGATGCAAACATTAACCAAGTTCACTACTTACAGTAAACAGGCCATACTAATAGTAAAAAACGTGTGCACATTCCATGAAGGTACAAAGTTAAAGGCAAAAATGAAAAGGGACACACAAACCTTCGATGGCAGGGTGACATGGTCACGGTACGATATGAGTCAAGGCACGAAGCTGTGACAGCATGGCCACGATCTCAATGACAACACACGAAGGTATCAGAGAAATAACCTTTCAAATGATGTAACTACTGTTAAGACCACAGAGAACTTTGCAATTTGTGAGCTTCCTCTTCGAATTCAAGAACGCTAATGTTCAGAGGCACTCTAACACTGCAAATTAAGAAACACAAAATTAATATTATTCACCAAACAAATTAAAAACATTTAGAAAATTAAATAATGACAACTAGTTTTTTTTCTTAATTTAAACGCGCAAATGACGACGGTTTTCTTCCATAAATCGTCTTTGATAAAACCTTCAATTTACAAAAAGTGTCATTGCGTCCTACCTAAAAAGACGGTTGTGTAAAAATATCGTAGTTCTAAGACGGTGTGTGTTGTAAAAAAATGGTTTTTTAGTAGTGTTCAAAAATATTTTTTAGTTAAATAAAATAAATATTTACTGGATTCAATGAACAAACTAAAATACTTTTAATAATATATTATAAGATAACCCAAAAATAATGTTATTTTTCTTATTGTGATTGAAAAAATAATATATTGCCAGCTAATTCATCTTAATGTGATTCCATATTTAAATATATGCATTTGCTGCGTGCGCTAGACCTTGCAATTTGCATTTAAATGATACTAACACATACACACTCAATTCTAAAATGCTCAACACAAGCAATACTTTCAAAAAATCGATATTTGTCTCAAAGAAGAATGGATCTCAAACCTTAGCGTTAATATTTTAATTCAAAATAAATAATAAAAAGCTTTAAGCATACAAAAACTCTAAGGTAACATAACAATGCTAGATGAAATATTTTAGTAATTTCCTAAATCTTGTAAAGACCCACATACTTCGCTCAAATATGGGAAAAGCATTGTTCTCCTTTGAAGGAAGGTGGTCTCAGCCTAATTTCTGCCTTTGATATTAATGATTCAGCAGTTCTTAAGCTTTGTTGGGATTTGATGGTTTCTGATGACCAATGGTCCCTCCTGCTTTGCTCCAGATTTCATAAGAATCATTGTTGGATTGGCAGTTAGATAAGCTAGTCTATTTTGGCCTTCACTCAAGAATCATCTTTCTTCCACTAGTGACAACTTTGTCTAGACTATAGGTAACAATTCCAAAGTTAATTTTTGGAGAGATACCTGGTGCTTGGATTGTCCCATCTTTGAGATTTTGCTAATTCCCCTTCCTCATTACAGCCTCCTTTCCTTATCTGTTTCTGACTTCAGGCACCTAAACAACTGGATCATCCCTAGCAACCTTCTTGATCGTATTCCTTGGCTTTAAGAGGGCAATTCCAAAGTTTCTTTTTCGTTGGATAATTCTTTAGTTGTGGTTCTCCACCAGCGAATGCCCATGAATGACCAATTCTCCAAAAGGGGTTGCGTTTTGGCCTCCAGGTGTAGCCTCTGCCACTCTTTCACTGAATCTTCTCATCATTTGTTCCTTCACTGCCATTTTGCTTCTAAGCTTTGACGCTGAATTCAATCCATTTTGCAAAGGCCTCTCTCTATGGAATCACTTTTGCTCCTTCTCCAGTCTTTAGGCGCTCATTGGAGTGACCTACCTAGGGACGTTGTTTTAGCTCTTGTTATCAATACTTCCTGGGTTATTTGGTTTTGGTTTTCTAGAAGCCAAAGCATTTTTTTAATAACAAGACTCTTTTTAGTAACCCATCCGTCTAAATTATATTGTTTTTGTTTTTAGTCCTTTTTTTTCTATAATGAGGTGATACTTTTGTTGTTATAATATTTTTATTGATGTGACACTCATAATATGACATTTTTTTTTATTAATGTGACACTTGTGACATGATTTTTTTGTTGACATAATACTTTTTGATGTAATCAATTACATATGTGATAGTTGCTGACATCATTCACCATTAGTTATGACAATTATTTTTAATAAGGACTAATGACAAAATAAAATCTAGGAGCCTTTTTATAAAAGAACTCAAAGATTAATATAAAAATGATTCAATTATAAGGATAAAAAATATATGAAAAGATATCATAATAATTATTCATGCGATAACTATTATATGCAATTTTAATTAATTAATTAGATACTTGTTGTTGATAATAAAAATAAGACTCTTAACAGGTAATGTTTGGCAGATGGACACAATAGAATGAAATATCTTACTACGCTTTGTTCTTAATTATATCTTTTTGGTAAAGCTAAAAAGCATCGTACATTTTTTTAGTCCATAGGTTCTATTTTTAAAATGTATCATACATATAATTGAAATTATGTATTATGCTCTACCTTGTTCTAGTAGAGACCAAAAACTCCCTAAAACCACTCAAAGAGAGTGATATCCATTCTTATGATATTTAGTTATTGGAAATTATTGATTAATGAGCAATGAGTAACAAATGTTGACAAAATTAGATAATTGAACATTAAAAGATAATGAGAACTTTTTTCTTGACATTACTCTTTAACTGTTTGCTGACCAATCAAATACAAGTAATTGAAAATAAATATGAACGAATAAGTTATTGGTTCGAGATTAGAATTGAACTTAATGTACTTAAGTAAGGTCTTAGGTTCAAATCCTATGTAAAAAAATACGTGATTGAGAGGGAAGATCTCACTAATGGTGATCAACTAAATTTTTCAATCGAGATTGATGATCAATAAAATTGATAGATACTATCTATCAATGTCATGATGACGAGATTATTGTTTGTCATTAAAAAAAAAATTGCTCACCTAATCACCATTTATTGATCATAAAGGTGGGAAACAAGTAAAGCTACCGTACTCTTAATCAACTCTCTTTAATATATATGGAATTCAGTATTATGAAAATGGGTTGAGAATTTGCCCACCTTTTTTTTTAACTTTTCATGACATTTTGGTAGGTAAATTGACTTGAATAATAAAAATTTAAAGAATAAATTAAAATGAAAAAATAGAAAAAAAAATATTTTAATCTAAAAGAATGGGATGAAAGGTGGGTGTAAAGATAGTAGGAATTGGAAAATAATAAGAATTGAATTTATATCAAAACTTTAAAAAGAACAAAACAAACTTCACCAATATAACATTGGATAAGTTTTGTCACTTAACTCATTAGTGTCAACTTAATAGTAAAAAATTTGGATGATTTTACATAAAATCTTACGTTCAAATTTCATTGTCGTCATTATATACAAAAGAAAAGAATCATATGAATTGCTAAATTGACATCATTATGATATCAAAGACAAATAACCTATTAGACACCTTTAAAAATATGAGTGAAAATCAAGAAAATGCACATTATTAAAAATAAAGTGAAACCCCCTTATATGATATATGGAAAATGATGAAACAATCCTCATAAAACTTTACACTATAATAAAGATAATGATAATATTAAAAAGAACTAACATAAAAATTAAGGTAAAAAACATGAGATAACACTACTAGAAAGAATGGTTTTAAAATCGCTACGTTAGCATCAATTTTATCAAAAATCGATGTTAATAAAAATGTGGTGGCATATTCATAAATAAAATGAGTTCGTCAATATTGATTTTTGAAAAATCGATGTTCATGTTCACATCGATTTTTTTAAAAAAAATTGATGTTAACCTGAAAAAACACAACATCAGTTTTTAATAATAACCAATGTTAACCTTAAAAAACACAACATCATTTTTTTTAGAAAAATCGATGTTGTGTTTATCACGAATTTTAATTTCACTTACCTTACCCTAACCTAACCTCACTCGATCACTTTCTTCTCCTCTGTTTTGCTTCCTCACCTTCTCCCCTCACCTTCTGCCTCCACCACACTCGCGTTCTTCTCCTTAACCCTTGAATCCTCCTTAACCATGCTCCTTCCTCTGTTCATCTTCCTTGTTATCCACACACTTAGATCGATTCCGTGTCCACCACACTCGTGTCATTTTTCTCTCTCCCCTCTCTTCTATGCACCTTTTCCCCTACCACCACACCACCAAATCTTTCTTGCTCCTCCACGAACCGTCGCATCTTCCGCCATCGACGCCGTTTCCACTTCAACTTCGGCTTCAGCTTTGAAATTCCCACCCAAAGTCATCATCACCAGAGAGCGTGGCAAGAACGCCAAGCTTATTGTTGCTCTGGTATGCGCTTCTATTCACTCACTTCACATTTCGCACCTATGGTTTGTTTTCCTACAATTGCATTGCAATGTGCTTAACCTTAGACACCGAAACTCCAACCAGCTAGTTGTGTCATTTTTTTCCAAGTCTCATTCTCGTTCTTTTGCTACTTTTTCCTGCAATTTGAACTTGTTTTTCCTCGTTTTCATTTTTTCACCTATTCCGAGTATGTACATTACATGTTTCTGGGAGCTGAATGTCATTTCCTCGTGTAGGTGTTTAATTAAAGGTTGAAGTGAATGATGATATGTTATACTTTCTTTGGTTTTGCCTTCCTTTTTTCATTGTCTAGTATTTTTTGTGGCTTGTTATTATTTTATTGTATCTTTTAACCATGTTCTCTTAAAACAAGAGAGTATTAACTATATTAAAGGCAAATTGCACCTGCCTGCGTTAATCTAATGGGCTTGTTATAAATTTTTCTGCCTTTTATTTCACTTGTAGGCAAGCAACTGACAATTTTGGTTTTTAGTATTTTCTTATTGGTTATGCTAGTAATTTAATTTGTTTTTTCTCAGGTAGCTGAAATGTTCAATATTAGTGGCAAGCATACTGCACTACTGAAAAACCAGTTTTCTACGACACACCTTCGATGACGGTTCTCAAAAACCATCTTAGTATGTAAGGTGTTCACTTCCGGCAAGTGCACTGGATCGTGCAAGTAGTATAGAATGGTAAGAACTGAGTATCGAACTCTCGGGGAACTTATGTTACTTGGTAAAGCTATTTCAGTGAATAGGTGTCTAGTGAAAAAAAGAGATGTGTTTACTATGAACAGGTGTGTAAACTAACTATTAAAAGGGAAAAATCACGTGAGAAATGATGCGTAAAAACAAGTAGACGATATGTTGGTCTTCCTAATAGGTGCCTGATGCTAGAAGGATATTCTCTACTTTACAATGCTCATGCGTTCTATGGTGTCTCCTGAAATGCTAAACCTCGATTCCTCATGATAGTCTAGCCTAATCCTGATCAAGCATCGTCCGCAGATTCCTCTTGTTGGACTAAACTCGGCCAGGACCGCATTAAGACAAACATATAACAACTAGGTTACTGTACCTCGATTCCTCATGAATATATGAAAAACTAGCCCTATCCTATCAAGTTCTAAGAATTAGACCAGTTTCCACTGTTGAATGATCCTAAAAACACATGCATCTACGCGATCAAGGCAAAAGCATGGTAGAATGAAGTTCTGATAGCACAGTGAACACACAAAACATCATTAAATAGATAAAAAGATATTTACAACAACTACCTACAAGGAAGATCCAACAGAGGATTTAGCTTTCCATAACTGGGAAGCTTCCTTTACAACGAAGAGAAGAGAAAGATGAAAGATTGCATAAATACAAGTAGTGGGGATGTCTCCTCCACCTCTAGGACCTCACAATCACTCACAAACTCATCTCAAGCTCTCGGGATGGCTTCCACTTCAAGATCTAGTCTCTGCAGATCTTCACACAACAAAATCTCTCAAACTCTTTGGAACTTGGACCTTTCTCTCTCTAGAATCTCTCACATGCAGAAGCTCCTTGAGAAAATGGCCAAACTCCTCTTTCATTTCTAATTTCAGGCTTTAAATAGAGTTGCTGATTTTTGGTCGTTGGCTTAGCCAAATTCTGGTTCGCTCAGCCAATCATGCGCTCAGCTAGAAAAGTATGGCTCAACCAATCATGCGCTCAGCCAGAGAAGGATGGCTCAGCCAATCATGCGTTCAGCCAGAGAAGGATGGCTCAGCCAATCATGCGCTCAGCCAGAGAAGGATGGCTCAGCCAATTAGGTGACATTTGGCTTAGCGTGCCTCTTCTTCGCTCAGCCAATCATGCGCTCAGCTAGAGAAGGATGGTTCAGCCAACTATAAAAATCAAACTTCACCAAACTTGCTTATTTTACCTAAAATTGAAATGGAAAGTTTATTAAAAACACAAAAGTGGGATACTAAATACTTATTACCTAAATTTAACAAAAAGTAATTACAACACTACAAAATAACCATAAATTGGAGGAGTTTGATACAATTTACACAAGTTTTAAACACAAAAGTTAGTCGTATTCATCGACTAACAACTCACCCAAATTTACAGTTTTGCTTGTCTTCAAGCAAATAAAGAACAACTCACTGGTTCCCAAGTGACAATAACATGCAGTGACTATGTACAAAGGTGTATGCAACAAAAGTTACTGATTGCATGATAAGAGAATGAAGCAAAATGCCTTCATCACTTGTCTTTCACAAAACATGCAGTTATTCAAAGAGAAGAAAAAAATGTAACCTGTACAATTAGATGAAGTTAGGCATAAGACAAATATCAAGGAAAGTAGCTTAAACCACAGTCTCACGGCTTCTGTTTCACTCAAGCAAAAGTGTTTAAGCTTTTTATCAATGACGACTAGCAAGAGGTCCAATCTTTGAACTTCATCTCATGTCATAAAGTCAGAAATGCACAAATAGAATCAGAAGGACTTTCATAGGCTTGTAGTGAGGCTTGGCTACAAAGATTATTGGTTTTTCTAGGATTCAAAGGCTTAAATTCTAAGAGAGCATGGATCCTAGACTCAACCAATGTATTTCCTTTCAATTTATTTAGCTTACTCACTTGTCTTGCATTTGACCTTATTACCATAACACACACTCTCTTTGTTGGCATTTTACCTTTCTCTTTTTTTTTGTGTGCTGAGGTGTCTTGCCCTTTTACTTCGCATCCCAACTAACTCCCCCCAAATTTGGGGCAAATTGCCTTGAACCACATGCTCTCCTAGAATTTAAACAGGTAGCTGGAAATATTCATTTAAGTTGAGGGTTCAATTTTTGAAAATGTAATTTAGCTCACAAAGGGTGCAAAGGATACAATTATAATTCAAGGTAAGCTTTTTGGTCAAGTGGCTTGTATATATACAATCATGGCCTTCATCATGTCCTTATTCATACATTTCATTCTAAAATTCAGAGATTGATGCAAACATTATTACTCAAAGCTAGTCGTTCACTCACAGTTTAAGATCACACTCTCACCGGTTATGGTTCAAGCTTTTCTTTCTCAATCAATCTGTCTACTGACTAACATTTCTAATTGCAAGCTCACATTCTTGTTCTTTCTTTGTCTAGCATACACACTTGCTCAATACTCATGATAAAACACAAGCTTCATTTCAATCATACATTCATTCCATAATCAATTCACAACACCAATTTCACAAAAAGATTAAGTGTTTGCATTGCATACTCAAAGAATCAAGTTAAGCTATTCAGTATGCTTCAAAACATGCACACTAATTATCCATAAAAAAAACACAAGTATATAATTATAATTATAAACCAAAATCACAAAAAAAAACACTGTACTAAAACAAAATAGTTATAATCATTTCAAAAAAGGCAAGATCAGGAATTTAGAATTCCCATGACTGGTCTTGTCTATCCTCCTCATCTGTCAGATGGAAAACAGAGGTAGCAGAAGGAGTAGCAGCTTATCCAAATGTTGACTGTGTAGAGTCTTCAGAGATAATAATAATAGGTGAAGATGGGGAAGCTGCTTCGAGCTTGGAAGAAGATGGATCTGCCACTAGAGATGGTGGATCAGCTGGCACTGGTTTGACCTGTGTAGGTGTGGGCTCAGGAGGAGCAGCCTCGTCGGGTCTCACCTGTTGAGGTGCCTGGGCTGTAAAGCTTCCACCATTTCTCACAATCGAAGGTCGAGCTCCATGCCAGGCCAACTGCTCAAGGAACTGCTCTACATTCGTAATTGGCCTTTGGTGGGCCAATTCTTGTAGGCTCTACATAATAATAATTTTTCCCTGGAATAAGCTTTGCAGCATAGCGACTGCAGTTTGGGAGCTCTGGGCATCTGGTCCTGCTGATGCAGACGGAGGAGCTGGAGTGGATGATGAAGGGATGTCATCTGCTCTGGCCCTAGTTTTCCTTTTTCTTGATGCCATCTGTAATAAAAAGAACTCACAATTCACATTAGACCAACATTTATTCAAGTTCAAAAACAGCAAATAAAAGCTGAGATTAACTATGAGCGCTTAGCGGAATAGGGCTCGCTTAATGCGCCCTCAGAAAAATAACACTACGGCTTAGCGCAACAGGGTCACGCTTAGCCAATTATGACTGAAAAATTGTTTTTGCATAATTGGCTTAGTGAAGTAGATACTCACTTAGCCAAGTCAAGGCCGCACTAAATTGCGCTTAGCTAAATTATCCTTGGCTTAGCGCGCGACAATTGATTAGAAAATTTTCTAAGTTACTTGGGCTTAGCGAGATAGCACTAGCTTAGCCTCAAGTTTGTCAGCATTAAAGCACACAGTGGCTTAGCGACTTCAGATATTGCTTAGCCATGATGTTCATGTAGAAGATGAACATTCATTAAAAAAGATGAACTCACTTAGCGTAGTAAGGCTGGCTTAGCGAGTTCGTCTGGAAACGCATATATGCACACTATAATGAAGAACTCGCTTAGCGCATCAAACACGCTTAGCGAGTTCATCGCGTTTTCCAGAAAAATGCAAAAAAAAAAACAAACTTTGTTTTCTTCCCTTCTTAGGCCTCTAAATGGCACCTATCAAACATGCAAAACCATCACATTTACATATACAGTACAATCCCTAACATAGTCCTAATTTTTACCTAATCTACTTACAGTCTAACCTACAGATTAACTTGCTAACCTCATGTCTTCTATCCTAAGGTTTCAACAAAAGAAAATGCATAAATGAAGTGAGGAACTTACTTGGATCAGCGGTGCTTCATGAGGATTAACATAGGATGCAAGAAGAATACCCAAATGCAATGCAAAATTTTTGTTTTGTTTTTTTTTTGGCTTAGCTCAAAGGGCTTGGCTTAGCGAGTTATGCAGATGAAAAATTTCTGCAACTTTCGCTAAGCCGTGCTTAGGGCCGGCTCAAGGAATTAAATGAATCTTATAGTACAGGGGTCTTTGGCTTAGCGAGAAGTTACTCGCTTAGCCAAATATAGGCTGGATACATATTAGGCTTAGCGCAATGACTACTGGCTTAGCCCAATTCAAATCGAACTGAATTCGGCTTAGCTCAATGATGGTCCGCTTAGCGCATGACAGCTATGCGCTCAACCAAAGCAATTTGGCTTAGCGAGAGGACTTTTTTTTTAGAAAGAAATTTCTAAGTTAAAAATCAGTCCTCTTTCAAGAGAAACCCCTATATCTATCATTCAAAACAAGCTGATATACCCCCTTTTTCAATGATCACTAAGCAAATTCCAACTATATGCAATGCATGAAAAACAAAATGAAAAGAAACTCAACATTGGGTTGCCTCCCAGGAAGCGCTTCTTTAACGTCATTAGCTTGACGCATAGCTTAATGCCTTCAAGGTGGCATGAAAGTCACATACAACACATCTTCCTTGCAGTTTTGCCTTTTAGCTAGAAATTCCATAAACTTCATGTATTCTGGAAGTACATTCAAAATCATTTCAGGAAAGGTGTTAGTGATTAAAGAAAGAATGGCACTTAAGGTTTCCTCATGCTCTCCTTGCCTTCCTTTCTTGACAATCAGTTGATGAGGCAGGTTATTGATTTGGAGAATACTTTCTTGTTGGTTTTCTACTGTTGAGTGCTTCTCTTATTGTTGTTGTGCTTGTTCCTCATCTTTTTCTCTTGACTCATGCTCTTTTACAGGGTTTTCCTCTTGAGCTTCAACCTCTACAAAGTATTTTTCTCATCTGGACATAAATTGAGTCACTTCTTCTGCCAGCTCACCAACCTAGATTTCTACACTTTGGAGTGCTCGTTGAGTTGATTTAGTTGTTTCCTTGAATTGAATCAACAAATTATCCAGATTGGAACCTCTTTCTGCTTTATTTTGATAGTAAGGTTGTAACTCTGGTTCCCCTTGAAAGTTTTCTATAGAGTAGCTCTTGCCAAAATGAATTTCATGATTTTTCATTGAATTTTGATTGGCTTTTGAGCTAGCATGGTATGCCATGAATTCCTCAAACACACTTTCAAGATTATGAGTTCTTTCTTCTTCATATTGATTGTAAGGACTTAACTCATGTTCCCACCTAGAGTCATTCATGGAGTAGAGATGACAATTGTCATTGTAATGTTCTCCTCCACAAAAATCACAATTGATCAATGGTGGTTGGCTAACCCTTGATCGTGTGCTGTCAAGATATTCATTCCACCTCTTAAAAAGCTCTTCCATTTCTAAAATTTTGTCATGGAATAAGTTCTTCTTAAATTCAACACTGCAAGGATAGACTCTCAAGAATGAAAAAGTTAAATAGAATAAGTAAGAAAAATAAAAGTACTAAATAATAATAAAAAAAAACTTATTGCTGTAAGATCTAATGAGTTCCCTTGAAACTTAGTGGTGTCGTTCTGTATTGCAAGATTTTTTCTTTCTTCGCTATGTGTTTTTCCTCCTACAATTGGCTTGAATCTCCAAATCTCATGGAACTAAATCATCTGCAGAAGATTTACTATACATACAAAGCACTAACAAGAGCAACAGTCACCAAGTCAAGAGGAAAACAAACATAAACAAAAACCAATATTCTCAAGTAATAAAAGAATAAAGAATAGACACCTAAGACTGAACTAACTTTCCAAATATAAAGAAGTTCACTGGCAACGGCGCCAAAAACTTGTTCGTTTCCGGCAAGTGCACCGGATCACGCAAGTAGTATAAAACGGTAAGAACCGAGTATCGAACTCTCAGGAAACTTGTGTTACTTGGTAAATCTATTTCAGTGAATAGGTGTCTAGTGTGAAAAGAGATGTGTTTACTATGAACAGGTGTGTAAACTAACTATTAAAAGGGAAAAATCACGTGAAAATTGATGCGTAAAAACATGTAGACGACACGTTGGTCTTTCTAATAGGTGCCTGATGCTAGAAGGATATTCTCTACTTAACAATGCTCATGCGTTCTATGGTGTCTCCTGAAATGCTAAACCCTGATTCCTCATGATAGTCTAGCCTAATCCTGATCAAGCATCATCCACAGATTCCTCTTGTTGGACTAAACTCGGCCAGGACCGCATTAAGACAAACATACAACAACTAGGTTACCGTACCTCGATTCCTCAAGAAAATACGACAAACTAGCCCTGTCCTATAAAGTTCTAAGAATCATACTAGTTTCCACAGTTGAATGATCCTACAAACACATGCATCTACGTGATCAAGGCAAAAGCATGGTAGAATGAAGTTCTGATAGCACAGTGAACACACAAAACATCATTAAATAGATAAAAAGATATTTACAACAAGTACCTACAAGGAAGATCCAACAGAGGATTTAGCTTTCCATAACTGGGAAGCTTTCTTTACAATGAAGAGAAGAGAAAGATGAAAGATTCCAGAAATACAAGTAGTGGGGATGTCTCCTCCACCTCTAGGACCTCACAATCACTCACAAACTCATCTCAAGCTCTCAGGACGGCTTCCTCTTCAAGCTCTGGTCTCTGCAGATCTTCACACAACAAAATCTCTCAAACTCTCTAGAACTTGGACCTTTCTCTCTCTAGAATCTCTCACATGCAAAAGCTCCTTGAGAAAATGGCCAAAATCCTCTTTCATTTCTGATTTCAGGCTTTAAATAGAGTTGCTGATTTTTGGTTGTTGGCTTAGCCAAATTCTGGTTCGCTCAGCCAATCATGCGCTCAGCCAGAAAAAGGATGGCTCAACCAATCATGCGCTCAGCCAGAGAAGAATGTCTCAGCCAATCATGTGTTCAGCCAATCATGCGCTCAGCCAGAGAAGGATGGCTCAGCCAATTAGGCGACATTTGGCTTAGCGTGCCTCTTCTTTGCTCAGCCAATCATGCGCTCAGCCAGAGAAGGATGGTTCAGCCAACTGTAAAAATCAAACTTCACCAAACTTGCTTATTTTACCTGAAATTGAAATGAAAAGGTTATTAAATACACAAAAGTGGGATACTAAATACTTATTACCTAAATTTAACAAAAAGTAATTACAACACTACAAAATAACCATAAATTGGAGGAGTTTGATACAATTTACATAGGTTTTAAACCCAAAAGTTAGTCATATTCATCGACTAACATAAGGCAGTGGCAATTTTGTAAATATGAGATTTTTCAACGATGACGATTTTGCAAAAACCGTCTTTGAAACTATCATTCAACGACGGTTTCGTGAAAACCGTCTTAAAATGTTGTTAAACTAAGACGGTTTTGTAAAAACCGTCTTTATTGAAAGTGCCCTCTATTGCTTTTTACTTTCTCTCTCTCACTCACTCTGATTCTCATTCACGAACCCTAGGACCTCCTTTATCCTTTTCATCTTCCACTCTCTCCATCTTATTCCTTCTTGGTCTCGGATGGCAAAGAGAGATGCCAAATAAAGGCCATGACAACATTGACACAGTGAACAGTGGCATCCTTCATTCCCACACACTCCCACGCACACCATGCCTCTTCCTCCGCTTTCACTTTCCTTCCATTTTTTGTAACTTCACGTTTTTGCCTTCAATTTTCACCGCGAAATCTTCTTTGCACCTCGCCGTCATCTCTGTTTCATCATCCACCAATCGCCACCATAACTCCTCCTAATTTGTTTGCAGAAGAAGAGGTAAAGAGGAGTGACTGAAGCAAAGATGTTACCCACAGCTTCCAAAGGACGAAAACTAACATGGAAGATGTTCCCTCTTTGGATCTCATGACTGGCTCCTTCGTCGTTTTGAGAGCTCTTCCAAACCTTACAAGCGTCTTATTGTTATTGGTATGTACCTCCATCTCTCTCTCTCTCTCTCTCTCTATATATATATATATATATATATATATATATATATATTAAAATGAAAGAAAAATTGCCATAAAGCTGTCATTTTTGTGCTCGTTGCTAATTCAGAACCAAAAATTTGAAAATTCTTGTGTTCTATAGTTTGATGCTTTCACACGCGTTGCGTTCGAAGGTCGTAGATGCAATTTTTAGGGTTTCCTTCGTTTGTGTTTGTTGTTGCTTGAGTCATGGGGAAAATGCTGAGAAATTTATGTGATTTTTGGCTCTACTGTTGAGGATAGAGATAGACTGGAATGATGTACTGGAATCTTAAGTTACTGGAGGAGAAAATGAGAGAGAATTTGTTGTTCAGTAAATGGATTTTTTGTTGTGTTTTTCTGGTGATTTTTTTAAAAAACTTTTTTTTGAAGGATTTTAGGAGTATCTGGTTGTTGGTCTTATTCTTTGAATTTATTGAATGGCTTGGTGTCTCATGATCTTTTTTCCTTGTCGATTTTACATTTACAGGAAAATGGTTATCAATTGCTTTTTCTCAGTGCTCGTTCAATTTCTCAAGCCTATATTACACGACAATTCTTACTTAACCTTAAACAGGTGATGTGTAAATTTAGCAATCAGTTTCTAATCCATATAAGACAAAAATATAAAAGGAAACAAAGTTATTTACATTTAAATTTTTATTTTGTATATCGTAGGATGGAAAAGTTTTACCAGATGGTCCTTTTGTTATTTCCCCTGATGGACTTTTTCCCTCTCTAGATCGAGAAGGTAACAACTCTGCTTGTCTTTCTTTTCTGCTGCTTCTTATTGTTCCCTTAATTCGTTGTACAACTTTTTTTTTCTGTTTTCTTCTTTTTTTTATCCAAGGGGTTAGGGACTACTTTTATATAAAACAATTGTATAAAAAAATTATTACATGAATTCAAATTATCTTTGTTGATACTTGAACATGAATTTCATAGACAGAACAAGAAAAGGGAACTAGGTTATTAAAAAGTTTTTTTGAACAATCTAACACATCATTGTGTCTTCAGTTATTCCAAATCCTACTTGAATAATTAAAATTTTCTCTTGAAGAATGGGCAAGTTCTTTGATGAAATTCAAGTATTTTAGCTAAAGCAGTTTGCAAAGCCTGTAGCGAAAATCTGGAGTTTGGACTTTTGTGCCCTGCTTTTACCTTAAGTGACATATAGGTTTTGTATAAGAGGAATTGGAAGGCTATACTATTGTACTAGGAACCTCTAAGAATAGTATAAATGGGCAAAATTGAATAAAATAAAAACATTCAACTTTTATTCCCTTACATCACATGAAGACACAAGCAGTGTGGGTCATTTTGTTAAAAAGATTAAAAGTGACTAAGTTTTGGATTTCTTTTATGGCATGATTTTTTATTTTTTTTATTCTAGTTCATATTAAACACCACCATGTGGAGCTGTGGCCAATATATGTATGACTCTTGTATGTTTTTTTTTCTTATCTCTTAATTTTGATGTATATATACCAGAGTGGGAGGATTCATCAAATTTTAATTTAAGTCTGTGTATGAAATGCCCTGGTCTTGCATTTATAATATTTTGGACTAAAACATTTTTTCTCTCATCTATTTCCAGCTAATAAGAGGGTTCCACATGAATTCAAAATTGCATGCTTAGAGGTTAGTTTCCCGCTGCTACATACTACAATGATCATATTACATTCATAATGTTATTAAAGTCAATTTGAATTTTTATGTCATCAGGACATCAAGGCACATTTTCCTTTTTATAGCAGTCCATTCTATGTTGGTTTTGGTAATAGGGATACGGATGAAATAAGCTACCTTAAGGTTGGAATTCCCCTAGGAAAAATTTTCACTATTAATCCCAAGGTAAATAAATCCTTCTTTTTTAAAAGTAAAAATTTGCTTCATGCTAGAACCTCCTAAAATGTTTGAAGTTCATCAAACCTTTCTTATTTTTAAGTTCGCAGGGAGAGGTGGTTATAAACCACCATGTTGACACAAAATCATATACTTCTCTGCATGCTCTTGTGAATGGAATGTTCCCCCCTACGAGCTCTTCTGAGCAGGTTTAATCTTGAAGAAGCTTTATTTTTTATTTTGTTGTTCATAATGTTAGTCTTGGGGATTGTGTTCCTCAAATTTTTTTTAGTCTTCTTAGAATTTAAATTTCAAAGTAAAGCATATTGAGTGTGAGAGCTGGTTGGATCTTTTTATATTTGTCTGCTGTGTGATTTATCCTGGTTACGTTATTATGCTTTTTAATGCAAGTTTCATTCTATTAAGGATTTTTTTTTTTTAATCTTGGTTACCTTTGCTCGTTTTCTTGCTGAACCTTGTTTGCAGGAGGACTTTAATTCATGGAATTTCTGGAAACTACCCCCTCCTGCCATAGATATTTGAAAGGGTCCCATGGATTTTTAGGCTCAATTATGCATTCTAGATATGAATGGGCGCAGGCTGTGCTGCTCCAAAAATTATATGGGTAAATTTATCAGCTCTACATAATCTATCCAGCTCTAGGATTTAGTTTTAGTAATTAGATATTTGATCTATTTTGCATAGGTTTTTGCCCAAAGCATTGGTTAAAATCTATCTAAGAGGCCAGTAGTTAATTAAGAGATGATCTTTTTAGAGGTTGTGCATTCAGAGGGTTGATGTATTATTCACTGCATAAAGATATATAATTTGTTTGTTATGTTTCTCTTTAGTCTTTTACTCTTTATAATTTTCCTCTGGATTTTTTTTCTCCCCTTCTTTTCTTGGCTTGGAACTTTTTACGAGGAACCATTTTAACCACATAGTGGTTGATTTTAAATTTTAATCATGGCACCGATAGTAAAGAAAAACCTTTTATCTGCCAATGGGATCTTAGAAATACACTACTTTTTTTATCCACCCTATGTTGTCTTGTTAGGTCTCTTTCTCTTCAATTGTCAACATAATTCTTATTTTATATACCATTTGGTGAAATCAAGGTTATAATTGTGGGGAAGCTGCTAACTTTGGAACTCCACAATGGCTTATAGTAGCTAAGGAAGCTGCACATGTTCTTAAGGTGCTTAATGTTCCCTTTACCATTTTAGCTTTTGTTTGTTTTTTATTTTTTTGATATGTGTTGGAGCTGAAGACAAGATTTCATATTTTCCTTGGATTAGGCTATGGAGAATGCTAATTCAATTATAGCACCTACTTTACTTGGCAAGGTATTATGCGGATGTAATCGGGTTTTCACAATATTGAAATTTTCAGCTTGGAGCTAATGCTATTTTGGCAGTGGGAGAAATTTCACCTTCTAGCTCAATAAAGTGTTAAGTAGTTAAGTAGATAAAATAAAGATAGTTAGTGTCCATAAGGAGATATGATGAAAACTGAAAAACTTGCGTGGGAAAAAGTTCTGCACCCTATGTTTTTGTATCTTGATTCTTTAATCTCGTTGTGCTTACTTGGATCTCATATAGACAAAGATTGAAGTTTATGAAAGTTATTATCATGTTTGTTGTGATTTCGTTTTGGAGCAGTTACTTTATCTTCATTGACGTGCTTGGAAGTGGCGTGATAAGCTAGATAGATATATTTTATGTTGCAATCTACTAACTTAATCGGCTTTTGTGTGAAATGGCACTTAAAATTTGGTATGTACTTTGATTAAATGGACCAGAAAACTAATACATGGTAAATGCTGCTTATATTGTATCCATTTCCAATGTCCTTTGTTCTGTTTCACAGAGTTAGTCCGTGATTTATTATTTACCATTTAAATGTTTATATGTTCAGGATTGTTACTTATCTTGATCCATTGATGGCATGTATCTTAGTGGAACTATGTAATGCTTAAGTTTGGAGATTGACTGACAAAGCTGCTTGTGTTTTGTGTAAATTTCAATATATGCCTTGTGGGAAGACAATCATGCACCATTCTCCAAAGGAAGATTTTGATTTTAGGGGTACATGCAAATTCCATATCAAGCTCCAGTCTCCTTGCACACCAAGATGGGATGCATCAATAAGAGTCTCCAGTGTGTGGGGTAATAAGTTGACTTTATGCTATATTTTCCATCCTTGCTAAAGTTCCAAATTAGTTTATCACCATCTCCACTAGGTAAAACTAATCATATTCATATGAATATTTACTAAATTTACATTATGGAAAAATTCAATGAAATTTTAACCGAAAAATATATATTTTTATTCTCTATATACTTTTGGTTAAATTTAGTTTTAATTTTGTGTTTTTAAATTAGTGAAACTAATCTAATTTTTTAAAATATTTGATTTTCTTCCTTTGAATTATCTTTTTGTGATTAAAATTAAGTTTGACTCAAACAAAAACACCTCTTTTTTCTTTTGATTTTAAATAATGTAACCTTCAATCAAAATAAAAAAATAATAATATTTAAACACCCTGATATTTTAGATATCTCATTGACACTCTTCATTTGTTTTTTTTTTCCTAATCACATCAAATATATATTATATCTTGTCACTTTTCTCTATTATTTTTTCCATATATATATATATATATATATATATATATATGAGGGATTAAATGAAAAATTTTCCAAAAAAAAATATTGTAATGTAAATTCAAACAAACACTACTTAATTTCAGAGTAATATTGTTCCTCTCTCTTCATTGGTGGATAATCATTAGAGGCAATTGTCAACATCAAGGAGCAAAAGGGTTCTGACAAGGCTGCCATTGCTTCTTTCATAGAGGTATTTCTATTTCACTTCACAAATGATTTTTATTACTTATCCTAATGACTCAAAAAAGAAAATATAAAACATTCTTTTTTATTACTTATCTCACACTAAAGCCAGAGACTTCTCTCAATACTAAATTTTCTTGTTTTTAGTTTGTCCTTTCTTAACTCAAACTCACAAAATAGTTGGCAAATCTTATTTAATTACTAGCCATTCCTAGTCTCCTAGGCTAGACCACATACAATAATGAGTGTTTGGATTTGATTCATTCACAGAGTGAATAATGGAGTTCATTGAGAACATTGAAATTGTATGTGTTAGTGTTGCAGGGAATAAGGAGACCCTGGAATTAAACTATGAGACGATGATTTTCTTCTCATGGTGAGTGTTATGTCCAATCTTATTACAAAACACAATAAAGATGAAAATTGTTATAATTTAGAAATAAAATTGAAACCAAATTGTGGCAAAAGTTTGAAAAGTATTAATTCAGTACCACAAATTTAGTGTAATTTTGACTAGGTGCATTAGTGATATTGAGGATGGAAGTGAATTGAATTAATTGGCTTCACTAAACCATAAGAAATCAATTTAATTGACCAAAAAATGTTATTTTTGTTGTGAACTTGCCTAAGTGTATTATTGTTGATGGACTTAGGAGGCAATCGCTACTAGTTTATTCATTCTGCAAAATACAAAGGTGCCCTTGATTGTTACCCACTAACCCACTTTCATTCTCAGTCACATTTGTTCTTGTTGCAAGGGAGATTCTTGCAGCTCTTCCAACACTAAACGCCTCCTTCAACAGGTACGCCATAGAACATTAGAACTCATCTTTTTTATCTTACTACTATTAGTTTAGAGTGGGACTAGGGGGTTCTTAGTTCTTACTCGCCCCACATTTGAATTCAAGCCTGCACTTTTTTTGAGATGCATTGCTGCTAATTTGTGTCGTAATATATATATATATATATATATATATATATATATATATATATATATATATATATATATATATATATATATATATATATATATATATATATATATATATATATATATCACAATTAAGTTAACCAATTATTTACAACATTTGCTAGCTGTTATTATTATAACCTGCTTCCTTGATGTTTCTAAGCTGAGGTTTTATCCTGCATCACACTTTTTGTTTTGACATGTGTCTATAGAAGTTTTATTTGGCTTCTCAATGAAAAGATATTTCTTAAGTCAAAACATGTAGTTTCTCTCATAAATGATTATATCAATTATTTAGTTACTTGCTCCTTGCATCCGGTGAGGTGTTTATTTGCATAAAGTTAGAAACTTTGAATAATATTTGTTCAAATTTCAACATTTCAGATTATGGGTCCGGTTCATTACTCTTCAACTTGTGAACTCAATACTTAATTTGTGATTCTATGTGAGTTTGAGTAAATCTAGTAGTTAGTTACATAATTTGCATCTTATATCAGACTCGTGAACTCGGTACTTAACTCGGTACATAATTTGCATCCTATTTACTAGTTGTACCTTTTAAATTTTGCTTCCTTATTTAAATTTTTCTTTTTCCTTGGGTGACTGATGTTGTGTTTTATTTGGCAGTATGACCATCCATAGTTTGGAGCCGATGATTCCTCTGGCTTTCTTTGCGGCAACAAGGTAATTTATCTATTGTTAACTTGATATTTTCATTCCTTCTCCCTCTTTTCTACTTTGCTTTGTGTCCTAATTAAAAGTGTGATTGATTGTGCTTTTTTTATTGGCTTTCACAAGCTGCATGATTAATAGTAATTATTTGTAGTAACAACTTTTGTGTGACAATCTCAATTTCAAAATTAATAATTTGGCTGAGTGAGATTTTATTTCAAAAGTATATGAGAAATTAAGGCTTATTAATGTGCTTTGCTACCATATTGATTGAGAAATTAATAACTAGAAAAAATTTAAATTATTAAGAATAGAGATCACAATTGAATGGACTATTACACTTTCTAATGTTTTTTTTTTCTTTAATGGTGTCTTGAGTACATTATTTCCAATGTGCATACCTTTGGTGGCACTAGTTGGTCAATTTCAGAATTTGGAAGTTAATGTATATGAAATTTTTAATTTTTTTTTAAAAAAAATACATTCTAAGACAGTTATTTGAAAAACTGTTTTAGAATGTCTACATTCTAAAATGATTTTCTGAAAAAATCGTCTTAGAATTCTTAAAATATTTTTATTTTTTATTTTAAAAAAAAAATCATTCTAAGACAGTTCTATGAAAAAACATCTTAGAATGTCTATATTCTAAGATACTTTTTTGAATCCTCAATATATTTTTAATTTTTTTAAAAAATGCATTCTAAGACGCTTCTCTGAAAAACCGTCTTAGAAAGTGTATCCTTTTAAGACAGTTTTTAACTAAGAACCATCTTAGAATTCTAAGATGGTTTTTAGTTAAGAACCGTCTAAAAATGATATCTTTTTCTAAGACAGATCTCTATAGAACCGTCGTAAAAAAGTGCAAACTTTCTATAACGTTTCCTACAACGATGGTTAATAACCGACATAGAATACTCAATTTAACCGACATAGAAAGTGTTTTCTGCAGTAGTGTTGGTTGGTTATATATAAATAAGTGTATTTTATATTCATTTGCTATCACTATATATAGATGTTGCTCCCTAACTATGTAGATACTTAAATGTTATGAAGTAGTTTAAAATTAATATCAATTCACCATAATGGTAAACTGATTGTGAGGAAGTAGCATATGTTGGATTAAAATTCACTAAGGAAGCTGGAATGGGAGTATGGTAAAAAAGTTTTTATACAAAAGTTTGATAATGCATACACTTAATGTCTTATACTTCGTACCTAGTTGCTTGGAATTTAAGGAGTTAATAAGTGGTCTTCTCTATTATTTCTCAATGACTTGCATTATCCAATTATGATTCAGGACCCTGGAGATAAATTGGAGTCTAATACAAGTCTCTAAATTATGTGATTTATTTCAAAATATATATTATAGCTAAATATAAAAAAATGAGAGTACTAAGCATGTTGTGGTTGAACCAAATGTAGGTAGTGCTAGTTATGTGTTAGAAGATGATCCAGTGGAAAGATTGAAGGTTTTTGCTTATGAACTTCCAAGAAAATATAATAAGAAAATTTTGCAAAAGGACCCTAGATGCCTCAACCATATGTTTGTTGATGAGATCTTTATGCACCATTTTCTCTTATCTAGTCTTGTCTAGACCCTTAATCCTAAAGAAGCTTATTGGTTTTATACCCTTGTCTACACCACCTGTGACTTGACACCAAATGGCCTTCCTTTACCTTTAAAGTCACCACGAATGATGAGAAGTGCCATACAACTTATTTTTTCACACTGGCCTCATTGGAATAGGACAACAGGGGAAGCTCATTTCTTTGTGACCCCCATGAATTTGGGGCGTGCTTCCATTATCAAGTAAGAAATTTAGTGTACCATTTTAGTTTTTTTATTTACATCACTATTAGTTATATTAAGAATTCAAACAAATTTTGTGGTGTTTGGTGATAGGGACCTTGGATTCTACTATTAAAGTTGTACATGGATATTGTAATATGCACTTTTATCATGTTTATTGTTCCAAGAAGAGAAAGCAATTGAAAGAGGAACTCTTCCATTGCTTCAGCGTGCTACCTTGGTTCAAACATTTGGACAGAGGAATCATGTGTGCTTGAAAGAGGTACTATACAACCTCGAAGGTGGATACTATACATATGGATCCTGCACTTTTTGACCAACCTCACCAATTTAATCCATGTAAATGGCAGGTTAGTTCCATCTATAACTTACATAGACTCATTGCACAATTGCACGCATGAGAATTATTATTACTCTTCTTTTCTTCTTTTCTAAAGCCAAGGTTTAAAAAGAATGTTAGAAAAAATGGAAAATGATTATTAAGCACCTTTATACTAGCTATAAAAAAAACTTTTACTGAGTAACTATAAAAAAAAAAAAAAAAAAAAAAAAAAAAAAAAAAAACTTTATACTAGATTGAAAAAAATAAGAAAGAGAAAGTGAATAGATCATTGTTGTTGTTGTGATGAGAAAGAGTGAACAAAATAAAGATTGATACTTGCATCTTTAGTTAGCTCCTTAATTTCCTTCTTATACTTAGTGAACAACTAGTCAAGGGTGTAGTACTTAATCAGATTGAATATATGATAATATTTATTTTGTCTACCGCTTAATATCGATCCATAAACGTTTGATACTTTTAAAAAGTTCTAATAAAGTCATTGTTAAATCTTGAGTGCATGGACTCCAAAGTGCTAACCTAGTTATTATTTGGTTAGAATTACTTCGAAGTGGTGTCAATTTTCTCTCACAATAGGTATCTTAGAATTCTAATGAAAAATAACTATTATGTATGGACTCTATAGACAAAGATCCTTCTTCATTTTTTAGTGAAAATGTGCCAATAAAATGAAGACTTACAAGTTGTACATGGATTTAAGATGATTCACGTGTAAAACATTGGTGGAAATATTTTTTATAATAAAAACAACTAAATTACACTACTAGAAAATAAGGTTTTAACATCGCTACATTAACATCAATTTTGGATAAAATTGATGTTAACAAAAACGCGATGGCATTCTTGTAAATAAAATGAGTTTATTAACATCGCTTTTGAAAAAACCGATGTTAACGATGGAATGTTAACATCGGTTTTTGACAAAATCGATGTTAACATTCCCTCGTTAACATTGGTTTTGTCAAAAAACCGATGTTGTGTTTTGACTTAAATTAAAACCCAAAACCCTTTCTTGCTCGCACTCAGTCTCGCAAACCCACTCTACTATCACGCTCCGTCGTGTCTTAGGTACCATTTTTTGAGCTTATCGATGACTTATTGGCACAATATCTTCTAGGCAATGTTTGTTGTTCTTCTGGGAACCCACTTATTTACTGTAGAACATCCACAGGTATGTCCTTCTGATGACCATGTTCTCTGGCTTCTGTTGAAATCATTTAAAATATTTCTAGGCTTAAAGTGGAGTAGACCATAGCTCGACTGGGTCTCTCTCATATTTAATAGAAAATTGTGTTTTCATATGAGATTGCGAGCCTTTATTTTAGAAGAGTGGAAATGAAGCAATGATATAGCCAAGTAGAGGGCCTTGATTTTGAGATTTGATTGAGTGTTGCCATTGTTATTGTTTATTGTTGCCATTGTTCTGTAGATGCATGTTCTACATACATCAATATTGAAAAGTGTAATAATAACTTTGGGTATGCAAGAATTTATAAGAGAGCAAGAAGGAATGGCACTTAATGAAGAAAATATAGTAAAAAATTTCCTAAGATGGTTTGGTCATGTGAGAAGAAGACCAATAGAAGCAGTGGTAAAGAGTTAATCCCATGGAAGATAGCCAGATAATTATAGGTAGATGGAGAGAGGAAAACCAAGAAAATCTCCAAGTTAGAGACTATTAAGAAGGAAGACATTGGCATTGTTTGATCCATATAGTTGTCCTCACTTATTGTGATATAAAATATTAAAATTACAACGGAAATGTGGTTCTAATTCCTTCTTCTTATTGAGTTTGTTTCATTAATCTGTGTAGAAGTTGTTACAAGTAAAATTCATTTTGAACAATTATATTCTTGCATACCATATGCATTATTATAAAAGAAGCAGGCTCGCAAAGAAAACAGTTTCATATCCTTGAGTGCTTTTGATTGAGTGTTTTCGTTCAATTTATGGATGGTTCTATCTGGGTATATTGGAGACATTCCTTTTTCTGGTTGTGTCTGTTCAAAGTCTCCCACTTTTGAGGATATAAGAGACATTGTAATTGTTGTTTCCAGTAGGTGTGTATTGAAGGTCATTTCATTATATATTGAACATGTAACTGGTAGATGCTAAAAGCCTTAGGAGAGCTATATTTAGCTATGGTCGTGTTTCTTTTTCTCTTTTTTATTTTATTTTAATTTATGTTGCCACCAAGGTTATCAAACTCGAGAGTATACACAGACTCGTGAGAGTTTCATAGACTCGAATCGTGAACTCAATTCGTAGACTCGTAAGAGTCTACTTCATATAAAAATAACAACAAAATATCTATAAATAACATACTAATTAAACACTTCAACAATATAATAAAGCAAAACAGTAAATCATAAAGTTCAGAATATTTAAATAACCAAGTCTAGTAATAATACATCACTACTAGATAATAACTTGCAGAGGTTATAGTAGTGGTAGATCATTCTTATCGAGGGTTTGATTTTATTAGAGAATAAGGGTTTGATAATATTAAAGGTGAGAATTTTGTATTTGAGAATGACACGCTAAATGAAGGTATGTTGAATGTTAAACAGACAGAAAATAATAAAAAATGACTTACATTTTGTTCTAATTTTTTTAATTTGCTAACTTCTTAACTCGGTGGTAAACTCGAGAGTCTATCGAGTTTACTTAGAATTTATAGAGTTTGCCTAGAGTCTACTAAAAATGAGTTTACTCAAGAGTTAACTCACAGAGGACAAGTGAACTCGTAAACCCATAAGAGTTAGCGAGTTAACTCGAGAGTTTGATAACCATGGTTGCCGCGTTCTTTTATTCTACAGTTTGACAAACAGGATTTCATATTAAAGTTTCCATGCATTAATTTCATTTATTACTTACATATTCTATGCCTTTGTTTGCTTGGTGCCTCTAGTATATTATGGTTTGGTATATAAAATTAGCTTTTTGATGTATAGATATATATATGCTCAAAATGGTTGGAGGTTAATTCACTCTAAAATCTAGCAATATTTGCATTAAAGTTTTGATAAGAATATGTCAAATCACCTATGTGCTTGACACATCTCTTAAGATCATAGTAACCAAAAACTATGTCAAGTTATTTAAGTATGGTGACTCGCTTTACCGGTGCAAGTGTCTTAAGGTTGCTGCTCTTGGCCGCTTATGCACTATGATCAAGAGGGTTGGCCTAAGTTTGGCTTATTTAGAACAGGTCAGACAATACATGGCTAGGCTTTCCTCTATTGATCCAAATACGAGGATTATTTTGATCTATGGATATCCTAATGTTGGTAAGAGCTCATTCATTAACAAGATTACGAGAGTTGATGTGGATGTGCAACCCTATGCTTTCACCACCAAGTCTCTCTTTGTGGGTCATACTGATTATAAATACCTAAGGTACCAAGTAATTGATACGCCAGGGATTCTGGACTGGCCTTTTGAAGATTGTAATATTATTGAGATGTGCAGTATCACTGCTCTAGCATATTTGAGAGCTGCAATCTTGTTTTTCTTGGACGTCTCTAGATCTTGTGGTTATAGTATTGCTCAGTAGGCAGTGCTGTTTCACAGCATAAAGTTTTTGTTTATGAACAAGCCGTTGATTATAGTCTGCAGCAAGAATGACTTGCAGCCACTGGAGGGGATATCAAAGGAAGACATAAAGTTGGTCAATGAGATGAAAAGAGGGTTTTAGAAGCTAAAGCTAAGCTAAGCAAGTTGTTGTTTAGATCCATGGTTACTAAGATCCATTAATAGATGTGTGAAAAGAGGGTTGGCTGAAATTGGACAAAACAGAAAAGAAATTTTGGTGTTGTTTAGAAGTGTTTAGTTATAATTGTGATGTCATCATGGAAGCTGCATAGGTTTTTTTGTTGTAGTCTATGCTATCTATCTGCACTATTTTCAATATTGTGAAGATTGATATGGAGAATTGTAGCCCTATCTGTGTACCCCATTTTTTAGCTTCAAAGTTTTATATCAGCACTGTAATAATGTAATCAATTACAAAATTCCTAGTTTGGGCTTAAGTGAAACTGGAACTTTATTTTATTTACTTTTTTTTTAATTTGATGCATAATAAATGAGTGAAACTGGAACTTGGGTTTTGCACTTTCAATTGTCATTTCTTTATACTTATTATTATTAAGAGCTTGGATAGGATTGATGTGAAACAGGATTTTGTTGCAAGTTTGTAGGCCTTGTAACTGCTCTTTTTGTTTTGTGTGTAGTTCAAGTTTGAAAGCAGTTCAACTTTTGTTCTTGCATTTGCGGTGTTTTGTGTCTTCTTGTGTAATTAAATGATAGTTTCTTCTTTATCACGGGAGCCTTGCCTATTTTGTCCCATATATGAATTTATAACAAGTATGTGCTTGAGTGGGAAAAGAAGTGATGCAATCCTGCCCCCCAAGGGCATTGGATAGAAGACTCCAAGAAGATTGGGTCAGAGATGCAAGAGAAGGCCCTAGGGTTCTCATGAGCCTTAGGGTAGATTTTAGGCCCATGGGCTAAGTATGAGCCCACTTATCTTTGTACATATTAGATTAAAGTTTCATTATTTTTGGGCCTTGTATTTAGGGCTCCATAATATAGGTAGGGTGCCCTAGAAATGTAGGATTTTTCATCCCTTGTATTTTAGGGCACCTAGACTAGTTTTTATATTAGGGGTAGTTTTGTAATTTCACATGCATTAAGTGAATATTTGATGTATGTTGGAAAATAGATTTAATTGAATTGGGAGAAGTCCAATCCAATTAAATTTTAGAGGGGGAGGTGAGCATTTGCTTGTTACACCCCATTGCCACATCATATAGTCACGCTTTGTGCATGTCCTTCATGCTTTACATGTCTCATGACACCTAAGCACACTTAGTGGAGAATCTTTGACTTGATCTTGGATTAGTGGGCTGAACCATAGCTAAAATTCACTAATCATAATTAGTAAAATTTTGGCTCCAAAATTTGGCTCCACAAATTCAATTTCAAATTCAAGTAAAATTTGAAAAGAAATCCAAATTTCCCTCCAATTTTGTGTGACACTTAGGCTATAAATAGAGGCCATGTGTGTGCATTTTTTCAACTTTGATCATTTGAGAATTAAACTTCAAAGTTTAGACTTCTTTAGAGGCACTAAATTTCGTGTGAAAACAAGTTCCAAAACTAGAGGTTTCTTGAGTCTTTTTTTTAGTTTTTCTTACTCTACTCTAGAGCCATTCTAAGTTTCTCTTTGAGTCCTAGCTTGCTTTTATGTGCTTTTCATCGCTTTAATTGTTGAATAA
This sequence comes from Glycine max, assembly GCF_000004515.6. NCBI lineage: Eukaryota > Viridiplantae > Streptophyta > Magnoliopsida > Fabales > Fabaceae > Glycine > Glycine max. Next base: position 31,827,738 of record NC_038256.2, on the reverse strand, counting down.
TACTTGAAAATTTGTCTTGTTAAAACTATATTGTTTTAGCTTTCATTTCATTTTTTTGGTCATTGGTTATTGCTTGTCTCTTTGTTTCCTTGTTTGTGAGTTGCCATATAGGGAATTTGAAAAAAGGATTAGTGCCATCCCTTGAAGAATTTGAGTCAAGAAGCAAGGGGAAAACCACCTTAAGAGCTATTGGACTAAGAAGCACTCCAAATTGAGTAAATCACCAAAGACAGAACAACCACCAAAATTGAGGACCTTTTTGTAATTTTGTAATTGACAATTTACTTACTTTCATTGCTTTCAAATTTTTGTAACAAAAAGGTCTTTCATTGGAAGTAAGTTGGGAGCCTCCAATAGGTCACCCTACTTCTATTTGTGTATAATAATTTTAGGCAATTTTCCCTTAGGATAGTGAGTGTATTGTTGGGAACCTTAAATGAGGTTATCCAAACACTCTTAGGATCCGCCTAGTTTGCATTTCTTGCTTACTTTCATAGTTTATTTCCTTTACCTTCCATTGTCAAACCGCCTAGATAGCTTGCCTTTTACCAATTAGTTTTTACCTTATCTTTCACACCTCTTTTAGTGTTTTTTTTGGCTAGTTTCAACCATAGTTTATTTTACCTTTTGTTTTCAAACCCCCAACAAGAAACAACCACAACTTAGGAACCAACATGAGTCTTCATTCTTCATCTACTGTTAATGGTGATGGTTCTACTCCTAAGGACCCCTTGTATAAGATATTAGATGAGTTGAGATCCCTTAATTTGTGGGAAAAAAAACAAGAGAGAAAGGAAAAAGGAAAACAAAGAGTGGAAGAAATAAGTCAAGATGAAAGAGAGAAAATAAGAGAGGAAGAAATAAGAAAAATAATGAAAGAAATGAAAAGAGAAAAACATGTCTCCTATAGTAGTCATGACTCTTGAAAGAGTTTAAGTGAAGAACTTAGAGACTATTATAAAGGATGCCTTATTTCACATACTAAACATCATTCCCAAAGAAGAGAAAAGGATAGAAGGCCTCAAGAGGTTAAGATTAGCCTCCCATATTTCTATGGAAAAGATAATGTTGAGGCCTACTTAGATTGGGAAATGAAGGTTGAATAACTCTTTGCTTGCCAAAATATTAGCGAAGAGAGAAAATTTCCATTGGCTACCCTTAGCTTTCAAGGGTATGCCCTCTATTGGTGGACTTCCTTTGTTAGGGAACGAAGGATTCATGGGGATCCTCCAGTAGAGCATTGGAATGATCTTAAGAGTGCCCTTAGAAAGAGGCACATTCCCTCCTACTATGAAAGGGAACTTATGGACAAGCTCCAAAGGCTTAGACAAGGGAGTATGAGTGTTAAAGAATATAGACAACAAATGGAACTACTCCTTTTAAGAGCTGGACTTAGGGAGGAGGAAAGAACAAGCATAGCTAGGTTCCTTAGTGGGCTTAATATGGAAGTGAGGGATAAGGTTGAACTCCTTCCATATAGGGACCTAGATGAGCTAGTCCAACTTTGTATAAGAGTGAAGCAACAACTTAAAAGAAAGTCTTCTTCAAAATCTTATGGCTTTCACTTTTATCCAAGGAAGGACCAAGCCCAAGGAATTTTGGGGGCTGCACCTTCAAAACCCAAGGAAGATAAGGGTAAGACCATAGAGAAATCCACCCCTAAGACTAGTTCCCAAGAAAGGACTAGCAACATTAAATGCTTCAAATGTTTTGGGAGAGGTCACATTGCCTCTCAATGCCCCACAAAGAAAACCATGATTATGAGGGGTCAAGACATTTATAGTAGTCAAGAGGAGACTACTTCTTCCCATTCCTCTAGTGAAAGTGAAGATGAACTAAAGGGTGTAGAGTCTAGTGAGGAAGTCTACCCCCATGAAGAAGGTGACCTTCTAATGGTTAGAAAGCTCCTTAGAGGTCAATCTTGTGATCTATCTCAATCCCAAAAAGAGAACAACTTTCAAACAAGATGCAAAATTTTAGATAAAACTTGTTCTCTCATTGTGGATAGTGGATCTTGTTACAATTATTGTAGCACAAGATTAGTTTCCAAGTTGAACCTCACTATCATTCCCCACCCAAAACCTTATAAACTTCAATGGCTCAATGAACAAGGGGAAATGATAGTTAACCAACAAGTGAAGGTACCTTTCTCCATTGGGACATATAAGGATGAAGTTAATTGTGATATAGTTCCCATGGAAGCAGGGCATATTCTTTTAGGAAGGCCATGGCAATTTGATAGGAAGATCATTTACAATAGCCTAACTAATGAGGTTACCCTCACCCATCTTGGCACTAAATTTGTGTTGCATCCTCAAACACCTTCACAGGTGGCCAAAGATCAACTAACTATGAAAGATAAGAGGGATGAGGAAGAAAAACTAGAAAACCAAAAGAAAAAGAAGGATAATAAGGCCTTGTCTACAAAGGCCAAGGGGAAGGAAAAAGAGGAAAAGGATTTCTCCAAGAAGATTGTTAAGAAGGAAAATCATTTTGCAACAAAATGTGATATCAAAAGAGCATTCCTTCTTAAACAATCTTTCTACCTTCTCCTATCAAGGGAAACATCCCTTAGCACCGCCATACCTCTTGAGCTTGAGGTTATTCCTCAAGTAAAGGAGTTGTTGGATGAGGGTTTGGTTCATAAGAGCTTAAATCCTTGTGTTTTGTTGGTGCCCAAAGAAGGTATTATGAGGCACCAAATCCCTATGATTGGTGGTATGATGAATGTGTTAAGTAGTACAACCCTCTTTTGTAAAATCACTCATGCACCCAACATCTTCATGATTTGTGTACATAGGGACTCATTAGGTAGGTTTGTTTATTTTTTGTTTCAATACAAACCTAGGTGCTCATATGGGACACCTTAGGTTTGTCGTAATTTTTTGTAGAAATAATCAACATGAAAATAAAGAAAAAGTTATGTTTTATTCCATTACTTTCCTTAACTTTTTAAATAGTGATCAAGGGCTTCCCACGGACCCTAAGAGAATAAAGGTCATTCTTGAGTGGCCTACTCCACCAAGTATAAGGGAAATTTGGGGCTTCAATGACTTAACAAACTTTTATAAAATTTGGAAAATAGATTTAATTGAATTGGGAGAAGTCCAATATAATTAAATTTTACAGGGGGAGGTAAGCATTTGCTTGCTACACTCCATTGCCACATCATATAGTCACACTTTGTGCATGTCCTTCATGCTTTACATGCCTCATGACACCTAAGCACACTTAGTGGAGAATCTTTGACTTGATCTTGGATTAGTGGGCTGAACCATAGCTAAAATTCACTAATCATAATTAGTGAAATTTTGGCTCCAAAATTTGGCTCCACAAATTCAATTTCAAATTCAAGTAAAATTTGAATAGAAATTCAAATTTCCCTCCAATTTTGTGTGACACTTAGGCTATAAACAGATGCCATGTGTGTGCATTTTTTCAACTTTGATCATTTGAGAATTAAACTTCAAAGTTTAGACTTCTTTAGAGGCACTAAATTTCGTGCTCTTCTCTTCCTCTCCCTTCATTCATCTTCTTCTACCTTCAAGCTCTTATCCATGGCTTCCTATGGTGGTGAGCTTCTTCTAAACTCATCTTCTATTTGAAGTGGCATCTCCATTCATCTTTCTCCTTCTCAATTTCGCTGCAATCAGACCTCAAGAAGCAAAGGAATCCATTGATGAAGAAGATCCAAGGCCTACAAGCTCCACATGGAGCTACATCAAGAAGAGTCGTAAGGCTTGGGTCCACTTTCTCCCTGAAGTCTTATCCTATCGAATTCACAAGAGGCAGTGAAGTATAGCCCTTGAGGTATGTCATCACCATGTGCTTCAAAAGAAAATTACCTTTTTCTTTTCTTTTTTGTTTTAGTTTTTCTCTCTCTTGTGTTTGTATAACTACGCTTGTTAATTGAATGTTTGAATTTTGATATTCTCATGTCCAATTAATTAAGGGTCTTTTGGTTGTGATGATATCATTTGGTTGTTACATTAGTATGTCACTACTACCTTCACTTGTTTTTAAGTTAAAAAATTATTCATAATGGTCATATACACCTAGAGAGAGATAGACAGAGAAGGGAAAAGTCAGGTGATAGGGAACATGATATGACAAAATGACATAGATAAAAAAAAGTAAGAGATGTTAATGAAGTGTTTGCATTATAATAGCGATGCATGACCCTGAAATTTAAATCAACAAAGAGCATTTTGGTATGAGTGTGAGGACAAATAATTATGTGAAAAATGCCAAGATCAATTAAAAATTTAGAGACGGGTCTGTTTTACCACCCCAATTAGTTTGGACTGAATAAATTTTCTTGGAAAATTAGACCTCCACCATTGTTTTTAACTACTGAAAAATACGGGGTGTTTTGGACTTCAGATTAAGTGGATAAATCCAAGAGTGATGTAGGCCAGGGGCAGAACCCCGCAAGTTACTAAAATTTAGTTCAAGAGTCTTAGTATAATAAATTAATTAATTAGTTAGTTATGGCGAACACTTGTTGTCCCATTGAGTTGGAGCCTAGGACACTGAATCAAGTGAAGTTCACTCAAGCAAGGGTACATGCATAACCTCTACCTCCATTATTATTTCCAAATTATTTAGGTTGTACATTTGCTTTGGAGGCTTAATTTCTTAATATTTACCCATGATTGTTGATAATCTGTGTTGTTTCTTGTAGGAAGTAGTTGTAAAGGTGGTTCAAAAGTTGCAACCACGTGAAGCATCAATTGTGTTTATTGAAGTATGATCATTTTCAAAACCTAGGATATTTTGTATAGAGTGATGATACAACATAATTGATACTTGAACTCTCTTCCGTTCTAAATACATCATTAACACATGATATTCTTATTTGTCTTTTTTTATTGCACCATTTACTTGTTATACTTGCATTTTTTTTCTCTTCTATTTGTTTTTTACTATGATGTTCACTAGTCATTTTTGTTTTGCATATGTGCTTAGGTGAATTTTATAATGGACTAACCGGTCAACCCTATAAGATTCACTGTTGGATTTTTCTATACTTCTATCTCCCACAAGATACATGCATAAATTAAGAGCCGAATCCTTCTTTTTATTTTTCAATTTTCTGTTGAAACTCTAGAGCATACATTACATTTCAACTGTCCAATTGGATTGTAGCAACACCTAACGCTAGTTCCAATTTCAATTGTGATTAATTAATAAATTAATTAGAAGAGCAGTTTAAGAAGGATTAGTCTGTTATTAACAATGATAGTATTGTATGCAATTGAATTGGAGTATACATATTTGCTTGGTTTCCTTTTCCTTATAAAATATATAAATTCAATATGTTGAAAAGAGAAAAGTTGCCAGGTTACTTAATATATAGTTGGAATAATTTCCAAACACATCATCATTATTATTATTATTATTATTATTATTATTATTATTATTATTATTATTATTATTTCTTAGTCCATTAATTCATCCCTAGCTTGAAAGTGTAGATACAATGATAATTCATACTAATCAAGCTTGGTAACCAATGATGAATAATGAATGATCTTGATTGTAATTGATATATATATCTCTGACATATATGTTTATGGTGTGGACAACCATATATTCTTATTCAGTTGTGTGTGAGGTTCCGCGCCATGCCATTGTGAACCAAAGACTTAGTTGTTTGTTGTATAGGCAATTTTTTACACCTTAGGAGCACCTAACATGGGGGTATATATCCAATCTGTCAACCAATATATGCAACACCATATAACTAAAACTATAGCTACCATGTGCCTCTGCAATTCTATTATACCAATCTTTTAATTTGCCAGACTCATTCAGGACGTGCCCTTATCCCAAAACTAGTCCACTTTTACATATTTACATAAAGTGTGTGCTTGGTTCTACATGGGTTTTGAGGAGCTTTTGTGTTTTTACATAGATGTGATGTATAAAATAAAAATAAAAATTGGCAGATCATCAGCAACAGTGATGAGCTTTTGTTGCTTAGGTTTTGATTATGGTTTAATCCCACCTACTTGCATTGGCTTGAATTTGGAATGTCTTTTCCTTGTTGTCTGACTTTGTTATTCTTGGCATGGGATCAAATGTGTTTGATGCATCTTAAAGTTCATATAACATATGCATAACAAAGAAGGGTGAAACTCTAGAGCTTTAATTGTTCAATCTGGTTCAGTTAAATGAAGACACGTTTATTTAGTATTTTCATTTTTCTCTCATGGTGAAGGAGCATTGAGTAGTAGACCAGATCACTGGAGTGTCAGCCATCCTTATTATGTGTTGTGAACAGTGTGTTGTGATGATTGCTTGTTCCTAGTTTAATTTTCTCAAATAGCTCCCAATTGCTAGTTGTTACTTTTGTAGAGTGGATTAATTGCTAGCTACTTCCTCTGCAACATTTTCATTTTCTTAAAATGATTAGTCATGACAAACATGATGCAACCAAAACGCATTATTAATGTTAGAACTGTATATAGCTAGCACCACCAAAGACATTTTGGCTAAGTATATCTGGTAATTCATTATCCCCATGCCCCACCAAAGAACCCGTGTATACAGTACATCATCAAATTGAAATTATTTGAATTTCTGAAGTGTATAGTGCTATGTATGCTTACAAATTGATAATATATCTAGGTAGTAATTAATCCACTTGAAGCAAACATGCCTCAAACAATTGTGTGCAGATTTTTAAAGTAGAAATTGTGCAATTGAAGTTTGTTATAACAAGTAGGCTTCTGAATACAGCTTTAGTTTGATGATTTTTGGTACTTATTTTTTAGAGGAGTTGAACCTAACAACTTGGCTTTCTCTGTTGCTCTTGGTGTTACATTGGGACTATTTCAATTGCAGTAATATGTTGTAATTAACCCACTTGGATTTATATTGTCATTTATGTTGGATTTGTTTATTATACTTGCTACTGAACACTCAAAACTCATAGTTTTATATATATAATCAAATTTTACTTGATATATCAAATTTTGTGTAATATCTCACTTAGCATTGAAATATTTAATTTGTAGGCACTATTTCTCTAGTTGTTTCCATCGTGATCATGATATTCGTTGTTGGACACTATACTGATCATCATCACAAGTACGAAATTTTTTCATCAACTTTTGATGCTCATTTTTGTTATGAATGTTTTTGTACATTGTTGTCTGTCATGAATGTACTTTGCTTTATATACAACTTTTGTTCATCATGAGTGAACCTTAGATTCCTGTTTGAAATTGAATACAATGGTTCTTGCGGACAGTTTGTATTAATCGTTGTATTGAATCTTGAATTGTCCGTTTGGATGGTTTGGGAAGAGTCATATTTTTCTGATATATTCATGCGTTAAGGTTAAGATTATTTTGTTGAATTTGATGAAATTTTGAAACAATGCATTTTTAGTTGTTCTCTAAGTGCATACTTGATTGTTAGGGAATTAATGTCACCGCTTTCATGTCGTGTACTTAGAGATCAATGCGAAATGTTTTCGAAATTTCGTCAAATTTAACAAAATAAGCTTAACCTTGGCGTATGAATCTACCATAAAAAAATTTCTTCCTGAATGGGATAGGGCCACACCTTAAATGAAAAAATGAGATTTTCATGCATCGAATAACTTTCGGAGTATCACGAAGATATTATTTAGATGGATCGAAGTTGGATGAATGAAAGTCGCATGAGCCCTGCGTATGAGGAAGATGTGGAATAGTTCCTACAATTTGCTTCAGAAAGAAGTCGACCGGATGAAAACGAAAATTTTTTTGTCCATGCATAAATTGTTTGAACAGGAGATGGCAAAAACTCGACGGCATACGGGAGCATTTGTTGTGTAATGGGATTAAGAAGAACTATACAATGTGGATATGGCATGGTGAATTGACAGACATGTAGAGTGGGTCCCAATCTGAACCGTTTGATGTAGAAATGGGAGATCGCTTGGAGGATATGATTCGTGACCTTGGACAAGAGTCTTTTAGCAAGCACATGCCCCTATGTATGATACATTGCAAACTGATTCAAAGAAACCTTTGTATACGGGGTGCAAGAATTCCTTGACGCTGTTGTCGGTGGTGTTAAGTCTAGTTAATATGGGTGGAGTGACAAAAGCTTTAGTTCACTGCTTCAAGTAGTGCACGATATATTTCCAGAGGAAAACATGTTGCCTAAAAGTTACTATCATGCCAAGAAGATATTGTGTACGATGGGTATAGAGTATCAAAAGATTCATGCTTGCACGAATGATTGCATACTGTATATACATGAATTTCAAGAAATGCCCAAAGGCCCTAGGTGTGGGGTATCACGCTACAAAGTGAAGGATTATGACGAGTGCAGTAGTGACGAAAACTCAAAGAAGGGCCCCCCAGTGAAGGTGTTGTGGTATCTTCTCATCATTCCATGATTTAAGCGTCTGTTTGCTAATGGAGACGACGCAAAAGACCTTACATGGCATGCAAATGGGAGAAACTGCGATGGAATGCTCCATCATTCGGCTTATTCCTCCCAGTGGAAGAAGATTGATCATTTGTATCTAGATTTTAGCAAAGAGGCAATAAATCTTAGGCTTGGACTAGCCACTGATGGAATGAATCCATATGGTAGTTTAAGCACTCAATACAGTTTGTGGTCAGTTTTGCTAGTAATTTACAATTTGTCTCCTTGGTTGTGCATGAATAAAAAATACATGATGTTGTCTATGATGATATTGAGCCCAAGACAGCCAGGAAATGACATCGATGTTTATTTAAGTCCGTTGATTGAAGACTTGACAATGTTGTGAGACGAGGAAGTTTTAGTGTTTGATGGGTTTCAAAATGAGACTTTTCATTTGTGTGCAATGCTTTTTTGTACCATTAATGACTTTCCAGCATATGGGAATTTGAGCGGTTACAGTGTTAAGAGTCATCGTGCATGCCCTATCTGTGAAGAAGACACAAGCTACATACAACTGAAACATGGTAGAAAAACAATCTACACTAGGCATCAACGTTTTCTAAAACCTCATCACCTTTACAGGCGATTGAAAAAAGAATTTAATGGAAGTCAAGAGCATGAAACTACACCGATACTATTAGTTGGTGACCATGTCTACCAGCAGGTTCAACACCTGAATACTATATTTGGAAAGACCCAAAAGAAGAAAAAAAGTAAGACTTGCATATGGAAGAAGAGGTCGATTTTGTTTGATCTTCCGTACTGGTCTGATCTAGATGTTAGACATTGTATTGATGTTATGCATGGGGAGAAAAATGTATGTGATAGTGTCATTGGGACGCTCCTTAACATTCAAGGCAAGACAAAAGATGGTTTGAATACTTGTCAAGATCTAGCTGAGATGGGTATACGATCACAGTTGCATCCAAGGTCTGATATTAAATAAATATATTTGCCTCCAGCTTGTCATACTTTGTCCAGAAAGGAGAAGATCAGTTTTTGTCAGTGTCTGCGCCAGGTCAAAGTCCCACAAGGATACTCTTCAAATATTAAGAGCCTTGCGCAGTTGAAAGATCTTAAGTTGGTAGGCTTAAAGTCTCACAATTGTCACGTGTTGATGCAATAATTGTTAGTGGTGGCTATACGAGACATTTTGCCTAACAAAGTCAGGCTTTGCCATAACTCGGCTGTGCTTATTTTTCAATGCCATATGTAGCAAAGTCCTTGATCCTGTAAAGTTAGATGAGCTGGAAAACGAGGCTGCTACTATATTGTGTCAATTGGAGATGTATTTTCCTCATGCTTTCTTTGACATCATGGTTCACTTAATTGTTCATCTGGTCAGAGAAATCAAATGTTGTGGTCCAGTTTATTTGCGGTGGATGTACCCGGTTGAGCGATGCATGAAGATCTTAAAATGGTATACCAGAATCTACATCATCCGGAAGCATCTATTGTGGAAAGGTACATTGCAGAAGAAGTCATTGAATTTTGTTCAAAGTACATTGAAAAAGCTAAACCTTTTGGCCTTCCCGAGTCTCAGCATGTCGAAAGAATGGGAGGTAAGTGTTCAAGAGGACTGCATGTTATCACTCCAAGTGTAGAAAATTTGCAGCAAGCTCATTTGTATGTGTTGAATAACAGTAATGAAGTTTTGTCATACATACTTCGCCATGAAGGTTTCAACACTTCGCTAGTGTACATGATGACAATCCTTATGTAGCTTTCATCCCTTACTTTGGTTTCATTGAAGAAATTTGGGAGCTTAACTATGTCAAATTTACTGTCTGTGTTTTCAAATGTAAATGGGTTGACAGCAATACTAGTGTGCAGACCGATGATGTAGGATTTACGTTGGTAGATCTAAAGAAACTCACTTACCAGAATGACACTTTCATCATGGCAGAACAAGCTAAACAGGTATTTTATGTTCAAAACCTTTTGATAAAAGGTGGTCAGTGGTTCTACAAGGAAAAATAATTGGTGTTAATGTTGAAGATGATGATTCATACATTGATACGTATGTTAGTCCTTTGTCCATACAAATGTCGCCTAATGTTGTCGGAGAAGAAGAAGCTGACGATGTTATTGCTAATCATAATGATCATGATGAAGGAGAATTAATTAACATCCTCTAATGTAATTTTATTATTATGTATTTCATTTCAGTCCATTCATTTACATAAGTTATTCAGTTTTGTGATAATGTTAATTAACTAATGTTTTTTTCTTTACAAGCAAATGACTACACCACCCAGCTCTCTTCCTCTTCCTCCTCCTACTGGTGCAGCATCACAATCGTCGTCTACCTTGAAGCAGACAAGAAAAGCCACACGCCTAAGATCATTGGCGACTAGACCAGTTGGGGCAGAAAGACCTTTAGTCCACGTGGATCCTACTATCGGGAAAGCCAACGATCCCCACAAAAAGAAGTTAAGAACATATTTGGGAATCGTCGCACGTGATAAGGTGGATGTGACATACGAGAATTGGAAACAAGTCCCTACTACTCAGAAAGATTTGATATGGGAGGATATTCAGGTATTTTACTTAAATCTTGCATTTTGTTTATTAACAATCAAATTGTAATTTAGTAACAAAAAAATGTAATTTTTCGTTTGTCAGGCTTAATTTCAAATCCCCGAAGCATCTGATCTGAGGATTAAAAAAATACTTCAGACTGTGGGGGAGTGGTGGAGACAATATAAGTCTGATTTCACGTCGAAATGAGCACTTACAGCCGACAAGGAAAGCGTCGATGACATTGTATGCGACAAGTACGACATTAGCAAGGAGAAATGGGCTCAATTTTGTCAGACCCGCAGAGACCCTTCGTGCGAGGTAAGTTTGTGATTTTCATTGTTTTAAACTTTAAATTCACTTATTATTATACATTGTAATGATAACTTTTAATAATGTTTAATTTTTACAAGATGTGCAAAAAAAGGCACAGGCCATCAAGAAACAAAACATTGCCCCTCACGTGTTGTCTTGTGGGGGTTATGAATATTTAGAAAACAAGTTGATGGAGGAGAAGAAAAAAAAAAGAGGAGGAAGCTGCTCAATCCAGAAGAACTAACATTGTGATTGATCCTTTATCTCCCATCAGATGACACGAGAAGTGGAAGATAGCCTGCACCAAGAAAACTGGTCAAATGACGTATGAGGCGGCAAAGGAAATTACTGACAAGATTGTAAGTCAATTTCAATTTTTAATTGCAATTATTTATGTTTATTGTGAGATTGAGTAAACCAATAAATGTGTTCCTTACAGAATTCGTTGGAGGAGTAGGCCTCACAAGGTTCCTTTGTCGCCCATGGACGTCCGAATGTACTGACTGTTGCCATTGGGCAACCAGAACACCATGGTCGTGTGTGTGCTGCTAGAGTCGGTGTCACGATCAAGCAATACTTTGGACCGGATCCAAGGACTTCCCGCACGTCTTCATCCATGGCTCCCGAAGACCTGGAGCAGCTAATGTAAAAAATCAGGGACCAGCTAGAGGAGCCGATCACAGAAAAAAGTGACTCGACAACTAATGTTATCCTTAAGCCAGATGCAGTCCCAGTTTCAATCGCAAATGCAATCACAGGGACTCGCACTTCCTCCTCATCTTGAGGTTGGTCCTTCAGTTTTTCATGTCAGCATAAAGGAGAGTTGTGTTGATCCCTAAGGGAATGATCCAGACACGGGTGACTCAGACAAATGCAGGTTGTATGTCGAAGAAAATCCTCCCCGTCTGGTTGCCCTAGGAAGACTTTATGTGGGGTCCACGACCATTCACAACATTCCTTTGCTCCATGATCAAGTCAAGTTTGGTGTTGAGGAGGTTAGAGATGCAGATGCTCCCATTCTTATACCCACTGAAGAAGTTAAGTTAGTGGGGCAGACACTTAACACCTTATTTGCTTGGCCGACATATCTTGTCAAGCATTTATCAAAACAGGTATTTTAGTGTCATTAAATGCTTTTTTTCAATTAAAGTGTTCACTGTAATTAAATTATGTTAATTAACTGTGTTGGATAAATAGGGAGCTATGGGACCGGCGAAACCTGCAGTTAGGCCAGATCATCATGTCAATGATCCCCTATATCTGATGACATTGACTATCCCACAGCTTTTTTTGAAGTTGTTACAGGTTATGTGGGATACTACCGTGTTTAGGGTGTTTAATGACAACTTCCCCTTGTACATAAAGCATGAAAATCTATCTGAAATAGCACACAGTGGTCAATGTCTCAACATCTCTGTTATACATTTGTGGATTATGTAAGTCAGTTTACATTATTGTTTATTGTTTTAAATTCATACGTAATTTACTTTATGTTAACAATAATAGGCATATGACTAAGACAAGTATGTGAGCAGGAAATGCCAATGTGTATAGATTCCTCGAGCCACGGTCCATACAGAGATTTGGGCAATCGCAATTTGAATTAGAAAGTTATATTAAGAATTGGATGCAGAAATCAAAGAGGGATGTGTACCTAGGAGCCTACTTGAATGGGTAAGTTAAACTGAACAAATGAATTTAAATAATGTATAATAATATTATAATAACCTATATTGGTCTCCATTGCAGTGCACATTGGCAAATGGTTGTCATTTTGCCTAAGGAAAATGTTGTCATCTAGTTTTGTTTGTTGCATAATAGGTCAGACAACTACCTCAAAGGAATAATTAACATGTTAGTGTTGTTTTTCAATACATCTACATTAGCATTAGTCAAGGACATCAATATTTTAATTGTACAATAAACATTCATGTTTGTATTCAACAGTGCTCTGAAAGGACTTGACGATACTCCATAGAGTAAATCCAAGGTTGTTGTTAGGTGGATTGTTGTTAAAGTAAGTCATTTAAACAATGCTTCTAGTTATATTTTAGTACTGTGTAGACTAATTTGTACTTAACATTGAATATCTAAATTTCATAATGTATTTAGTGTAATAGACAAAAAGGAAGCACTGAGTGTGGGTATTATGTAATGCACTGGATGTCAACTATAATCTTAGGAAGTTTCAAGAATAATTGGAAAACAGTAATTGTTTAATTCAAACAAATTTCATTTTGTTATGATTGATATTATATTATTAACTTATGTTTTATTATATCATGCAATATTTCAATGATGCTAGACCATTAGAACCACAGAGATTGAAGGCGCTTTGCATCGAGTGGAAAAAATATTATTTGAAAGTTAAAAATGAAACCTAGGATGTTTAGGCAATTTCGTAATTGTAGTTTAGTTACTTTACATTTTTTACAATCCATGTCTCCTCAACATTAAATATTCTTTTAATTCATAGTAAATAATAAATTTATGATGAAATTTATGGGAAAAAAATTGTTTTAAAACAGAATGAAAATTATATGTTGTGTGGTTCTGCTATTAAAATTTGTAGGTTAATTTTGTGGTTATTAAAAAAATAGACAGCATATTAAAAAAAATCCTAAAAAATAACATCGATTTTAATAAAAGAAATCGATGTTGTATGTTATATTAACATCAGTTCTTTCAAAAACCGATGTCAAGCTTCATAAACAACATTGATTTTTAAAAACCGATGTTGTTTTATGACCAGGAAACCGATGTTAATATAGACATACAACATCGATTTTTACAAAAGACCAATGTTGTCTGCATATATTAACATCAGTTTTGGTAAAAAGCGATGTTGGTATGAAGATATATTACTTTTTTTTTATAATTCTAATTATATAACATTAGTTATTTCAATAATCAATGTTATAATTTTATATTAACATCGGTTTTGGATAACTAATGTTAACTGTATTACTTTTAACGTTGGTACTTTCAACATCGATTAATAATCGATGTTGAAACCCTATTTTTTAGTAGTGTTATGCTTTTTTTTTTAGAGGAACAACTAAATTATGTTAAAAATATCAAAATCATTTAATACTTGTTTTCTAAGTAATTGAAACTTTTGATAGAGTGTATTAAATTATTCTTAATAAATATACTTATGATACTTGTTAGCAAGGCTTAAGAATTATATTACCGTTGAAGTTTATCTATTGCTTTAATTGGTGTATGCATTTAGCAAATTATCTTATACCCCCAAGCCTTCAGATATTTTATAAATTGGAAAATAAAATACTAATCAATGGTTTGTCATGTTATACTCTTGTCATATTAAATTCTTTTAGTTATTAGAACTTTTTTTGAGTATGAATTTCATGTTTTCATTTGTAGCTTGGTTTAAAATCAATGGTGGATAAGTGATTCATTCTGGATGGCAGGTCCAGCAATACCTTGTTAAATTAAACCCTAATTTTAACAGTTACTTATAATTAGACTGTGTTCAATTTCTTTGCTTAGGAGTAAGTAGATAGAGTATTGGAGTTGTTGACTAGTCAATGTTCAATATTATACATTATAGTTTCTCTATAGTCATTGTTCAATATGAGTTTTCCTAATACTTGGCACTTTCACAGTTTCATGTTCTTTTTGTAATATACAAATTTTAAAAGGAATTGCATTTGTGTGGAAATTTGAAGGGAAATGTGTATAAAATATTCATTTGAAAGTAATAATTATTATTTTTTATTAATTGGGTTATAATTATTAATTCTTAATACCCTTACACTTTATCTTAACATTTTATATGTATTTATAGATAAATTATTATTTCATTATATGTATATTTATATTTTATGTTTCATTTTATATAAGAATGTCTCCTTTAAATTTTGGATGGCAGGTCCAGCAATACCTTGTTAAATTAAACCCTAATTTTAACAGTTACCTATACTTAGACTGTGTTCAATTTCTTTGCTTAGGAGTAAGTGGATAGAGTATTGGAGTTGTTGACTAGTCACTGTTCAATATTATACATTATAGTTTCTCTATAGTCATTGTTCAATATGAGTTTTCTTAATACTTGGCACTTTCACAGTTTCATGTTCTTTTTGTAATATACAAATTTTAAAAGGAATTGCATTTGTGTGGAAATTTGAAGGGAAATGTGTATAAAATATTCATTCGAAAGTAATAATTATTATTTATTATTAATTGGGTTATAATTATTAATTCTTAATACCCTTACACTTTATCTTAACATTTTATATGTATTTATAGATAAATTATTATTTCATTATATGTATATTTATATTTTATGTTTCATTTTATATAAGAATGTCTCCTTTAAATTAAAATAAATAATTAGACATTTAATATTTTAGAAGGAGGATGTGACATATAATTGGATGGATGGCTAGCTATGGACCTCACTAATATATAATCTATCTATAAATATGTTGAGCTAAGAAATAATGAATAAGTATTTTATTTGTAGGAAAGACATTGAAATTAATATTAGGGATCTTGACAACTTCACTAACATCTGGAATTCAAAATTTACGAGTCTTTACTTCAAAACCTCTTACATTTATTCCTTATAGTTTGATAATATATGTGAGTAAGTTGATAAATATCATTTAAATTTATTTGTAGATTAATATTATGAAATTATAAGTGATGTGATATTGTAATGAAAATAATGTTTTTAAATATTTTAATTTAAAATTAATATATTTTTTATAAATTGGTTATGGTTGGTTAATTGTAAAATCAGACAAAATATTTTAAAAAAATTGCAAAAAACAACATTAGTTGGTCTAAAACCGATGTAGAAATTACACTATAACATCGATTTTGGCAAATGTAAGGGCACTTTCTACATCGATTTTGGCTAAAATCAATATCGTAAGCACATTCAACATTGGTATTTTCAAAATAAATCGATGTTGTAAAGGCACTTCTTACATCAATTTTTTCAAAACCAATGTAGAAAGTGCTTCAAAATACACAATTCAACATAAATTTTTTTAGAACTAATGTTCTTTTTGCAATTTTAACTTTTTTTTGTATATTTATTGTTATATGACATCAGTTTTCATAAAAACCGATGTCGTGTAGTGTATGTTAACATTGGTTTTTCGAAAATAGATGTTAACATTGATAATGTTAACTTCGATGGTTTCAGCATCGGTTAACAACCGATGTTAAAAACTTATTTTCTAGTAGTGTAGAGAGAAAGAAAGGAGTTTGATTTCAATTGAAGATGAAAAAAGAATTCCCAAATGGTTTCAAGACCCATCATTCAACATCAGGTCTTTTTCAATCATCGTATATATTACTAAGTATATATATTATATTCTCTGTGATGCCATGAATCTTTGTTTCTTGTTTTGTCGCAAAATAAGATTTTTTGTTTTCTGATTCTTTGGGGTGTTGGTTCAAATCTTCTTTTTTGTAAAAATCTTGAAAATCATGCATAATAAAAAGAAATTTATCTTTTCAGAGAAAAATGGCCCCTCTTGTTAAGTTTTTTCTTTTTCATTTTTCTGGTTGGAATTTATCTTAGGTGTTGCATTGTAATTAAAAAGAGGGAAGGGACTGCAAAGCACTTGGTGATATTGGGAATTGGAATTGGCCAATGTAAGAGGGATATTAACGTCAAGCCCAACCACTCCATCACAAGGTTTTCTTTGTCTCTCACTCAACATTAAAGTCATATTTGTATTATTCTTTCTGTCCAACTAATTGCCAATGCATCAATAGTTGCACTATTTATTACTTGTTCTATTGTGGCTGTTTTTTGTTTTTCCCTTAATTTTTTTCATAAAGTGAAACCATGTGAAATTTGATAGGTTCATTGCTAAAAACATATTGTACTTTAAAAAAAATAAAAATTGCATAATGTGTTTTCTATGTTCACTAAGTAGTGCAACAAGGTGCAATGTTACAGGTTAATTATTAAAAAAAACATATCATACTGCTAAAACTTCTTGATGGCATGTTGCTACTAAAATGGTGTTAAAACATCTTGGAACAATATTTCTTTGAAATTGCATAGTTTGTTTTCTATGTTCACTAAGTAGTGCAAACAGGTGCAATTTTACAGGTTCTTTGCTAAAAATTATACCGTTAAAACTTATTGCTAACATATGTTGCTGCCAACAGAACGTTAAAACATCTTCAAACAAAATTTTTTGAAATTGCAGCGTACTTTTACACAACACTTGAGAAGGTGGTACAATTCAGGATGGCATCTCTTGGAAGAAGAAACATTTACTGGCACCTCCTCAGTCTGATGTGGCAAACAAAAAACCATGACATGTAATTTGTTTCTTGATCAACTCATACTAGTAAATAGTTTTAAAAAAAATCTCAATTGGTAAAAAAAGTCCAACATTTTTATTTTGTTGTTACTTCAATGTGACTTTAAAATAAGTCACAAGGATGTGTATTATGTATAGTACAATCATAGAACGTCATGTGGATTACATAGTCACATCAGCTAATCAAATTTGTTTTTTCTTTTTTTGCAATTTAAACCTAAGGACCTTATAGCAAATTTTATATTTTTATTCTTTTATTTTAGTTTTAAATTTAATATTTTATTAAAGGACCACTTTATCCCTAATCTTTACCTTTTGATTTTTGAATCAACAACTGATTGTGGT
This sequence comes from Glycine max, assembly GCF_000004515.6. Classification (NCBI taxonomy): domain Eukaryota; kingdom Viridiplantae; phylum Streptophyta; class Magnoliopsida; order Fabales; family Fabaceae; genus Glycine; species Glycine max. Next base: position 31,809,811 of record NC_038256.2, on the reverse strand, counting down.
GGTTATGTGACGATTGATGAGTTGTTTGATTATGCGGAACTAGGCGGTGATATTTTGTGGTAGCTGGAGTCATTGCAAGCAATGTAGTTGGTTGGAAAGATTAATTAACTAAAGTGTACAAAGAGATGTATAGGGATTAGGCATCACAAATAGCATAGGTGGATTAGATGTGAATTTATTCTAGGACTTGACTGGAGACTTGTTCTATAATCTTTCTAGCCAAAATGTAGTTTAAATGTGAATATAGAGATGGATAAAATAAAAATGTAAGTGGAGAGGAAGAGAATGGCCATTGATGATTTGGAGGTTGGGGGAGGTCAAGGGTACTAAGAAGGTGAAAGATTAGGGTCTCACGGGTAAATTGGGAAAAAAGGAAAGATAAAGGGAAAAAAGAAAATTAAAAAAGAAGAAAAATATCAACTATTGATTCAAAAAGCAAAAAATATCTAATGGTTAGGATTAGGGATAAATTGATCTTTAAATAAAATATTAAATTAAAAAATAAAAATAAAAAGTTTGTTATATGTGACACCTTCTACCTCGACATACAGATAAATAAGAAAAACATATAAAATATGTAATTTAATTAAACCAATTTTATTCAAATCACATAAACAAATTCACGTGGATAAAAAGGTCACATTCACTTCACTATTATCAAATAAAACTTATTAAAAACATATCCATTAAGGTTATGAAAACATTTTTGGCTCAAAACGAGGTCGTTCAAGTTTACAAAGAAACTCAAGTTAAGTAGTAAAATAAAATAAAGTGACATGTTTGGAACATCATGCAATTAAAATAGAAACTCATGCTCCAATGTCATATCTTATCAAAGCATTGTGTCCCGACGTCCTCCAGCACAAGGTTCCTTAAAGCAATCCACCTAGTCATATGCTATCATGAACACAAGATTCAAGATCATCTCACACGATCCAAATACAAACAATACACGGGGAGTGAGTTATCACATTCCTAAATAGGCAAAGATAAACGAAGGCACATATATATGGTATAAGTATAACAAGCTCAATTTAGCATAATTCACGTCATTTTACCACTCATTGTGTAACATCACTAGTGATGCAATCCTACCTCCCAAGGGAATTGGATAGAAGACTCCAAGAAGATTGGGTCAGAGATGCAAGAGAATGCCCTAGAGTTCTCATGAGCCTTATGGTAGATTTCAGGCCCATGAGCTAAGTATGAGCCCACTTATCTTTGTACATATTAGATTAAGGTTTCATTATTTTTGGGCATTGTATTTAGGACTCCATAATGTAGGTAGGGTACCCTAGAAATGTAAGATTTTTCAGCCCTTGTATTTTAGGACACCTAAACTATAGTTTTTGTATTAGGGGTTGTTTTGTAATTTCACATGCATTAAGTGAATATTTGATGTGTGTGTTGGGAAATAAATTTAATTGAATTGGGAGAAGCTCAATCCAATTGAATTTTAGAGGGGGAGGTGAGCATTTGCTTGCTACACCCCATTGTCACATCATATAGTCACACTTTGTGCATGTCCTTCATGTTTTACATGTCTCATGACACCTAAGCACACTTAGTGGAGAATCTTGGACTTGATCTTGGATTAGTGGGTTGAACCATAGCTAAAATTCACTAATCATAATTAGTGAAATTTTGGCTCCAAAATTTGGCTCCACAAATTCAATTTCAAATTCAAGTAAAATTTGAATAGAAATTCAAATTTCCCTTCAATTTTGTGTGACACTTAGGCTATAAATAGAGGTCATGTGTGTGCATTTTTTCAACTTTTATCATTTAAGAATTACACTTCAAAGTTCAGACCTCATTTAAGGCACAAAATCTTGTGCTCCTTTTCTCCTTCTCCCTCCACTCATCTTCTCCTACCTTCAAGCTCTTATCCATGGCTTCCTATGATGGTGAGCTTGTTCTTGACTCATCTTCTCCTTGAAGTGGCGTCTCCAATCATCTTTCTTCCTTATCCATTCCGCTGCAATTGATCTTAAAAAAGAAAAGGACTCCATTGATGAAGAAGATCCAAGGCCTACAAGCTCCACATGGAGCTACATGAACTAGTCCCAAGGATTTAATCACAAAATTATATTTCACACCTTCATATTAATCACGTGTTCAGAAAAAATAAATCTCAAGTACAATACAACATCTCACAGTCACACAATTCATTACCCACCATCACATAACAAGTCACAATGATCATTACACTAGTGTTATGCAACATATACGCTAAGACTCAATCCTATATGTAATGTAGTACCCTATTAGTGAAAAACAACACCAGGGCACTTAAAAGTACATAACAAGACACACCAAACAATGGGTATGTCAGGTCACTCTCACTAAATGAAATCATAAGGTGACCAGTCAGGGTTACTCTATTTTGCGAGAATGCTCCAACCATATAGGATCAACATAAGCTTAAAATAGCACTCAAACCGAGTATATTTACAACCAAGGCTTAGACTCTAAAGAATCCATTAGGGTCCCACCTTCCTGATTTAGGTCCAACCTCTAAAACAACTTTTGCATGCAAACACTGCTCGTGAATTATAAAATACCCACGACCTCACACTTATTTTCAAACACGTTTAACACAATGAGCTAAAATTTAACGTCTCATGTTCCTAACTTAGAACCCTACACTTTCCTTTTAACACCTTGCACATTACGCTATAATTTAACACCTCAGGTCCCTAACTTGGAACCTTACACTTTCTTTTTAACACCTCGCACATAAACATTTTTCTCAAGGTAAACACTAGTCAAGTTATGGTATAATTCACAACTCAAAACACAAGTAATATCACCTCAAATATTAACCACACAATTAGTCACAACCAAATTTCATGCCCATAATTTTAACATCTCACAATTTAACACATTCAATTTATCCCTTACACACAATTTCACGATCCCAATATAACAATTTACCATGCTAATCTAGTAAATCATGTCCCAAATTATACAAAAAATGTTTCTCAAAACATGAGGAGTAAAACCCCTTAAACAGTTTCACATGATCATATCAAAATTAAAGAAATCAAAATCATAGGTCAAAAACACGAAAACACCAAAAGCACTCAATTTTATCAACCAATTTGCATCAAAGCATCGATTGGTCTGTTAAACACAACAATCTCAAAATTATAATCGTAAAGGAAGAATTAAAATACAATAAACATCCCAAAATAAACCCCAATTTGATCCTCTAAAGATCTCTACACATGTTCATTCTAATTCCAATTGTGATAAACTCATCCTTTACTTCTAAGCGAGCTCACGTGTGTAGTCTAACAATGATAACAACATATTTAGTGATTCCTTAAGATTCCTCAAGCTTTTCTTTTCATTGTTCTACTAGGGTTTCCAAGCGTTAGAGAAAAGGAGAAGAGATTGGAGCCTTCATTTCAGTCTCAGTGTAAGTGACATTTCTCTTATTTCCGCTATTATTTGACAATCCCAACGGTTCAGATGTGCGCATACTAGTTCCGAACCTGGTGTTCAAATTTTGAAACGATCTAACGGTTAGCGATTCTGGGATCGTAGTTTTACTGAAACAGGTTTGGGTGTATGCGAGAAAAAGAGAGTTCCATCCAAAGAACATTTCTCTCACTACAAACATTATTTAGCATATCCCAGCGGTGGAGATGTTCAAAAATGTGTTCCTAACCTGGTATTCAAATTTTATAACGGTCCAACGGTTAACGAGTCCGGGATCGTTGTTTTACTGAGACATGTTTGGGTGTATGCGAGAAAAAGAGAGGGTTTTGAAAGAGAAAGAAGGAAAAACAGATTTGAGAGAGGAGAAAAGAGAGTATGTGAAAAATTACCTAATATGTCTTTATCTATATAACTAGATACTCTCATCTATTATTTACTCTTTTTTTATTTTATAAAAAAAAGAACTCTATTTTACTTCTTATGAATAAATAAAATATCTTTTTATTTTCTAAGAACATATATTTATTTTATTTACCTTAAAATTATTATTTTAATTAATAAAAATATTTCTCCTTATTTATTTAATTACAAAAATCTCATTATTTTTCTAAAATTTTATTTATTTTTAAATAAAATTCTTTTTAATTTATGTTACGAAAAAATGGAATGTTACATTGTAAGGTCCTCAAGTTTGAATTACAAAAAGAAAAAATCAAATTTCATTTACTAATGTGGTTATGTAATCCTAGGGGTGTAACGGGCCCGGGTTGCATCAAATTTTATTTATTTTTTAATTCAATCCAATTAAACTTAATTGTATTGGATTGAGCTTACTTTTTTTGTTCATCCAGATTTAATTCAACCCAAATGTGGTTGAATTGGATTAGATTAGTTATTAAAGAATTGTTCCTTGAAACGAAAAAAAAAAATCATCTAAGCTCAAACATAATAAGATATTTTATTTTACAAGAAAACGAGAAAAATACTATTCATGTGATAAATAATAATCATTTATAGAATTCAATAATCATAAAACATAACATTATTTAAGAACTCAATCTACTTAAGTCAACTATAATAAAAAAAACATAACATTATGCCTGATTTGACCTGGATGATCCAAAACTCCAAACCCGCTTCCCAATCCAATTATGGTTTCATTAACTTAAAACCAATTCAATTCAAATTCAGGTATACACTCTATCCACGGTTGATAATGCCATGCAATCTCATGTTCATCTAAAGTCATTCTGAAGTCATTTTCTGTGTACATTAACTCGTCCTGCAAACCTGACATCAACCTTGGTGCACTTGAAGGAACCTCATCTCATTCCAAACATCGTCCAACATCATCCCCTTAGTTGCAATGTGTTTTAGACATTCTACAATCATAAATGATAGGATTATCACTAGTTGAGAAGAAACACTAGTTGAGAAGAAACAAGCTGAGTAGCTATCATTGATAACATACTTCTGCAACGTTGCTTCTAACTAAAAATGGGGTGGACTAAGTCTTGTGAGTGAGTGGGAGAACACATGCTGGAGTGTCAACCCGTGTTGTAGATGGTGGTACAACCCCACCTTCTTCAATGAAAAAAATGAGCTTCCCTGCTCTGCAAGCCAAGGAATGGAAAAAATCCATGGACACTACTGTAGCACTACTAAGAATGAAGGGATGGGGTAAGAGGGTTATATGGTTGTGAATCACAGAAAGTTGAGAAAGAAGGGGATAAGGCTGTGATGAATTGAGAAGGGTAGGGTCTATAATTTGTCTACAACTCTTTATTATGTACTTATAGTTAGAGATGGGAGAAGAGAGCATGTGAATGAGAGATGGAGTTGTCTTTGAGAGGCTGAGACCTAAAACAGCGGGAGTTGAGACGTGTAGCAGAGAATCACACTGTATTAATTTGTAGAGTCATTGTATTGTTGTTGAGGTGGTAGTTAAGAACCATGCATTATGCATTAGTTAATGGCACTTTTTTCGGGATTTTGAACCCTTTGTTTGGGGGATATGTGTCATGTAATAAATAAAGCTTCATCATTCCATCACATAAATAAATGTTGTCACCTGACATTCATATATATCATTACCTTTTTATAACCAAATTCTTTGTCAGGATATCTTCGTGCATCATCTTGTGTGTCTAATAAAAAATGAGAAACACCAATTAGCTGAGTTATAAAACCCTTTGGAGGGATTGGTAAAAGTGAGCTGTGATAAGAGAAATGATTTTTTATTCAACAACAGGTGAGAGTAGGATGAAAGCTTTGAAGGAGGGATTGGAAAAAGTGAACCGTGATAAGGGATCACAATTGTGGCCTATTATAGCAACTGAGCATTTGTACTATAGTTTATGCTGGGTATCAAAAATGTAACTATTCAACTTTTTTTTAGGATAAAACGGTACTATTCAACTTGCTTAGTATGGAGTTAAAATTTGATTTAATTGAGATTAGTTCAGATTCTCAAATATCAATAAATTTAATAAAAACAGGGGTGCAATAATAGAGCCTGGTATTAAAATTTCTATTTGACTATTTGTTTCATAGACACCCACCTACAGGCTTTTCATTTAAGTATAAGTATGAACTCCTTAATTAAATGAGGTAGGCGAGGGGAAGGCATAGTTGTCCACGTGTTTTATTTAAATTTAAACTATCGGCATTAATCATATTTTTAAGGGGAAAATAGAGAAAAATTAATGCATCTACAAATATATGACAGTGGCAATAGGCAATGAATTCAAGATCAAACAAATAGTAATAATTAAGGAAGTACAAAGTAAAGTTTGATTAAGGTTCAAAATCATAAATTGATACTAAGATCAATCAACAGAGTACAAAAGTGAAAGACAAAGAAAGTTGAACAAATGAAATGGGGAGTTTGTAAGAAACTTTCCCATTTAAACAAATTACTACTATTTTAAGATGAATTACTACAAATTTAAACAAATTACTATTATTAATTAAATAATGATCTTCAAAATGATTATTTTCTGCCTCCAACTATTATTATTAATTTTGTAAATCCATTTAATATTACATTGTAAATATCGTCCACTTATGGTTCAGTTTGAACTTGCAAATTGCAAAATGTATTGGTTTGACCAAAAGTTCTGCCACGAGATTCTCAAACTGCAACCAAACACTTCCCAATGTTCTCTCTCTCAGTGAGCAGGTTCAAGTGTGTTGTAGATATAAGTTTGTTGTTCTCTCGGCCCTTATTTTCATGTGTTATTGCTAATTCAGAATCCCCCTCTGCTGTGGTAACAAGGATGGTAAAGGGTTGTCTCAAAAAATGTAACACAATTTTCTTTTCTCATGTTTACTTGTTCAGACAACATTTTGAATTTTCTGTTCAAAAGTTAACCTTTGAGTAATAGAAGAGGTGGGGATGGGGATTTTCTTGCTGACTTTCCACTAGGTGGTGTTTTTAGAGCTTTGCCTTGTGTTTTTGCTCCCTTGGTGATTTCTTTTTACTTCGATTTTATTTATATAGTTTAGCAAGTTAAAATGAAAACAATGTCTGATGACTAAGTGTAGGCAACAGTTGAGTTAATATATGGTTTCTATAGTTTTTATGTAGTGTACTTGTATTTGACTAACCCTCGTTGTGATTCCTCTCAAAATTTACAAATTTGAAGGCAAGAACTCTTAATTTTTAATTATGATATCATTATTCAGAGTATATATTTTATGATGTAGAAGGTAGTTAAGATATGGACTGTTTGTATTTCAAAAGGCCCATTTAAGTCCATGCCTTTCAAAATAGTTATATAAATTCAGTAGGATAATGAATAATGACCATGCCCCTTTAATTAAAAAGGATTGCAGATTTGCACCGCTTTTTTCTTTAGGCTTTCCATGTGATAGTTTCAATTGAAGATTACAAGTTTAATTTACAAGAAAATGGCGAACAGTGAACTGCTTACTGGAAATTTATTACTTAGTTGCATCTTTTTGCTTTCTTTGGTATACAATGAAAGATTTGCAATTACTAAAAAAATTTGATTCAGAACTTAAATACTGTAGTGTAATTTGTTTTCAGGATGCAAGGATTATATGTTCCTCAATACCAAGTTATGGAACTGGACCTTATTCCAAATTTGGCACTTACCTATAGATAAATAACGTTGCAATTTGCAAGTGAGTTCACATTAATGAAATAATTTGTGTTGTATCCTACACGAAACCACGTCCTGTTTTTTTTATGTAATAAAAATGGCAGATATAAATAAATTAGTATACAATGGACACGTACATGACTCATCAGTCATCACACCATAATTAATGAATATTTATTAATAAAGGATGACTAGTAAAAACTGAATTGAAAATTAACTGAGCTTTCGAAAAAAAATGTGACATATTATCTTTATTCTCTAGAATTGAACTTGCAATGGAGGAAAGGTTTTGAAACATTTGCACTGTGACAGATTGTTCCGAAAAAAAATATTATTAATGATGCTATTGAGCATATGGTTGTTAAATTGGCACGCCAAATATCTTTCAAGTATTTTTACTTTTACCTACAATTTAGAACTGGGTAACGCCTTAGTTTAATTAAACAAGGAAATTAAGAAGAACAAAGCCAACCTAACCTGGCTGGTTTTGTTTAACTTATTGCAACAAATTATTATTATTTATATAAGTTGAAAATGAGGGAGAAATAATGCAATCGCAAATGAATGGTACATTAGGCAACATAGTATATGGGATTTGGGAGTTTAAATGCTCTTCTGGGGCTTGGAATCCCCTCAATGCTACTGTATTGGTCCCCAACAATGCCCCAAATGCGATAACCATTATTTGTTATTTGCCTTCTCACATCAGACTTGTACTTTTGCACTGACACCAATTCATCAGCAGGATCTCTGCACAGAGATTAATATATATATATATATATATATATATATATATATATATGAGATAATTATGAGAACTAGTGAAAGATAATTATGAGATAAAGGGTTAAACAGTACTCACCTAAAGACAATTTTAGTCCAACCATAATAGCCAACCTTGACAAGGTTGTCAATTGTGGCTGATCTGAGATGCTCCTTCCTTGAAGTAACCAAAATGATTTGCACCCCCCTGGATTTAAGTTCATTGTATAGCTTCAATGAGTGATCAAGAGCAGGTGCATTGCCCTTGCTCATCCATTCCTCTAGAGATGTCACATTCAGTTTCTTTCCCCTTTTGTCAAAGAAATCCATTATCATTCAGAATTATTATTTGTAAGCACAAGGAGATCAAATTAAGAACCATATAAGGTAGCAAGCAATTTGAACTATACAGCTACTCAGCTAGCATGTGTGGATTCACGTTAAATGATATAGAATCATGTTGAAATCCTAACATGATTTAAAATGTTCATCCATTCCTCTAGAGATGTCACATTCAGTTTCTTTCCCCTTTTGTCAAAGAAATCCATTATCATTCAGAATTATTATTTGTAAGCACAAGGAGATCAAATTAAGAACCATATAAGGTAGCAAGCAATTTGAACTATACAGCTACTCAGCTAGCATGTGTGGATTCACGTTAAATGATATAGAATCATGTTGAAATCCTAACATGATTTAAAATGTTCATATATTTAATTTCACATCAAAAATTCATTCTATGGTCAGAATTAATTTTGATCTTAAGTAACTTTAATTAATTTTTATGTTATATTATAAATTTTATACAGAATCTTACTACTTATTTACTTTTCCAAAAAAAAAATATTCAAACATAAATCTTATCACTTCAAAATCAATTTTACAAAACTAATTTAATTTAAAATCAATTTTACAAATACTCACTCAAACACACACAACAATGTCAGTAACTTAAACATCATAATATGGTTAGCAGATGAGAGTGAATTTTGGAATTTACCCATATAGATTATTCTTGTAGTAAGGAACTGTTGAAAGCAGGGTATCATCAATGTCAAAAATCCAAGCATCCAATCCATCTTTCTTCAAATTACAGCTGGTGCTAAGGTAAACCAAGCACTCTTCAGTTGCCCTCTGTGAGTCCACTTTGTACTGTGTGGACTTGACATATTTTCCAATGTATTCAATGCATTCTTCAGGCACAACTTGGAAGTCCCTAATGTTGTGCAGCTCCACATTCATCCTCCAGCTTTCACAATAGTTCTTCAAACTGATCTTCAATCCATCCTGTGTCTGTAGCTTCAGTATGTTCCAATCTGCAACTGCTAGAGGAATCAAAAGGCATGTGAAAACCAAAAAGGACCAAAGTGCTTTCCCCATGTTTTTTCTCTTTTGACAAAAAGTGCATGAAAGGAGAATACACACACACATATATATATAACAAATAATGAAACAATCATTCCCTTTTTTGTGTGCAATGGTTTGAGAATGTGACCATGTCACATGGATCTGATTGAATGTGTTTGCCACAAAATTTGACTTGCATGAAATCACATGCTAATATAGCTGGCAGAATACCTAAACTAAAGAAAATTTCAATTATGAGAGGGGACATGACTATATTATATATTTCATTTGAAGGTCACAAACTTTAGTGTAAAAGACAAAAATAGATTGTACCTGCTTTTACATGATAAATGGGCTTTATCTTTATTGAATACACTATGTAGAATAAGCAGATAACCGGTTGATGTTATCATTTTTTTATTTTATATAAATTAAATATTTCCAACTATTTTAGAAAAATGCAAGTATATCATAAATAGTAAAATAAAATTAAGATTTACATACCCTCAAGTTTGATATTATCTTACCAATATTTATACATTTTCATATAAATAAATATTTTTTATATTGACCAAACATTAAGATAGTATAATACATAGTATAAATAACGTGTTCAATAACCCAAAAAAAATGTTTAAATCGATATATTATTTAATTTATTTCAAATATTTTTTTGTTAAGTATTCATTTCATAATATAAAGATAAGTGGAAAAAAAAATAGTTCAATATGATATAATTGTTGAATATAAAAAAGATATACAATGTGTAGAAAGAACAAATAATATATAATTATAATTAAATAATTTTACTAGCTCATGTCTTGCATCCATTGCTCTAAGATATCTATAAATTATTAAAAAAAAATATTATCAAAAAATATATAAAATCTGAAGAAAATAAATTGTAACTCTTTTCTAAGTTGGAACCTGAAGCTGATTTTTCCTTCTTATTATATAGTTAGGATTCCAACTCGTGGAATGCACAGAACTCATTTTTTCTGCTTTTAATTTTTAAAAGTTTGAAAGAAAATTATTAATTTGAAAAATATAAATTTATATAAAAAAAATTTAATATCATTATTGATCTATTTAATAACAAAAAAATAGTTTTATATTTTTTATAAATTATGTAATTATTTTACTATATTTACCATTAAAGTGTTCATAGAACAATATAAGATGGATATATAAATTTTATTTTATATCATAATTATTGAGTAAAACAAAGCAACAAATTTAATCATTTTAAATAATATATATATAAGTGACTTTTCTATTTTGTGATTAACAATTTCATATTATTAAATCAAATGTTCAATTGAATAGGTGTTATATGATATGAGTCCACAGATATCAATTATGTTACTAATGTTATCAAAATATAGAGATAGAAATTTTAATGCTTGAAATCTTTTTTTTTTCTTTTTTTCTTCTCAATATCATATATTAATATGTGATATATAGATTGTTTGGTTAGTTGCCAGCGACTAATGTTTTTATATGTTTCTTTTCTTCTCTTTTTTATTTATTTTCTGAAACGTGTTGTTTTTAGATGTTTCTACTTTAATATAATATGAAAGTGATATAAAAGGAAGACACTAGGAAGCTAGTTTTTTTTTTTTTTACAGAACTAGGAGGCTAGTTTTATTATCTTCATAAAAAAAAACTAAAAGGATGCTAGTTTTTTTAGCTATAAATATTAATTATGATATAATACATGTGTTCTTTGCATTGATCAAAGCTAGTTTACTTTATGTGCTTGCACATTATACACCTAAAATTTAATGTTACTAAATTACTTTAGAGGACCTTGGCTAATCTATGTATTTTATATTTACTTTTATTTCAAGATAATTGCCATTTTAATTTTAAAATTATAAATATGCAAAAAAAAATTAAAAATATATAATCCAAAAATAAAAACAAAGTTTCAATTAAAAAAATATCAAATATGATAAGAAAGTAAAACATCTTAGTAAAGAATATTTCATTGATCTTCAACTTCTTTACTTTTCATCGATTACGTTAATGTCTATAGAATCTATCAGTCCTTGTGTTGGGTCATTTTTTGTTATATTCGTTTACAAAATTAAGAAAATTTTAAATAAGACTTAATTTTAGAGAAATAACTCACCTAACTTTTTTATATAAAACTCTTAAAAATATTAGTATTCTCTTTTCCCTCACAATATTTAGATGCACCTTGTCAGACTAAAGCACAATTTTGATATTCCAGCAGAGAATCCTTTCCCCACCCATTTGATTGCATTCAACCCATCTTTTGGGCCTAAGTCCAACTAATGCGAAGACCATAGCATGATTTTGTTTTGAACTTTTTATGCAATTTGTTAGTTTTATTTCTTAATTATCTTTTAAAATATTTTCTAGCATCATAATTCACAACCCATAATTTTTTAAATAATCCTATATTATCATTGTTACCAATCTCTACGCAACACATAATTAATTTTTTATTTTAATTATATGTATTATGTGGAGATTAATTGGAATCTGATTTATTCCATGTAATAATTTTTTATTTCTCTAATAATTCGAGTTAAAAAGTCAAATGTTTAGAGCTTTCTTCCTTCGTGGCTTGGGCTGCCTATGATGTTCAGGAAAATGCTTCCTGCACGTACCTTTTTGCTTCCTGCATCTCCCCAAAAGACTTGAAAGGATACAAATATCCCTGCCCTCTCCCAAGCAAGTCCCACCCTCCACCCAATACCACCTTCGACCCAAACATGGTTGTCCCAACCACATAACACCATCACCGGTGGCCCTTATGCAAAAAAGAAGGGGAAAAAAGCACCAACAAAGTCAAAAACGAAAGTGAAATACATAACTTCACCTTATTTTAAAGAGGTCTTTCAAAAATAAATTATTTTTTTTACACTTTTGAAAAGTCCTTTTCGGAAGTATACTTTTTTACTTCCAAAACAGTCTTTCCAGAAGTAAAAAATATACTTCTCGAAATATTTTTTCAAAATCTACTTTGTTTTTTCTTACATTTTCAAAAATGTCTTTTTGAAAATTTTTGCTTTTACTTCCAAAAAAACTATTCCTTTTTGGAATATACTTTTTTTTTACATTTTTGGAAAGTCTTTCTAGTAGTGTAAAAGATTTCAGAAGTATATTTTTTCTTACTTCTGGAACATCCTTTTCGGACGTGAAAATTAAAATTATACTTTTGAAAAGGTCTTTATAAAATACACTACTTTTTTTTTTCATTTCTGGAAGTATATTTTTATACTTCTCGAAAAACTAGAAAAGGCACAAACAAGATGAAGGTTTTGGATAGGTAGTTCTGCAATGGACTATTGGCAAATAAAAAAGCTGCGGTGATGTGAGTTGATATTGCGAGTATTAGTGTATTTGGGCCATTGCTTCCTGCAGCTGTGGTGCTGGAGAAAGGTCGTCGTCTGCTTGTGTGCACCATCGGACTTGACGGCGTTATTGGAGGAAGAAGCGGGGCATTTTTGTCCATCCAGTTTTCTTTAGGAGTGCAGAAAGCAATTGTTGAATGTTCAATATGGATCCAACGCCATGACCATCTTTCATCTGAGATCAGATGTGCAGCAAATTGGGTGGAGCACAGTTGTTCCCCTTAACCACTGCACGTTGCTGCGTTGGCTTCTCGATGTGAAGCCACATCAACACCACTGACGCATGTGAAAAATAAAATAAAATGAATTAATTGACTTCATTTTTCATCCAGAAAGAAAAAAAAAAAAGTGTATTTGATTGGGGGCAGAGTTTCGTTCTTTGTTCTCCTATCCTGAATAAGTGAGCATATTATATGCTATAGATAACTTTTTATTATTATGTGTCTTGATTATATCAGAAACATAGTTTAATTTTTTGCAACTCTTGCTGTTATTGTAGAGTGGAGATTTTGTTTTAAAAGGTTTCTCTATACCTCGCATGACCAGCTACATCATTATCTATCCCCAACTTTACCCTTACTAGGTGGTTTATTTTTGTATATCATCCCTGTCAAGGTTGGCACATTATCACTCTTATTTTGTTTTTGGCACATTTTTTTCATTTTCGAAGATGGTGTTTGATGTGGTATCATTTTAAAACAATGCTTTCCAGAAACACTACTCTCTTCTGTCGAATTTATAAAATCTGTGTTTGGTCGTTTTTGTAAGATTTATTTTATTACGTGACTTGCATTAATTATTTTTAGAATAAAATATTTTGAATTAAATGAGATATTGTAATGAAAAATAATTAGAAGAGAGAAAAAGAGGAACGATAATGAAAATGATGGTTTTAAAAGAAAAAAAGTTAAACTTAAGACATATTTATTAATTTTAATTAAATTAATTATTTTTTAATTTGATTAATTAGATAATTAGGTCTTATTAATAGATAGGATTGGAGGGAGTAAATATTTTACTGTGGTGCCTTTATATTTTATTCTTAATGTTTTTTATTTGCTGCCATATGGGGACAAACCCCAGATATAATTAGTCAGGTATCCTATATTTCATATTATGGTGGATATACAGTTTCCCCAGATATTAGTCTGGAAAATTAATGAGGTTAGTTATGAAGGGTTTTTTTGGGCCCTCATATGAGTATAGGGGCTCTACATTTGTAGGACCTAAATCTTATTTATTTATCTATATGTTATATTGTATAGCACACAAATTATTTGCTTGGAATTTGTCACACTGCAATTTCACTAATTGATTAGGTTATAGTTCAAGTTTGTGCCTAGCATTTACTTGTAAATTGCATGCATCTATATTAATTATGGCCTTCTTTTTGTATATTCCTTCCGTGATTCATCAATTTTCTGCCCACTTTGCTCGCTGTCATTTCAAAATGCTTTTTTCATAAATTTGTTTTCATGGTTTGTTACTAGCACCCTCTAAAAAAAAATACTAGCTGTCTAATTTGTATTCATTGGCAAATTGAGTACTCGAAAGATGCAAAATTGATAAAAGAACAACGTATGAGAATAACATTGCTCCTTTCACATCATGTAACTCATAATCAGGTAGCAGATTGTAGATGCTACCCGGTGACCCATCATATCCTTTATTGACTGCTTCAGCACCTAATTCTGAGACTCCAGCTCTGTAACAAATTCTTTGAACAAATTCATAAGAAAAATTTGATAGTGAAATGATGTTACGTTCCTAGAAAGTGACTCGACAAGTTGGTGCCTTACAGTTTTGTATGCATAATACAAGAAAACCGCAATGGCTCCCCAAATTGCTTTTTATTTGAATAAACCTCTTTTTTCAAACTCCAAATGAACCAACATTGTTGCTTAAGTTGTCAATTTCTTCAATGCATTTACTTTATATATTGTTAATGTAAAATATTTTGAGAGACATGTAATAGGAATTTACTTTATTGACCATCATATTAATAACTAGACTGATATGATAAAATGTGTTATATTAACATGTATATAATTAAACATCTTTTAGTCTTTTAATTGTGAGAATTGTTGTGAACTTGATTCTTCCTAATTTGTTGAATAATGCATAAAATGTTAGGTTCACATAAGAATAAGTGTATCTTATATAATAGTAACAATAGATTTTGAGGTTTGGATATCGAACCTAAAGGATCAATTGTATTCTCAATTAGTTAAATTTATTAAAGTAATAGTAGAATTGATTAAAAATATAATTTAATTATTTTTGTGATTTTAGTTTTTATAATAAAGCTTAAATGAATATAAAGAGAGATTTAAGGGATGATAACAATAACTAGGGATTATGACTCACTAATACCATTTTTTTTCCAATCCTAATCCTAATGAAATTTCTTGTCCAATTAATTATTGTTTCTCAAAATCAACTAAAGTCTATGATCAAGGTCAGAAGATGCTATTTGTCTTAAATCAATATCCTAATGATTATGGATCTATCAATTTAAGTCAAAGGATAAAATCAGTTATAGGAATGATTAATTAAAGATTAACTAATCTATCGGAGATTATCCAAACAGTTTGATCGTGCAATTTGGTGTAAAATATTCTTTACCTAGATCTACCAATTACATGCATGTGATCACTACTATACAATGCAATTGACTGAGCATTAGCATAGCCGGTTGCAAATAAACATTAAAATAAGGAAGAGAATCAATTAACATACAACAATGAGAAATTTCATTAAGAACAAGGAGAGAAGTAAAACTAGACAGTTATATCATAACCCCTAAACTAGGGGACTAATCACTCATGATCAGAGTAAAACTAGCAACCCTATAAAGATTAAACATAGACATGCTAATAGGCAGGAACATTGATCACAACCCATCCTAGCGGTGTTGTCAATGCTCTTTGGCCCTCAAAAGCACTTTGGTTCTCTTGAATTGGTAAAAAATAAAATAAAAATAAGACTGGATAATCATTTACAAAGACATAGACCTTTATATATAGCTTCCTAAAGATAATTACACGAAAATACGTATTGCAGCCATGGCGAATCCACCACAGCCGTTGTATGAAGTGATGTTAAAGCCTTAGGCCATTATGGATTGACTACGACTTTCTCGGTTGACCACGACCCTCATGAATTGACCATGGTCGTGGTGATATTACCATGACCGTTATCAGATTTTTGACGTTGTTTTGGGATGGTTGTTATCATCTAACCATGACCATGGTGATTACCACAACCATGGTGAATAGACCATGGCTATTATCAAGTGTAGAGTCTTCAAATCTCCATAAATTTGTGCAATTTTGAACCTTTTCACTCAATTGAAACAGTTGTACTTCTACAGTACAAAACTAGTGTCCAAACGTGAGTTTTGTCAAGAAAATACAAATAAAATGGCACAAAATACCACCCAGAAACTGGTTTATCGTTGAACATTATATGAAAGTTGGTTATTTATAATGAGAAAATAAGTTATACATTAAAAGTGTAAAATAGTTTTGCACCGTCATTCAATTGCAATTCATCATGTATGGTAAATTTGTTGGCTTTTATGATAACTACCTTAAAATTCATATCAATGATGATATAAAATTATTTTACACTGTCAATGCATGAGCATTAAACTTATATATAATATTGAGTGAATTAACATAAAATTAAAAGACCAAAATGAATATTTATAGTTTAAATATAAAAATCTTTCAAGAATAAGTAATATTGTTTTTTTATCATTTTCTTGTGATAAAATAAAAAGACCAAGTTAAAATTAGTGCCAACCAATAGCATATGTTTGCTATGCATTATCGAATGGTTGCAAGGAAGCACTATAACTATAATGTTATTAAAAATAATTGAAAATATAAAGGAATCAAACTTTTTTCAACTTATTTGGGCAAAAGAATATAAAATTGATAAGAATAGTTATACTCATGCAGTATACACAATAATTATTTGAGCAAATTATATTTGCCTTGTATGAAGTTTTGCAACTTACACATGATACCCCTCTTCTTTTTTCTTTTCATACACTAGCCCCCTTTATGCCTAAAAGTGTTACTAACATCCTTTTATATGTTACATTAATACCCTTTTGATGTTTAAAAATATTATATTCACATCCTCTTATATACACTAACAACTAACACGCTATAAAAAATAAAAAGAGGTTATTGGAATAATTAAAAAAGTAAGGAATGTTTGTATAATTTCACAATGATATTTTATACACTTCTATGATAATTATTTTTTTGAAAGGAGGAGACTTATATCATTTTGTTAATAATCAAAGAACGGATACAATCAGGAATGATTTGAAAATAATGTGAACTAGCATACAATCTAGACGCCCTTGAAAGGAGGTGGGTGTCTTGATTTGCTTCTCAACAACTCTAAATATGGGTGACAAAGCACCCATATTCAGAGTTGTCGAGATGGTGTGAGTGAAGGCTGTCAAAAAATTGCTTACAATCCAATTCAAAAACAGCATTCATGTACCCCATTTCCAAGACCTATGCCTCAATGTCACATCTTATCAGAGCATTGTGTCCTAGTGTCTTCTAGCACGAGGTTTTTTAAAGTCATCCACCTAACCATCTGCTCCCACGATCACAAGGTTCGAGATCATCACAAGATCCAAACACAAACAACATACAGGGAGTGAGTTATCACATTCCTAAATTGGTAGAGATAAACGAAAATGCATATATATAATATAAGTATAACAAGCTCAACTTAGCACAATTTGCATCATTTTATCTCTTATTGTGTAGCATCACTTGTCCCAAGGATTTAATCACAAAATCACATTTCACACCTTCACATTAATCACGTGTTCAGAACAACACATCTCAAGTACAACACAACATCTCATATTCACACAATTCATTACCCACCATCACGTAACAAGTCACAATGGTCATTACATAGGCTTATGCAACATATACACTAAGACTCAATCTTACATGCAATGTGATATGTGACGCCCTCTACCCCATACATATATGTACTGAAAATAAAAGGAATAAGAATTCAGAATTAATTAAAAGTTTTTAAAACACACTTAAATAAAATCATTTCAAAATGATAAAAAGCTCACATTCACTTTTCTAACATCATAAAATGACCTGTCCAATAAATACTAAAATCATCTCGACTTAAAACAAGGTCGCTCAAGACTTCATGCAATTAATATAGAAATTTATGCCCAATGTCACATCTTATCAGAGCATTGTGTCTCGACGTCCTTCAGCACAAGGTTCCTTAAAGCAATTCACCTAGTCATCTGCTCCCCCGAACACAAAGTTCAAGATCA
The DNA here is from genome assembly GCF_000004515.6 of Glycine max. Classification (NCBI taxonomy): domain Eukaryota; kingdom Viridiplantae; phylum Streptophyta; class Magnoliopsida; order Fabales; family Fabaceae; genus Glycine; species Glycine max. The sequence goes on along the minus strand of NC_038256.2, from coordinate 31,791,401 downwards.
TCACAAGATTCAAACACTAACAACACACAGGGAGTGAGTTACCACATTCCTAACTAATAGAGAAACAAAACAGCTAGATATACATATCATATAAATGAGATACGGCTTACTTAAACATAACTCATGTAATTCCACCACTTTTTCATTTAAAATTCACTTTTCAATCATCAATCACATTACACATGAATCACACACTCCAATCAAGACAAAATAACACTCATCAATTTCATAATAAACAATTAGCAAATGTTATGCAACAGTTATGCTAAGACTCAAGCCTATATGCAATGTAGTACCATGTCAGTGAAAAACCACCCTGGGGTGCTTAGAAGTACATAACAAGACACACCACAAAATGGGCATGTCAAGTCACTCTCACTAAGTAAAATGATAGGGAGACCAATCAGGGTTACGTTGTTTTGTGAGAATGCTCCGACCATGTGGGATCGACACAGACTTAAAGGAGCACTCAAATCGGGTGTATTTACCCCCAAGGCCTACACTCCGAAGAGTCTGTCAGGGCCTCCCCCTCCTGATTCAAGTCCAACCCCTAAAATAATTTTTGCATGCAAACACTGCTCATGAATTATACAATACCCATGACCTCACACTCGTGTTTTAAACATGTTCAACACATTGCGCTACAATTTAACACTGGTTCCTAAATAGGAAACCTACACTTTTCCTTTAACACCACGCATCAGCACTTTTCTCAAGATAACCACTGGTCGGGTTATTGTATAATTCACAACTCACAACAAAAGTAATGTCACATCAAGTGTAAACCACACACTTATTCACAACTAAAACTCATGTTTACAATTTCACATCTCATAATGTCACAATCCACCATCACATATTTACATGTATCTCATAATTTAACACATGTTCAACTTTGCACTTATTCTCAATCTCAATAACAATATTATAATCTCAAAGCAACATGTTATTCCACAATTCATCACATATTCAATTTATAGACACTGTTAATGAATTATATAATACCCACGATTTCACACTCGTGTTTCAAACACGTTTAATACATTGCACTACAATTTAACACTGGTTCCTAAATAGGAAACCTACAATTTCCCTTTAACATTGCGCATCTTCACTTTTCTCAAGATAAACACCGGTCGGGTTATTGTATAATTCACAGCTCACAACACAAATAATGTTGCATCAAGTGTTAACCACACACTTATTCACAACTAAAACTCATGTTCACAATTTCACATTTCATTATGTTACAATCAACCATCTCATGTTTACATGTACCTCTCCAATTGACACATTCAACTTTGCACTGCTCAATCTCCATAACAATATTATAATGTCATTATAATAATTTATCACACCTCATAACTCATATAAACATCACACAGTAATAATATTTGCATGACACAAAACATACACACATATATATAGTAAATCAAACTACATTATTTTTAATCAAAAGAATTTCTACAACAATTAATTTAAGATTACATCAAAAGAAATTACTACTAGGCATTAACCTTACAACTTTCTTTAATTTATTATTTTAGTATTACAATATATATATATAGACACACACACACACACACACACATTACATGTTGATCATCATCATGGGAAAATATAGAATAAGATAATAATTTGTATAAAATAAACCATTAAAAAGAATACTATTTAGAGTATAATTCACGTTAATAAAAAGAACTTAATTTTTAGGGTTCACACTCAACACAAGAACACATCAATTTCACATCAATTGGTTCGTCAAACATATATAATTCACAATTATAATTATAAAGGTAGAATCAAAATTTACAGAAACACCCCAAAAATCCATGTAATTGATACTCTAAGGATTCGTACACATGTTCCCACTACTCCCCAATTGTGAATAACTCATCACTTATCTTTAAGCGGGCTCACATGTGTATTGTGACAACAATAGCGGCATCTCTAGCGGTTTCCTGAGATTCCTTATGTTTTTCCTCTGACTGCTCTGATAGGGTTTCCAAACTTTAGAAAGAAGGAGAAAGGATTAAAGCCTTCATTTCACTGTCTACGTGCGATGAGTATTTCTCTCTCCACAGATGTTATTTCACAAATCCCAACAGTGAAGATGTGCTGAAAAGAATCGCAAACTACATATCAAAATTTCAGGATAATCCAACAGTCAAAGAGTCCAGGATGGTATTTTTCTGAGATAGTTTTGGGTTTCTGCGGAAAAAGAAAAAGCTATGATGCAAAGGGTATTTCTCTCACCTCCAACATGTTTTCATAATTCCCAACGATGAGAATGTTTGGAAATGAGTTCCAAACCCGATGCTCAAATTTCACGATGATTCAACGGTGAATGAGTCCAAGATCATCGTTTTTCTGAGACAGATTTAGTGGTATGCGAAAAAAGAGAGGGTTTTGGGAGGAGGAGAAGGGAAAATGAAATTGAGAATAAGAGGAGGTGTAGAGAGTATCATCAGTTAGTCTGAAAACTGACCTAGGATGCCTCTATTTATAGTTAGGATACTCATAGCCTATTATTTACTCTATTTTTCTTTGTTTATTATTTTATAAACAAATACTTTATTTTATTTCCTATCACATGAATAAATCAAATATCTTTCCTTTTCCTTTTTCCTTCAAACCATTATTTTAATACACTTATTTCTACTTATTTTTTTTATTATAAAATATCACCAATTTCTAAAACTCTATTTTTTTTACTAAAAGAAAACCTTTTTAATTTATTTACGAAAAATGGGATGTTACATGGTACCATGTCAGTGAATATCGGACGCCTAGGAGTACATGACAAGACAGACCACACACTGGTAAGTCAGGTCACTCTCACTAGGTAAAATCATAGGGAGACCAGTTAGGGTCAAGCTATTTTGCGAGAATGCTCCAACCATGTGAGATTGACACAGGCTTAAAGGAGCACTTAAACCGTGTGTATTTACCCCCAAGGCGTAGACTCTGAAGGTATCTCTCCCTCTTGATTCAGGTTCAACCCAAAAAATATTTTAACACACAAACTCTATCTATAAACTATACAAAACACACGACTCCTCAATTGTTCTCAAAATAATTTTAACTCGTCGCACCTCAAAGTAATTAAACTCATCAAGTTCTCACAGTGAATCCCATCATAATACTAGTCGCGCATTAGCTCGTCACCCTTAAAGGATCTTATAGTTGTGTGATTGCACAGTTCATAACTCACAACTCAATGCATACAATATCTCAAAACACATGTATCTTACGATTCGACACATACTCAATTTATCACATACACCCAATCTCAATCACAATGTTATAATCACAAACCAACATGTTATCACCTCTAATGAATCATATGCACATCACACAATATATATATATATGTATATATATATATATATATATATATATATATATATATATATATATATATATATATATATATATATATATATACAAAATTTACGAATAAACTATGCAATACACATAACTACTCAATTGTTTTCAAAATCATTTTAACTCGTTGCACCTCAAAGTGATTAGAATCGTCGAGTTCTCACAATGGAGCCCATCATAAAACTCGTCGTGCATTAACTCATTGTCCTTAAAGGGTCTTATAGTTGTGTGATTGTATGGTTCATAACTCATAATTCAATGCACACAACATCTCAATACATGTGTGATCTCACAATTTAACACATACTCAACTTATCACTTACACATAGTTTATCACACTTTCATAATCCCAAGACAACATGTTATCACGCCTCATGCATCATAGACATGTTACATAGTAACAATATTAATATGTTATGTTCATATGATTAAACCCCTCAAATAATTTCACATAATCATATCAAAATTAAGGGAATCAAAATCGTAGGTAAAAAACACATAAACACCAAGAGCACTCAATTTTATCAACCAATTTGCATCAAGGCATCGATTGGTCCGTCAAACACAACAATCTTGTAAATATAGTTGTAAAGGAAGAATTACAATACAATAAACATCCCAAAATAAACCCCAGTTTGATCCTCTAAAGATCCCTACACATGTTTATTCTAACTCCAATTGTGATAAACTCATCCCTTACCTCTAAGCGGGCTCACGCGTGTAGTTCGACAACGATAGCGGCATCTTTAGTGATTCCCTAAGATTCCTCAATTTTTTCCTTTCGTTGTTCTACTAGGATTTCCAAGCGTTAGAGAGAAGGAGAAGAGATTGGAAACTTCATTTCACTGTCTCAGTGCAAGTGACATTTCTCTCTCTATAGGCATTATTTCACAAATCCCAACGATAAGAATGTGTAAAAATGAGTTCCGAAGGTGGTGTCCAAATTTAAGGACGATCCAACAATTAAAGAGGATACTTTTGGAGAGGAAGAAGGAAGAACAAATTTGGGAGGAAGAAAGGGCGTAAAGACGTATCATAATTGTAAAAGCTGACCTAATATGTTTCTATTTATAGCTAGGGTACTCTGAGTCTATTATTTACTCAATTTTCATTTATTTTATTATTTTATAAAAAATAACTTTGTTTTACTCTTTCATTAAATGAATAACCAATTAAAACATTCATTTATTATCTAAAACATCATTTTACTCTATTTATTTTCTAATATTATGAAACCCTTATTTTAATTAACAAAACCTCTTTCCTCTCATTTATTTAATTTCTAAAAACTATATTATTTTTTAAATAAAACTCTTTATTTATTTTACGAAAAAGCAAGGTATTGCAATCAACAAATAACAGGTGTGAGAGGATATGAGCTCCTCTACACACTTTGATTCCATGGATATATCCTTTGTTTTCAACTTTCTTCAAAAGAGATGATAGGCCTTCCAGGCATAAAATAAAAAGGTAAAATGACAATGGATCATCTTGTCTAAGGCCTTTCTTTGGAGTCACAGGACCAACAACATCACCATTCACCATAATGTTAAAGTCAACAGTTGTGATGCACATCTCAACCCATCCAACCCATTTTGGGATCAAAATCCAATTTTAACAAAATAGCAAGTAAATATTTCGAGTCCATTTTGGGATCAATCTTCAAGGAAATTTCACCAAACTTTCCTTTGGTCTTGCACTTCATATGATAAACAATTTCCATGGCAACCAGAACATTATCTAATATGGATCAATCCTCAATAAATGTCGATTGCTCTTAAGATGTGCATTTTATCAAAAGAGACTTTAGTCTATTAGCAAGAACCTTGGAAACAATTTTATACAAAACATTGGACAGAGAAATGGGTCTAAAGTCAAGCATGGATGATGGGTTATCAATTTTTGGAATTAAAACAATATATCAGTGTTGTTTAAATTCTGAGGAAACACACCTTGATTGAGCCACATAGTTGCTGCATTAAAATATCATCGCCTAGAACATCCTAGATTTTTTTTATAAAAAGTTGTGTTAAGGCCATCTGATCCTGGGGACTTATCACCGTGCATTTGGAAGAAAGCATTTTTTAATTCCTCAATTTGAAATGGCGCCAAAATGGACGTGTTGCCTCCATCAACAAGTCTCGTTTGAAGGTGGATGATAGTAGCCTTTATGTCAATATCACCTTCAAACTAAAGTGTAGTAAAATAACGGTTGGCAACACCCCAAAAAGCTTCATGGGAGTGAACAGAGGCCCCTGCATCATGTTCAAAAAGATTAGTAATCTAATTCCATTTCTTTCTTGCATTTGCAAATGCATGAAAGAAACTTGTGTTGGCATCTCCATCACTCAACCAATAGATTTTCGCCCTTTGCTTCCAAAAGTGCTCTTCTTGATGAAGCAAAGAGTTTAAGTGGTTATTTAATTCCATATATTGAGCAACTGAGAGGATCTTCAAGTTGTCTACAAGCCTCCATATCTAATTTGCACTTGTTAATGTCTGATACGAATAACTACTCTATTCTACTGCTACAGCTAAGGAACTAAGGAAAGCTAATTGAGGTAATTGTTCTCATTCCTTTATTCATTCCACTGCTTGATATACTTATACTAATTGTTCTAACAGAATTGGAAATGGTTATAACAGAATGATGTTGTATAACTAACTAGTGGAATGTTGTAACTAACTAAAGTGGAGGGTCTGCAACCACTTAGTGCCTGCTGAATTGCTATCAATGTCCCATATGAAACAAAAGTGTATCTGTCTTCCCCAATTGTCAAGCTTGTCTACACATGTATGGAGTTTGGAGATGATAGCTTGACTGGTTGAAATGGTTAAAGCTTCATTGACAACATGAGAAAGCTCTTCCTCTTCCAACCAAGAGTTTTCAAAATGAAACCTCTTAGCTTTACGAGTTTGATAATGTTGGCTCAGCTTCAATAGAATAGGGAAATGATCTAACCTACAAGAGATAAGGTTAGATAAACAACAATTTGGGAAAGTATCAGCTTGAAGTTGCCAAAGCTCAGTCAAGCTTTTCCAGGATTTCAATGGGTGAACCCTTGCTTTTTACCCATGTATAAGAATAGCCCTCCAAGGTAAATATCATTCAAACCAAAATCAAACACTACTTCTCTGAAACCTGTTATGAGATAATTCGGGTGAGAGTTTTGACCCTTCTTTTCATCATAGGAGAGGATGTTATTAAAGTCTTCCATGGTACACCATAGGAGAGAGATGGCATTGGAAAGGGTTCTCAGGAGATCCCATGACTCTTTTCTACCATCTCTGTTAGGAAAACCATAATATCCAGTGAATCACCAAATAGGGCTACCAGCAATTGAGAACCTAACATTTATGAAATTTCTCAAGAAGTTTATAAGCAAACAGTCAAGAGGCTCCTTCCAAAGCAAGGCTAAACCACCACTTCTTCCAGAACAATTAATGGAAAAACACCAATCATAATTCAAAGATAATTTTTTTCTTCAATGCGACTGGAAAGTACAAGAGTTTTGAAAAGGAAAATAACAACGGGACGATAAGACCGAACAAGGTCCCGAAAAGAGAGAATTACCTGGGGGTTGCCTAGACCCCGACAATTCCATGCTAACAGACTCATGGCTTTTGGTAGGCCTGGCTGCCAAGCTCTGTCAATAAAAAATGCTTCGAGGTTGCGGTTATTGTTGGTGAAGTGTGGCTGGCAATGGTGGAACTCTGACCGAAGCTGGTGGTGCCAGTTTCCTTCCCTGTCATGCTTTCTCTTTTTGTCCGTCACAATCAGGTCGGTATCCATGTTGTCGCCATTGATTTGTTGAATCTCATCATTGTCATTAATGGGGACATTATTTCCTGATTTAGCTAATTGAGGGAATAAAAGGCATGGATTTTTAGAAACCAACAAAAGCAAATCATTCCTTTTTTGGTCCTCCTCTATGATTGCCCCATGATTATTATGGTTTGTTATGTTCTTAACATTCTTTGTTGAGCTATCAAGACTGAAGTTGTAAGGCACATGACCATGGTTTATGGTGGCTCCTTCCTCGCATAGCCACTTCAAGCCGTCAAGACCACCAGAGTTTCTGGTATCCGCCCAAATATCTAGACCCCATGCTCGAAAACCATCATCTAGTTGCATGGGAAAAAGTTTCTTGCAGCTGTCATCATTATGGCCAAGAAGACCACAATAGTAGCAGAAGGCTTCAAGCCTTTCATATTTGAATTTGACTTCCCTAGCTCTCCACCTAGGCTTAAGGATCGTCTTGGTACGCTACAAAGGCTTCCTGAAATCTAGTATAACACGAACACGCATGCAGGGCCACCAGAAATTTGACTTACTCTTGTCATCATACTCCAAAATTTCACCCAGGGAATTAGCAATGCTTTGACCCACCAACGATGAGGAATAGCCTATCGGTAGATCATGGATTTGGATCCAAAAAGGTGCCTTATAGAGAGGGATTTCGTTAGGGATCTCTCTCTCTAATGATGCTAAGAAGGAGATGTTTGTCGAAGGACCAAAGGCACTTTTTACTACTTTCTACATATTCATTAGGTGAAAGAATTCACAAAGGAAGATTTCAATGTCAACCTCACGAATGGAAACTCCCCCCAAAGGTTGCAAGACTTAAGCCATCCTCTCCTTCATAATGGAGACGCATATGGCTCTTTCTGTGAGGAACTTCCCAACTAGATAAAAGGAAAGGTTAGGGTTGTCATCATGTTATTACTCGACAGGAATTATCATCTCTTCATCATTGGCTTCCAAAGACAGGTCTCCTATGTTGACAGTCTCCAAAGCGTGGTAGGAGGAAAAGAGAAAAGTATTATAGTGAAAAAGCAAGAACGTCTCACATGCAGCAGTGGAACCCTAGCATGGACAGAACATCTCATGAAGAGAAAAAAGTTTACTTCTATGATAATTCTATGACTCTTTTTATCTTTCATATTCTTTCTCGTATTTTTGTCTATTTTTCTCTTGTTACCACTCCGTGCAACTCAAGTGTGTATCATTTTTCATTTTCTATTTTACTTTAGTAAGATTACTTGTTTCAGCACAAATGAGGCCCTCTAGTTTCATTCTTACTATCATATGCAACCTTTTAAAAATTATGGCACAACTAGTTTCATTCCTACTATTATATCAATTTATCTAGTTTCATTCTTACTATTATATCAACCATGGCACAACTAGTCATATAAAAAATTGATATCTTTCAAAATAATTGTTATTTTGATCCTTAGATCATTTCAGTGGAACGATTCACTATGTACAACCAAACATGAGTCTGAAATCAAAACCTTCAATCCAATGCACACCCCAACTCATAATGTACCAATGAATTGCTTTCTATAAGAAACTTAAACTACTACAAACAAATTCGTATAGCTCTCACTGAAACACATCTTCACATTCCAAGATGATAGAAAATTGAATGGTTAATTGGTTCCCCTAAAAAATAATTTGAATGCCAACCAAGTTCAAAATTGTTTGATAGCTTGAAAACTCTCAGACAATGGCATTGGCAGCACTTGCAATTCTGGGCCACAGATCAGCACACTCCTTGCTAATAGGCCCAGTTAAGGCAGAACCTATAAAAAACACACAAATAACAATCTCAGATTTTAAAACAAAAACAGATCATTTTTAAAACTGCAGAAGAGTGCAAACCAAAAAACACATATGCAGGCTCTGAAGGCCACTGAAGAAAATTCTTTTGATATCAATCATTACAATTATGCAAAAAAATACACAAAAAAAAAACACCATAAAGATCTAGAAATCTGTTACACATGTCAAATGCAAAATATCAACACAATTTGAGAAATGTATTTCATACCTTTCATTTCTCCCTGAGTTTACGATAACACTTGCATTATCTGCAAAAGAGAATCAAGTTGAATTGAATCAGATGCATATAATGGGCCAATCTTAGAGCTTAGTAGTTCACCCAAAACCAAATTTTCTGAACTTCCTCATGAATCCTATTTTTCAGATTTAGTGAAGCGTACTACTTCATGTGTTTAGTATATTCAACCAAAACATGAGTTCATTAATGAATTTTATACATCTGGATCAGCCAGGTGCATTAATATCTTAGGTTAAGTGGGGTTGCATACCACTTCATAATGATAAATATGTCACATTAGACCAACTACTGGGTGCCATGGAATAAGAATTCTTACAGCACCTGTTTCTAATCAAGAGGCAGTTATTTCAAAGTTTGAACCTCATCTCAAAGATTTAATAAACCAATCTACATTATATCTGGTAGCCACCATGACATGTTCATAATCTTCACAGGATCTTTTATTTTATGTTGTTACAGAACCAAATATCTAGGTTGCCTGTTCCATGGACCATTTTTGGATTCTTGCTTAAAAACTTCTAGAAAGTGAAAGTATCTTTGTTACCGATTCAAATACAAATGCAAAAACATTAAAACACAAAAGCGGACAGGCATGGAAGCTGAAGGAAAGCACTAATACAAGTGCAATCAGAAAATCACTGCCAGGGAATATATGCATAGAATAAAGCATAGGCCAGATGGGTGAACAATAAATGGAGTAAAATACCATTTTTTCCTGTCAGCCACTATTTAAAAACACTCATTGGTTTGCTGTCATCATTTAATTATAAAAAATAACTCAAACAAACAAAAACAAAAAAAGGAACCTAACCACAATTTGGGTTAGGGTTGAATAAAGGAGGCTCAGATTCGCCTTTTCTCAGACAGGAGAGGAAGAGCCATGTGCACAGGCTGCATCAACAGCATCTGTGCAAAAGACCACAAGGTAATTTCACAGATACTGAGCCACCTTGCCAGGACACAGCTCTTCACTCATATCTGATCCAACTACTGAAAACATCATCATTGCCTTGTTATACCCAGAAGAAGAAGAAGAAACAGAAAGAAGAAGCAGAATGCAAAGAAGGTGAGGTATGTTTGTTTTGTGTGTGTATGGAGAGCAGTTTGGCAAATTCAATTATAATGATCATTGGCTTACACAGCAACTCAGAGAGGGCAACAGCTCTCAAGACAACCTTATCTCTCTAAGTGTGGAGCCTCATACTTAAACTAATGACTAATGAGTGTAACCCCAATTTCAGGGTTTCAGAGTGAGGCTCAGAAACGCCTTTACTCAGGCAAGAGACAGAAGAGAAGAGCCTCACCATAGCTGCATCATCAGCATCTGTATAAAGGACCATGCTGGTCTTGACAAACAGAAACTGCATTACCTAGCCAGGACTAAGGCTCTTACTCAATGTCCATTATCTGATCTAAACGCTGAAAACATCATCACTGCCTCCTTTCTGTGTACTATCCAGGACAAAAACAAAGTGGGTCAAACATAATCTTCTACTGATTTTATAACTGGAGAAAAAAAAACTGGCATGCAATACAAGTCTTGCAAAATGACACACCAGAGCGAAGTCTCCTCAGAATTTTCTGTCCAAAACAACCAACAGAATGGCTAACTTATCAGTTTCCACAATTGGAGCTTGCTCATGTGGCTGGCAACTGTAGTACCAGTTCTTATGTAAGAAATGGTTTCTTACAGGGTTTTTCTATTTTGATTTGGCTTTTAAAATTATAGCTTCACAAATGATTATTCAAACAAAGAAATTTACAGAGACATAAATTGAAATCATTCCAAATTTCCAATTCCCTTGCCTTTTGAATTTTACAAATTTTGAAATACCCTATCAAAACTTGCTAAAAGATTTCAATTGGTAGAGAGAAATTGCTGATTGACAGAATCATAGCATGCAATCAAATTATTGGATAACATTAAAAATTGAGGTAATGGACCCTATACTAGTAGAGCCCCAATGGAGCAGATGTAAGCATGACAAAAAGACCACATCTGCAACGATGGACTCAGTTAATTTTCCAGACCTGTAACTGTATCCACTGTGGTTTGTTGAAGAGGATACTTGAACTTGACTAATGTCTGGAGACAGTAATGATCCAAATGTGTAAAGTATGACTTGTATTGGGAAATATGTGAACATATGAACTAAGCATATAGGATATCAAAATTAAAACATTTGCAAACTGACAAAATCCTTGAAAACAATTTGTTTTGTTTTTGTATAACATACTATACAAAGAACTAAATAGAAATCAGGACATAAATGGAGCAGATGTGAGCATGGAGAAAACCATCACATCTGTAACAATGGGCACATTAATTTTCCAGACTCGTAACTGTATCAACCATTTTATGTTGAGGAGGATACCTGACTAATGTCTGGAGACAAACTATCTTATAAAGAACTTGAAACTTTAAAGTTAAGAACAAGTGGAAAACCACAAAATCCTTTCCTCGTATATTATATCTCTTCAGACATTCCATTTTCCCAAATGAACAGAACTTTCATAATCAAAATCAAGATATAGGAGAAAAACAAAAGAGCCCCAACATTGACTGGGATGATAAACAAAAGTAACCACCCAGTAAGGGTAAGAATGGGCAAAATGGTGTATCTAATCTTGAGAAGTGCAGAGAAACCTTCAAAAACAAAATCTCCACACTACATTACCAGTAATCAGTGTTATCAATGGCGTATGGTGGAACATGGCGGAAGGCTAAAATTCCACCATATAAACATGCCCTAGAACCTCCCTTCACAAATTGCCTATGGCAGTTGGCAAACAATCTGCCATGGCACTTAACAACACTGCCAGTAATTTTTGCTGAAATAAACTATGCTCAGTTACCTTTCAATAGCAAATATCAACAGGGAAAGAAAACACAGCTGACTGAAGACAATAAACAAAAAAAAAATATTAGATGAAGAAACAATGTATCGAATAGCGAAAAGTAAGATCCCATGAGAGATCCAACTCGATATATTCGATAGCATGCATTTATCTAGCTGGTTATACGCTAGCATCAAATCACCAAACGCAATTTATCCTCATGAATAATAGGATATGCACTGCTCAACCAGCAACATTTCAATCCTCCCAATTCAGGAAGAAAATGCATTTTCCAGAACAAAGTACGAAACAACACATTTGTGAATAAAAACACTAGAAGTATGAATTGTAAAGTTTCACTAAAATGCAAGCATGTTCTTTTCTAATAAAATTAACATATTGAGAGAGAGAATTACCTTCAAAGTACATGTAGGCACCATCCTTTCTTCTCCACGGGTTACGCTGTCTCACAATAACTGCTGGCAATACCTTCTTCCTAAGATTGGGCTTCCCCTTTTTCACAGTAGCCATGACCAAGTCACCAACACAAGCATATGGCAATCTGTTGAGGCGACCCTTGATTCCTTTCACCGATATGATGTAAAGATTCTTGGCCCCAGTGTTGTCGCACAGTTCACCACAGCTGCCACTGGCAAACCCAGTGACATCCTGAACTTGTTACCAGCAGAACCACCACGTCCTGAGACACAAACTCAACGCAAACTATTAACATTTTTCTATAACCATTAACCAAGTGACCCACAGGAAAAAAAATGTTGCAAAATTCAGCAAAGTGAAATTTTATGGAGAAAAAAAAATATACATGTGACTCCAACCAACTTCAAATCATGCACTATTCAGATTGTGAAAAATTCAACCAAATGGGGGGGGGTGGGGGGGGGAAGGTATGATTTTTCCTCTTTATTTTGTTAACTTATAATTACCCACTACCTATACAATTCCAAAAGAAAATGGGGTGAAGCCAGAAGATCTACAATGTTAACAGAACAAAATTATGGTAAAATCCATGTCAAACCAATCTCATTTCACGCAATAGATTAAAAACAAAGGACCCAAAAGCAAAGAAAAAGAATTGGTTTCGATTCTTTTTTTTTATTTGTTTAATTATTGCGAGCTACAAAATCAGTGAATCTGGGTTATCAGAAAGCAAAAGTGCAAAACAGAGAAATTGAGAATGCAAAATTCATGCACTAGAAAGTAACAGAGAAAACGAGAGTGCAATTGTAACGCGTGAGCATGGAATTAAACTGACCTCGCTTCGACATTTTGTGGTGCTGGGGTAACAAGAAATGGAATTAGGGTTTTGTTGGCAAAATTTATAATGGGCAGGGTTGGATTAGGGTTTTGGAAAGAAGTTAGGACACAAGCGGCGCTGCAATTCAGACTAGGGTATGGTGTGCAGAGTCACTGTAAGAAAATATTTGTTTGTTCTTTAATTATTTAATTATTAGACTTTTTTAATTAATTTATAATTATTTTAAAAAAATAATTATATTATATATATTAATTAATTATATTATTATTTTAAATTATTTATTTATTTATTTATTTATATTTGAACAGAATAATTAAATAAGAGAAAAAATAATTAAAAATAAATAAATTTTTAAAAATAATCTTATAATTAAAAACAAAGAAAATAAAAAATAATTATTCATTTAGATTTTTAAATAATTACAATTAGTGTTACAAAAATCGACTTAAACACTAATCCAAATAAGATAATGAGTAGATAGTGACTCAATAATTTCATATATATTAAAAAAAAATTATGATTCTTATCTTTTTAAAAATGATTTTTTTAATCTCTAGTTTATATTTTAAATTAAAAAATCACTTTTAAATTATTAAAAAGATAAAAATTATAAAATTATAGGAATCAAATGAGTAATTTAATCTTTAAAAAAATTAAATTAAAAACTTCTTTCTTTTTGTTTTAGACCAGTGTAAATTAAAGGATATTTGTGTTTTTATTTTATTTTTAAATGTAAATAATTTAAAACCATAATTTCTCTTTCCCACAAAATCCATTTGCATGCATAAAGGTATTGGATCTGGGTTTATCTTCTAAAAGCTTCAACATCCACTAGCATAGCGCACTAATTGAACTTGTCATTGAACTTCTACTGCATCCCTTTTCTCAGCTTTGGGTGCAAAATATAACTTCAATTCCATGTAATTAAATTTCATTACACAGAGGGATATTAAGTTGGTCATTGATCTCATACAAGATTCAAGTTATAAGCTTCTCTCCATGCAGGAGATACATATAGCAGTCTAAATCAATAAGTGTTGGGCTTTTGCCATGACCGTGGACAAGCCATCAACAATCAAGAGGAGAGACAGTTGAGGTTTGTGAGGCTTTCAATATGGACGGGGGCTTGAAGATTCACAACAGGCAACAGCTACAATACTCATTAAAGGGACCACCATTGTTGCCTACTTGCTGAAATCAAGTTATCCAATGCAATGCAGACGGAAGATGACACAGATCGTGGAGAGAGAAAAGAGGATTTTAAATTAATTTTTATTTTTAGAAAAGAGTAGTAAATCACAAAAAACACCCTTTGTTTAAAAGCACTCTATAAATACATAAGTCTTAATCAGAGATCCTAATCATAGTCATCTAATTAGATGCTACGTGGGTCAGGAACTTTTCAGAAAATTGGAACTACCATATTTGGCCAACAGAAATTTAAAGATATAACATCTCCAATGTGCTTCAATTGCTACCTTCAAATAGTTATTCATCAGATTAAGAACTAATCACAGTATCTTCTTATTAACAAATATAACAAAACCAATCACAATGCCTAGGATTTACCAAATTTTCTTCATCAGAAGCTTTTACATTCAACCCCTTTCAGCAAAAAGAAGGGAGAGAAGATGCTTACAAGAATCGAGAGAAATGGACAAGCAGAGCTAGTTCTCCTAGATAAGGTTACCTTGGACTGTATGACAAATAACAACCATAAACAATGGAATGAAAATTGAAAACTTGATTCATGTATTCACCTAAATCTTCTCATCAACTCATTCAACATACCAAAGGATTATGCCTGCTAATAACCTCAACTTTTTTCTTCTGTTGTCACAGCTCCTGTGTACTATTCTATGAAGCACGGACACTCCAGCTCCTTGCCGTGTCCGGTGTCCGACACGCGTCCGTGTCAGTGTCTGACACCGACACGACACCCGTACTACGTTCTATATTTTGGACATTATAGGTGTCCACGTGTCCGTGTCCGTGTCGTGTCCGGTGTCCGTGTCGGTGTCGGTGCTTCATAGGTACTATTAGGCCGAAGAGTAGGACTCTGTGTATGAATAATCGCCACGGCGATGGAGAAAGACTGTAGTGCAGACAAGGATGGTTGAAAATCAATAAAATATAAACCATCATGAACATTCACCATCCTCAAGGTGGGGCTGAAATTGCTTGAACCCTGAAATTAGAGGGTGATATGATCACCTCATTGCATTGAAAAACAATTGCCATTTGTTAACCAAACACACACTACATATAAGATTATAGATGCATGTAGTCAAATTTTATATAAACCAGCTTGGATCTGAGAAGGAAAATAAACAACAGAAGATTTTCAAGTGTCACAAACAGATTATGGATTTATTACATTCTAGTTTTGGTGACCGCCAGTCAAATAGAGTAATGAACAAACATAGTGATTTTCCTATCAATTCATACAATACATTTCCCTACAATTTTTTTGGAGAAACGCAAACCAAGAAAAGGAAATACACATATTGCAAAACCAAATTCTTAAAGTTTCCACTAACACTTTCAGTTCAAAGAGTATATAGGGAAAACTAACCACAAAAATATGGGACATTAACATACCTGAGTAACTAAATCAACCGACTTGCACTCTCCTTGTGTATCTGCATGAGACAGAATCTCCTCATTGATAGTTCTTCTCTGAAGTACTGTTAAGGGACATCCCTCATCCCAACCACCACAGTCACAGCAACCCCCAGATTTCCATCTATCTACAAGACTAGATGGACCACCGTGAGTGGTTCTAGGTCCACCATGAAGACCTGCTGGAACGAGAATGCTTATGCTACTTGAGCAATCCCCGGTATTTTGGTTACAACTTTCAGATTGCAATGTAGTATGATTCACACCAGATTTGTTGAGAAATTTCAAACCCCAGCCTCCTACTTTATCCAAGCTGTGAGAGAGAAGATGGTCTTTGACCAAAATAGCAGCCAACTCAAAATTTGTGGGAACATTAGTTTCTATTAAATTAGTCCCATCTAGCCCACATGATTGTTTATCCAATGGACAACTTTCTCTTATGGCCTTTGATCTACTGAACTTTGAGAGTGTTCTGTGTATAGGCGATGGACTAGATCTTGATGCTTTCTTAGCCATGCCCTTGTTCTTCATGTGAGAATGCCTTGAAGTGTACATTTCTTTATCATAAAATTTATCATTACCGAATAATATAAACCGTGTTTCCATTACTCTACAATTGTCAGGGGAGAGGGTGTAACATGTTGATACATTCATCTTACCAACAAGTTGCAAATCTCGGTCAGGAATCTCACGTCCCTTGTTCAAATGAAACAGGTACACATAGTCCAAATCTGCATAATGTGTTGTGTCTGCCTTGCTCAATTTGGCTACATAGACCTCCTTCTGATCATCTGCAGAAAAAACAAAATGAGGAACACCTTGCTTCCAAGTGCACTGGAGCATTCCTTGAGACACAGAAATGGAACCATACTTATGACTTTGCACCATTGGTTTTTCCATTTCTAGTTTATATGACGAACTTGGAGAGTCCATAAAATCATAGCATATCATGTTTTTAGCATCAGTGAAGTTCATGCTGTTCAAATTGTCATCTCTTTCGGAAACACCAACCTGCTGAAGCAAAGGACTATTCAATATATTTATCATACTCTTAGTCCCCATTACTGTGCCTAAAGTCCAATTATCAGAAGCATTAGTACTTACAACTAGATTCTCAGTTATGGAAGCTACAGAATGTCCCAAGACTAACTCACTAGAATCACATTCTGCTTCACCAATAAATTTATCTGTATTCAAGCTTTTTTCTGAAGTCCACAAGTTGTTGGCTTCTAAGCTCACAGATTTGTTGTGTTGGGAAGCTTTCAATGCACTATTGTGTACAGATTCGAGGCAGTGACGAAGATACATCTCATCTGCACTTGCCATAAGCTTTGGAATCTTGTAGTGTCCATGAACAAGTAGGAAGAACAAATATTTTGGGAAAACATTACTATTTTGTGATTGAATAATGTTTACAAACGTGGCCTGGTGAGAAATTCCACCTTTAGCTAACTTTTTTAACTGAGATGCTTCAGATAATGAATCCTTTTTCCTTTGACCCCTTTTTTGAACCCGACATTGTGTATGTTCCATCTTCTTCCTCTATCAAACTACCGTGCCTTAATGGCAGGAACACTTTTTCACAGTAATCTTCCTTCAACCAGAAACTAAGCAATATAAGTAAGCATCCTGAAAAGGAGGGAAAAAATAAATAAAAGGGCAACAAAGCAAAAGAAAAAAAAGTGTGCAAAACAAAAAATTCAAAAACAGCAGTTTTGCTTCAATGCTATACTATAGGACTCTAACTAAATTATAGTCTTGTACTGTTCCACAACTCATGGCAATATGACACACAACTTTAACACGTTTAAAATAAAATATAAAAGAAGCAGTGAAATTTGCATTCCATATATACATGTATATGGTCAAGAAAAAGGAAAAGAACTGGCAGAGTAAATTGCTTACATATGTTTTATAAATTATTTTAGAAAAATTCTAAGGTTACCAAACTCAGAACATTTGTACTTCTCTGCTTTAATTTAATCGATACTATGTGTTTTTATACCAAAAACAGCACCAATGTCCAATTATCTGGCACCTTACTATCTTAAGTCCAGAAAAGAAAGGTCAATCAACATTCTCAAACAGAAATCAACTGAAACAAACAGTAGCCAGGAAAGTGCTCAATCAACAAAGAAAGGCATTCAACAATATAAAGATGAGAAAAAAAAATTGAACTATATATTAAAAACAAACTATATATACTATATAAGAAGAACCAACCTCAAACAAAAGCACAGAAACCAGCAACAAGCTAAAGAGAAGTAGTGTTGATTCTCACACACAAACACTGTTCAAAATTGAATGAGGAGTGCTAATGAACCTAATTGAGAAAGAGGGGATGGAGGGGGAAAAAAGGGGCTGAACTGAAGAAGACCAAGTTAGCAAATGGTGGGAAAGTGGGAAACAAAATATCAACACAAACAAAAGATGTAAATCATGTAATGATTATAATATTATTTATAATATAGTTTTATAATCTTTCAAGAAAAAATGTAACTGTATTAGAAGTGGACATATTGGAGATAGAGTTGGAGGGGGGAAAAAACTAACTAAACTAAGTAACCAACCAAGCTAAGGTAGTGGCATAACATAACATAATGGGAGGTACGAACATGGGTTTCGTAAGCCACGTTCTTGGTTGAAAATTTGTACACTCTTGTGTCTTGATTAGAGGAGGAAAGAGAGGGATAGATTGCAGACTCCTGAAAATCAGGGTTCTTTGCTAAGACCCATTTCTTTGTTGTTACATATGCCAAGGCAAGCAAGTGATGCCACAGTGCTCAAAAACCCATTCCCAAATAGGATAAATAAATTCAGGGGAGACTAGAGGTACTTAATTTACATTACATTATATATATTGTACACTGCACAATACTTGTAAATATAAATGAAAGACATGAAAAAACATAAAGAAAAATACTCTAGAAAAATGTTTAATCAGTAAAAAATATTTTATTGATGATAAAAATAAGTTTAAAAGTATAAAAATATGTGCCATTGAAATTATTCTTATAAAAAATGAAAAATCAGTTCAATTAATGTAGTATATTATTTCGATGATGATTTATAGGTATCTGATTATGTTTAATGTTTTTGGAAAAAATACGTGTTAAAAAAGAAATTAATCAAAATAAAGTTTTTTAGTCGAGTATAGTTAATTAAAAAAATAATAAGAATGGTACCTACAGAAATTATCCCAATTCAAATTTATCATATAAAGGTGCATGCCTTTAAAAAAATCATATGAAGGTGCATAATTTTTATTATACTTAAGTTTACCTTATTTTGTTACACTTTAATTCTACCACATTTATTAAGATGGTGTATCATTTGGATGTTTACAAATTGCGAGACACGGTTTTCTTATTGAGTAAGGTTTATTTTTTTTCCCATAATGATAACGATTAACGATATTTACACGTACCAAGAACACTTCAATTTTACTCATTTATAATTAGCTAAGGAATTAGTAATTTATATACGGATATAGTGTATATAACCATTCGTGCATAATCTGTCATATAAAATGCGTTATAATGATGTTTAATGGGATACGGAAATAGTGTCTATACATAATACAACTTTGCCTTTATATATATATATATATATATAGAGAGAGAGAGAGAGAGAGAGAGAGAGAGAAAAGGAATTAGCTAAGGATATAGTGTATGTAACCACTCTTAATAATTAAATATTGTAAGGTATAACCGAAGAACCGAATTAAAACAAAAAATATATTATAATGTATATAATCGCTCTTAATAATTTAAGGCCACTTTTATCATAACAACATTCAAAATTATATACTAAGAATGATTTTTAATGGTTTTTCTATTAAACTTTTAACTAATAATATATCAAACGGATTTCATTACAATTTTATTTTTAGCTAATTACTTGAATTAATTATTTATTATAAGTTCTTTCTAAATTAATTAGTTATATATACATAAAAATATCTTTTGATTATATTTGATAGTGTAAAATTAATCAACCATCTTTGTAAATTTTTTATACATAACCATCTTTGTAATTTAACAAATAATTAGTTAAAAGTAATTATTAGTTAATGATCAAATTAATTTGAAAATTATGAAATTTGTGAGTTTAAAGTTGGTGTACATTACTCAATGAATTTTACCAAAAATAAAAATAAAGATTACCCAGTGAATAAATGTGCTGGTGACCATGATGGCTACGTGACTCCACTAGAGGCCAAAGCAGGTGCCACTTGCAGACTTTCAGACTTTAAACTGATACCATTGCTTTCCCCCCAATTTAATGCATAGACATCATGATTCATGAATTGATTGAACTTCTAATTTTAATGGACATGGGAAAAGGAGAGAGAGAATGAGATTAACTTGGCAATTGTTCAGATTCTGAGGAACATATATCCCTTTGGGGAACCTATTTGACCCAAGTTTGACCCCAGCAGTTGCAGTTTCACTTCTTGTACGTATGACACATTCTTATTCTTCTTTCCCTTGCAGGTGGAGGCTAGGTAATATAGTAATTGCTGGATTCATAAATTACAGTCATAAATAGATTATGAAATTATAAATGTATTACTGTAATAGTTCCATACCATCAACGTAAAGATTTTTATACTACTGCCAACTTATTAAAGTCATCATTATTATTGATAAGAATTTTAAAATAATTATTATAAAAATTATTATATTTTTCACATACAATAGTTTATGATCTGATAAAATACAAAAATTATTTTTCCCTATCATACTATTTTATTCAATAAGTTATTTGGTAGGAATTTGAATTGTTTCTAATATTTTTTTTCCATCAAATACTAATAATAATGTTTAAAATAAATTTATAGTGTGAAATAATCAATTAATTTTTCATAATAAAAATACAATACTAGTAATAAATAGTTACTTCAATTTTTCGCGATATCATCATAATTTTGTGGATATAATTAATTTCTGCGTATCATCTAAACATATTTGTTTGTTTTTTTAATCAGCATCCGAACACAGGTATAATAATCAGTGATTATATGAGTGTAAAAGTATATTCCAATTAAATTCACAGTTGATAGGGACACAGACAACTATTTAATGTTAGTACTTTAACTCTTATTTTCCCCTAGGCAAAACCGAGAAGTAGAATAGGGATTAGGAGAAGGGTGAAAGGGTTTCAAGTGTTGCATGTGAATGAAACTTCCCTATCTATAAATTGAAATTACTTTAGCTCGATTTGATTATTATTTTGTCCAAGGGCCCCCCAACGAAGGACATGAAGTTGAATTATGAAAGCTGAGACAGCGAAAGACCTAACAATTGATCAGTGCATTGTTGACAAGGCCTATTCAACATGGATAAAGATGTATGGAAACTCCAGGTTATTTGACACAGAAAAAGAGATAAAAAAAAAATAAGCATAACAGAGAATATGATTGAGAAGAGAGAAAAAAAAAGTGAAATAAGTGTTTGTAATACATGAATGTCTATATATTATTATCATATTTAACATTGTGAGTGGAAAATAAATGTTACTTCACATTTTTTAACATTCTTTTGAATACATACTTATTTGTTGAATGAAACTTATAAAAAAATACAAAATTTTAATTCTAACTCACATTATATTTAATGAATCTTTTTATAATTTTTTAATTTTTTAATAAATTTTAATCAATAAAATAATGGATTACAGTGTATTTGTATTACTTCTCTTATTACAAAATATTTAAATATAGTAATAAAGTAATTTACATGTAATTTTAAAAAATCGTCAGTCAAATTTTAGTGACAAAAATTATCAATAATAATAAAAATTTTGTTAATAATACTTTAATTTCTTATAGTAATCGATGAGAAAACATATAACCACATCAAAAGCCAAAAACAACAAGAAAAAAATAAAAGGAAATAATATGAACAAGTAAGCACATTGAGAAAAGCATTAATAAATTATCTATCTATTTATATTTATATCTTAATTGTGAAATAAAATCTCTTCCTCAAATCAATCACAGAAAATTAATTCTCATAATTAATTGTTTCCATCGCTAATAAGTCAAAGATTTTCGATCACCAACACATGGCAATGAAATAGTTTGAGCTTCCAGAATTTTGATTTGGTTTATATTTTTCCTCCATTCGATTTCATGCATGCATACAGTTTCCTTTCAAAAATAAGTTCCATGTTATAAGTCAAACACGTGTTTTGCAAATCACGAAAAAGTTCCTAGCATTTATCTCAACCCAAATTAAATAGTGGCCAAACTTAATATGCTTAATTTCAACCCCTGGAATGCTTCTATATGAGCAAATTATTAATTTCAGGTGATATTTCTTACAAGCAAACCTTTTAAAATAATTTTTCAGTGGATTAAATATCAATCAATAATTATTATTATATTTTTAAGATATTTTAGAGAAAAAAAATTGTTCTAAAATATTTTATTTAAAAAAATTAATGTTGCATTAAATATTTTTTTAAGGCTATCCTTAATAAATACATAGTTGAAGTAGGGTATAAAAGAATAAATGAGTTATTAATTAGAGAAATAAATGATATATTAGGAAGTTACCCAATATTTTTTTAATTCAATAAGTTAACTACATTCCTTAATACATGTGTCAAAACCTTAAACATCATATAATCTAAAAGGAAGAGTATCCTTTAGTATCATCAATCACAATAAAAGATATGATAATTATCATATGTAGATTGCAAATTCTTTTTAGATGGGATTGTGATAAGATTGCTATGTGATGAGTTGAGTCAATTATTTAGTAGATAATCCATTGAGAGGTTTCTATCTACTATTAAGGGATTGAGTTAATTAAGTTTTTAGTCCTCAAATTATGGAATTTTGAATTTTTGGTCCTTTAATTATTATTTTTTTAAAATTTAATTTGGTCCCTAAAGAATTTTCCGTTATTATAAATAGTCCATGATGTTAATGTCCTCTATTAAGTGATGAGTGTCATGAAACAAGGTAGCCTAAATGTCATGTGTATGTCACATACATGTCATGTAAGTTTTATTATATTTAGGTAAATAATTAGTAAATTATGTTATTAAAATGCAAAAGGAAAAGAGAAGAACCATTGTTGAACTCTAATGCTTCAAGCACCCATGAACGTATAACAGCCACTTATGAGGAGATTTGCAACGCGGAACAACAATTCATCCTCCTCATCTATGGTAGTATTCATGGTCACTTAAGTAAACAACTAAACACTTAACATAGATTATTAACGGTAGAAACTATTTATAATAACGAAAAACTCTTTAGGGGCTAATTTTTTTATAAAAATAGTTTAGGGACCCAAAATTCAAAATCCACATATTTTGAGAACTAAAAACTTAATTAACTCTAAGGGATTATAAATTTGTTATCCCATTAAGCAAATTTATTCTCTCTCAAACACACATCCTCTTAAACAATTCCCTAGAAAGTGGGCATAAATTCTCTCTCTAGTAATTTAAGGGTTTCTCCCACCAAACATCTCTCATGTAGATCAATGCAAATCTAGGTTAGTGTTCTATAACCTCTTAAGTTTTATCGCTATATATATACTCACATGCTATAATTTGTGTCTATGTGCATTCTTTTATAATTTTCCTTCAATTGATGATATCCAAGCATATAGATACATTTTATATTTGTTTATTTGTGTGAACCCTCTTTTCATGAAATTAAAATGAGTGATTCTATTGATTTAAATATTTAATCATGCCCCTTTTCTCTTTGAATTTTTATGTTAGAAAACATACATTTATATTTTATGCGTGAAATTCAAAATTGCCTGAGGGGTTCTGTTCATGGTTATAATTGGAGTATCATATAAAAAAATTGTATAATTTTGTGAATGAATTTAAGAGAATTGAGAAATTTTATTTTCTTGTGAAATTTGTAGAGTCCAAAAATTTTCGAATCCAATTACTCTCATATGGATACTTGTTTTTCAAAATTAGTTTAGGGCTTTTATAGATCCTATGATTCCAAATAAAACCCCATTGACAAACACAAAATTTGCTCACTAATTTGAGAGAATTTCATGAAAAACAATTTTTGGGTTTGTCCACTGAAACATGTTTGCTTTTGCCTTGATTTCTTTTTTATTCTTCTACAATTTGCAAAACTGATTGTTTTGTTTTAATCAATCATTCTTTAGCAAAACCCATATTAGAACTTGAATTTTTGTTTAGAAATGAGAGAGTATTTACAAAACACAATTATGGAAACTCTTTGCCAAACGTGATTCACCCCTATGCGTTCTTCCTCATTTCTCTTTGATTTTTTTCAATGAAATTTGAAATTCCTTGTCATTTTGTGTGAATTTGAGGGACTTAAAAGAACATATATTAATTGGGGGACCAAAACCAATAGTGTTCCAAATTCAAGAGACTCAACGCATATTTAAGCCATATATATGGAAAATACTAATATCCACCTTAATTGGTGTGCATTAGCACTCAACACAAAAAATCCATTAGTTTTTTATTTCTCAAAATTTAATTTAAGGATATCATCGCACTTTATCATTTAACATTCAAATTAAAGTATAATATATCCATTAAATCTCTAAAATATTTACCAAACAGAAATCAAATCTATACAAGATCTCAACCATCAATTCTTAAAAGATCTCAATTAATGCATCACCATCACCACCATCATGACCACCGCCATATCACTATCATGATCACTACTGTCATTGTGAATCATGCATGTTTTGATGATGCTGAAAAGAATTTACTTGATAATGATTGTCATCATAAAAAAGGTGAAGAATGTGAATCATGCAGGTTTTGATGATGCTGAAAAGAATTCACTTGAAAATGATTGTCATCATCAAAAAGGGGAAGAATGTGAATGTATGAATACATGATTTTGATGATGCAAAGAATAATCAAACAAGGTTGCGATCAAGATTACTTTAACAAACATTCAAGGTTAAGCATTGTTTTAAGATTAATACAAGGTTGCTTCAATAAACAAGCATTGTTTCAAGATTAATTCAAGATCAAGCTTTGCCTCAAAACAAAGTGTTTCCAAGACATCCAAGGCTGTGGTAATCGATTACACTGCAGAAGACAATTTTGAAAAAATAGCTTTTAGAAGGGTTTTAAAATTTGAATTTAAAAGCTGTAATTGATTACCATTGATGTGTAATCGATTACCAGCAATGGAACTCTTGAAATTCAATTTGAAAAGTCATGACCCTTCAAAATATAACCATGTAATTGATTACCAAAAACCTGTAATCGATTACCAGTGAAGAATTTCAGAAAAAGCTTTTCGCAAAGACACATCTCTTCAAACCATTTGAAAAAGGCACGAAGCACCTATATATATGTGTGTCTGACTTTGAAAATCAAGAGAGAGATATTCTAAGAAAACTTCATTGCCAAATACTCTCTCAATAACTCTTAAGAAAACACTTGCAAATCTATTGAGAGTTCTTCTAGGAATTTCAAATTGTATTATCATCTCTAAAAGAGAGAAATTCCTCTAGGAACTTCAAGTTGTATCATCCACTCTAAAGGAGAGAAATCTTTCTATTCATCTTAGAAATTCAGTTGTAATCAAGAGACTGGTTGTCTCTTGAATTGTGAAGTTTCCTGAACACAAGGGAAAAGGATTCCTCGGGTGTTCAGAAGTTGTAAAAATGATTTTTACAAAGTTAGTGAAAATCTCAAGTAGGTTGCTTGAGGATTGGACGTAGGCACGGGAAGTGACCGAACCCGTATAAATCAAGTTTGCATTTCTCTCTTCCCTTATCTCATTTATTTTATTGCAATCAATTTTATCTTACGCATTTAAAAGAACACTGTTAAATTGATTGTTTCTTCTTCTTCTTCTTCTTCTTCTTCTTCTTCATTATTCTAAGTCTATCATTTAAAGGGGGGTTAAAGTTTATTGGTGGGAAAATTGTGAAACTTAATTCACCCCCCTCTTAAGTTATTGAGGCCACTTGTTCAACAGCCACGACCGTCTACACCTTCATCGTCATGATCATCGTTGATGCCATCACCACCATCATCGTTTTCGACGGTGGTGATAATGGACAATGGCTATGGTGGCAGTGATGATGGTCATGGAAATAGAGGTGACATGAAAAAAAGTTGTAACTTAGATGAGAGAAAAGGGGAAAAATGTGGAAAAAAGATAGGAGAGAAAAAAGGGTTTTTTTAAAATTAAATGATAAAGTAGGATAATATCCTTAAATTAAGTTTTTAAGAAACAAAGGAGCTAAATGGATTTATTGGTATAAAATTTGGCATTGAATTAACTATTGTGATTCTTTGCCGATTGCATAAGTTGCCTTTGTGATTTTGAAAACTTAATGCTATAGATCGGATGTGAAATTGAGCTCTAATTTAATGTGATATATTAGAATACCACTTTCATAAATGTTGGTATTCTGACCCAATATGACACAACACCCACCTTGCAATGATAATAACCTGATGATGGTAATAGTCGCGGTAAGAGAGTTGTTCCATTCACTTCATAGCTCTCATCAACACATAGGTCATTCCCTATTGCACATCCATAATAGCATCAATCCAACCATGTAACCTAGAACAAAGTTAACTTCATCGCCACTTAAGCATCATGCAAATCCAGTTTTACCAATCTCTTTAAACAATGCAACATAAGTATTGCATTTAACGAAATCATATGATGGTTTTCTTCAGCTC
Organism: Glycine max; assembly: GCF_000004515.6. Classification (NCBI taxonomy): domain Eukaryota; kingdom Viridiplantae; phylum Streptophyta; class Magnoliopsida; order Fabales; family Fabaceae; genus Glycine; species Glycine max. Next base: position 31,764,722 of record NC_038256.2, on the reverse strand, counting down.
AAAACCGTGACATCACTGGGGAATTATGCCATCTTTTAGTCTTGCAAAACAAAATTGGTCTCCTGATAACAACATCAACATCTCCTCCCATACCTTAACATTCCTCCTGGTCCATAAACTCCAGAGTCATTGTTAGCATTTTCAGAAATCTAACACATTTATAAGTTTTGAGAGAGACTTCACATTATCCAACAAAAGAGAAATCAACCACAAACCAACATTCCCATAGTAATAGTGTTGTTTTTACATTTGGAGAAGCAATGAAAAGTGTCATCGAGGGTCACGGTTACACAAACAAGGATAACGAGGGGTAGTGGATACTTGGATACCTCTGGATTGTATTTGAATTAAACAAAATAAAATATTTAAATGTTTTAAATAATACGTATATACCTTTCAGTAAAACAAATAATACATATATATATATATATATATATATAATTTTTCTATTTAGTGAATAACAACTTCTTATTACTAAACAAAATGTTCATTTGATAATTACATCTTGTTGGGTATCCTTATAAGATACCAATAATAACCCAGAACATGTTAGATCATCAGAAAGAATTTTAGGAATACCTGGATCCATAATGATTGATCAAACAAATGCAGTGGAATCTGAATCTGTAGGTAACCAGTGGCTTCATGGTTCTTCTTCAACCGGAACCTCTTTATTCCTTAATAGGACATTAGTAAACTATGTGTGACGACCCAGTATATTGGGGATCATAACCTTCTTAAAGCGTATTCACCTAATAGGGTTCCCATTATCCCAAAATGAGCCAACACTAACATCTGCTCATTTAAGTTCATATCCTCTGGTTTAGTTGTCTAACGGACTCACTTAATTTGATCACATAAAATCAAACTGACTAATGATAAATAGCTAATATAATTGTCTTATAATATTAGTCCACATTAATTATTGGAATAGAAAATTCCAACAATTTCCCATTTGGGTTACATATTGTAACAATTATATCAAAAATCCTTGAGCGTGCATTTGTATGCTATTTACCTTTAGACTTTCACCTTAACAACCTGGTCCATCTTATATATCAATAATGGAATCATTGCGGCTTTCGTCACTACAACAAATGTAACTAGACCCCAATGGCCACCACATCAATACACTTAATGACATAGGTCAATATGGATAAGCAGCATGGAAATTACATGCAATGTGATCTTAGTCATGCCTATTTCCAATTGGTCCAAACTTTATTCTTTATAGAGATCTATCCAAAAACAACATAAATATTGAAAACAAAACAAACTTATAATGAAATGATAAACTTTAACTTTATTTTTGCAGAATATCCAAACAACAAAATGTTTGTAAACCGTAAGATATAGAACATAAGTAATACTCCCACTAAATTAAGGAATTACACCTGTACGAGCAGTGTGCTCATGAAATTGGTTGAATCCTTAATAATACCGCCAAGATATTGTCCCAATAAACACCCGATGTCTACTTAATGTTGGCGACAATAGGCAAGCCAATTTCAATAATTTAGCAATCATAAATTCTAGTAAGATGTCTCATAAATATTAACTTCACCAACACGGTTAAATGTGGATCCTTTTGTAGAGTGATTGCTATTAAGATATTCCGAAAAAATCGAAGTCAGAATACCCAATGATCTCTAAACTTCTAGACTTTCGATATGAAAATATACAGTTTCTTGTTCTCTTCAATTAATGCATAATGCGCTTTACTACTTTTTAGTGTTGCATACCAAGATTACTCATATATCACTCTAGGACTCCCACAAAAAATTATTTTATACATGCATATTTGGGGTTTACATAATATGAGTAATTTAAACCATAGTAGTAACAACAACAATAATTAAACAAGAGAACTATAAACATATAATGCATAAATAATATTTATGGTAAATTTCAAGACCCAAACAAGATGTCTAGCACACCATTAATCCTCAATCTTTGAATTGAAAAAGACTAACCACAAGTGATACTCTCAACGCATTGATCAAAACATTGGTAATAAGTCCTGTCAAACAAAGGTTGTCTTTGGACACTTTATTGTTCACATGGAAAACTCATATGATGATTACTCCAGTCAAATAATGATTGTCTCTGAATATTTCATTATTCACATGGAAAATCATACTATTTATAATCATTGCATATTTACTATCGCAAGCATGTAATTATTTTGTCAAATTGTGTCTTCCTTCGGGTCGAGCACAATTCACATGAATAATTCTATGCAACATCCATGTAAATTCAATCAAATCAACTTACGCAACAGAAGTTACTATGACAACATGCTGTTTCAATCAATTTAACAAAAAAAATACAAGGCAATTTAATATAATAAATGAGAGGTCTTAAAATTACACAACTTTCACATATAATTTAGTTATATAAAAATATATATAACAGAATATGTAAATATTTTGTGGAACAAACCCATCACAAGATACCTAACACAATATTAATTCCTAGAGAAATTGATTTGTAATTGGTATTTTCAACGCAATGATCAAATATTGATGATAAATTCTATCAAATAATAGTCTTTATTTGGACCGACGATTATTCACATGAAAACACCTTATAATTGTCACACATGTATCATCACACGTATAACATATTATTTGGCCAAATTGTGTCTTCCTTTGGGCCGAACACAATTTGCATAAATAAGTTTATACAAAAATCTATGTAATTTTTATCAAATCAATTTTCCCAATAGAGATTACTTTGATAATATATCGTGTTAATCAATTTAATTAAAAAAATCACTAGATATGTAAATAAATGGAAATGATCTTTTACTGCTAAATTAACTTGAGTCATGATAGCAAAACAATATAAAACATTAATTACGGCAAGTAAACATCATATCCTTAAATTATATTTAATGCTATCATTGATTTATACTTAAAATATCCCAAGTAAATATTACATCTTTCTTTTGTTTCTTTTGCTAAAAGCACCCTTAATTTTCCTTTTTTTAGTATGAGAGATCAAGCTTAAATGAGTAATTTTAGAACTGTCTTTTTGCAGCCTCTCTTCCTCTTGCACACAATGACATATAAGCTCATTAATGGATCATTTGTCCTTTTGAGCTCACTTTGAATTACCCAAAGTGTGCAGGAAGTGAGGTCAAAACCAAATGAACAAGTAGGTCTTCCCCAAGCTCTAACTTAAGTGCTTTCAGTTTTGATGCATGTTAGACATTTTCATTATGTATTCTCTTATATAACTTCCTCCTCCCTTTTTTAACAAAAAATAACAAATAAAACAAAAACAAAAGCTGCATGCGCAAAAAACTTCCTTAGATATATTATGAACAATAGCCATGAAAAGAAGTCGTTCACAAATCCAACTAACTATGCCAACAAAACAAAATACACCCGAATTTAAATCAAATATCCAATTTATCAACAATTAATATGTGTTGTTCCAAAAAAAATTGGATTCATATAACCAAAGCAATTCAAGTATAATTTGAATTAAATAACTTTAAATCCTAATAATCTAACCGTAATTGCGACTCTGATACCACTTATTGGAATTTTATGGGATCCTTATAAAATACCAATAACCACCAAGAACACATTACATCAGATTATCAGGAAGAGTTTTAAGAATACCTGAATCTATAATGATTAATCAAACAAATGCAGCGGAATTTGAATCTGTAGGTAACTGATGACTTCATTATTCTTCCTCAATCAAAACCTCTTCATTCCTTAGTAGGACCTTCCTAAACTCTTCAGAAGGGAAAGGTAAACTATGTGTGACTGCTAGATATATTGGGGACAATATCATATTAACCTAATAGGATTTCTATCAATAAAGCTCACTAATGATAAATAACTAATATAATTATCTTATAATATTAGCTCACATTAATTATTAGAATAGAAAATTCCAACACATCTAATTTAATAAAAGACACGTGAATATCATGAGATAAAGTTTAGTATTTTTATGTTTTAGAAATCAAACTCATGTAACAAAGAGTAAACACTCTTCTCAACCAACCAAACTAACCCTTACTAGTGTTCATTATATATATGGAATCATTACTTAAGTAACCAATTCAACTAAAATAAACAAATCAAATGAGATAATTGGAAGTGACATAGGTTTGCATGTATTCTTAATTTTATTAGAATGATATATTTGAAACAATTCTTATAAATTGGTATTAATTATAAGAATTTAAATTAGAATGTAACACAGTAAAGCAAAATTGTCATGCATGCAATCACAATGACTTGTGCGCTAAAATTGTAAAAATTGTGAGAATTACTTGATAGTGCAAATGTCAATGTGTCAAAACTTAATTCTAATTCTAATTTAAAAGTTGATACGTTGAAAATATAATTTTTCATAGAAAACAAAAGCAAGTAAAACTATTGGGACAAATAATTGCTTACAAAATTGAGATAATAATAAAATTCTTATTTTATAACTATAAAATGCACTTAGAGTTTATTTTCCTATTAAGATAAACAAAGATTTCTAGTAAAAATAACAGAGTGTAAATTTATTATTTATTACTAAATATTAGAAATTAGTTGAGTTGTATGCGACTTTTGTAATTTTAATGTTATCTCTAATAATGTATTATTTTATATGAAATATTCATAAATTTGTATAAAAATATTATGTTTAAAAATTACAAAAGATTTCTATATGTTTAAATTATCTAGCTATATTGAACTTTGATACATTTTTATAACATATTGACACCCTACCATCATTTCTATATTTTGCTCATACTATTAATCTTCACAATCACACATTCTATATGCAAGGGAAGTTGGGAGAAAGCTTTATAATTCATGAGAGTTGGAGTGTTGATTTGGATGAGGAGAGGAAGAATTTGGGCTTGGAAGCTGCAATCGGGCAATTGCTAGGGGCACCCAGCAACATTGCTGGTGCACCCAGCAATTTTTTAAAAACCCAAAAATGGCCCTATACGTTTTTCTTTTATAAAAATATGTTTTTTTTTCATTCTTCCTTTTTGCTTTCTCTCTCCTGCGTTTTCTCCATTCTGGTGCGTTTTCTCCACTCTGGTGCTTGTGCTGTGCGATTTTTGTCGGTGCTGGTTATGCTTGTGCTCTGCTTTGGTGTGATATTTGTCAACTAAGGTACGTAGCTGCTTTTCTGTGGTTGACTGTTTATTTTTGGTAGTAGAATGGTCTAAGCGTTTTAGATTCGACACAAAAAATTTTCTTCCGGCAAAGACATTACAACTGCGGAAGAAAAAAACTTCTTCCGTGGAGTAATTCGTTTTATGATTTTTTTGTTTTAAGATTATTTTGAATGTTATTTTGGTTAATTCTATTTGTAATTTATGTGAAACATAAAAATATATTTGTTGGTTGAATTGTTGATTTTTTTTGCCTAGGTTGAGGTATTTTTTGGTTAAATGAGCTTTGTAGGTTATATAATTTTGAAATTATGTAATTAAAAGTTGAATTTGGTTATGTATATGTAGATTAAATATTTGTGTGAGGTTGTCAAATGTTGAATTAGTTTGATATTCATAGTTTGTAAATTTTTTTGGGTTGCTGTATTGTTCAAATTATTTAGTTGAATGTTGAATCAGGTGATAGTTATACTTTGAATTAAGATGGACGAAGATAAATGGGCATATTACAGTGCGATGTCCGAAGAAGTTGATATGGATTTTCAAAATGAAGAAGATTATGGTGTGAATGAAGCACATGTTGATTGTTCAGATGCTTTTAATACTTCTCAGGTAATCATGTCGATCAGTTTTAATTGTTTGGTCTAATGTATGATTTGTGTAATAATTAATATGTCGTGGTTGTGTCCTAGGTCTTTGAAACCCGAGAAGATGTTTTGAAGTGGGCTCGATCGGTTGCCCATGAAAATGGTTTTGTTGCAGTAATTATGAGGTCTGATACATATACTCACAGCAGAGGAAAAACTTCATTTGTGTTAATTGGGTGTGAAAGGAGCGGTAAGTACAAGGGTAGGAAGAAAGAATTTATTAGAAGAGACACAGGTACTAGAAAATGTGGTTGTCCATTTAAGATTCATGGAAAACCAGTGCATGGAGGTGAAGGTTGGGTGGTGAAGCTGATATGTGGGATTCACAACCATGAATTGGCGAAGACCTTAGTTGGACATCCATATGCTGGGAGATTGACAGATGATGAGAAGAATATCATTGCTGATATGACGAAGTCGAATGTGAAACCAAGAAACATCCTGCTAACGTTGAAGGAGCAAAACAGTAGCAGTTGCACCACAATCAAACAAATTTACAATGCAAGAAGTGAATATCGTTCTTCAATCAGAGGAGATGATAGTGAAATGCAACACCTAATGAGGCTCCTTGAATGTGACCAATACATTCATTGGCATAGATTGAAGGATGAAGATGTGGTGCGTGATTTGTTTTGGTGTCACCCAGATGCAGTTAAGTTATGTAACGCATGTCATCTTATTTTTTTTTATAGACAGTACCTACTAAACAAATAGGTACAGGCTCCCATTGCTTGACATTGTGGGGGTGACACCAACCGGGATGACTTTCTCTGCTGGGTTTGCATAACTGGAGGGTGAGCGCGTGAACAATCTTGTATGGGCATTGGAACGGTTTCGAGGCCTTTTTTTAAGAAACGATCGCCTTCCTGTTGTTATTGTCACAGACAGAGACCTAGTCCTGATGAATGCTGTAAAAGTTGTGTTTCCGGAGTGTAAGAATTTGTTGTGCAGGTTTCACATAGACAAGAATGTGAAGGCAAAGTGTAAATCGCTTGTTGGTCAGAAGAATGCTTGGGACTACGTAATGGATAGTTGGGGTAACCTGGTAGATTGTCCTTCGGAATAGGAGTCCCCTAAGCACCTTCAAAGGTTTCAAGTAGCGTGTTCCCCGTGGCCAATGTTCATTGACTACGTATGTGAGACATGGATTGTCCCGCACAAGGAGAAATTCATCTTGGCCTGGACGAATAAGGTGATGCACCTAGGCTACACAACAACAAATAGGTATTTAAATGTTTTATTATTTTAGTCAAGTTTCTTTTAATGATTGTTTGGAACATTATTGTTATTAATTTGTCTTCTCTGTTGTGTGTTTTAAATGTATGGTTGAATCTGCTCATTGGTCTTTGAAGAGGATATTACAGAATAGCGTTGGAGACCTCTGTAGTGTTTGGGATGCAATGAACAACATGATGACGCTGCAACACACTAAAATTAGAGCATCATTCGAAACAAGTACGCATGTCGTTGGTCATGTTTTTAAGAAAACCTTATACAAGAGGCTTCTGGGAATGGTGTCAAGGTACGCTTTAAATGAAATTTTGGTTGAGTTTGAGCGCGTATGTCATTTGAAAGACAATGTGTCTTCTTGTGGGTGTGTCTTGAGAATCACGCTAGGTCTTCCTTGTGCATGCGAGCTACAAAGGTATGAGGGTGGCAGCATCCCACTGGATGCAATCCATATGTACTGGAGGAGACTTAATTTTTCAGACCAGGGGCTATGTGAGGCTGAAGTGAGCATCAAGGAAGAGATTGATATAATACATAAAAGATTCGAGGAACTTGATGTTTGCGGGAAAGTTACTTTCAAGAGTAAACTCAGAGAATTTGCGTTTCCCGATGAGACCTCTATGTGCCCTCCTCCAACAAAGGTTAAGACGAAAGGTGCCCCGAAAAAGGTAATGAAAAGAAGCGAAAGATCGACAAAGCGTGATCCATCTTATTGGGAGTATGTCGATGCTTATCATTCAGTTCAAAACAGGAACACCTCAGTCAGACCCAGTGCATCATCTTTTGCACCACCAAAGCCAGCAAGGATGATCCCCATGTTGGATCAATTTCCGCCATTTATGCATGGTTTCATTGAGGATGTTGTTGATGTGAAAGCGGATGGTAATTATGGATATGGGTCAGTTTCTGCTTTGTTAGGTATGGGAGAAGAGTGTTGGGCCATGATACGTAATGAATTGATTAAAGAACTTGGCAAATGGTCGCAAGACTACATAAAGATCTTTGGTGGCACAGAGAGATATGAACAGTTGAGGTTGTCCCTACACGTGGATGGGTTATCCAAGGTATGTGTTTTATGCTTTTTATTTACATAAGTAATGTTTACATGACTGACACGTGTATTTGTTATGTGATTTAGGTTAGTATGGACAAATGGATGGATATAACGGATATGGGATATGTAATTGCGTCAAGATATAATGTAATCCTTGTATCGTTGTCACGACAACAGAGCTTCACATTTTTTCCTCTCAGAAGTCGACCACCGGTCGATTCTGCTGCGCACTGCATAATATGCGTCGGTCATGTGTATGGCAGTCATTTTGTTCAGGTCCATTGAAAATTCGTTTACTCAAATAATTTCAATTATTGAATGTGTTGGTTTGTCTGTTTAACTTATTATTGTAATTTCACTTACAACAGGTTTATCTGAAAGATCGTTGTCCCTTACCACCTATGGCGTTGTTGTGGTCAAGCAATGCGTATCCGGAGGCAAAACAATGGCCAACTGCATATGTAGGTAGAATGCAGCAATACTTAAGCCTAATGACAATTAATACAACGCATGTAGACCTAAGCGGACACTGAACTTGTAATATTTATGTATGTATATGTACATTGGATTTATGTTCATGTAATTAATGAATTGTTCCGTGAACAAGTGTTAGTGTGTCAAATTGTTATATTTGTGTTGAACTGAATGCTAGTTATATGTTTCTAATAGGCCGAAAACCAACTTTTTTGATTTTTGGTGCCTCCGTTTGAGGTGCGATTCGATTGAACGGGGTGTTGCTTTTATCTTTTTTGGGTTCCTTGACGTGCAAACATGCCAAATAGCGGCCCTGGACAGTCTCAAACGGCTCCCACATAATTTTAAAAAAAGACCGAACAGGGGTACTTAGGCATGTTTCTAAAAGGCACAAAACCAATTTTTTTTATTCTTTACTGTACGTATATATATGGTTAAAATATATAATTTCAGAATAGTTATAAATTTTAACATTTAAATTACAAATTATTTTATCTTCTTTATTTTATATATTCAAATGTCATTATAAATGTGACTCATGTGTGTGGTTTATATTTAAATTTCAAACCATATATTTATAGAGAGACAAACAAAAATCATAAATAATGTAAGTAAATGTGTTTTATGACATACATAAACAAATACAAAAATTAAAAATTTAAGTACAATAAAAATATAAATCCTAATCTATGCGGCGTCTCTGGCGCGGCCTAAGACTTTCATCTGCGGCGTTACCTCTAGCTCTCCTCAGACAACGAGTCATGATGTCATGTAAGTCAATGCCCTCAGTGACCATCCTGAGGTTGATGACCCGCTCTAAATCCTTAGCAATCGCTCCTAAATCCTGTGCCATCCCTTGACATCCTTCACAGTGAACCTGTCACAGTCAAAATAACAAAGTCAATATCACATTTAAAAAAAATTTAAATTATGAAAAACTACAGAAGTTATGCTTACCACTGAATTCGTAGGGAGATCGGTCGCGACTGAAACCTCGGGGATGGGTGGCTCGATGAACTCCTCATGATGAGGGGGAGGCGGATGTCTCGGCGCAACAGTCTCCTCGGTCCATGTGACGAATGGGTGCGATATCCGAAAAAACCACTCCATGTAGTCTGGCGCTACCTGTCTAGGAACTACACAGAGCTCCCCTGAAGGCACCAAATGGTCTAAAAAATGCAGCCACCGGTCATCTATATCATCACCCGTCAAAGAATCACAAACCGGCGGCGGAGGGACTGTCTAAAGGTAGCCCAACTGTCGAAGAACCCGCTCAAGTCGAACGTACACCACAATCTGACCCCATCTGAGCTGGCTGGTGTACGACAATATCAAGTCAAAGGCCCTGACTCCCCAGTGCTCACCATAGGGCATCCAGCACACGTCAGTCACACTCAGGGCATCCAAACATCTCCGATACAGGGCTCCCTTGATCCCCGTCATATGAGCCTTACCCGTAAGCCACCTGCAGGCCCGTGGGCTCCCCTCATGATAAACATCATGAATGACGGATGTATGCACTGTAGGAAAGTGCTCGTATATCCAGCACTACAAACACATAGTCAACATCAATACAAAAAAAAAGAGATTCAATGCTACTTCAATTTAAATTATCAGTGATAATACGTACCTGGAGAAGTGTAATATAGCCGCCCAACTGCCGTGTAGAGGCCTGCGACGCGTCATTCAGATGGTCATACATGTGGACTAATGCAGCCGCTCCCCAGGCGAATCCCCCTGCCTGGGCCAGGTCCCTGAAAGCCTCCAGGTGCACGACATGTACATGGGTTGAACTCTTGTTGGCGAAAAGAGTACAACCCACCAAGTGGAGCAGATACGTGCGGGCTGCTACAACCCATCGTCTGCTCCTGCACTGGCTCTGATACAAGTCCCGAAGCCACCCCAACCGGACATGAGGCCCACCAGCCTGTCGGGTCTCAAATGTAGCCTCCTCATGACTGACCTCAAGAAGCTCCGTCAGTAGACCAATGGCGTCTGAAGTAACAAGCGGCTCGAATGTATGCAACGCGCCAGTGATGGGAAGGTGTAGGAGTGACGCCACGTCATCCAACGTGATCGTCAACTCGCCTACTGGCAGGTGGAACGTGCTAGTCTCGCGATGCCACCTCTCGACGAAGGCGGATATGAGTCCAGGATCAGTGGTGATAACAGAACACCTGATCAGTGGACTCAATCCGGTGCCAGCAATCAACCCTTCGATCTCAGGCGTTGGTCTCCCAATTTTATCTACTTTTCTACCGTGGGAGACCAACTTCAGATCAAGTCGTTCCTAAATTGAATAACAATTTATAATAACGTGTATATAAAAAACAATCCAACTACAAATGATTTTTATGTAATTAGTAAACATTAAAAACTACGTACCTGTCCACTCCAGATGCTGTGTGCGACATGCTCAGCAAAATCGATCAAAATCGGTGGGTCGCGTGGTCCACCGGGGAAACCCTCATCTGCAGCAGGTGACCCCAAGCTCCCATCAGTAGCCACTCCCTCTGTCTGAACAACATCGGTGACGCCTGTCATCTCTGGGGTGGCATCAGACACATGAGGAACATCCTCATGCAACTGAGGCACATCCTCAGGTCTCTCTGTCATGTCCTCACGCAGACGAACCCGTTGCTTACGTGCTGAAGCAGTAGGTCTGCGACGCAGAGGAACATCAGCCTCATGCGTATCCTCAGTAATGCCTCTACCTCTACCAACTCCTAACGCACGACCTAAACCTCGTGTTCTAACCATGATCTAAAATCATGAAGAGCATTTATTTTTTTTGGTCAAATTAAATATTCAAATAATTGATAACAAAGCTTTGTCATTACAAATTTGTTCAAACACATGTTTTGTTTGTTTCTTACTAATTTGGTCAAATTAAGTTTTCAATGTTTCTTGGACATGATGTTCTCATGATATGTGTGATATTCTCATTTATGATATCTGTGACATTATGCTTCATTATGAGGGACATGTAGAATCAAGGCATGCTTTTTGTTTTTTGGTTTAGTATTTTGAAAATAGGACAAAGAATTTAGGAGACACAATTCTCCTAAAAGCTGAAATTGAATAATGAAATTGTTTGCTTCCAAGGGAATAATCAAATCAAACATTATAAGATTTACTTCCAAGGGAAATATAATAGGCAGAATTTTTGGTTTCTGCTTGGATCATGTTTAAATTCTTTTTACAGCTCCAACATGATTAACACTTACCCTTCTCTCATTAGTAACACAAAGCCCAAGATGAATGATGAGTGGTTCAAATCATGAGCGGATCCGGAGGGGGGAAAAACGGCCTAGAGGATCACTTAAAAAAATTCCCACTGTTTTATCTCTATCTGACACATTTATTGTTTTCAATGAACAAGTTTGAGTTCCATATTGCTGTTGGTCTAACAATCAGAGATTGGATTTAAGTTGTCTTAATTTATATGATATTGTGGAGAGCGTGCATGTTCAGAAGGAATTCCAAAGAAAAGAAAAAAGCTCATGGCACTTTCTAGGTTTCTTTAGATCAGGGAAATGTGTATTTTATATGTTTCTGTTCTTTGGTTTTGTATTTTCAAGATTGCTATCTTGTTAGCATCTAGTGTGCATGCGTGCTTGATTGTAGCACTCTCATTAGCATCAACTATGCTTATGTAAGTGCCGTTATACATTTTTAGTGAATGATCAATTGATCTTTTGACAAAAAAAGAAAAAAAAAAAAGAGGAAGCATTTACATAAAAGAGATGGAGAGCAGCGGATTGATGCTTTGCCCAAGCTTATAACATTGCTTAGATTGTGTAGGTATCAGATTAGACAAATTTGTTTTCAATATCAAAAGAATTCCCATTGTAATTGACAGGTTGCAGGCTATTAGATTAGATTAGACAAATTTCTTTTCAATATCAAAATAAATTTAGAAACAGAGTAACACAGGAACTTTGTTTTCTTGTCTCATTTTTTCTTAATTACAAGTCTAACAGTAGTCTAATAGTTGCATATTAGTATCCTAACTTACCTTTTTTTTTCTTAACCCTCTCATTCATCAGGGAAAAAGAATCCTAACTAATCCACATATTTATGCAGTGTATACAGTCATTTATACATCCTAACCAAATGACAGCAAATAACAATTCAATTTAGACATCCTAACCAAATGAAAGCGATGATGCATCAAAATTAGGGAGTTTGTGTAAGTTAAATACCATATACACTTTGTAATAGCAAATAAATTAAAAATAATAATTACTAATATCAATAAATTGGTGGTTCAGACAAAATTTTCAAGAAAAATAACCAAAAAACAGCAAAACATGCTCCGCGGAAGAAGTTTTGAATGTTCTTCCGCGAGAAGGATAGGTAGCCTGCGGAAGAAGGTTCCACAGGTTCTTCCGCGACCAGGAAATGTTGTCTGCGGAAGAAGGTTCCGCAGGTTCTTCCGCGGGATCCGTGGAAGACATAGTTCTTCCGCTGGATCCCGCAGAAGAACCTTCAGAACCTTCTTCCGCTGGATCCAACGGAAGAACCTTCTTCGCCTTCTTCCGCCGGAACCCGCGGAAGAACCTTTTCCCCTTTCTTCCGTAGGTTCCCGCGGAAGAACTCCTTCTTCCGCTTCAATATCCAACTACCCCTTCCACATGCACGGAAGAACCTTCGTCTTCAACCTCAGCCACCACACATCACTCATGTCGTCTATCCTACGGCCATTAATGCTTCCAAATGAAGACATGAGGTTAGAACACTAACCTGGATGGTGGAAGAAACTAATAAAGCTAGTCAATGGAAGATGCCAATACCTGTGGAGGAGAAGAAGGGAACCAAATTTCAAAGCGCGAAAGAAGAAGCTTGTTATCTAATACACAGAAGACGAAGGAAGAAGACGAACCTTTTTGGAAGGAGAAGAACGAAACCAAGGAAGAAGAAGCTTGCGGGGAGGTTGCTGGGTGCACGGGAGAAGAAGGAAAGCGCGGAAGAAAACATTTTTTAAAACGGAAGAAGAAGAAAATGTTTTTTTTTTAAATATGTTAACTTTTATTTTTTAAATGAAGGGTATTTTAGGAAGTTCATTCAATTGCTGGGTGCACCTAGCAACAGTCCTACAATCGAGGTGTTATCAGATTTTCTTAGTAATCTTTTCCTGAGAGCTACTATTGTCTTCTATTTACACTGTCCACGTGTGTTTTAAATCTTTCTTTTCTTAAAAAATTCCCTTTTCATGAAAACATGATTATGATGATAAAATACACAATGAAATCGAGTTTCTGTTGTCTAAAATGGGGTTGTAAAAAAATTTAAACAATAGAAACATGATCCTGTATTTTGTCAATGAAATTATGTTTAATTTTTTTGCACCCTCATTTTATCCAATGAAATCATTTTTTCATTGTTTAATTTTTTTACTTCTTTAGTAAATAATAGAAATATGATTCCTTTGAATTATCAAATACTAGAATCATATTTTCATTGTTTCATTTTTTGTTGTATTTACTAAACAAACCCAATATTCCATTGAAGCAGCGCCCACCCTACATTGCAATGGAATAACAATTCAGTTGTAGATTCAATAAGCGGAACTTCATTTCCATTGAGAAGGATAAACAACACATACAATTTATACTCAACTAGCACATACAATGTGAAAAAAGGCATGAATTAGAAAAACAAAAAAAAAACTCAAAATAAATAATGTAGACAACTACAATTTCCTTATCACGAAAATGAGTTGTTTCTACATGAAGATGTGTGTGTGTTGACAACAATGATTCTGTTGTTGAGGATACAGAAAACAAGAGGAGCAAGAACATTAGAGGGAGAGGAATGGTTGCACAGCAATTTGGTACTCCATTCATTGCCTGGGCGTAGTTGAGGGCGTTGCACTTTGGCTGAGGGTGATGTTGGATCTAGACAGGGGTGGGGTGAGTGTGGTGGTGTTGGAGGATGGGGTGGGATCACACAACAATGTTAGAGGATGGGGTAGGGGTGGCGCGATGTGGTGATGTGAGGATCTTGACGACAAAACGATAGGACAACAGGATTAGGAGAGTGAGAAGTCCGATGGGAGGGGAGTAGGAATTTGGTGAGTGAACAAAAGAGAGATTTCAAAAGAATTGGTAGTGCCAATAATTGCTCCCTCTTTTCATCTGCATATTGAACAAGGGAAAAATTTGACAATTATTTCCTGCACTTCTCTAATTGCTTTTTGCACCTAATCTAGAATGTAAAATTACATTCTAGAAAAACCTTTTGAGAATGTAATTATGTTTTGGAAATACCTTTCTAAAATGTAATTTTTATTTCAAATTAGATGCTTTGGAAGCTTAAAAAGGTGTAGGAAGCCAAATTGGAGGTGCAGGAAGTTACTGCCCACTAATTTTGAGAATGGACCAAAGCCATTGAAAATCCAGACCTCGTGTATAAAAATTCTTTTTCACATACCTAATTGAAACTATGTTGTTTTGGTCACCCTTTTGGTAGATGAAGTTGTCTGAGACTTGAGGATGAGAAGTTGGACTCGTCACTAATAAGTTAGGCATAATTTTTAGGTTTGGACGTTTGGTCCATTGACATGTATTTCATATAATTATCTATATAATTACAACATAAAAATAATATTAGTGCTTTTGTGAATGTGCTGGAGGAATGTGATTTAAAAGATTTGGGTTGGACACGGTTTACGTGGACAAACAGAAGGAGATGAGCCGAAAATATTCACTAGAGGCTTCACTTGGTCTTTGCTAACTCAGGATGGAGTCGAGCTTGGAAGGAGGTGAGTGTCTCGAGCCTAGCTAGGTTGAGGTCTGATCATAACCCAATTCTAGTCAAATTTGACACCAAAATGAGGAATGTGAGAAGGAAAGAAAGATTGTACAGATTTCAACAGATGTGGCAAAATGAAAGTGAATGTGATGATGTCGTATCTCACTCATGCAAGAAAGGAGGAAATCTGATTGCTAATATTGATCGAATTGGAGCCAACCTTGAGATGTGAGGGAAGGAAAATTTTGGTAATTTAAGCAAAAAGACCTAAGAGAGAAAAGAAGATTAAATCACCTTCAGAATGAGGAACAAACAAATGATATTACTGAAGCCATTATGGAGGCAGAAAGGGAGTTAGATAACTTCTTGTGATAGGAGAAGATTTTCTGGGAGCAATGCTCTAGAGCATCTTGGCTTTACCATGGGAATCAAAATACTGATTTTTTCGGTAGGAAAGCCTCTCAGAGGAGGAAGATCAACACTATTGATTACCTAAAGGATGATGAAGGTGTCCTTTATGATGATGAGGAGGAGATAGCAGATGTATTGACTGGTTATCTTATCTCTCTCTTCAAAACCTCAAATCCTACAGAGGTATAGGAAGTAGCAAACACTGTGGGGAACATAATTATGAATGCTAAGAGAGCTTGTTTGATGGATGACTTTAAATCAGAGAAAGTGGTGGTTGCCCTCAAACAGATGCACCCCACCAAAGGCCCGAGCCCAAATGGAACTCCTGCTCTTTTCTATAAGCATTCCTGGGAGATTGTAGGTAAGGATGTCACTGATTTAGTTCTTCATATATTAAATGGAGAAGGAGATCCAACATGTATTAATAAAACTCAAACTGTCTGGATTCCAAAAGTGAAGAATCCTATACATGCTGGTGAGGTTAGGCCTATCAGTATGTGCAATATAATTTTTAAATTATTCACCAAAACCATTGCCAATAAAAAAAAACTTCGTACCCCATTGCCCGGAGGCTCTTCGCTATGCGAAGGTATGGGGGAGGGATGTTGTACGCAGCCTTACCCTTGCATATGCAAAGAGACTGTTTCCGGATTCGAACCCATGACCAACAAGTCACCAAGGCACAACAAGTCACCATTGCCAATAGATTGAAAAATTCTCCCTGGCATTGTGGGAGAGAATCAGAGTGCTTTTGTTCCAAACAGGATGATAACTGATAATGCTCTAATCACTTTTGAATGCTTCCATAACATGGATAGCAAAAAGAATGGAAGGAAGGGGTTTATGGGGCTGAAACTTGACATGTCAAAAGCATTTAATAGAGTGGAATGGGGATTCCTGGAGCATGTTTTAAGATCTATGGGTTTCCCTGAAAATTGGATTTCTTTGATCATGAAATGTGTTAATATTGTATCCTTTTTGCAATGAGAGTCAATGGAAGTTCTCATTATGAATTCAAACCTAAGAGGGAACTTAGATAGGGTGATCCTTTGTCACCCTACTTGTTTATCCTGTGTGTGGAGTCTTTATCAGCTATGATTTCTAGATAAATAGAAGGGGGAATCTTCATGGTCTCAAAATAGCAAACTCGGCCCCTGTTATCTCATTTTTTTTTTGAAGATGATAGCATTATTTTTTCTAGAGCGACAAGAGAAGAAGTTGAACATATTGCCTACATCCTTAAATGTTATGAGGAGGCATGCAAACAAAGAGTTAATTTCAAGAAATCTGAACTTTCTTGTAGCTGAAACATGCCTAGTACCAGAGTTGATGAGCTGACACAACTTTTGGAAGTAAAGGCCATAGAAAGTCATGGTAGATATTTGGGTTTTCTTACTTTCATAGGTAGGTCCAAAACTCAAATCTTGAAGGTTGTCCGTGTGTGGAAGAAGCTGAAAGGTTGGAAGGAGAGGGTTCTCTCTAAAGCTGGAAGAGAAGTGTTGATTAAGTATGTGATGAGATTCCTAGTTACGTGATGAGTTGTTTTCTTCTCCCCCAATCTATCTGTGATGAGATTAAACAACTTAATGCTCATTTCTTTTGGGGAGGGGATGTAGAAGGTAGAAGCACTTATTAGATGAGCTAGAAAAATCTTTCTCAAAGCAAGAAGGAGGGAGGCTTGGGTTTCCAGTTTGTCAAGGCATTCCATATTAATTCGCTAGAAAAGCAATGGTGGAGATTACTGGTAAACGAAAATTCTATCATGGAAAGGGTCTTGAAGGCGAAGTATTTTCCTTATTCTTCTCTCTGGAAGCAAAGAAAGGCTACAAGCGTAGTTATATGTGGTCTAGTATTATGGAGTCAAAATGGCTAATAGAGGAAGGATGTTTGTGGAAAGTTGGAAATGGGAGGACAATAAAAGTTTTCAAGGACAAACGGATTCCAAATGTCCCAAGAAATTGTATTCTGCCAATTTGAAAGTGATCATGACCGTGAGGGTATGTTGGTGTGGGAACTCTTTGGAGAGGAGATGGGCTCGTGGAATTCTGATTTCATCTTGAACCTATTCTCTCCTAATTCTGCTGCAGGTATTAAATCCATTCCACTTCAATTGATGCAAACTAATGACTTTATCTTCTAGAAGTATTCGTCCAATGGTATCTACAATGTCAAATCTGGATACCACTTGGCCAGAATGAACTTTGAACCTATTGAATCATCTTCTAATTAAGAAACAGACTGCTAGAGCAAGATTTGGAATGTGGAGGCTCTCCCAGAATGCAAAAACATGATATTGCAGGCCTGCTCAAATATTTTACCAGTTAGAATGAATATGATTAGAAGGAAGATTGCCACTGATTCTATCTGTCCGATGTGATAACTAGAAGATGAAACAATACTTCATGCTTTGGTATCTTGCCCACACTCCCAAAGAGTTTGGTTTGCATCCCACTAGCAATTAGGGCCGACCTAATCCCCATAAACAATTTCAAAGAGTGGTTCCTTAAGATCTGTTCACTGGCTGATGACAATACCAAAATGACTATTACAATGCTTTACTGGGCAATTATGGTTCGGGAGAAACCAGAAAATATTTCAAGGAAGAAGGTTGGAGCCATACCAGAAAGTATTTGATATTAATGTAAAACAAGGGAGTAATAAAAGGAGGCCAAAGTTGTTATAAAATTTTTCACTTCGAGGAAATGAAAGAAAGAAAAATATATAGTCCTTTTAATTGTTTTAAGGGTATATACTTTTATAAGAAGGAAAACGTGAGGTAGTTCATGAAATTAATATATTTGAGATAATTTTTAAATAGATTAATTCTTGAGACAAAACTATAATTTAATTATTTTAAAATTATATTATAATAATTGAGAAAATATTTTTAAGTTATTATAGAAAGTTGGTTTTAAAGATTAAAATAATTAGTTTTAGTCGTAATCCAAAAATATTTAAAAGTTTCAAGTGGATAGAATTTTAAATATTTACATAAAATTTTATAATGTACATCATTGACCGAAAATATTAAATCATGAAAAGAAAATTGGTGTGATAAAAGGTTGGTTGTTGTTGGCTTGTACAAGAGTACGCATACGAGTCCAGTGACTGATGACTATGAATAAGTTGTTGTTGGATTAGTCCATAGTGAGTGATGATTGTGGATAAGTTATTGTTTTAGTTCACAATGGGTGATGATTGTGGATACGTTGTTATTGATTTGTACATGCATAAATTCACAATGGATGGTGACTATGGATACAAGTTGACACGTAAGTTATGGTGGGCATGTAGCTACAACCTAGTGTTGGAAAGATTGGAGGGGTCGTGTACATGGGCCTAAGGGATGGACGGACAGACGAACCCACGTTGAAGTCTAGGTCGTTGCAAGCCTTGTGTCATGGTAGGCCACCACCCACATACGTCTATCCCTACAAAGCCACTAATTTCTTTCCATGATCTGTATAGGTGTTTCCCCAAATGGTCGGGTGATGGACTATGATAAGGGATTTGACTGTATTGATCACTCGACTAGTGAATATCTCTATGGAGTCATGTCTGCATATAGTGCATGACTAGGGCATGTTGATTTAGGATGTATTCTGATTGTCATAAGGGAATGTATTTTTCTATATGTTTTTATTTTTTTACTTCCTATGAATATGATAGTGCATATTTAATGTATTATTTGAAACATATGTTTGTTTCTGTGTGCTTACCCTTGCGTTGTTACACATGTGGTTTGTGCTTGTGATGATCGCGGTTCTTCGCGGGAGCAGACTGTGAACTACTAACGGATCAAGTTCTTCATGACTGAAGGCCCAAAAGTTCTATTTGCTTCTATATTTGCTTTATCATACATCAACCTAGTTCTAATTTAGGGTGGTATGTAGTTGTATCCTATTTCCTTTTGTCATATGTGCTTATTGACAAGTACCTTGTGCTGGTACACACGTATCCCTCACCATTTGATTACATTGATGTGTTTGGTATGTGGATTATAGTGCCATAAGCAACAATACTTATATTTTGTTGGTTATGTTATCCATGTGTGTGATTTAGTATATGTTTTTCTTACTTTGAATCTTTAAGTTGAAAATAATTATTGTTGATGACTATTTTTTAGAAAGATAAAAACAAAAATAATTTACACGTGGTTTTAGGCAAATAACATTAGACAATTTTTTTTGCAATATAATAGTTAAGTTGTCATGTGGCGAAAGTGGGTTGTTACATGTTTGGCCTTCGCCTTACCCATATCTCATATGGTTTAATTACTTTTGACAAAACACGATTAAGTGTGAAAGTAGCTATAAGTAATTCATATCCCCAGAAAGAGTTGCGGAGTTCTGACTAACTCATCATGGATCTATCATGTCCAACAAGGCTTAATTTCTCCTCTCAGACACACCATTCCATTGCAGTGTTTTGAGTGAAGTGTGTTGGGATATAATCCCACACTCTCTCAAATAGTCGTCAAACTCATAGCTTAAGTATTCACCACCACAATCTGATCGTATGGCCTTAATACTTTTGCCTAGTTGGTTATGTACATCATTCTTGAACTCATTGAACTTTTCAAAGGTTTCTGACTTGTGTTTCATAAGATACACAAATCCATATCTACTGAAGTCAATTTAAATGTGACAAATTAAGAGAAGCCACCTCTAACAGGTCGATTCAGGGGTCCACACACATAACTATATATTAGGTCTAAAAGATTACTAGCCTTCTCACCTTGACTAGTGAATGGGGCCTTAGTCATCTGTACGAACAGACAAGATTTGCACACCTCAATTGATTCAAAATCAAATGAGTCTAAGAGTCCATCTTTATGGAGCTTGGAGATGCGTATCTCGTCTATATGGCCTAAATGACAATGCCAAAGGTATGCAGGGTTCAAACTAATTGGTTTAACCCTTTTCGCATTTATGTTATAGATGGGCATTTCGAGATCTTGAACATATAGTCCATCACGCATAGGCGCACTAACATAGAAAACATCATTGATATAAATAGAACAACATTTGTCCTTTATTAAAATATGAAAATCCTTCCTGCTCAGAATAAGCCCATACGACAAAGTCAAAACAAAAGATCCTACAACTAATGCAACAACTTTTGCTTCATTTCTTACTCGTAAGTCCATTTCTCCTTAGGTCAATTTTCTACTATCTTTTAATCCCTCTACATTTGTACAAATGTGAGAACCACATATGGTGTCTAATACCTATGACACTAATGTAGATAAATTAACCTCAATAACATGAATATCTAAAGTGGAAGTCTCACTTCCCATTTTCTTCTTGTACTCTTCTAGGTTCCTCTTATGCCTTGTTTTCTCTTGATAGAGCATCTAGAGGTGGACAATAATGTCGTATGCCTCCATGAACTCATGTTGTTTTTGCAACTTTGAATTCATGCAAGCAAGCATGAGACTTCCAACATCAATGGCATCATCCACGTGCTTCTAATAAGAATCTTTGTCACCCCTTAAGTAACCATAGGTGGCTTAGGAGTTTTCTCATTGAGCACATATATCTTACTTGTTTGAGGACAATCCTCAAGTTTCTATACCAATCTAGAAATTTATTTCTAGATAACTTGTCCATCTCAAGGACTGATCGCAATGACAATATGTTTGCAAACATGATAATTCTAAAACATTTAAGCATGTAGATTTGTAAGTATTACAATTTGTGACACATCTAATAAGGAATTTTATTAAATATGCTCCCATTATTTTATTCAAATCAATAACCCTCAATTATTGACTCGAAAAATCCCGCTGGAAAATTTTCTAGCGGGTCAAGATCCATATTTCACTTTATCCTGAGTCTGCTTTGACTGAGTGCAACTCATTTTCCAATTGCATCCCTATACAACTCTTGGAGCAATTGGGTGAATAACTCCTTATTCCAATTTATCTTATAAATTGATGCCTAACTCATGCCTCCAAGCCATCTTAATCCTATTGAAAGACTTGGTTAAGTCAAATCCAACAGACAATTGGATATTACAATTATCCCATCGTGCCTCACCAAGATTGATTAAGGTGCCTAACTTTGGCATGACCCACACTTATACAATCTTGGCCTTAATGATGCCATACATCAGGAAGACATTTAAAACCTAATATTAATTGAGGAGTTTTATTAAGTGATCTCACCGGCATTTGTATTAACATACAATGACGTCTCTCAACATACATGGGATACATCTCATACATAAGACATACAATTCATACATCATATATATAAAACATATAACACATTTCACACATTACATATGTAAAACATACAACCCATACATTTCATACATCGCTTATATAAAATATACTAGTCACGATGATATGGTTATGACACCTAAGAAATAAAATTAAATAACAACACGCAGACCATATTTAAAATTACAACTAATTACAATTCGCAGATCACCCAAAATAAATCACGACACACAGGCTACACCGATTAAGAGAATCAAACATGTAAAACATCCTTTTACATGTATGTTTAAATCATGCATGGCCACAGCTGTTGGTTGCATGGTCGTGCTCAACGCAAACATGTTGCAACATTCATGATGCATGATAATTTACAAAGCCAACATGATTGTGTTGTGTTTGTAGAAAAAACTTTTTACCCAAAAACACAATAGATACACAAGAAACAAAATCCGAAAAGGGTTTGGAAAGCGCAAAAACATGTATAGGACCATTAAATCAAACATTTAACAATCATGATTTAGGAAACATATATATCAAGATAAATCATGCCAAACATGCTTTACACAAAAAGAAACCACCTAAGGACTCATGGTAATCATGTGAGCTATGCTCTGATTTCACTGTTGGAATTTCATGGTCTATAATTTTAAAATTTTCTAAGAGATCATGAGTGCAAATAACTAAGGGTTTGGAGGTTACCTTTTAGTGTGCTTTCAAAGAACAATGTTGCTTTTGATCACCAAGCGTTGAAAGTACAATGCCTCTACTTAGTCCACGTGAGCAACGATCGGAGCGGGATCTCGCTGCTAGTCGATGGTAGATGTGTAGGGATTTGGTGTGACACACTTTTCTCTCTCATTAGTGAATAATGAATTTTATGTAGTGCGTCAATTTCACCTCACCCATATATATAGGAGAGTGATTTTATCCAAATCCCAGTTAAATCAAATCTTATTTGATTTAAATCTATAGATAATTAATTAAACCATATCTAATTAATTATCTCATCGGATTGTATCTTATTTATCTTATTTTATTAATTAACTATGAACTAAATTAAATCACATTAAGTTTATTTATCTGCTTTAATTGATTACTCCATGTGTGTGATCTTATAGGCTCCCACTAGACTAACAATAATGTTATCTTATAATATTTTAGAAAGTGATTGTCATCTAGCAATGCATCGCTGCCACCGAGCCTATGACAAAATCGGTGATTCGATTTCAACCATTTTCATCATGTAGCCTTTGTCCCTTCGTCCAAATGTCTTCATTGAAAACGAGACATAAGAGTGTCATCCTCATTAAGTCCGATCATCAGTTTCTCGATATCCAAGTGAACGCCTAAATACAAACGGGTCTAATATATCATATTGGCTCATTTTTTAGTGGTAATGCATATAGCGTGTCCCACTCTATCGAGGCCCATAGACATAAATCCTACTATGTAGAAGGGACGAATCCTATCTACATCACTCACATATCTCAATATGATTCATTGCAAGCCTAAGTACCATCTTTATGATCACCCTGTTATGGATGATGCTTGATAGCATTGAAGCCTACAACTCCTACATGTAATAATCGTAGTGATTTCAAGTCGAATGACTACTATCACCTTATGGTTGCAATGAGAAGCATTTATTGCACTTACATGACTATATTACTCCTAATATTTATACCTATGTGCTGACTTGATATCTCAAATCCATGACCTATGAGATGCGGTCATCACTCACATAATAGACTCGATGCATTATTGTCATCCTAGTTAACAATAGTACTTGAGTATAGATACTTTTAAAACAATGTTTCATTGTTCAATAAATCTCACAATCAAGTCCAGTTGATTTTCCATTGAATGAATCGCTTATTCTAAGGACATTAATACACTATATAATTAATAGCATAATATTTGACATGTCTCATGTATATACAAAATATATAAACCAAAGTCACAATACAAATATAGTCTGAAATGGATTGGCCACTAAGGCTAACTCCAACACCACCACCACCTCCGGTAACAAAGCATCGGTGACCTGCGAGAGTTGAAGGGTTGCACGATTCACTACTACAATAATAGTTTTTTAAGTCACGCGATTTACGACGGTTCTGAAGAACCGCCTTAGTATAAGGCGCGGTGGCAATTTTGTAATTAGGGGGAGAAATTCTGTTTTTTAAGTCGCACGTTCTAAGGCGGTTACGAATAACCGTCTTAGAATGATGTATTATTGTAAGGCAACGACGGTCATACGGTAAACCCGTCTTTGTTCCTCCCCTGGCCCGTACACTTTCGAATTAAACTCCTGAAGCAAACACTTTTGTAGTTCCACCATTGTTGTGCCCTAACCCCTCTCCCTCAAACCTCACTGTATTGCCTCAAACCTCGCTCTCCCTCAAACCTCACTGTATTGCCTCAAACCTCGCTCTCCCTCAAACCTCACTGTATTGCCTCAAACCTCGCTCTCCCTCAAACCTCGGTCTCCCTTAATCGCTCTCCCTCAAACCTCCCTCAATTGCTCTCCCTCAAACAGCACTCCCTAAAGGTCCCTCGAAACGTCACTCTCTGGCCAACATTTTTGTGCAGTGGAGCTTACAATCGCACCGTCGGTACGCATAGTGAGGTCGCCCCTGCCGTGACCTGTCTGCCATCTCGAAGAAGTGTATCTGCTGTGCGCCGTAGGTCATTGTACCAGTAAGTTTACAAATCTCGTAGCCTGTAACATGCTATGATGGAATGTTAAGTGTTTCTTCACTGAGTATGGTGGAAAGTTTTGTCTGTTTGGAAAGGAATTACACTTGCTGAACTTTCCTTAAAAGTGGCATGTTTCCTTGGAGGCTTCATTTTTTCTTCTAATTCTTTTATATATTGGATGAAGGGATTCTATTGTTTGATTGTATGCTGTAGCAGGGTTTTTTGATGTATGCTTTTGTGTGGTCTGAAGGGATTCTATTGTTTGACTTGTTTATGTTGGTGGTGATTTGTGTGGTCTGCATCACTTGTTTTGTCTCGGTCTTCAATTCATTTTAAACCTAGTCTGTGGATTGTATTGTCACCTCTAAGCTCTTGGTCTGGTATCTTTTCTATTGCTTGAGAAGTTGCTTGCTTCACAGTTTCATGCTATCTATTCAAAATGAGGAAAATGAAATTGTATTTGTACTAATTCGATTCATGTATGCTGCAGAATTTGAAATTAATAGTTGAAGATTCATGGTTTGCCTGTTTAATCCAATTCTATTTTGTTTGTTTTCTTATTTTAGTAAAAAGCACTAATTGTTATTTTTATGTCAGAAGGTAAAAGCATGGTGCATGAAGTGGATTTGAGGTTTTGGTTTATATATGAGTAGAGAGGTGCACCCCTTTGGAATTAAACTGGTCACCTTCATCAATCTTGGTGTGAGTTTTGAAATAAATATGTAAAAGTCTTAGGTGCTACCTCATTATTGTGATTATAATTCTCTTCTTTTACTCACCCACAATGAATTTACTAGTTTGTGTTGGTTTGGCTCATTTCCTCTTCTTGGTTACTTGGACTAGGACTAGGAGTTCTTTATTGAATAAAAACAGGGGTATTTGATAGTTAATGTTTGTTTTTCAAATTCTCCTATTTTTGATATGTGGATATCTTCAACGTAAATCATGGGGAAGGTGGCAATGTTTGAATATGGTATTTTTCCTTGCTGTGTGCTGATTAACCAATCTGTTACCATTGGGATAAGAGTAGCAAATTAGCCATATTTGCTTTGGTTTTGAAGCAGAAACACTGTGTTGGAATCGCAAAGAAACACTGACTAAACGTGTTAAGAAATGTTCTGTATGTGATAAAACATTTTGGTTCTGTTGTAAGATATCAGAGTTTTAAATTGTAGATACTTAATACTAAAATACTATGATTGTTGTACCGCATCACTGGCTCAGATTTTGCAGTGATA